>NC_069658.1:196350995-196978495 GCF_027244095.1 Hemicordylus capensis | reverse complement strand
GGTTCCACTCCACTACTTGTTTCATAGCTAAAATGATGATTTCAGTCTCCTTTGTCTCCTGTAGTCAGTACCCCACACAATTAAGAGCCAGTGTGGTATAGTGGTTAGAGTGTTGGATAAGAATTGGGTTCAAATCCTTCCATACTCAGCCAGGAATCTCAGTGGGTAACCAACTAGATACTGTCTCTCATCCTAACATCCCTCATGGGATTTTTGTAAGAATAAAAGTAGGAATAAAAAAATCATGTACACTACCCTGAACTACTTGAAGAACGGGCAGGATATAACTGTCATAATAAAATACATGTGCATATTTATGTTGGCTTTTAGTAAAGTCATCTCATGCAATGCTATTTATGCCAAACAGAAAGAAAAGTCACCCACTAGCAATCAGTTTAGACTCTCTCTCTCTCTCTCTCTCTATCTCTATCTATCTATCTATCTATATATATCCACTAATTTGATTTCAAACCAGACAGCAGAATGGTATACATGGAGTTATCCCAGTTTTTTAGGATTTAAGAATATGTAAGCATTTCAGGGGCAGGAGAGAAAGGCAGCCTTTAAAAAGAAAAGAAAAAAAAGGCCCATCAACTGATTTGCAAAGTTTTATTTTGATGCAAGTTTTTTTTTAAAAAAAGACAACAAAATCATTTATTCAGCTTTAGACCCTTATGGAATTGATTACTCCAGCCTGCACGATCCCACTGTTGAATCGCTCCCCTCCCCCACTTAACTGCTGTCTCAGTGTCCTTCCTTTCCCCCTTCCTTGTTGTGCTTGGTTGGCTCCCTCTTTATTTGCTAGTTCTTTCTTCATCCTGCTTTTCCTCCTTCCTTCTCCACTCATCCTTTTCTACCTTGCTTCCACCCACCCTTTTAACTACCCCTTTCTCATTTGTTTTCTCAGCTCACATTCAACTTGTTCTCTACCATACTTACTTCAAACATGTTGTTCTAGTAAGGACTAATCAGCCTTCTTTCCTTTCACTGTCTCGACAACTGGACTAAATTTGGTTCAAATCGAGGTCCACAAGTTAGATCTCTTGCACCTCAAATGTTCATGTGTCCGCCATCTTAGATCAGGGTGGATGACGCAATTACAAACTACACCATTGAGGTGTCCCTGTGTGTCACTCACTAGAGCTGCACCAAATTTGTTTCAAATCAGTTAGACAGTCCTCAAGTTAGTCCACTTGCGCCTCAAAAGTTTACATGTCCACCATCATGAATCGGTGTGGAGGACATCATCACAAACTATGCCATTGAGGTGTCCCTGTGTGTCACTCACCTCAACTGTACCTAATTTGGTTCAGATGGGTTAGACAGTCCACACATTATCTGACTTGCGCCTCAAAAGTTACACATCCGTCATCTTGGATTGGGGTGGGTGACATCATCACAAACTACGCCATTGAGTTGTCCCTATGTGTCCCTACAGCTGTGCCCGATTTGGTTCATATTGGTCCAGGCATTGCAAAGTTGATTGCGAAGTTGATGTGGGGGGTGGGAGGGACACACGGAGAAAGCCAGGTGATCTCATAAGCCTACTGGAAAGTAGGCTAAAAAAATACCAGTTTTGTTCACCTTTCCTCCCTGATTCTTTTACATTCACTCCCTTCTTCCTTGTGCAACAACTTTGCCTATCCCCTTCCTCTCTATTCCCAGTTTATCCCTTTCCCCACCCTTGATTAACTTTTAATCTTTCTTCTGTTTTCCTTCAACACCTCTGTGGGTTCTTCCCCCAACTTCTCTTCTCCTTTGCCATGCCAAGTAGTCCCTTCCACATTCCTCATGGAGCAAGCACTTTGGTGGAGTGCAGCACATTTTAAAAAATGAAAGCTTTTGAACTTTACCTTTTTCTTACAAAAATGAACTTTCTGGGGTATCTTTCTAAGAGCTTTAACTTTATTCAAGAAGTGCTGTTCACAGAGCAACATCAAAGGGAGCCAACACATCTTTGGAACCCTTTTACCATTGACTGGAATGAGGGGGATGATGCCAATTTCGGACACCACCCCCCTCTTCCCCTCTTTCTCTACCCTTGAGAAGTGGAGGGATAGAAGGACTACAAGTGATGCTCTGCACAGGTTATAGTGGGATGGAAAATACTCCCCAGGATAGGTTTTGGGGAGGATGTGAGAGAAAGCTGGTCTCGTGGTAGCAAGCATGACTTGTCCCCTTTACTAAGCAGGGTCTGTTCTGGTTGAATATGAATGGGAGACTACATGTGTGAGCCCTGTAAGATATTCTCCTTGAGGAATGGAGCTGCTCTGGGAAGAGCATCTGCCTGCTTGCATGCAGAAGGTTCCAAGTTGCCTCCCTGGCATCTCCAAGATAGGGCTGAGAGAGATTCCTGCCTGCAGTCTTGGAGAAGCCGCTGCCAGTCTATGTAGACAATACTGAGCTAGAAGATGGACCAAGGGTTTGACTCTGTATATGGCAGCTCCCTGTCTTCCTAAAAGTGCATATTGGGGAGAGTGAGTGAGTGATGGCAATACAATTACACCATTCTCCACCAATGGGAGGCGGAGTGAGCAAACAGAGGAGGGAGGGGACGGGAGCCAGGGCTTTGAAAACAAGCCAACAGAAGCCTTGGAAGGAGAATCAGAACGGAATGAGGAAGAATGTGAAGCAAAGGCAAGAGAAAGCAGCAGGGACAAGTGAGAGGTTCCTGCCGTTTTCTTTGCTTCCCTCCTGTTCTTATTGTCCATGCAAGGCTTTTGTAGGCTTGCTGTTAAAGCCCCGCCTCTCCTCCTCTCTAATCACTCCCCCTCCCATTTGCCCGCTCCTGGCCAAACTGTGGAAGAAAAGAAGTGCCGGCCGGCTCATCCCTGCAGCACCGTTTCAAAAACAAAGACAGCAGCTGGCTGCACGGCTGCTAACATTCAGTGAGTGGGGAGCTAGGAGTTTTGTGTGCCCGCGCATGGCACACCTTAGAGGGAACAGTGGCACAGAGGCTGGTGTGCTCCTTCTGTGCATGCAGCATTCCTGAGGGGAATTGCTTGAGCTACATTTAGTCTCATGGTAACCAGCAGTGGGGAGCAGGGAGATGGACTGAATAAAACATTACCTGGGCAATCCTTGCTGAGGGCACACTGAGGAGAAGAGTTGAGGGCTCTTAGTTCCCTTGTGTAGGCTTGGAAGGATCTCTGTCATCTGAGTGCCTGTGGTTGCAAATGTATTTTTGGTAAATTTGTTTTTAATTGAATTTAGTGTTTGTATTATGATTCTGAGATTGTTAGCCATATTGAATGCTTCCAGGCTGAAGGGAAAAGATGGAAATATTTGATGCCAGTGGCAGTTAGTTGCAATTTCCAACTTACGATACCTTAGCCCTGCCCTCATAGTTAGAAGGCCTGGAATTCTGTATTGGAAAGCTCTCCAAATCTTGTGCCAAGCAAAATAAAATGATGTGCTGTGTGAATAATTTTACAGAACTATTCAAGGAAATTTGCTTTGGCGGGCGGTGGGAGAACACCAGCTTTGCAAAACCACACTTTATTCTAAACCCAATATTGGATTAGAATGTGCAGGAATAGAAGGTAAGAGTTTTTAGGATGCATATGGGAGGAGTCTTGATGCACAGTTTCCATTGTCAGCAAGTGCACCTGTGCTCCAAGGCTGTGTCTCAGTGGAGATTGTCTCTCCAATCCCCTCTCCTCCCACTGCCCACTGCTTGTTGTCATAGCAGCAGCCTCTTTAGAAGCCTCTGTGTTGCACAAGGGGTGCAGGTCTGCAAAGTGGTCCCCCAGTGGCATCCTAAGGGCCCCTGCAAACCCCCTTACTGTCTACTGCTGGCACACGGTTTTGATCTGGCAATTTACAGCATTATCATCTCTCTTCTATCCACAGGGCCTACTGTCACTGTATACAAATCCAAATAAAGGCACAGACATTTCCTTTACCATCTAAGCAAGGCTTTATTCTCGGGGCCATAGGAAGTTGCCTTATACCAAGTCAGAACCATTGGTCCATCTAGCTCAATATTGTCTACACTGACTGGCAGCAGCCCTTCAGGGTTTTAGAGAGGAGTATTTCCCAGCTTTACCTGGAGATGCCAGGTATTAAACCTGGGACCTTCTGCATGCAAAGCAGATGTTTTACCACTGAGCTACGGCCCCATCCTACTAGACCCATTTGTTTGAACCAGGCTATTTTCCAATCACAGATAAAGCACTGCCCATGGAGACACATTTCCATCCCCAAAGAATGAAAATGCACTTGACACCACCAACCAGCTGTAAGTCACCCTCTCACCTCATGAAACTGGATAATTTCCTCTTCCCACTTCCTAGTTTTGTCCCATTTTCCAAATCCATCTATTACTCCCTGGCTAGGCTGGGCTGTTGTCCCCTTTGCCTCTTTTGCTTTTTTGAAAGGATGCATTGGCCCTGTCCAGCAACGCTTAGTCCTTTGGCCAGTGACATAACAAGGGTTTGATGTCTTCATAAAGGTCAGGCACCTCTTGCCTAGCATAGGATACTAGGACCCAGCTATGGCACAAGACTCTGCTTATACCATGGCAGCTGAAGGAGTGCTAGCAGATCAGGCTGACCATTTGATTTTAACTGGTGGCATTGCAGTTCTAACTTGTCAGTAAGGTAAAGTGTGCTGTCAAGTCGATTTCGACTCCTGGCGCCCACAGAGCCCCGTGGTTGTCTTTGGTAGAATACAGGAGGGGTTGACCATTGCCATTCCCCATGCAGTGTGAGATGATGATGCCTTTCAGCATCTTCCTATATCGCTGCTGCCTGATATAGTACCATTGGGGATTCGAACCGGCAACCTTCTGCTTGTTAGTCAAGCATTTCCCCACTGCGCCGCTTAAGGTGACTTAACTTGTCAGTACTTTCTGTGTAATCAGATCAAATGAATTGGATCCCACCACCTTGCTTAAATGCTGTCTGGCTAATTTTTATTTTAAAAAGCCAGCTCTCTGAGCTGGAAGGCAGTGACCACTCCTGAGACCTTAAGAGAAGAGCAGTGCACCTATTGCCATGGATTCAGAGAGGCTTCCGCTTAACATGTCCAGATGAAAAATTGGGAGCAAACAACCCCCTTTGATTGGAGATGACATGAAGATTTCATCACATAAATGATTCACTCAGTCAGTGAAAGTAGGTCAGCGCTTGGGGGAGGTATATGAGGCCTTTAAAAAAAAAAAGTAGGAATCACTGCTGAATAACCATACAGGGAAAGACAGGCTGGTAGAGCAGGCAACTTTGTTTCAGGAAAAGACGGGTGGGTTTGAGTAATGTGAAGAAGGATTTTCAACAGGCACTTGACAGTAGTGTACTTAGTAAGCACCCCCCCACCAACTTCCACATCATGTAATTTTGGAACATTAATTAGTCTTATTATTCAGGAAGTCTAGATAGATATGAAAGGCTCACCAGTGTGTTTACCCCTGTTGTTGCTTGTCCTCATGTTTCCCCTCCATTTAACTTTGTGCATCAGTTTTCAGCTCCATGTGTTTTATATGCTGATGTTCTCAGCTCCTCCTCCTGTTGTTGTTGTTGTTGTTGTTGTTTTATTGGCTTTCAGTGTACATAGCATCTTAATATATGTGAAAAAGAGAGATGTCCTGTCTTTGTTCTGAGGAGCTTGCACCCAAATTTTTATGATGGGGAGATAACAGGGTGAATGAATGGGAAGGGCAAATTCAATAAGAGAGTACTGAACAAGGCGAATGAAAGAAGGTACCTTGTAGGGACTGATCATTATGAAATAAGAGTTGCATTTCAAGGTCCATTGCTGGACTTTAGAGCAGAATTTCTATGGCTGCAATCCTGTGGATGTTTAATCCAAGGGTAACTCCCATTGAACTTGGTGAGAAGTAATTAGTAATGCATAACAAGGGCCCTACTGGATCAGACCAAAAGCCCATCCAATCCTGTATCCTGCTTCCCACCAGCCAGAGGATTCTGGGAATCCCATAAGCAGGGCATGAAGGAAATAGCGCCCCCCACCCCCATCAAAACAACTGATGTACCTCTGAACAATGGGTAAACATCCACAGTGGTGCTTGTGGAAGGACTCATTGTGGTACTCTGTAAAGTTGTGCTACTGCCAGCAGAGCCACCTAAATGTATGTTGCACAAGGAGTTATCCATTTGAACATGCTTGTGGAAGAGGCTGTGCAATAGGTTACACTAGTGCAAGAACTAATCTTGAACAGGGGTGAATTTATTTGTGCAATGACGATGTCTTACATCTTGTTGCTAGTGCAACAGCCTTTACACTCACAGAAGGTGCACATTGGGAGAAAAAACCCCAACTTCAAGTATACGTTGATACTTGAGGGATCTTGGGGTCGTGGTGGACAGCTTGTTGAAAGTGTAAAGTGATGCACATTGGGATCTGAGCTGTCGGTGACTGACCAGGAGAGGGAACTTGGGGTCATGGTGGATAGCTCGTTGAAAGTGTCGACTCAATGTGCAGCAGCTGTGAAAAAGGCCCGTTCCTTGCTAGGGATCATTTGGAAGGGGATTGAAAATAAAACTGCTAATATTATAAAGCCCTTATACAAAACTATGGTGCGGCCACACCTGAAGTACTGCGTACAATTCTGGTCACCACATCTAAAAAAGGATATTGTAGAACTGGAAAAGCTGCAGACGAGGGCAATCAAGATTTTATTTATTCATTCATTCATTCATTCATTCACTCCATTCATTCATTCATTTAACATTTTTATATCCCGCTCTTCCTCCAAGGAGCCCAGAGCGGTGTACTACATTCTTAGGTTTCTCCTCACAACAACCCTGGGAAGTAGGTTAGGCTGAGAGAGAAGTGACTGGCCCAGAGTCACCCAGTTAGTTTCATGGCTGAATGGGGATTTGAACTCTGGTTTCCCCGGACCTAGTCCAGCACTCTAGCCACTACACCACGCTGGCTCCTGTGATCAGGGGCCTAGAGCACCTTCCTTATGAGGCAAGGCTACCACACCTGGGGCTGTTTAGTTTAGAAAAAAGACGACTGCGGGGAGACATTATAGAGGTCTATAAAATCATGCATGGTGTGGAGAAAGTAGATAGAGAGAAATTCTTCTCCCTCTCACGTGTCACTAGAACCAGGGGTCATCCCATGAAATTGATTGCCAGGAAATTTAGGATTGGCAAACAGAGATACGTTTTGACACAATGCATCATCAACTTGTGGAATTCTCTGCCACAAGATGTGGTGACAGCCAACAACCTGGATGGCTAAGAGGGGTTTGGATAACTTCATGGAGGAGAGGTCTATCAAAGACTACTAGTCGGAGGGCTATAGGTGCCTCCAGCCTCAAAGGCAGGATGCCTCTGGGTACCAGTTGCAGGAGAGTAACAGCAGAAGGGAGGGCATGCCCTCAACTCCTGCCTGTAGGCTTCCAGTGGCATTTGATGGGCCACTGTGTGAAACAGGATGCTGGACTAGATGAACCTTGGGCCTGATCCAGCAGGGCTGTTCTTATGTTCTTAAGACTAGTCTGGATGCTACCCTTTGAGGTTTCAGATAGCTGTCATGACTAATAGCAAGCAGATACCCTATCCTCCATGGATTGGTCTAATCCTCTGCCTCTGACTAGAGTATGTTTAGGATTATTCTGTAAGTTAGATGTTTGGAAAACATCTACTTTCCCCAATATCTTTGCAGACTTGGTTCTATTTTTGTTGGTTCCACTTAAAGGCTACTTTTGTGGAAAAGGTTTGGAAGGCTACTTTTGCAGACGTGAGCTCTAGAACTGTGATAGTTCTGCAGAGATTGATTGCAGCATTGCCAGTTTGTAGCTGGACAAGAGGTTTGCACTCATTCCATACTACAGTCCATCACTCTTCAGTCTTGCTAGAACCTAAACTGATTTTTTTAAAAGTGCCTGGTGATAACTACAAATCTAGCAGCTACAAATCTAGCTGGGCCATTCAGGAGTTGCAGATATTGAACAGGGTGGCAAAAACAAAACAAACCCCAATAACCCTTGAGTATATTTTTGCTTGTTTTCAGATCAGAGGTGTGGGGTAGAATTTTTTCCCCTAAAGGAGATTTTTCAATCCCCTCCCCTTACCCCACCCCCCTTGATTCTTCTGTGATGCATATGTGCTGCAATATGAGTTTGAAGCTACTGTTGATCCAGGCTACTGTTGTACTGCTTGAGCAGGGGAAGGAGCCATCTTTGCCAGTCTCCCCTTCCCTCTGAAGCCCACCGCAGTAACCAAAATATGTCCCCAAGGGTTGCAGAATCATCAGGGACATGTTTTGGTGTTGCACAGTGGGCTTCAGAGGGAAGAGGAGATGGCTAAAATAGCCCCTTCCCCTTCTCAAGTGATGGGGCAGCAGTAGTCTGGAACCCGCACTTACTGCACACTTGCAATGATTGTCTGGATGTCTGGCACTGGTTCATAAAATTCATTAGTAACAATAAATGGAATACAATGCAATACTAGCTAAGTTTAGCAATTTTAAAGTTGTAATTGATGCTTTCCAGGTGATAATCTTTAGAATAAATTTCAGGTGATTGTCTTTAGGATAATCTCTGTGTGGGAAATATCTTGCATTGATTTGAGTATTCTATAAATTTACACATAAAATTTTGAATTTGTTTCAGGATAACATTTAACTACATTAAGTGTTTTTTATTGGGGAACCCGCCCCCCTTAGTTCAACTACTTGGCTACTTGAAAACCTTTCTTTCTTTTTTTTAAAATGATGTGGGAAATTAATGTGGTGGGTTTTTGTTGTGTGTTACTATAAAATAGGTCAAATAACATGTCAAATCAGATTACAATCTATTTAAGGAAAAATTATATAATTTTTTTTTAAGGAAAAAAATTAATGCAAATTTCATGAAATTGAAGGGGAAAATTGCATGGGAAAGTTTCCAGAAAGTTTTGTGGTTCTCCCCGCCCCCCACAATGTTTCAGATATGAGATATTCTCCCTTATTGCTGCCTACATGCAATTGCATCATAACCTGTTGTCTGCCTGCCTTATTCTCTGGGTTAAGTGGATGCCTTCAACACTTGTGTTTCTATATGTGAGGTAATCACTTGGGCTTTTTCTTTAGATGTAATACTTTTCCTCCATGAATGATTACCCATGGAGAAATTCTTTTGCAGAAAGGAAAATTAGGTCATAATGCAGAAGTTTACATTTTGCAGTTCTTCTACGAATGCTCTTCTATGGAGAAAATATTGTGATGTTCATGTTGGCTCTTACTGTGAAATAAAAGAATTTTGGTACACTGTTTTTTTGGGGGAAAGGTCTATGATGGGGCTTGGCACACCCACTTGTTTGTTCTTGAATGACGCTTACAAGCTTATGGTAACAAGATGCTGGTTTTTGTTTGTATCTTGTGCCCCACTCATAAGGCGCTGCTAGCATGAAATGTACTGTTTCTCTGCACTCTGGCGATAAAAATATATGAAGTGTTGCATTGTAAATTTGTTTGATGAAAAATAAGACTCCACACTGAATCATTGGGCACATATCTTTAAAACCAGGGGCTTACATAGCCCCTTTAATGCAGAGAAGTGCAGGTCCATACCTGCTCCTTCTCCACTCACTGCCTTTGCTGTCATCTCAGCACTCCCCCCAGCTATGCCCGTGCGCTGGCGGGCCCTCTCCCAGCTACCACTTCACAATGCTGGCACACACGTGGCCTCCCCATGCCGTGCCATGTGTGTGCCAGCATTGCACAGGGGCAGCCGGGAGATGTCCCACTGGCGCGTGGGCATAGTTGGGGGGAGCGCCAGGACGACACAATGGTGGTGAACCGAGGAGGAGCAGGTATGGTCCTGCACTCCTCGGCATTCAAGGGGCTGTGTAAGCCCGCAATTTGGCACGCCCCTACTAATGGTTACTCTGCTGTTCACTTTGGCAGAATTACAAGAGACTGTTTTGGGTGACTTATCCTTCAACTCCTTTCCATAACTGAGTTGATCAGAGTGACACCAGTATGCTCTCTTCGTTCTCCTGCTTGACTGAATTCATACATGCTCTTGGTGCTGGGGAGCATCCTCTATAATAAAATGCTTAGGTGTAATCCCGTGTCTGCCCGTGTCTTTCTCGGCCGTTCTGGACATGCGCAGAGCGCATGCCCAGAATGTCCGAGAAAGATACGGCCGCAGAGACACGGCGGCCATGTTGAGGAGAGCGGCGGGCCGAGAACGGCCTACGGGGAGGGCAGTGGCAGAGGCGGTGGGTCCAGCCCGGCTGCGGGGAGAGGAGAGGCGGCGGCGGGTCTGGCCCGCCGAAAAAGGAGGCAGAGGAAGAAGCCGGGCGGCAGAGAGGTGGAGACACTGAAGTGCAGCTGGAGCCAGGAAAAGAAGGCAGCTGGAACAAAAAAGGAGCGAGCGGGGGCGGCGGGAAGGAGCAGAGAGGCAAGGCAGGGAAGCGAAGTGTGCGCTGCGCCTCCTCCTCGGAGCCTGGAGAAAAAGAGTGGGGGGGGGAATTGGCGGAGTACCTCCCGCCCAGGACCGCACATCGGCTCTCCTGCGCCGCTCACCTCCCTAGAGCCGGTTAGAGGCTGACAGCCGTTAGAGCCGTTGGCTGGCGGGCGGGGAAGCAGCCGCGGGGCTTGACGTTCTGACTGCCATCGCCTTTTCCCTTCCCTCAAAGCCCTGGCCACCTTCTCCTCCTCTTCCTTCCCCATCTCTGAGCTGCTTCGCTTCTCTCTCTCTTTCCATCGCCCCGCTGCCGCTGCGCCGCTTACTTGACAAGCGCTGCCTCCCGTCCTTCCTGCCTGCCTGCCTTCCCCGATCTCTCCATCCGAGGAGAAGTGTGGCCCCCCCACCCAAAACCACCGTGGGAGGCGGAAGGCCCGGGCGGGAGGCGGCGGCGGAGAAGGCTACTAGCACCAGTTATTTCAACGGGCTGAAAGATACTAGTAGATAATAACCTATAGTTTTATGAAGATTCAGAATGCATACATTTTCTAGGGGGGTTCCATGGCTAAAATCACTTTCCTGTTCCACTTAGCTGCAGAACACAGTGTGAGTTAGGTTTAATGGAATATGAATTGACGTTGAACGATAGTAACCTTCCATTTTACTACAAGATATTGTGCCTGTGTAGACTCCATCAGACTAGCCAGGCTCTCAAAGCTGGCAGCTGTTGTTTTCACATGCTCAGGAGCTGATTACTTTAACCCCTTAATCTCAGTGAAACTGTGGCTGCTGAAATTGACTTGAACTCTTTCAAATTAGGGATGAGGCAAGAATTTACAGAACCATATCGGTGCTCTGAGCACCAGTATTGTTCTGTATTGATTGACTCGCCATGTCTGAAAAAGTTGGTATGCTCCAAGGGCATATAAATGTGACATTAAAAGTGGTTCACACAAGTCCACTAAATAAAGTTGCCTCCTGAACTTGCTGTCTTTGCCAATTTCTGCACTTAAAGTGGCAGCATGGAAACATGCATGCATCCCAGTAAGAAAATGAGATTGCACTGAGAATTATGAGCCTATAGAGTGCTCTTGAAAATAGCTGCCCATTCCCAGCACTCTCTGATGACACTCATAATTGCCAATCTAATTCTATATTTTAAATATATTGAACGAAGAGGAGTTTCGCTGTACTATTTCTGAAGAGGAAAAATCTCCATTTCCATTTCCACCCATTTAGGAGTGAAACTGATTGAACCAGAATTTGCTAGTAGCAGCCTTTAAATAGCAATCTGGATCTTTCCATTTCACAAAGATTGTTTTGAATCTGTTGACAAGGAGCGGTCCAGCCAGTTCGCCATTTGAAACTGCAGGTTGGAAATAAATGCCCCAGAGATGCAAAAGAATAGAATTAATGTAAATCAGGGCAATTTAAATCATGACTGTAGTTGCCAAGAAAAAGGGCTGATTTAATTCACCAATTTTTATCCGCCCTAAAAAAGAATTGACTGAACTCCTAATGGCTTGCCCTACTGAGCAGCAGTAATGTAAAAACTATTCCCGCACATTAAAGAACATTTTATTTTTAAATTGCTCAAGCCTACAGTTAGTTGGGTCTCATTTGTCCTCAAGATAATACCATAAGTCTCAGGATGACCAATTTCTGCCATCTCTCTCTCTCTCTCTCTCTCTCTCTCTCTTAATTGGCTTATAAAATTAATTTTCCTGGCTGCATAATCTGATTGAATATTTGCTGCTGTAAAGAGTTGAAGGGGGATAATTAACTTTTAATTGAGAAGCCTGACTTTGCAAGGCTACCCTTTTCTACAATGAGCCGTTTTCTTCAACTGGAAACTCGTGGAGAAGATAAAGGTCCAACATTTGGTATGCAGATACTGAAATGGGTTTGATGAAAAAAATGAGACTCCGCACTGAATTGCCAGGCACATCCCTTTTAAAACCAGGGGCTTACACAACCCCTTTAAAGCCAAGGAGTGCAGGTCCACACCTGATCCTCCTCTGCTCACCGCCATTGCTGTCATCCCAGTGCTCCTTCTCCCCTGCTATGCCCGGGCACTGGCAGGGCATCTCCCAGCCAGTGTTTCCTCTAAGGTGTGCACACTCACAAGTTTTTGTATGTCTGCTCAGTTAATTTTAGATTCTGCACAGGCTGAATCGGAAAGGCCCCTCTCTGAATGCACACTGTCTTGATACTGCCTCCCAGAACAAAACTCATTCTGCACAGAGATGAAAAAAAATTAGAGAGAACATTGCTCTCAGCTACCGCGGTGTGATGCCAGCACGCACATGACCTCCTCATGCCATAAATTTAGGAACCAGACAATGGACACTGGGCAAAATTACCAGATTTAGTGACAGATGTTCTGTTGAGAGAGAGGGCAAATGGGCTTTTCTTTGTTCACTTTACAAGTAATTTACTTAGAACAGAAACAGGATTTTTCTGTTTCAAATAAAAAAATCTTCACATAAAGATTGTATTAAATAACTCTACTTCTGAATATCCTAGTCTAGCACCTCGGTTAAATTTTTAGATGCCATGGCTCCCTGGCGCCAGGGATTTGTCAAGCCCTGCTCAACACAATAAATCCTGTGAATTTCTGCCATTCCCAACCCTCTTTTCAGAAGTTCAGATCCCATATGTACTCTGATTTTTCTTCCTGGGTGATGGAAATCTACTTCCCTTCCTTCATACTCCTACAACAGGGCTGCTCAACTTCAGCCTTCCAGGTGTTTTTGGACTACAACTTCCATAATCTCCAGCCACAGCAGTCTAGCCAGGGATTATGGAAACTGTAGAACTAAGATGGGAGAAGTGCACCTTCTTGAAATGGTCCCTGCTATACAGCTATTAAAGGTACAGGAGCCCTGTCCTGTATTGAAGTTGGCCTTCTGAAGGTGATCAGATGCTGTACTTTGGGGGGGAAAGCTTGTAAGATATTCTTTGCTCACAAGTGCTGGCTTTGTTAGTATAGCAGTAAACAAGCATTTGTATGAGCTGTAGATCTTGAATGAATGAATGAATAAATAAATAAATAAATACACGTGACCATTAGAACAGGGTCTTTGTAACTTCCTGCACAGATATGGGCAGAACTTGTGATTATACTGAGTACTCGGCATGTTCTTCACCAAAAATACAAACTTTCCCTGTCTCCACTGGTGAACAGTCTCTGACAAATTCCCTCTTTATGGAGAAATATTGGTCACAATTGATTGGAAGTTCTCAGTGCCCAGAAGAGGACACATACTCATTCTCATTCTCATTCTCTCCCTTCCTTCCTCCCCACCCCCGGACTCTGGCCTGCCATAGGGCTAGAAACATGTTCTCCCCCTACCATCCCGTGAAGAAAACAAATAGTTCTGGTAAGAACTAATCTGCCACTTTCCTTTCACTATCCCTGCAATTGGACTAAATTTGGTCCAAATCGGTTAAGCAGTTCACAAGTTAGCCCATTTACACCGCAAACGTTCATGCACCTGCCATTTTGAATTGGGTTAGATGACAGCATCACAAACTATGCCTTTGAGGTGTCCCTGTGTGTCCCTACAGCTGTACCAAATTTGGTCCAAATCGATTCCCACTTATTCATTTCATTTCATTTTACATCCCGCTCTTCCTCCAAGGAGCCCAGAGCGGTGGACTACATACTTCAGTTTCTCCTCACAACAACCCTGTGAAGTAGGTTAGGCTGACAGACGTGACTGGCCCAGAGTCAACCAACAAGTACCATGGCTGAATGGGGATTGGAACTCGGGTCTCCCTGGTCCTAGTCCAGCACTCTAACCACTACACCACGCTGGCTCTCACTTTACCTCAAACATTCATGCATCTGCTATCTTGAATCAGGGTGGATGACATCACAAACTACGATGTTGAGGTGTCCCTGTATGTCCCCACAACTGTACCCAATTTGTTTCATATTGGTCCAGGCATTGCAAGGTTGATTGGGCGGGATCACAATCTCTCTCTCTCTCTCTCTCTCTCTCTCTCTCTCTCTCTCTCTCTGCTGGGTGATCTCATAAGCTTACTTTCCTTAAGGAATGTAGGCTGAAAATCCTTTAGTCCAGGCATCTCTGGCTGTATTTGGTGGCAGAATCAGAGCTAAAGGGAAGAATCATGAGATCCCCACAGAGATGTCCTCACTCTAGCCTTCCCTGTGTGTAGCTGCCAGAACTTCCAAGTCAGCAACCCCATTATCAATCCTATTTGGTGGTGATCAGAATCTGCTTTTGGTACTTAACTCATTGGGGCTCATTATTTTGATCTCCAGACATGCGCTTAAAGAAACAGCTTAGCAATTGCACAGCATCAGATGGTCCCCCCCCCCCCCAGCTCTTGCTTGTCAGTGATACCCTAACAACTGTGAACCTAGTTTCTGCAGAGAACCCACCTGAAAGTAAGAGACCAGTCCCAAAGGTTTCTTGTTTGGGCTTGAATGCAATGTGTTGTACTGAATGTACTGTGAGTGTACTTGCTAAGCATCCTTGCAGTAATCTGCTAGAGGAATAGTAATTTCTGCAGCACCACTACCCTTAGAGCAGTTTATTTGCCCCCACCCCCACAGGTGTGTCAGAAAAAAGTATTGTGAGTCAGAGGATTACAACTAATTTGTATATAATAATTGCATGTATGTGATGCAATTTGCATATCAGTGGCTTAAAAATGGAGGATGCCAAGCTGCAAAAGAGCTTACATGATGCTGATTCACACACTGTAAGTGACACCCAGTGAGGGGATGTGTGCATTTGGGCCCCTCTCTTCCTGTCCTGGACTGAGAGGGACTCTTTTCTGCTAGCCGTTGGAACAGACAGAGGTGGATAGAAAGACTTGCCTGGCAGGACTGGGGCTGGCTTATCTCTTGGCTTCTCTTTTCTCCCTATCCCACTGTGCTCCAGAAAGGAGAAGGAGATCCCATACTAGTAGTCTTTGTCATATGCCTTGTATTGGGTAGACTATTAATCCATCTCGCCCAGTGCCGCCTGCTCTGACTGACTGCAGCAGCTCTCCATGGTTTTTCCTTGGTGGAACTCCATCTTAACTGGTGATGCCAGGGATGGAACCTGGGAACGGCTATCTTTGACAGCAGCTGTTCTTGCTTGGTTCCTGGTTGAGTAAGCAAAGAGCAGTTGAGCATTATTGTTGAGGAATAAGAAAGCTAGCTCTGTTTTAAAATATGGAGAGGGAAACATCCCTACCATATGGACCTGAACGTATTTAAAATTATTTTGAAATATATCCTCATTTTCACTCTATGAGCATCCAAAGCTGCTTATAACAATTCATTTAAATGAAAGTACAATCAACACAAAGAACCTGAATACTCCAGCAGCCAAGAAAACAAAAACTAAGGGGAGCATAAGCACTCAGAGGATTAATTCAAAAGCAGCCACTTTAGTATTAAACACTCCAAGGCTGTAATTACCCTTTGCAGTCTGTGGATGAGTCAGATGTTTTCTCTAGGTGGGCATTTTTACAAACTGTTAAAGCTGTGTGAAATTCCTGAGATGGATCTCTTTTGCCAGTGACTGGAGTTTTGAAGGTTTCTTGATCGATGACAGAATGGAACAACAGCCTGCCCAGGTATTTTAAGGCCTTAGAAGAGGCCATCCATTTCTCTCTGCCCCAAATGGCAGCTTTCATTGGCTTGCTTTGTTGGAAAACAACCCGGCAGTTCTGCCTGCCTGAGCGTGGATTGAGCTGCATCTAGCAGTCACTGGCACCTTCAGATGGCAGCTTGAATTAATGATGCTGAAGCAGTTGCTTGAATTCCTCTCCACAGTGCCTTGGGGATTGTAGTCGGGAGCTCCAGGCTGCAGAATTAGTAACACTGGCTGGATCAGTAATCTAAGGGGGCTATAAAATAGGAACCTGTCTGTATTAGAGCTCCTGTTTGGGGTGATTTCTCCTGTGTGTTCAATGGACTGGCCATGGAGATATGTGAAAACACTGGCACAGATCAAACATTGGAGACAGATGTCATATCACCTGAAACACAGTGTTTTTCAATGGAGTTTACACAGTTGACCAAATGTCATCTTAGGAAAAGGTATTTGGTGATTTCCATGCATGAGTGAATTGGTCCTTAGTGCCCCTCCCCCACCCCAATGTGGAGAGTATTTGCCAGAAAAACAGGTTCGATGGGGTATGGGGCTTTTGTCCCTCAACAGTGCTCTTCCTTCTTTGCAGCCTGTGATTTCTTCCATCGGCTCTATGGACAGGCAAGCATCCACACAGACTGTGAATGGGTACCATGTGGTTTGCGAGCACCAGGTGTGCACCTGAATATGTATGCACTTGAGACGTGCACAAATAAAAATAGAGATTTTTATTCACTAGATTTAAAGAAGTCTTTGCTAATCAAATGAGTTTTAATTGATTAAACCATACTTTTATATGGTGCATATATGTTCTGACTGGAGTTATCTCACTTCCTGGGTGAGAGCGAAGGGGAACGCCTCTTCAAAAATTATGCTGGCCATCTGCTGTTTTTATAAGCACTTTTTATTAAAATAAGTAACTTTTTTTTTCTTTTTAGAAAGGTGTTGCCTAATTAATCATGGATGCCTTTTTAGTTGATTAAAAAGGTTTTTAATCAGTTCAACAGACGCATAGGTTAAAAGATGCAGAACTTTAAAACCAAAACCATAGAGAAATGGCCTAGCAGTCCAGCCAAATTGGAGGAGGACCTTTTGTAAAGTGAAATTATCTGGCAGTATGCTTCTGTTGAGAGTAAACCTGTTCTACTTACTCTGCTTATCTCTTTTGCTGGGGGAAATTGTGGCATTTCCTCCTCTAAGAGAAAGCAGGGGCCATGTTTCTACGTGTGGGGAAACTTAAAATAGGAGTAGTCTCAGGAGCATAAAATCAGATCAGTGTGTTTCCTGTCCTAGGATAGATTTCAGGCTTTCAGGGGTCAGCATGTAGTGGTTATCGTTTCAGACTAGGGCTTTGGAGACTTTGGAATTTGAATTGGTTCAAATTCCAACTCAGCCAGTCTTGAAACTCTCCAGTCACTCTTTCTCATTTACCTTACAGGGTTATTGTGAGGATAAAGTGTGTCAGGGGAAGTGAGTGGCTTGGAAGAAGAGTGGGATAAACGTAATAAATAAAAACAAGCAGTTGGAATGGTGTTTCAAAGGTGATGATTTTGGGCATGGCTTTCAGTATTCTGCTGTAGCACCAAGGTGTTTTGAATTTTGAACCATATGTAAACTACACTGCTAGTATATCCTCCTTGCTGCATTCTTTCCTCCTTGCACACTTTCACGCCTTTCTTTGAAGCTATAAGGACTAGAAACTTGGAAACATGAAGGCTGAAATCCTCAGGAAATGGAACTCTGCACCCAGTTCCAAAGGTTGTACTTGTACATGATCTCAGAATACACACAGACCTGGTTTATAGGTCACATAAACTCAAGAGTAGGGCTCAGCGAAACGGATGGGGCTGAGGTGGAGCCTCATTGCTTGCAAGTCGGCCTAGTCCACAAATGCACCAGAATGAAGGGGTAGAAAGGACTGCATCACTTCAGATGACAGGCGTGAAGAGCTCCCTGCAAGTAGAAAATTGACACAGCAAGGAGTGGGGTGGGATAGAACCTCTTTCCCTGACATGGGTTTCTGGTTTTTGTTTTAACGTACAAGATTTGTTTTACATGGGGAACGTTCAAATACGGTATCACTCCACCTACGGCCTGAAGTGGTGGGCAGACAAGGCCTTGATGAGCTGAAATTCTAAAGAAAATGAGAGCTGGAAAGACTGCCTCAGCCCAAGCCGCGCTGTAGCTGCTGCTCTGCTCAGCCCTGCCTAAACTGTGTGGTGTTGGCAGACAGTGGCATGGTGTGTGGGGGGTGGTGGGTGGGGCTGTTCACAGATGGGTTATGCAGGGTTATCCCTTTTTGCTGTAGCCACCCAGTTTTTAAATTAAGCTCTGCTCATACTGCATTGTGTGAATGTGTCCTAGTGCATTATGGTTGGGGCTATAGGTTGCTATAACAAAGGTGACTATCAACACTTATGGGGAGGATGTATTGTTGTTGTTGTTGTTGTTGTTTTATTTTATTTTATTATTATTTTAAAAGTTTTTCTCATCACTAATGCTCATGGGACCTGTGATTCAGCACTGTTAACAATGGCATTTCTTTACCTCTGTTATTGGTTATACAGATTTCCCCCCTCTTTGCAGCTGTCTCAGAGGATGCATTAAGATATTGGAAACTTACCTAATGACTGTTTTAACTGTGTTTGTATTGAATTGTTGCACACTTTGAACTTAACCTGAGTTTTCCTAATGCTCTTCCCCCTCCCCTACCTTCACACCACCTTGCCTGGACACTAGTTTGCACAAGTAAGACCATTAAAAATGCTTCTTTCTGTTTTTATTTATTTTGCATGCTTCTAGATTTTTAATTGTTTTGGTGTGTTTGCATGCGAGTAAATCTGCACTTCCCTTGGTTTTAACTAATTCATTTTAATTCCCTGTTTATAACTCCTATGGCAATGAGCAAAAATAATTGGGCCTTTACATTTCAAGATGATTCATCAAAGGATAGTTTTAATATATTTATGCGTGATTCAGAATCTTTTCATCAAGCTGTTGCACAGGTCAGAGACAAGCAAAGAATTCGGGATGGTGGGGCTTTTGTTTAAAATGAGCAGGGAGCCTTGGGGGCAGTAATTTGGGGGGAAAGACAAGAAAAGCTGCATTAAAAGCCCATATTTTTGTCCTTTTGTCCTTTCAGACTAGTACAAAAGAAGCCGGCGGGTTCCAGAATAAAATGTATTGTACCAGAGACCTCAGCCAGGCTATCATTCTCCAAATCTGCATTTTAATCCCTATGCTCAGCCTTGGAATAAGGGGAGCTTGTGCTAGAATGCCTCTGAGCATGTGCAGAGGGCTTCCTTTCACCGCTGTGTAACAAGACACAGGCCTGCCCCAAATCTGCTATTGAGAATAGCGTTCCCAAATCAGAAAGCGGTAGTTTTGGGCCTATCTCACATTTTAAACACAATGCTTCGCATAGTCTCCCTCCCCTTGTGAAACTCATTCATAACAGGCATGTTTAGGTGTGTGGCAAAATGAAAGCAATTATCAAAACATAACACAGGAGGCAGCCTTGAGGTTAAGTCTCATTGAGTCTCATCATGGGTAATTTAGGTTCTCATGTTCTCAGTATCTTGTTCAGAGAATGAGGTTTAAATCACTTTATGCTTTTCTCTGGTTTCAAATCTGTGTGTATGTGTGTCCATCCAAATTAGATTAACAATATTTGGTATTTATAAACACCACTACTAGCAGTTTAGTGGCAGGTAAGTGTGAATTTGTGTGTAATGCAAATCAGCACCATCATAAGACATGTTAGCTGCTTTTGAGAACAGAGTTTTCTTCTATTTTGAAAACAAAACATTCAAATAGGTTGAATCTGGATTTTAGCTTCTGAAGGGGAGGACCTGGCATTGTGTGGGTACCCACTCCTTCTTGAAGAATAGGATTTTCCTTTGCAGCATTATCTGTTCCCAGTGTGTGACTTGGATCAGGCCCTCGGCCTTCCTACTCTTAAATTGCAGCAGCTGCCTTTTCCTTTATTCCTCTCCTCTCCTCCTACCCCAGGAGGGATGTGTGTATACCATAGACACAGTTTGAGGCATGGCTTTATGCTGATACGCCTTTTGCTGTTGTGTAGTTTAGAAAGGCTACAGCAGTAAGAGGAGAATGCCACATAGTTTCAGTGCTGCTGCAACACTGGCTCCCTAAAAACCATGGTTTGCAAATCGGGCATCCACTAGGAATGTGCCAGCTTCCTCTCTCTCTCCTAATCTCTTCAGTGCAAATTTCCCTTCTCTTCTTTTGTTGGCTTTAACCATGGTTTATCATTGCACCTGCACTTATATAATGCTAACAAGAAACCCTCTTAACCAGGGTTTGAAGTAAAGTTTCAAAACATGGTTAAGAGGGAAGCCACTGATGCAGATATAACACTAAACTGTGTCTCATGCCAACAAGAGAAGGGGGAAGGGATCCGTGCTGCAGAGGAGGGGTCATATGTTCCTGAGGCTAGATCACCACTTGCAAACCATGGCTTGCAGGGAACCTACACTGTCTCTGCACCAGACCATAGTCTTCCAGCTGTTCAAGAGTTCTCCAATCCTCCCTGGCATTATTGGCAAACGTCGCCACGGCCCAGTTCAGATGAAATGCTAAACTGGTTTAACATTATGAGAGGTCTGTGCAATGAGCCTTGGTCTTGTGGGCTCCCCCTCCCCTTTCCTCACACACAGACACTTTCATTCATGGCCTGTAATTTACTGTAGTTTTTTCATTTTGCCTAAATATAGGAAAATATCGTTTGTACAAACCATAATTAACAATCAGTCCCTGAACCTCTATATAGATGAAATGGGAAACTGCAGCTTGTTTGTTTGAAGTGTTACATTTCTTCAAACAAATTGGAGGGGGACTGTGTAGCCCAAGGCACACTGTGGTGTGTTTTCATGGTGCTAAATTATGATTTATCATTTCTTCTGAACCAGTCCTTTAAGTTGAAACATGAGCAGGATCTCTGTGATAAGTTTCTGTCCCTCTTCTGAGCTTCTTCTTTTTAATAAAAGAAATCACATCCATCTTGTTTGTGTGAGGCAGATTTATTTCAGAGGCCTAGGTTAAGATCAAAATGGATAATGAACAAGGAATCAGAAGGGACAGGGTAGTAAATTGCTTAGACTTCCTAGCTGAAAACTGAGCAGCTCTTTTAAAAAAAGAAAGAAAAAAAGAATGGCACGACGATCCACCCGAAGTTAAGCACTTTTAAAAGTTCAATTAATCTCAGTGGGAGAGTTCAGTACATGCTTAAAACCTTAGATCGGTGGGACTTGAAAAGTGCTTGTCTTTTGGTTGGATCGTGCCCATTGTGGCTGTCTGCTCAATGTCCCACTGACAAATGGCTCCTGTTGCAGCCCAAGAGATGGCTACCAGCCTCTTCTTTGTTTCTTTTGCATGTCAATCACCATCCGAGGAAACTTCTTGCTTGGTCACATAGCCCCTGTTTAACTGCTTTAGTGTAGGCTCTGAAGATGCAAATGGAGTGGCGGCGGCTGCAGCTAATTCTTTTGCCCAGCCCTGTATTGGAAGGACAGAGCCAAGGAGCAGGCTATAGGCCAGATTACCAGGAACCCTGAATACCTGTTCCGATGCTCACAGGTGGCCCGAGAATGCGGTGACCTTGTTCACATTATGTGCTTGGTGCGGTAACAAGGGGATTCTCTTCTAAGGGGAAAACTACTCGTTACCACAGTGTCCAGTTATGTACAATTGCACAGAAGAAGTTAGGCACCCACTGAAAGGGGTGAGACTGAGAGCGTAAGTGTGGGCATGTCTCACTTATTTCAGCAAGACTTTAAGCTTCCTCTGCCTTGTATAGGAGAAGCTAGAGGAGGAGGATCTGTTGCCTGCATACAGACGAAATACGGGAAGCACTGTGAGCCTCTCTTTATATGTGTGTATGGCTGTAGCACCCCAGCAGATTGAATGCTGGTATATCCTCTGGCTGTTCCTCACTGCTTGGCTGCCATCTTGCTGCCCTTCCATCTTCCTGTTGGGAAACCAAGTGCCCTATAGCTAGTTGCTTGAGAATGAATGCGCCACTTTCCCTCTGAAGCAGTCAGCTTTCTTCCCTCGCTTGCTTTTGCTTCAGCCTAGCTGCCTCCTGCTGCTGCAAAAAAGAGCACTCCCCTGCAAGCACCAGAGAAAGAAGTGGCACAGCTTCGTTCGGTCCTGGGCAGCCATCTATAGGGCACCTCCTTCCCCAGGAGGAAGAAGCGGGGGCAGCAGCAGGGTGGCCAGTCTGTGGGAAGAACATTAGAAGCTTTGATTCGTGGGTTTGCCCAATGGGCACATACGTGGTGTAAAAGGAGGCTCGCAGTACTGTGAATGTGCATCCAGCTCTCCATTTTTAATTTGACTTTCCCCAGGCCTTTGAGTATTCAGGGGCAAGCAGCTTTCTTTGGATCTGCTGGCTTGTAGAGAAAGCAGCCTGAGGCTCTCTGTTCTCTATACCCTTGGCAGGCTTGCACTACCCCTTTCTTGTTAAAGATTTCCCATTGCCTACCTCCATCAGATATGTGATGGGACTAATGTTTTAAAAAGAGAGGTGACTTCCTTGCAGGAGCCCGAAGAAATTGCAGCTGGCTTCTGTGGCTGTCCCGTCACACCAGCTTGTGGAAGTTGTAGCACAATTGTCCAAAGACTCAGCTTCCACCTGGCTCTGAGGCACAAGTCGGTCCAGAGTCCTGCTGCATGTGGGGGGAAGAGCAATTTTATCGCATCTCTCCTTCCTCTGGAAGCATTAACACCCATAAATTGATCCCCATGGGCTGTATGACCCTCAGGGACATATTTATGTATGTTAAAGAGCGTTTCTAGGGGAAGGAGCACTTGGTGAAAATATCTCTCTCCCCTCCCTCACTCCACCCCACCCCCTCAGCAGCAGGGCTGTGGATTACTAAACGCTGTAGAGGCGTTCTGCATGCAGTGCCTTCGTGGTGTCAGTGGAGATGTCCGCCCCGAGTTGTGTATGTGTTTGAACACTCCAGAGGCCAAGCAGTTGAGAGTCATTAAGTCCATCAACTTGAAGGCCTTTATAGCTTCTCTGGAGTTCATACAGTACATTCATATTTGGAGCATTGCATCCTGGTTGATCCTTGCATTATGAAAGGGTATAGAAGGGTAAAGGGAGTACTTCATGGGAGTTTGAAGTTGATTTTCCTCAAAAAAATAAATAAATCCCTCCTCCCCTTGGTTGGAAGTAGGACCAAAAAGCAGACATAATTAAAGACACCCTGGGCAGCCATCTGCAACTTTAAATTGTTGAGCTTCAATGGGAATTGAGCAGCATCATGTCTTTTCTAGCTCTTCTCAGCGTACCTGAGCAGAACAAAAGAAAGAGAGTGCAATTAAGGTTTTAATTTCTGTTGTTGTAAACCACCCAGTTTTGAGGCGGTGCTCAGTGTATAAGTGTGGCCCTCCAGTTTCTTTACCTCCTTCAGTGTTTCCTTGTTCCTCCAGAGCTTTAGATACTTTTCCGTTTAGAAGCCAGTGACTTTCCCCCACAGCTCTGTTCAGAAGGGAATAGATCTTCCGCTCGATCTCTTCCTCCCACTCCTGCGTTCCATAATTACCTTCAGACGCCTCTTTAGCAGTCTCGGGCCTTTTTGTGTTTGATCTAGTGGGGCACCATATCTGAAACTGCAGCAAAATCAGAATTGCCTGTTAATTATTTAAGGCTTCCTCCTACTCGGCAGTCTAGAGACCAGCAGCATTTAGGAAGCCTTGAAAAGTGTGGCTTGCTTAGCCAGTGTGCCAGGCTAGAAGAGGGTGGGGAGAGGTGTCACTCTTGCTTGGGCTCTTTCCCATCACTAACAAAGCTGGCCACCTTACCTGCAACTTGTTCTGTCCCATCGTTTCATGTATGTGAGCACAGCAGCTTAACCTAATCCTCCTCCCTGCTGCCTTTTAACCCAATGACCACTTGGCAACCTTGCATGGTGTATGGACAAGCATTAACTCCATTATCTCCCTTCTCAAGAAACCCTCTTTGCTGCGGCCTTCCCAGAGGTCCCGCCAAGGGTGCAAAAAAATGTTTTTAAAGGGGTGGGGGGCTGTTTCCAAGCTCGGCAGTAGTGGGTTTTCTTGTGCAGCGAATATGTTTGAACTTTTGGTGCATAGTGCATGTGACAACCTTCTAATACAATTTTTGTCTTTTCTTCCCTTCCTCCCCCCCCCTTCTTAACTCCCCCCCCCCGCCTTTTTCCATCTCTGGTGGAAACGCAAGGAGCTGGTAAGAAGCCTCACCTTCTGTCTGCTTTGGTGTTTGTGCTGAGAATTGTAGCTGCTGCTAACCTTTTGCCCTTACCAAATCTTGCCGCTATTGGAGGGAGGTGGTAGAAAGAGGGGCTTCCGACGTCACTGTAGGGTTCTTGTGGGTCATTTCCAGGGCTGGTCAAAGACATTTTGGTGCCAGAGGTAGAAAATCCAAATGGCTTTCTTCCCTGTTCCAGCCAAAAAATACTAATGTAAATTAAATGACTGATGATTTGCCATTTTCTCATGGCATTTGAAACCTGCCGCCTCACTCTGCCTAATAGTCGGGCCAGTCCTTTCTGACAACGGCATATAGTGCTCTCCTAGCTGCAAATAGCATGCAGGGTACCACTTTGTGCTAACGGATGACAGATACTTAAAAAGTGGTGCCATTTTAATCTTACTAACATTTCAGAGCAAAAACCCCTTTCAGCAAACCACTTCAGAAGATAAGAAGAGCTCTCTTGGATCAGAACAGAGTCCATTTATTCCAGCATCCTGTTTCCAACATAGCCAGGTGCTTCTCAAGCAGGGTGTGATGGCAAGAGGCCTGCTCAGTTATTTGTCCCCAACATCTGGTATTCTACATGGAGTAAACATGGAGGCTCAATTTAGCTATTATGGCTAATAGCACTTGAAAAGAATGGAACGGCAACAAAATGTTGTGCTGCATTCCTGGTGTACATGTGTTGCCTGTGACTGAGCATGATGAGAAAAAAACAAACAGACAAACAGAAGTTAGTAACTAAGACAAGAGTGCCTGTTTTAATTTAAGTCTTATGGCATATGCAACATTTTTTTTTCTGTTTTCTGGGTGTGTTTGTGGGGTGTTGTGTTCAGTCCCAGCTTCTTTAAAAAGCCCTTCTCTCTGAAAAAACACAAAGCTGGGAAATGGCTGCTGAGAAGAGAAAAGAATTTTTATACACCTTTCTTCCTCAGAAGCAGAAGGGCTCTTGACTGTCTTGAAGGAGTGTTCTTCAAGCTAATAACTTACTCACGTTTTTGTTCAAACTCTCCCCCGCTCGCAACGGAGTTCCATTTCCTCTGCCGACAAACGTGCTTGTCTGTTAACTGTCTGTGTTCACAAACATTCCATCCCATTGACTAACATAGAGGCAATTTGGGTGCCCCCTTCAATTTTTCCCCTTCAGATTTTTTTGACCACCAACATAACTTCAGGTCACCCCAAGTCTGCTACTACCTCTCACTTGCCTGCAGGCTCCTCAGTTTTCCATCTGTAAGAGTCCCAAATTTCAGAATTTTGGAAATAGTATAGAGATACACCTATCCCCATGATTTCGTCTGATCCTCATTTAAAGTGGTATAAGCCGGAGGCTATCATCACATCTTGGAGCAGTTCTTTTCTGTACATTATTCAGCTCTGTTATATCTTTTTTGTGGTGGGGATACCAGAACTGAATACAGTATTACAAATGTGTCTGACTGCATGAGGAAGAATCACAGTGCTGGAAAAGACCACAAGGTCATAAAATCCATGCTGCTTTTCCAAAGTAGCATCCTTTACACATCTGCCTTTGCAGATTAATCCATATAACCCAGACCACATTGTGCCTCAGGCTGCTAACAAGGTGACCCCACAGCAAGGTGTCTGCTTGAGCAAGAGAGCAAAGCCACGTGCTGTAGAGAAAACAAACAAATAAATTGCCAGAATTGTTCCTCCTGCACAGGGCTGCTCAACTTTGGCCCTCCTGCAGATATTGGTCTACAGTTCCCATAATCCCTGGCTATTGGCCACTGTGGCTGGGGATTATGGGAGTTGTAGTTCAAAAACAGCTGGGGGGGGCCAAGCTGAGCAGGCCTGCTCCTACGTGAGAGGTTCTATTCTGACCCCCAGTGTGGCAATAAGGCCATTGTCACGACCAGCCAAAGCTGGGTAGGAGTGGGAAAATCAGGGTAGAGAGGCTTCTGTGGAGCCATGGGACCCACTTCTACCCTGCTGCTCCAGACCAGGGCTACCTTTGTCTTTACCAAGGTTATTGGTGGTAAGCCCCATTCTGTCACACAGTCTCGACCAGCGAGAACACTGCTTCAGGGTTTTCAAGTCACACAGCAGCCACCTTTAGGGTTTTGATACTTGATTCAGAACCAAGAACTGTGACAGTAATGGGGAGCTTTGATTTACCTTACTTAATAACCACACCACTGTTCCCTCTAACGGATTCCCAGATGTTGACTATAACTCCCAGCATCCCCAGCTGCAATGGCGTTTGGCTAGGGATTATGGGAGTTATAGTCAGCATCATCTGGGAATCCCTGTTCAGAGGCATAACTAGGGAAAACGGCGCCCGGGGCAAGCACTGAAATGGTGCCCCCCCGTGCCCCCCCCGCCAGCCCCCCAACATACTACATTATACTTAGGTTTTTCCTCACAAGTGCCCGCCGCCGCCGCCAAGCCAGGCCACTGACTGGCCGCCAGGCGCCAGCAAAGCAATGGGGGGGGGCGCAGGTGGCGCGGAAGGGACCGCTCGTGGGGAAGGGGGCACCGACGTGCTCCCTTGACTGCTGCAGCCCTGCTGCACTGAGCAGGAAACATTTGTATTAACAAAAATTTTTTTAAAAAATTTAAAGAAATTTGGTCATGGCAGCGCCCCCCCACGTGACCAGAAAAGATGGCGCCCGGGGCATGTGCCCCCCTGCCCCCCCTATAGTTACGCCTCTGTCCCTGTTAGAGATAGGGACTGAACCACACCCCAAATAGCAATTTTTGATGCAACAGGTTTGTGTCCTTGCCCTTCCCCCAGCATCCAGAAAGAAAAGCTGAAACTGCTTTCTAGGGAGTAATTCAACTGCTGGAATAGGAATACTTAGGAGTAAGTTCATGAGGACTGTAGAAAAGAATGGTATGTTTGTTTCCAAGAGAAAGTGTGCTTGTTTTGTAGCCTAGTTGCTTTAGTGATCAGCTGTTTCTTCATGTACCTTCATGGGAATTTAGCTCAGCTGTTCCCTACAGTCCTAACATTTAATCTATGGAGGGGGAGAATTGGTAGAGCATTTTCCATGGTGCATCCCCATCTTAGGTCTGTTGGTACATTAAGAGCCCTGTTCTGCTGACCAGGAAATGATTCAAGACACACAGTTTTAGGCTGGTTCACTCACTATGCTAGTGCATATGTTGCTGGATCCTTGTGGTTCAATCTTTTATTCTTGTGTTATCCATTAAATTTTCCAAGAAGTTAGTTATATTGTATTCAGTGTACATGTACTCATTCAGTACCTGTGTTGAGGACTGGGATGTAATTTGATTGAATATGCATAATCAGAAGGCGCTGAGATCTGCACGACTCCCTTCATGCAATGGGACATGTATAATCTGGTTTTTCATGCAGAATCCAGTGGCTGCCATGGAAACAGGTCTTGTACTTTCATGAGGAAGCTTGGAAGGAGAAACATTCCTGGTCTTCAGGGTTGTAGAAAACATCCTAAATATTGGTATGCAGTTTCTGCTAAAATGCTGCAGAGCTAGAGGGCATCAGAGTCTATCCAGTCTACAATAAAAATAAAGTATGCAGGCTTCCCAACCAAAATTAAAATGTGTTAATTTATGGCCAAGATCCAGAGAGCCTCTTACACACTCCTAAGCCATTTCTGTGTTCATATGGAAGAGTTGTTAATTTCTCCTTCCAGTTGCATTCTCTTGTGTCTACATTGAATTCCAGTCTGGAGATCCTCCAAATTTTAGGAGCAGCTTTTGGTGGGGGTGGGGGAAAGTGCAAGGGGTTGTGGTGGGTAAAGCCTCAGTGTGTGCACAGAATACCGTGAATGGATCTTGGCCCATATTCATACAAGGATGCAATCTATATAATTTATTCCAATTCAAGAATTAGGATTTTCTGATAGATTTTTGTGGAGAATCAGGCACAAAATTCCAGATGCCCTGAATGTTGCTGCTGTTACCCTTCACTACCATAAGCTCCCTTGCACATTTCCCCACATGTTAATTTATGAATTACACAGAACTCACAATCATGCAGAATTGGAAAGGTGGGCTAGAAAATGGTTACAGATACACAAGGCAATGCACACAAGCAGCCGAACCGAGGCTAGGGAAGCCCAGGGATTGAGCCCAATCTTGGCACTGCCCTTCTGTGTAGCCTGCTTTTTAATCCTGGCCTTTAGCCAAACCTGGCGCTGGGTTTGTGTGTGTGCTTGGATTAACTGCACACAGCCCGAACATACACAGTTGGGCTCTTGGAGCACCTGACTCCTGCGGGAATGCCCCAATACACCACGTTTGACACGTGGTGCATTTTGGGATTCCTGGAGGCTGAGATTTGTCCCAGCCTCCAGTAATCCACGCTGCTGGGAGCAGCACAGATTGTGTGGGCAAGCAACAGTGCACCAAAGACAGCAGGGACCGTCTGGCGGGGAAGGTAGGTCCCTGACCTCCCTGTCAGTTGTGTGAATAGCCTTCACCTAGTTTTAGCCATTTCAGATGCCATGAACTGAGAATGGGTTCTTATTTCTTGTGTAACTTGAAGCCTTCCATCCACAGACAAAGAATGGTGCAATAATAGAACCATTTCACACTTTTCCAAGCCTAGGGAAACCCAGGTTGTCTAGAGTTTTAGGTACAGGAGGGACACAGCAGAGCACTTTCTGGATAAGTAAATATATGAATTACATGCTTAATGTCCGCTTAAAATACTTTAGGTATACAGCTAAAAATGCAACATGTGAAGTGGATCTTATCCTTTGAATTCAAAGCAGCTACAGCACTGCATATCTTGCTATTAGAATTGTCGAAACAAAACAGTGCATACATAAGTAGCATAAAACAATACCTGCCTACATTCTGTCTATATACAAATCAGCATGCAGCTCAGTTCTCCAGACAATGCTAATCCTAATGACTGCTTGGTGCAGATATGACACATGGCCTTCTAGGTGAATCTCATATAGAAGCTCTTCAAGATTAACTTGTAATTGCTGCTCAGTTTGATACCATAGTCAGTGCAGCAAATCCTATAGCTTGGAGCCATGGACAAAAACTGGGTTTTCTAAATAGTACTTTATGGAGGGCGAGTGTGGAAGGTTGGGTGGGAGACGTTTCAGATATTAGTTTGCTATTAAAATCTAGCAGTTTTTGGGGCCTAGTCTGAAATGTTCCCTGTGGTTGAAGAATTTCTTACCTTAACTCAGGGCTTGACAAATCCCAGGTGCCAGGGAGCCATGGTACCTACAAATTTAACCATGACAGCCAGCCCAGATTATTCAGAGGCAGAGTTAGTTAACAAACTAATTACACTGCCTAGGTGCACTGCCTAGAGATGTACATATCAGGTGGTATAAAAATATGATAAATAATAAAGTATTAATTTGTTCCAGGGAGCCCTGTTTCTGTTCAAATTATGTTAGTTGTAAAGAGTATGAGAGCCCAATTTACTCTCCCCCTCCACAGTACCCATCATGAAGTCTAGTACCTTTGTCAAGTGTCCGTTGTCTGGCTCCTAAATTTTGGGGCAGGCTCCTAGATCCAGAGAAAATTTATCAAGACCTGCCTTGACTTATAAAACAACTTTGACTAAGAGAGAATTGGCATTTTATGCCCTTGAAAAGGTTAAGTAGAAGGAGACTAGGCCTGCTTAAAGAAAAAAAAGAAAATCTGTGAAATGACTGATTTGCTCATCAAGGGACAGCCCTAATAAGTTTCTGTGGAGTGTCCCTGGATTTCCCAGAACAAGGTTTGAAAATGGGTACCTAGCTTTCATACGTGATCATCTGCTTCATCAGATGCACAAACTACGGGCAGGATCTGTGGCAGGTTCTGAAAGAGCCTGTTAAAACAATACCATTTAGTATTTTCTATAGGGGCATTGGGGTGTTAAAAGCAAATACGTGAAGCTCCTCCAAGCTGCTTTATTCAGAGCAATCTATATAGATAAAAGGCTAAGAATTATGTGGCAAGCCCTGCCCACACAGTGCTTTACCAATCAGAGGCAACAGAACAGAAGCACTGTGGTGATTGGGCAGAGGGGATTCTAGCAAGCATGACTTCTTCCATTTGCTAAGCAGGGTCTGCCCTGGTTGCATATGAATGGGAGACTATATGCATGAGCACTGTAAGATCTTCCCCTTAGGGGATGGAGCCACTCTGGGAAGAGCATTCAAATTCCCTCCCTGGCACCTTCAAGATAGGACCAAAAAATATTTTTTTAAATAGGACAAGATTTTTTTATTGAACCAACAAACTACCGAAGCATACAGTACCTTCAAGATAGGGCTGAGAGAGATCCCTGCCTTCAACCTCAGGGAAGCTGAGGAGAGAGAAAGAGAGAAAAAGAAGGGGAAGAGAGAAAGAAGGAAGAGTGAGGGATGGTACTGGGCCTATTAGTGCCCTGAGGGGAACAAGTAGCCGTGGCAGCGGCAGTGAGGAAGGGCTGGGTCAACCGCTGCTGCTGCACAAGGCTACCGAGGCCAATGGCGGAGGGAGGCAGGTAGGCAAGGGACGGGACCGGGCCTGGGCCTGTCAGCGGCCTGAGGGGAACAAGTGGCCATGGCAGCGGCAGCAAAGAAGGGCCTAGTCCACCGCTGCTGCTACTCCTGTGGAGAGGAGCAGGAATGGGGTGAGGGTGAGGAGGTCGCAGCCATGACCAAGAGGGGTGAGGGGCTGAAAGCAACAGGGTGGAGGAGCAGGAGTGAGGCTCAGGTGAGCGTGGAGAGATTTCTGAGGTGAGGTGGCTGTGGCAGGGGGGTGAGGGGAACAATCAAGTACTAGCCTGCAAATGCTATATGCAGCTTAAGCAAGTAGCGATCATTGTTGCAGATGCAAATGTTAGGAAAGACAGTTGCTTTCCACTGCAGAAAACAGATTGCTGGGAAGTTACTCTCCTTCCACCACAGTTCTGCGCCATGGTCAGTTCTGTGAGTGTAGAAGGGGGTGGGCAGAGCAGTCTGGCTGCAGTCTTTAGCTAGCAGGCCAAGAACTGCTGGGAGGATCACTTCCTCGCAACAAGAATGCACGTCAAAACTGCCAGCAGCTCTCTGAAGTTGTTGACTGTTACCAGGGTGAACTTAGGGGAAATTACCCTTCTTGTTGCCTCCACCCACCACGGACCCTTTTTGCAAAATAACAGTAAACAATATTCACATAGAGTGGGGTATACGTAAAATAGAATCAGTAAATACGAACTGAGACTTCTGTCTTATGAGTGGGGTTTCAATGGCACAATCAGAGAATTCTTGGGCTCCCCACAAATACTCCCCTGTCGTGTCAGCAAGGCCCCATTCTCAATACTGAAGCCTTTGTATTGATCATCTGCTAACCCCTGCTAACTGATCAAAGAGGCACCTTTTAAAAGTGGCGATTCTCTTTATTTAGCAGCGGGAGAGCAACTGGCCCTATCCAACCCCAGCACAGCATTCCCCCCAGTGGCTGTTGTTGGTTTCTTTCTTATGTTTCTTAGACTGTGATCCCTTTGGGGACAGACAGCCATTTAATTAATTAATTAATTAATTAATTAATTTCTGTATATAAACCGATTTGGGAACTTTGGTTGAAAAGCGGTATATAAATATTCGTCGTAGTCATATTTGTATCTTTGTTAAACAGAATAAACTAATGTTCTTTTTATGTGTTCTGGGTATGCTGGTGTATCCTGTGGTCCAAGCGACACCCTCAGAGTGATAAAGGTTTCTGAGATGGTGCCTCTGGCAAACTCAGTACAGGGACTTGGAAATGGAGGATCAACTCAGAAGAGGGGATATGATAATTTCTATGCTGCTTTGTAGGTGCTCAGGGCAGTGTTTCCCAAGCTACTGATAGCCAAGGATTTTTTTCTTCCTCTGAATTAAAATTAAGCTGGTCTTGTGGTAGCAAGCATGACTTATCCCTTTTACTAAGCAGGGTCCTCCCTGGTTGCATATGAATGGGAGACTTGAGCACTGCAAGAGATTCCCCTTAGGGGATAGAGCCACTCTGAGAAGAGCAGAAGGTTTCAAGTTCCCTCCTTGGCATCTTCAAGATAGGGCTGGGAGAGATTCCTGCCTGCAACCTTGGAGAAGCCGCCGCCAGTCTGTGTAGACAGTACTGAACTAGATGGACCTATGGTCTGACTCAGTATATGGTAGCTTCCTATGTGGAAGGTCCCTGGTTTTTCAAATAGGGCTTGGAAGAACCTCCCATCTGAAATCCTGGAGAGCCATATCAGACTAGCAAAGCTAGATGGACCAATGATCTTTCTTGATACAAGGCAGCTTCCTATGCTCATGTTTACCTGCCCTCAAAGGACAAGCATGCCATGTTTCTGGATAGAAGTAGACAGGTCATCCAGTGAAGCATCAGGCAGCATCCTCTGTGAGTGGGGTAGCTTGGGCTCCCAGGGCCCTTAATTATTTAATGAATTTGCTTCTTGCCACACACTAGCACGTGTGTCACACAATATGAGGATTACTGGAATAGCGGGTTAGCAGAGATATACATCCCTTTAGTAACTCATCCATAACCCCCTGCAGACAGATGGAGACTCTGTGGAGGTATATCTATGAACAGACCCTTCCCCTCCTGCGCAAATCACAGCCCTGGATTCTCCAGTGAGCTTGCGGCCACCCTGATCACCTCTATGAATCCATGTTAAAATCCAGTGATTATAATAGGTCCTCAAGAGAGAAGCTAAAGACAAAAGGTTCCTCTTTAATTAATCCTAACATTCCCGTCTTCTGCTAAATACTAATCCCACAAGGTAAGTGTCATTGTGGCTGTAGTCTGGCCATGAATTTTAACTGTATAGAAACAATTAACTTGAGACATGTAGCAAAGCTTCTTGCTAACTAACAATATATGAAACTCCAGAAGCTTCAGATCATCATTTTTCCTGCCTCAACAAATGAGAAGCCTATATTTAGTCCCACAGACCTTGCCAAAAAGGTTGCAGGAGTGGAGAGCTTCGCCTGTTGAACCAAAGAGAGGGATGTACTTTGTTTAATGTGCAGCACTTAGAGAAATCAGTAATACTCCTTCCTTTAACCCCTTGCTTCTTGACATAGGAACTGGGTCTCCCTAAGGAGGAGTGGACAGTTGCTGGGAGGGACAGCAATCCAAGAGTTCGGCCTTAACTCCGCCCATTCAACTTCTCGCACTGGTTTTGGTTGGAGTGTTCAGTAATCCAGTGGAGTGCTGAAGCAGCACCATTGCCTCCACTCAGTAGATGTGTGCAAAGCCATTTGGATGCCTCGTGAAACAGTGGCAATGAGTGTTCTTAGCACAGGACCCTGTGTATGGGGTCGGGGTGGGGCAGACTTTTGATTTTCCTGAGCCCCTTCATTGGAGAACTTAAACTGGGCCTGTTGCCTGATGTGGCTGCTGCTTGTTATCAAGTGCAACAGATGCAAAGATGATACGCGCTTTGGCATATTACTAATAATGGAAAGTTCAAACTGCTGGCTTAGTGCAGGTTTTTTTTAACCTTATGAATAACAAGAAAAGGAACCATTAACATACACTAACATGCACTAAAGAGCAAAAGAGGAATATAGTGACTGACATTCCGAACAGTGGAGTGTGGACGTTAGGGACCCCCAGGGGCAACTTGAAGGGCAGCCCTGGTGGTGTAGCACAACAGGGCAGCTGCAAAATGACTGAAAACAGTTCCCGAGCGTTCATGCAGTGGGACTTCTGCTGTTTCTGATGGAAGTATTACTGTGCAAGTGTCGAGAAGTTGTTTTAAGCCCTAGTGGATCCCTAACGGCAACATTCCATCGTGCCAAATGTCGGCCACTGGCTCCATCGAAACCAGCACTGCGCTGGTGTGGCAGTAGCTGACAATCCAGTCGCATGCTGTGTCATCACCTGAAGAGGGAGGGGCAATTTTATACTATCTCCCCTTCTCTCTGAAGCCCACTGTGCCTCCTGAAAATATCTCCCCAAGAGTCACACAGCCCTCAGGGGACATATTTTCAGGAGGAACAGTGGCCTTCAGAGGGAAGAGGTGATCGTCAACCCCCACCCCCAATGTGATGACACAGCATTCGTCGGGATATCAGCCACGGAGGTATCGGTGCTGTGCTGGTCTGGATGTCGACGGTTGTTTATATATTTCCACATAAATCATATCTCAAACTATACTAATATGTGACACTCAATAAACCTATCAGATTAACTTTAGATTTGTCCTTAGTAGAAATTGATCGGCTGTTTCACATTCTAGCTTTCTACAATAAATCACTGGTCTCTGTAGTTGATTTATAGCTGACAATCTAATTGGTTTCTTTTAAGATACTGTTAATTTTACTAATTTGTCTCCCAGACATTCATTAAGCACACTCTCATTGTAGGTTCTGTACATACTTCCCAATATTTAGTAAATGTCAGTCTTTCTGCCACCAACAAATATTAGTTCATAATATGCTTTAGTGACTTCACATTATAATATTATCCAATAAGTACATTAGGTGATTCAGAGGTAATTGTGACATTTTATTGATTGTTACCAATATAATATTCCAATGTTTTATGTGTCTTTGAATGATATCATTGCAAGAGAATGGAGTCATTTTAGCATTATTTCAACACCCACTCTTTAATATGCTACAGTTAACAGAATATTGCATTCGCTATGTTTCTATCTATTTATCCTATAATATATATTTTATGGATTTTCCATGGGATCACTGAATTCCCATTAAAACAATTTCCCTAAAATTTAAAGACTGGAACAGATGGAAATGTCTTGTGAAGAGTCATTTGCAGATTTAATGTGTTAATATAGTAATAATTCAGTCAATTTTGTGGAGTGTGGTAGTGATTGGGGTGTTTTGCAGGCCATGTTAGGGATCCCAAATGACCTGATAAGGCCCCTTGACTTTATAAGCTCTGCTTTAAGTTGAGATTTTCAACATTGTATCAGTTTGTTTCTGGCTGGGTGATCCAGTGTAGTGATCTCCAATGCCCTTTTTTGACCTTCAAAAAACTATGATGCTTTTAGAGTTACCATTTGCATTATGGAATTTGCAGGGATTTTCCTTGCTTTGTTTATAATGATTACAGCCCATGCTGTGATTTCATAGCCACTTTAATCTGATGCAGCTATTTTTTGCCCCTATTCTGAGAACAGTTTTTTCCAGCTCCTTTAATGTGAAGCACCAAAGAGAAATGGAAGCAGGGTTTTGAGGCTCTTGTAATAGCTCTTCAGAAAGAGCCTGGCCTTGCTGCAACCATAGATTTCCAATGAGAGCCCATTACAGCCACCGTGCTGTTTCTAGAGTGTGGGCAGAGTGCCAGCATCTCTCTAGCACTTGGCAAGAGGAGAGGTGGGCTGATGGTGGTAAAACGGCAGAGCTTTCTCACTCCAGTAAACGCTGAGCAATGGCGTCCTGGAGGGAGTAGCCTTTAAAGGACCCTCTTTCCAGTGAGAGACCTGGGAAGGATTGGTGGGGCAAAGGGCTGTGTCTAGACTGCTGATTGCCCAGATGACAAGCTGGCCTGCCAATTGTCTCCTCAGACGCTAATTGTCTCCTCAGTCAGTGTGGGAGGTGGCTGGCGAGGCTTAGTGTTGGATATTACAGCACAAAGTGGCATCTCAATTTGGTGTAGCAAACAGCCACTTGGTGTTTCTGGGTTAATGAATGAATGCGCCCAGCCACAACAATGAAATGACACCTCATTGATTTGTGGCCGTGTGCCACCTCTCAGCAATGCACTGGACAGACATGGCCCCCTGGGTTTGTCTCTCCGCCGTCTGCTTTGGGAGCAATCTGCTGGATATTTGAGAACTAGGCTCCCAGAAGTCCCACTTCCTTGAGAACAGCCACCTCAAGTAGGCTGTGGGGTTCGTACGCGAGGTGCAGAGTTCTCTCTCTCTCTCTCTCTTTCTCTCTCCCTCCCTCCCTTGCATAATAGATAGATAGAAATAGACACACACACACACACACACACACACACTTTGGGTGGGGTGTGTGCAGGGCCTACTCCAAGGCCTACGTTAATGGCCTTTGCCAAGAAACCCTCAGGTTCCATTGCAATCTAGCCTAAATGTCTTACACTGCAGACAGACACTGAGTATTGATTGTAGAAACAACTATGTAAACATAGCCCCATCTTGTGTTTCTGCTGTGTATGTCTTGCTCCTTTACTCAGCTTCCATGTTGGGAAAGGCTGTGGCAGGGCACAAGGAAGCGGAAGTGATTCAGAGTTATCATTTGAAAACTCCATTAGTTCTGCCTGCCACACCTTGGGTATCAGGCCTACAGATGTTTTAGAAGCAACTGCTGGCTTCACCTTAGAGTTGCCTTTTGACAGTCCTGGGAGTATTGCTGGTCACTGAAAAACAACAACTAGAATTCATCTAATGCAAATCCTGTGGCAACCATTCAGCTTTTGCCTCTCTCTTCCCCACTCCCCCACCACATGGGCTGCAATTAGCATAATTTATTGCCATTTGAACCAGTTTCTATGTTTCCACACTTTGTGTACTGGAAATAGCTCTCTTGTAGTCCTTGCAGAAAGTAAAAGGCTGCTCTGATTAGCTAGGCTGCTGCAATGCCCATTGTCCCTGGCAGTGGAGAGAGATTTTGCCATTGCATTCCTTTGTGTTTCCTACCTGATTCCCACCGCCTTTCTGGTTTGTTAAAATGTTTTTCTACTTGGAAAGGGGCAGGGGTTGTAATTCGTCTAACAAAGCCAAGATGTTGCTAGTTCTAGTCACCTGTGGTAACCCTTCCCACTCCTTTTTAAAAAATAATTTTTCTTTTTACTAGCTTAATGCCAGCTTGGCTATGAAGCAAACATCCTTGATTTATTTATTTACACACACACACACACTCACTCACTCACTCACTCACTCACTCTCTGAAGCTCTTCTTTCTATGCAACTTGAATTTCAGTCTTTATTACGGTCTTCTGCAACTTGAATTTAACTCACCTCTAGGACTTTGAATATGATTTGTTCGAATGAGGATAACAAACTATCCCCATTCAGGCAATATGTTGTACAAGTGTACAGATATGCTTTTGTGTGAATGACTGTGCCTGCATTCATTTTAAGAGTGAATCTTGATACCAGTTCTTCAAATGTATGGTATAGATAGGCAATGCACTGCTTTACCTGTGTTCAACAAAATGTGTGAATAACTGCCTGTGTACAGATCTCTGTACCATGTACACCCGTTGTACAAGTATTGAACATAATGTGTGAATAGGGCTATTGTGTGATCTGGATATCCTAAGGATATTCTCTAGTCCAGGACTGCACAATTTTGGCCCTCCATATGGATTTGGACTACAACTCCCTTCATCCCCAGTAAACCATAGTCAGTGATTATGAGATTTGTAGTCCAACATCTGCAGGAGGGCCAGAGTTGTTCAGCCCTGCATCTAGTCAGTAGGAATGAATTGCTTTCCAGTGGGATGGGTTGTGTTGTGATTATTTGCACCCTGTCCACACTACTAGATTTAACGCTCCAGTTTAGTTCCTGGCTATTGAGAGTGAAGGCAACTGTAGTATTCTAAGAGGGCTCACAGCAGGTTTTTCACCTGTGGTGTGAATAATTTTTGCAGTGGGTGCTGGAGACACATGCCAGTGATATGAATGCTGCATTGTTGAGTTGTGACCTGTGCCAAGTTGTGACAGGGGAAGGCAACCCATCCCTCTGCACTAGCTCACTAGTCAAGCCTGACTTGGGGAGAAGAGTTTCTTTTTGATCCCCATGATTCCTTTCTCAATGGTATATGAGTCAGCAAGTGGAATTCTCTCCTCATTTCCAAGCACCATTGATGGTTTTCATGGACTAATAACGTCAGTGGTGCTGCAAACATTTATGACAGGGCAACCAGGAGGAGTGTCAGGATTGCTGGTGGGACTTCTTTTGGCCCCTTCTGATGATTGCTTGGAAACTGGCAATTGAGATGGGGGAGGTGCTGGCTTGGGGAGGAGGAAAGTAAGGAAGACTGGGCTCAATGATAATCTGTGTGTCTCTGCACAGGAGGAACTTACTAGCACCAGTGTGGAACACATCATAGTCAACCCCAATGCGGCCTATGACAAATTCAAGGACAAGAGAGTGGGCACCAAAGGACTAGGTAAGTACCTCTGCTTCTGTCGCTTCTTACTTAGAATGTGCAGGTTCAGGAGAGAGAGCAACAGACTCTGCCCTGAACTAGAGATAGTGGGGCGGGGAATAACTATAATAGGGCAAGGGGAGACAGTTGTCTGGGGGCCCACTGCCTTGCCCCCCCGGCAAGTCACATGACTGACTCCCCCAGCCGCGCACCCGCCTGGGCTTCCTTCAGTTGTATTCATTCTCCCAAACTGATGTGAGTGTTAAGACCTGGAGCTACCAGAACAGCATGTCTTTCTCTAGGACCATTAAATGACTTGCATTGTCCACAAGATGTGGTTTGTAGTATAAATCACGCATGAGCATTTCAGTGGTTTTGTGTGTCAGCTATACTGAAGTATATGCATGTTAGGATTCCATTTGAATGGTGGATCTTGCGTTCTTTCTGAACTAGAGAAACCAAATGGCTTCTTTTACCATTTGCAACACTTTCATATTATGGGCACCAACATCAAAAGTTTGAGGCATCCAGCCAGTTGCACAACCAGGCCTTTTCCACCCTTGATGTGAGGTACACAAGAGAAGCTGATAGTGGGCCCGTTCTACAAATTTGAGTTTGAGAGGCGAAAGAAAACCCTGTAGCTTGACCTCACGGAAGAGATACGAAAACAGAAGCTTGCAAATATTTTTCTCTATTTTTGTTTTCTAGACTTCTCCGATCGAATCGGCAAAACCAAAAGAACTGGCTATGAGTCTGGAGATTATGAAATTGTATGTAGCTAACTTGCTGAGAATGATCAAATTGAAAGGGAAGCTGTTCTGCCGTGAGGCAGGACTGTACATATGCCAGCCTTCCATAGCTCAGCCTAGGCCATGGATGGCCCACTGTGGCGTGGGGGTCAGACGTGGCAGAGGGAGCCGTGGCAGAGGGAGCAGGAATATGCGGCAGTCCTGAACAAAAGAGCTGCGATTGTGGCATGGAGTCAGGCCTACACTCCTGCCTGCTTCCCCCATGCTATGCTGCTCATTACTCTCTGCCTAAGCAAGCTAGAGGCAAAGCTACCTAGAGACCTGGTGGTGGAAGTGCTGTGTTTGTACTTTCATGTGCACTAGAGAGACAGTGGGCAGAATTTATGTTAAGATCACTGGGCAGAACTCTGGATGGTCTGCAGTGTATCACCAAGGGTTTCTGATATCCAGTTGTTTAACAGTAACAAAAAGGCATCTTGAGGGAAAGCCAGAAGTGGGTTTTGGTGTGTAAAGATCGTGAGCTCAGTTGTGGAACTGAAAACAAATTCCTGAGCTGAGCATGTGCTCCAAGGTATCCTGGTCTTTAATTGTTTGTGTGTGTTTGCCCCCCTGATTCACAAGTTTGTCTCTGGTGAACCTTGAGATTCTAGTAAACCTGTCTCTGACTGGTGGATCTTGGGGTTCTTAATGGGGAAAAAAAGATCTTGCAAGCCTTCAGTCTTCCAACTTGCCCTAGAGTGGCTGGCAATCCTCTTGTAGTTTAAACTTGACTTGTGGTACACTTTCCAAAATGTTGTCCACCACTGGCTTAGGCAATCTAGGCCACAGCACACCACAATGCAGGGGATATTTCAGAACAAAACCCCAGGTTCATTGGCCAGACTGCTCTGGGAGGAAAATCCCTGTCTGATCTTTGATACCAGTGATTGGGCAGACTCTGAGCATGTCTCTCTCCGTGAGGTCACTTAAGGAATTGAATTGGGACTAGCTCCATTCTACTACTCGCCATCTATGCCACTGATCTGAGCATGGTGGTAGCATGAATGTGGCCATCTATCTCCATGGGATAACACAGTAGAAATGGAACCCAGACTAACCCTTTGCTGCTAAAATGTGCTTTATTTTAAAATGAAGCTGCTGGTGCTCTTGAGACCTATGGGCCTTTTCTCTTCTGTACTATAGCAGTTCCCTGCACTGAGAAGGGTGTTGTACTAGAAGACCTCCAAAGTCCCTTCCAATGCTAATAGGTTATGATTCTCTGAAAGTTTGAGGAAATGCAAGCCAGTCCTGCCCTGCCAGTCCTTATAAGCCCTGCCTCCCTGTAGTGGCTATTGGTGGGAGATAATCTATACTTCCTCTTCGACTTTCATTCTTCCTTCCCAGCAGATCATGCAGTCCATTTTTTAGCTGGGTCTGCCCCACCCAAGGGACGGCCCAGTTTCTCCATTCATAATTCCCTCCACACATCTAACCTTGCCTTCTGCATACGGTGGTGTGGCTGTGCCACAGTGAGCTTTCACAGGCAAGGCCCTGTTTCCAACAGAGTGTAGGTGAGCATTCAAGTGGGACGTCTTTACTTAAGCTAGGCTATCAGTCTTTTCTTATAACACCTCATCTGTGGCCTGGCTCTCTCAGACAACAGCTGAAGTGTTAACTCTGTGTGATAGACTGGTACCTCTTCAAATTGCAAGTGTGTGTGTGGGAGGGGGGGGGGATGCTCATATGATTGAATTCCCCTCTGACAAAAATATTCCCTGCATACAGAAAATTAGATGTTGGAGAGAAGGATTCTAGCCTAGCCTTTTCCCTGACAGACTCATTTTCTGTGGGCATTGCCTCATGGGTGAGCGTTATATCATGTGAGCCCCCACCTGCAGTCTAAATTGGTACAGTCCAAGACACAGGTGTACCACCTCAGCTCCTGCTCTTGAGGCTGTGGCTTCACCCAACATTCATATTTATTTGCTTCCCCCCTGTCCTTTTGATGAGTTCCAACCTTTCTTTTTAAGTCCCTCGGGGAAAAAAACCAACCAATGCAAAATTCACAACATTGCAAAACTTTATATTGAATTACATGTTTGCAAATGTGTCCAGCATACACAGTTATTTCAGTCACAGAATTTGCTATTGTTAATGCAGACATCCAGGTCCTCTGCAGGCAGAGAAAAGAATTATATTTAAGAAAGAATCCAAAGTGCTCTAGCAACAAAGAAACCTTGCATCAGTGTAGGGAGAAAAACCTATCCCCTTGAAAACATCTGCATAGAAAACCTCTGTTGTCTTGCCACAGGAACTGGGGTGAAATGGAATTTTGCTAGCTGGTTTAGACCTCCTTAGATTTCTGCTGTTGCTATTGACTGGAGAATTTGCCTTTTTATTAGTTAGGGGAAGGACTTGGTGTAAAAGAGACTCCCCAGCAGAAATACCAGCGGTTGCTGCATGAAATTCAGGAGCTGACTACAGAAGTGGAGAAGATCAAGGTAAGAGCCTCCCTGTGCCATTTTTAGAACAAGCTGTTGGAAGGGGCAGCTCTGTGGTTCTGTTTCCATCTAGGCCCTTGCAACTTCTCTGTGTGCCCTGTTAATTTGGACTCACTCTGCATTTTGGTCCTAGCCCTGTCCTTGACCCATTGCCAGGGGCTGGGTGTAAAATCAAATGCTCCTCCAGAAGAATAAGCCTCCTTTAGACCATTTGATTTAGAATTGTGGTTAGCATTCATACAAAGAGGAACTTCCTTGGATCCGAGATGACTGTGTCTATAAGCTGCTGAGTGTGAGACTTTAACAGCTCTATTCCTTTTTCCACAGAGCACTGTGAAGGAGTCCACGGCAGAGGAGAAGCTGACATCTGTTGCCCTGGCTAAGCAGGTTGCTGGCCTGAAGCAGCAACTGGTTTCCACCCATCTGGAGAAATTGCTGGGGCCAGATGCAGCCATCAACCTAACAGATCCTGATGGTGCTCTGGCCAAGTAAGTCAAGGTGGAGTTGGTGCTTAATTTGACCCAGGACTGAGTCGCAGAATATGTATTATTCATAATACATATTCATAAGCCTCTGTGCACCTTAGATCAGGGAAAAGGTACTGTAAGGGTGCAAGCCTGACTGCTTTCTCTTGGTGGGGGGGTTGTTTGCCCTGATCAGACCATTCATTCATTCATTCATTCATTCATTCATTTATTTATTTATTTATTTATGAATGACATTTGCTTTCTTCGTTTCCATCCAACTAATGCCCAAGGCAACTAATATTCATAACCAAAAAAACAGAAACAGATAAAACTTCCTGGATAGCATCTAGACTAGCACTAACATGAGCAGTAGAAGTTTTGTTCATGCAAGGGAGGAGGGGCAACCGCTCCCCTCCTCCTCTGTACGAATACGACGAATATTTATATACCACTTTTCAACAAATGTTCCCAAATTGGTTTACATAGCTATACGTACATAAAATGGCTCCTTGTCCCTAAAGGACTCACAATCTAAAAAAAGAAACATAAGATAGACACCAGCAACAGCCACGGAAGGGATGCTGTGCTGGGGATGGATAGGGCCAGTTGCTCTGAAACCCCCTTTGTCCTTGAAGATATGTCTCTGGCGGGGGGGACCCTCAGGAAGATATTTTTGGGAGGCACAGGGGGCTGCAGAGGGAAAGGGGGGGTTGGAACAAATTGCCCTTTCCCCTTGGCACAAGTGGATCGTCTTCCACTCATGGTAAAATAAATCTGGATGCTGCTCAATAAAAAGAGTAAACAATAAAATAAAGTAAAAGCCAGTGAAATAGGGATGTGCCCGGAACCGTTCTGGAGGCGGCAGGGGTGTTCCCTTAAGGGCGTGGGAGGGTGCACTTACCCCTCCCGCCGCATTTACCCTGCCAGATCTCTGTTGCAGCAAAGCCCCTCGGGGCGGCAGCGTACCTCCCTGCCGCCCCATTGCTGTCCTCGGCCGGAGTGGCCAGAAGTACTGAGCACATGTGTGCCTGTTGCTTGTGCCCACCCGCCCGTCTGCTGTGCATGTGCACGCATGTGACTGGTGCATGTGCGCCCGGTACTTCTGGCCACTTTGGGTGATGGTCTGCAACGGGGGGGTGGGGAGGCAGGGAGATACGCTGCTGCCCTGAGGGGCTTTGTTACAACGGAGTGCCAGTGGGGGAAATGCAGCGGGAGGGGTAAGTGCACCCTCCCACGCCCTTAAGGGAACATCCCTGCCGCCTCTGAAAGCCAAAATGGCTTCGGTAGCCGAAACATTTCGGAGGCCTCTATAATGGCCTCTTTCGGGCTCAAGCCTACAGTGAAGCAGCAGCTTGGTAAAAAGGAGTAGGATTATCCCCACAGAGAAACTGGCATGATGCAGAAGGAAGTTGTTTTCCCACCCCTTCGAATTATGCCTTTGTTTATGTCCCTCTTTATTCCAATTTGTGAGCTGAAATCTGGAACAGCAGGTGGTAGGTACTGCAGCCGACATAGGGTGGGATCAAATGGACGTGCCCTGTAAATGCTTGTACCCTTTCAACTTACCAGGCGTTTACTCATTCAACTGGAAGCTGCCAAGAGCGTGAAAGCCACTCCTGCCGGTGGGAAGAGCCCTGCGAAAGCCCCAGCTGCTACAGGGAACACAGTAACTTATGAGCTGCACTCTCGACCTGAGCAGGACAAATTCTCTCAGGCTGCCAAGGTAACCGCAGGAAGCACTTTCTCTTGGGAGACCACAAGGGGGTAGAGTAGGATGACCACAGACGTCCCCTTGGTAGAGCAAGCTGGGGGTGGGTGGGGGCAGGATTGTTCAGAAGTGTCCACATCACATTAAGTCCAAGCATATTTCTCTCTCTCCTGGGATGTGCTCTGCAAACTGAAGAAGAAGAAGAAGAAAGAACAAGCCGCCTCAAATCTCTTGGGGTGTTTCAGTGTGAATTTGGAAAAACAAAACTGCTGTAGACAGCACTGATTTGGCTCACGCCTTCATAAGCACAAACACGCACATGTAGCATGACAGGGCTGCTGTGGAATGAGGTACGATGCTTCCGGGCATCCATTCAGTGCTCCTTCCATTGTCCCCAATGGAAGGAGCTCTGTGTGGCTGCCCAAAAGCTGCCTTTCCAGCTGAACAGCAGCCACCCCGGCAGATCCCGCACATCGACAGAGGGCAGCCCATCCTGTTGTCCCGTGGGTGTAGATGGGGCCCGTGGAGCTTTTGGAGCAGGATTAGTTTTTGTGAGGCTGCTGCCCCAGGATGATGTTCCTTCCTGTGGAACTGAACCTTGTGTTGGTCATTTGTACTTTCCCTGCACTTCCTCAAGAACCATCTCATTAATGCTTCACCAAGCAATCTCAGTGACTTCATTCAAAATGATTTAGAGTAAATGGAGATACTGACTTTACTTAATTATATAAGAACAGCCCTTTTGGATCAGGCCCAAGGCCATCCAGTCCAGCATCTTGTTTCACACAGTGGCCCACCAGATGCCTCAGAGAAGCCCACAGGCAAGAGCTGAGGGCATGCCCCCTCTTCTACAGTTGCTCCCCTGCGACTGGTATTTAGAGGCATCTTGCTATCCTTTTTAAAGCCATCCGGGCTGGTGGTTGTCACCACATCTTTTGGCAGAGAATTCCATAGGTTAATTATGCATTGTATGAAAAAGTACTTCCTTTTGTTGGTCCTAAATTACTTGGCAATCAGTTTCATGGAATGACTCTGGTTCTAATGTTATGGGAAAGGGAGAAAAAATTATCTCCACTCTCTCCACACCATGCATAATTTTATAGACGTCTATCATGTTGCCCCACAGTCATCTTTTTTTCTAAACTAAAAAGCCCCAGGTGTTATAGGTTTACCTGACAAGGAAGGTACTCTAGGCCTTTGATCGTCTTGGTTGTCTTTTTCTGCATCTTCTTCAGTTCTATAATGTCTTTTTTCTTTCTTTCCGCTTTTTAAAATTTTATTGGTTTTTACAGTATCTTAACAATCCCGTTACATCTAATTAAGTAAATACTGACTTCCCGCTCACCAATCTGTGCGATTCATTAACTATACAAATCAACCATTGCTATAATAATTCAAAGCATATATCCTACACATTACAAACTTGATTTTACCCTACCCGGCCTGCTATTATTACTAAATATCAAACCCTGCTGAAAAATCGATATTAGAAAAATAGTTCTTTAAGTATAGTAAGAATGGTTTCCAATCTTCTTTAAAACATTCCAAGTTTTCATCCCTTAGCAGTACTGTAAGTTTTGCCATCTCCGCATATTCCAAAATTTTTATCAGCCAATCTTCTTTTGAGGGTATTTCATTGTTCTTCCATTTCTGTGCATATAGTATTCTGGCCGCTGTGGTTGCATACATAAAAATTGTTAAATTTCTTCTGGAAAGCTCTCCTTGCGTTATTCCCAGCAGGAAGGATTCTGGTTTCTTAGGAAATGTCATTTAAAATTTTTTCTTCAACTCATTATATATCATATCCCAAAGGGCCTTTGCCTTCCCACAAGACCACCACATATGAAAAAAAGTTCCTTCACAGTGCCCACATTTCCAACATTTGTTTGGAACATTTTTATACATTAATGCTAATTTTTTGGGTGTCAAATACCACCTGTACATCATCTTATAATAATTTTCTTTTAAAGTATAACATGCAGTAAACTTTAAAACCATTTTCCATAATTTTTCCCAAGCTGCCATATCTATATTATGACCCACATCTTGAGCCCATTTTATCATAGTCGTTTTAACCACTTCACCTCTTGTCTGCTCCAGAAGCAGCAGCTTATACATCTTAGAAACTAGTTTTCCGTCATTTTCACACAGCTCCTTCTCAAATCTCGACATTTGATCCGCAAATCCAACTTTAAGATCTTTCTTATAGATTTCATTTAACTGATGGTACTGAAACCAGTTACTAACCAGATTTTGTACTTCATTTAGGTTTTTTAACTTACAGTCCTTTTCTTGGAAACATAACAAATCCCTATAGGTACCCCATTCAGGTTGCATATTTATCTCTTTACGTGCTAAAGCTTCAATCAGGGATAGTCATAATGGAGTTTTAGATTCCAACATTTTTTATATTTTACCCACATTCCCATTAGACTCCTTCTTACATAGTGATTAAGAAAATCTTTATGCACTTTACTTTTATCATACCACAGATATGAATGCCATCCAAACCTTCTATCGAATCCTTCCAGATCAAGTATTCTGGGATTTCTTAATGTTATCCATTCTTTTAACCACGTCAAACAAACAGCATCAAAATACAACCTTAAATCTGGCAGGGTAAGACCACCTCTTTCTTTAGCATCTGTTAAATTTTAAAATTTAATTCTTGGTCTTTTCCCTTGCCAAACAAATTTAGTTATGTCCTTTTGCCAATGCTTGAAACAAGTTAAGGTGTTAATTATAGGAATAGTCTGAAAAAGAAAGAGCATTTTAGGTAAAACATTCATCTTCACAATTGAAATTCTTCCCATTAAAGATAAGTTCATTCTAGTCCATCTTTGCAAGTCAGTTTTTACTGTATTCCATATTTTGATATAATTATTTGAAAACAACAAAGGGTTTTTGTTTGTCAACCAGACGTGCAAGTATTCAATTTTCATTTCCACTTTCAGCTCACTTATTTCAAAAAATCTGTCATTAGATTTCTGGTCCATATTTTTTGTCAACACCTTCGTTTTAATCTTATTTATATAAAACCCGGCCAGTTGGCCAAATTGTTGTATTTTTTCCAAGAGTCTTCCGATCTTCTCTAATGGATTTTCTAGAAAAAACACTACATCATCCGCAAAGGCTCTCAGTTTATACTCCTGTTTCCCCACTTTCGGGCCTTGTATTTGATCATCTTCTCTAATATTTCTACAAAGCAGTTCCAGTACTAATATAAAAAGTAATGGGGAAAGTGGACAGCCTTGTCTAGTTCCTTTTTGTATTTTATAATTATCTAATAGTTCCCCATTTATAATAATTTTAGCATATTGCTCCAAATATATTGTCTTAATAGCCCTAATAAAATTATTTCCAACTCCCATTACATCCAGTAGCCTCGACATAAACTGCCAGGAGACATTATCAAATGCTTTCTCTCCATCCAGAAAGATCATAGCTATCTGTTTATCATTATGTTTTTCGTAAAACTCCAATACATTCAAGACTGTTCTCACATTATCTCTTAATTGCCATTTTGGCAAAAAGCCTGCTTGATCTTCATGAATAAAAAGTCTTAATACAACCTTCATTCATGCCAAAATGGCGGCAAAAATTTTATAATCATTATTTAAGAGTGAGATTGGCCTGTAGTTCTTGACTTGCGTTAAATCTTGATCCGGTTTTGGAATTGCTGCAATATTGGCATACTTCCAAGACTCCGGCATAATTCCTCTTTGCAAAATATCATTCATCGTCCATTGTAAAGGCTGTAATATTTGATCTTTAAAAGATTTGTAGTACAAAGCTGGTAACCCATCGGGCCCTGGCGCCTTATTAGCTTAGCTTTGATGTATTACTTCTGTTATTTCCATTATTGATATCGGTGCATTCATAATTTCTATATGATCCTTAGAAAGTTTTGGAATATTTTGTGTCTTGAGAAATTTGTCGATTTTATATCTTCTGCTTTGTTTCCTTTATACAATTCAGAATAGTATCTAAAGAATTCCCTTTTTATTTCCTTTTCGTCATAGGAAAGCCCATTTTTTGTTAATATCTTGGATATATACATATCGGGTTTGTTTGCAAATTCAAATGACTTTTGCTTCGCATATTTTAGGTTGCGTTCAACTTCATTTAATAATAACATAGAGAGCTACTGCTGAAGCACTTTAATGACTTGAATAGTCTTCTTCTTGTCCTTAGCCCATAGAAGTTCTCTTTCTTTTTTAGAAATCTCCATCAATAATCCCTCTTTTTTCAGTCCCCTTTGTTTTTTAAGGTATGCATTTTGTTGTATAAAAAAACCTCTCATAACCGCTTTTCCTGCATCCCAAACTATTTTATTGTCCATTCCTTGGTTTAAATTCAATTCAGAATAGTCCTTTATCTTTCTTTTGGCTTTCTCCACAACTTCCGCTTTTTTCAGCAAGTATTCATTCAGTCTCCAGCGAAAGGGAACCGTTCCCTTCTTCTTCCATGTAAAGCAAATTGCATTATGATCTGAAAAGGTTCTGGGCAAAATATCCATTCTTTTTATACATGGCGTAGTAGATTTAGATGTCCAGACCTTATTTATCCTTGATTGAGATTTGTATCTTTCAGAGAAATAAGTATATTCCTTTGCATTTGAGTTTTTGATTCGCCACAAGTCATAGAGATCCATATGTTCTACTAAATCAAAAAAAGCTTTAGGTAGCCTGCCTTGCAGATTCCTTTCAGACGTATCAGATTTTCTATCCAAGGATGTAGAGACAACTCCATTAAAATCTCCCAGTAAGACTAAATTAGCATTCGTCTTTTTTTTTTTTTTAGGCATGGTGACCAGAACTGTACACAGTATTCCAAATGTGACCGCACCATATATTTGTATAAGGGCATTATGATATTAGCAGTTTTATTTTCAGTCCTCTTCCTAATGACTCCAAGCTTGAAATTAGCCTCTTTCACAGCTGCTGCACGTTGTGTGGATACTTTCAATGAGCTGTCCACCACAACCCCAAGATCTCTCTCCTCGTCAGTCGCTGACAGGTCAGACCCCAGTCAGTGTATATGTGAAGTTGGAGTTTGTTGCTCCAATATTCATCACTTTACACTTTCTAATAATGAACCACATCTGCCATTTTGTTCCCCATCATACAGCATATTTCCCTAACATACAGCAGCATATCTCCCAGTTTGGAGATATCCTTTTGGAGCTCTTCTCAATCTCTTTTGGTTTTCACTACCCTAGTTTGGTGTCATCTGCAAATCTGGCCACCTCGCTGCTTACCCCAACTCTTAGATCATTCATGAATAACGTTAAAAGGCACTGGTCCCAGTACAGATCTCTGGGGGATCCCACTTCTTACTTCCCTCCATTTAGGGAACTGTCCATTTATACCTACTCTCTGTTTCCTGTCCTTCAACCAGTTACCAATCCGCACATGTTCCTGTCCTCTTATCCCATGACTCTCAAGAGTCTTTGATGAGGAATTTTGTTGAAAGCTTTTTGAAAGTCCAAGTATACCATGTCAACTGGATCACCTTTATTCACACACCTGCTGACACTCTCAAAGAGCTCCAGAAGGTTAGTGAGGCAAGAAGCCATGCTGGTTTTCCTTCAGCAGGGCCTGTTCTAGGACTTCTTCTATATATGCTTAACAGTTTTATCTTTTAGAATGCTTTCCATCAATTTGTCCGGCACAGACGCTAAGCTAACTGGCCTGTAATTTCCCAGATCCCCCTGGGTCCCTTCTTGAAAATCCGTGTTACGTTAGCTACTTTCCAGTCCTAAAGTACAGAGCCTGATTGTAGGGATACATTACATATTTTTGCAAGGAGGTTGGCTATTTCACATTTGAGTTCTTTAAAGACTCTCGGGTGGGAGCCATCTTGCCCTGGTGATTTGTTGATTTTTAATTTATCCAGACAGTTTAGAACAGGGTTTCTTAACCTTGGACCCCCAGATGTTGTTGGACTACAACTCCCATCATCCCCAGACATGGCCTTTGTGGCTGATGGGAGTTATAGTCCAATAACATCTGGGGGCCCAAGGTTAAGAAACCCTGGTTTAGAACATAATCTCTCATCACTGTTATCTGACTCAGTTCTTTATCCTCTGTCTCTGAGAAGCTCGGTTCAGGCATGGGTATATGCTCAGTATCCTCTGCCGTCAAGACAGAGACAAAGAACTCATTTAGCTTCTCTGCAATCTCCATATCTTCAATAATCCCTTTCACTCCCTCATCATCTAACAGACCAATTGGCTTCCTGGCAGGTTTCCTGCGTATGATGTATTTAAAGAAGTTTTTGTTATTCCCCTTGATGCTTTTAGCTAAATGTTCCTCAAGCTCTCATTTCGCTTCCCTTATTTTCTCTTTGAATTTATTTTGCCAGAGTTTGTGTTCCTTTCTGTTCTGTTCATTTGCTGAGGCCTTCCAATTTCTGAAAGAATTCTTCTTCCCCTTTATAGTTTCCTTGACTTTACTTCTTAGCCATGCTGGCATCTTCACAGACTTGGAGGTACCTTTCCTCCTTTTTGGTATACATTCTAACTGGGCTTCTATTATTGTGGTTTTAAATAAACTCCATGCATTCTAGAGCGGTGACTCTCTTGATTTTTCCTTTTAGTGTTCTTTTCACCAAACTCCTCATTTTAGATGTTTCCTTTCTGAAGTTCCAAGTGTCTGTGTTAGACTTCCTTGGTGATTCTCTCCTTGCATATATGCTGAATTTGATTACACTATGGTCACTGTTCCCTAAAGGTTCCATGACACTGACATCTCGCATCAGGTCCTGTCTAAGATTGCCTTCTTTCTGGTTGGTTCCATGAGCAACTGTTCTAGGGCACAGTCATTTAGCACATCTAGAAATTTGGCCTCTGTCATTACCTGTATGTGAATTTATCCAGTCTATGTGTGGGAAATTGAAATCACCCATTATTACAGCTCTGTCTCTCTTTGACACCTCCCTGATTTCCTTCTGCAACTCCCAGTCACTGTCAGTGTTTTGATCAGGAGGGTGATAGCACATCCCTAGTAGCACATTTCTTTTCAGGCCTTGTATTGTCACCCAGAGTTTCTGTGGAGGACTCTGGTCTTTCTAGGTTTTCTAGCTTGTTAGAATCTATCCTTTCTTTTACAGTTCTACTCCACCTCCAAGGCGCCCCTTCCTGTCCTTTCTATAGAGTTAATATCCAGGAAGAACCGTGTCCCACCAGGAAGAACCGTCTCCCACTGGTTCTCACTGTTCCACCATGTTTCCATCACACCTACCAAATCGATGTTTTCATTAGCAACCCAGCACTCCAGCTTGCCCCATCTTGACTTGGAGGCTTCTTGCACTGGCATATAAGCACCTATACGCTGAATCTCTTCCCTGTTGTGTGCTATCTTTCTTATGGCCATTTGATTTCTTTGACCAGCTGGCACAGCCTTCTGTCTGCTCTTTACCTCGTTTTACTCTGTCTCCTTCTGGGTTTAACTGAAGCATTTACACCCTCACACATTAAGGGAGTCTTAAGAAAAAAGAAAACTTTTGTTTTTAGTTGATGCAGGCATGCATTGCAACAGCCATCATCTTAGGAACGGCATTCCTCATTCTCTCACTTGCACACAGCATTTTAGAAGTGTATAATGCCCTGCCCATCTTAGATTTAAGATCTTTATTCTTAACTGTCAACATAAGTTTTAAACCAAGTAATCTAACTTATTTGAGTACATGCTGTAGCCCAGCTCCTTAGTCAGGGTCGTAGTAGCATACGGCTCAGAGCCCCCCAGAACGTGGATCACAGCCCCACAGGGGTTACTGAGAGAAGGGAGTTGTAATCCTGGTCCCAAAACACAATGCAGCCATTAAAACTGCTAGGAAGGAGCTGAGCGGGGAGAAGTGATGGGGAAGGAGTTGAGTGGATGCCGAATAAGAGACATGGGGGTGCAGGAGACTCATCGATGTGCCAAATGATACTTATTGTGTTGGCAGAGAACTGTGGGAGGGAGGGAGTGACTTCCCGTGAGGGGAATGCTGAGCGGGAGGAATGTCAAGGGAGCAGTCGGGGAGCAAGGGGTGGTCGTCCTGGGAAAGAACCTGCAAGGAGCAGAGGGATCTTTGCCATTCAATTGAAATGCTCAATGCTGCCATGTTTAGATAGATATCTAGATAGTGAGCTGTAAGCTTTTGCAAGGTTTTGAACAGCTGAGTTTTCCATCTGGAATTAAGTGATCACGCAGGAGTTTTGTGCCTGAGGTGGAAAGTCCAAAAGGCGCTCGCCCCCTCTCCCAGGACAGATGCATATATGCCAATGGCCATTGAGCCCCGTCTGTCAGGACCTTTTCCTGTATAGGCCTCCCTGAGGGGAACTAGATGTCCTCCAGGTAGCATGTTCTTGCATTGGCTTGTGCAGGAGAATTTCCCAGTGGCTGGGCCCTTCTGCCCTTAATGGCACCTAGAAATCTGCTGTTTGGGGCAGAGGAAAAATCCAAAACTGCTTTCCTCTGAAAATCAAGGTGGCTTCTGGACAGGCAACAGAGGAAGGAGGAACTGCTCTCACTTGCTGCTTCTGGTCTCTCTAGATTGCAGAACTGGAGAAGCGCTTGGCTGAGCTGGAAGCCACAATTCGCTGTGAGCAGGATGCCCAGGTGAGCATTGTTGGGGCAGCGGAGGTGCTTGGCACAGGATGAATGCAGGGGGCGGGGAGGCGGGGAATGGGAATCGCCGCCTAGTGGGCCAAGACTGACAGGCCCATGGCCTCCATTCATTAGCACTGCCTGAGGCATGAGGTTTAGGATATTTCTCTGCCCATGGTGCTGTTTATGAGAAAAGACGCCGCCCCCTTGGGCCTCTGAACAGGTTTGAACACTGGGAGGTTTGACCGAAGGCGGGCGGGGTTGCACTTTAAGGGCAGGGGAGTGTGCACTTACCCCTCCCTCTGCTTTTCCCCTGCCTGCACTTGGTATTTTCAAAGTCCTACGGGGCAGCAGCATACCTCCCTGCCGCCCCATCCACTCCCTGGAAGTAACTGGTGTGAGTGCGCACATTGGGCACGAGCCTGCCCGACGTGCGCGAGCCCGGCATGCGCCTGTGCGCCAGTCACTTCCACCCAGGGAGTGGACAGGGCAGCAGGGAGGTATGCTGCCGCCCCGTAGGACTTTGCAAATACCGAGAGCCGGCAGGGAAAAAGTGGAGGGAGGGGTAAGTTCACCCTCCCCAGTCCCAGCTGTAATGCAGCAGTTGTGTGTACTTTCTTTCTCCTGTGCCATTGTACTTTCTCTGATCAGTGCCATTGATTCATTCAGGCCAACCCAGGTTCTAGTGCCCTGGGGGAGAAAGAAACCCACTTGAGCTCGGGAAGCAGTGAAACTGACGGCCCCTGGTTTTAGAGCAGAAGGTTCCAGGAGAGTCCCCTGCCTGAAACTTTGGAGAGCCACTGCCAGTCAGAGTGGACAATATTGAGCTAGCTGGACCAAGGGTCTGACTCGGTCGGACTATTCTAATTTATTTATTTTTTGTCTTCTTCTCTCTCTAGAATCCTCTGGCTATAGGACTGCAGGGATCCAGTCTCATGGTGAGGCATTCACTGGATCTTCTTGGGATAAGGAAAGATTCAGAGGGGATGCCTGTTTGTAAGATTTGGGTGGGAGGGTCAGTTTCTTCTAAGGGTGCAGGGAGGCTCTATGTGGATGGATGGGTGCTGGGCAGTCTGTCTGCCTATCTCTCTGTCTCATGGTGTATACAACATATGCGGTCTGTGGTAGAGTATGGAATAACCAAAACTCACAAACCCCCATTCATATAAAATAGCAGCCTAACACCTTCATACCTCGAGAGCCTATCCGACTGGGAAAGTTGTAAAAAGCCAGTTGAAATGCAGAAGTGCAAATGTATAGATGCAGCCTGATGAGCTCCAGGAAAAGAGAACTCTGTAACCTCAATGGCACCGCTCAGTTTTGGGACACTCCCAAGACAACCCTCCTGTGGGTGGAGAACCCTCTGCAAGGCATCCCAAGTTGATCTTGACTCGTCAGGGTGGCCCCAAACACCTGGTTCTCCTCACGATTGTCTCTGTCTCCTTAGAGCAGACCTAGATGTCAGACCTTTCTCTGGCTCTCCCCTCTTCCTGGTAATGTTAGTATAGCACAATGCTTGGTGTGACGTCATGGCAGTGCACATTTCTCCACCCTCCTGCCACCACCACAATGATGTTGTTTCATGCATTGCGTTTGTTACCAGGGAAAGGGGAGAAAGAGGCAAAGCTACAATAGCACTCTGTCTCTTGTAACAGCAACTTTCCTAAACCCTCAGGAAAGTTGTTTTGCACTTTGAGAACTGTCATATTAAGACTTTGGAAAGGCCAGGAGGTCTGTGGAATGCAGAAGTTGCCTCTTAAATTTTTGGGGCTTTTGCAGATGCTGCCTCCATTGGGTTTGTTTTCCTTTTTTACTTTTACTTTTACTTTTCTTTCTTTTTTTTTAAAGTACTGTTTCACTGCCTTGAGAATGCAAATCTTTTTTTTAAAAAAACATGTTTTTTAAAGGAGGAAAAATAAAAGTCAAATCTGAGATTTTTCCAGAATCTGATGTGCTAGACACCACGTACTGCTAGTTGGGGAGCAATTGTGGAGAAATGCATTTCTAAACTCCCTGCTAGTAGGAATTCCAAGCTTTGAGATTTGGCACATACCTACTTGTTAGAGCTCCCAAGTTTTGCTCTAGGTATTGGAATGGTTACATCTATATCCATGTCTCTATCAGTGCTGCAGTTTCAAACAACTCTGCAGCACCACTTGGAAGACTAGTTCTCAGCTGAAGTTATTTTTCACTTGGGCCTTAATTCTTCTTCCTAAAATCAAACATCGGTCTGGTAATATCCTACAGATAGAATTAAAAAAACACCCAGACTTTCACATTTAAAATTGGCCATAGGCACACTTTGAGCCATTTAGTCAAGGAGCTAGGTCTGTGGAAGATTTCAGATAGCCCTTTAGCTGTGGAATTACTATTTGGCCTTGGGCAAGTCACTGTTTTTTAGCCTAGTTCCCCAGTTGGTAACGTAGAAGGTCATGCATAGAACCATTTACTATGGCACTGGGGAGGGCTGGTGGGTTAGGAGCCCACCTCCCCACAGATGATCCTGCTGCTCCTCGTCCCTCTGCCACCCACGCACTCACAGGAGCGCTGGGGCAGCGAGCAGCAGAGCTGGGATCTGGAGGAGGAAGATCCGGCATCCTATAGGGCATTGCACAAAGAGCATGGTGCATTGGGGATTTCCTCACTTCTGGGCGCTCCTTCCACCCAGCTCTATGGACGCTTGGGCTACAGGCCGCCTGAGCATCCACACGACTAGCGGGGGAGAGGTAGAAGGGCGCACATGTTCTTCTACCTCACTTTTAACCTAGGTATACAACCTGGGCTACCTGGCGGATTTCATGACCTGTGCCTTACCAGGCAGAGCAGTTCTAGCTCAGGAAGGGCTGATGGTGAGAACGACCTCTAGGTATAGGCATAATCTACCTAACAAAAATTGCTGTAATATCAGGCAGGAAATGAACATTGCAAAACATGGCATAAAAGGTTCATTGGCTAACCACTGCGTGTTTGCTTGGAGTCCTTCCTTGCCATTGTTGAGTTGCTATGATGTCACAGAAGATTCATGAGCATTCTAACTAAAGAAGGAAAATAACAATCTGTAGAATGCTGATGCGATGACGATACAACGGCCGATATTTATATATTGCTTTTCAACAAAAGTTCCCAAAGTGATTTACCTAGAGAAATAAAAATAAATAAAGATGGATCCCCAAAGAGCTCACAATCTAAAAAAATAATTTTTTGTTTATCAAAAAATTGATAAACAATGCAGGTGCTGAGCCGGAAAGGGAAGGTGGATTGGATGAGGACAAATGTCCTACAGGGCCTGGGCATAGGAAGGAGGCCGTGTTCTGCAGATGGGCCAATGAGGTCTGGACATTTGGAGGAACTGTGGATCAGGGAGCCCAAGGGAGAGAGCAGAATGAATGAGGGGGGTCAGTTCCACATATGGACTTGAATGAGGCAAATGTTTGCCTCCAGTATTAATTCTAATCTGCATTTCCCATGACTTATCCTGTCCACAGGAAACCGTAGAAATCTTGCAGGCCAAAGTTAGTTCCTTAGACATGGCGTCCTTGGACCAGGTGGAGGCCAGGCTACAGGTGGGTCAGCACTTTGCATGCTCTTATCAGCCTTGGAAATCTGAGCTGTGTGGAGCGTGGCCTGGGAGCTCTGGGAGCTCAGGCGGGATCCAGCTCCCTTAACCAGCAAGTCTTTCATCCCTAGAGCGTCTTGGGCAAAGTGAATGAGATCGCCAAGCACAAAGCAGCCGTGGAGGATGCGGACACCCAAAGCAAGGTGAGGCTCCTTGGTTCTCCATCGCTGAGCCCATGAGAACTCACAGTGCTTCTGTGGAAGCCAGGTTCAGACCGTAAGCATCTTGGAATGATAGATGTTCAGAAGTCAGAGTGTGCGTGTGCACGTGAGAGAGCCCATGTTGGGTCTGTGTGATTCCTGCTGGCAAAGAAAATTGGTGTGCTAGATTCATTAGGGGTTTTGCCAACTCTGGAAGGAACAATTGAGTGGATGAGTTGATCACCTCAGTTATGGATGTTCTGAGCAGGAGAACAGGATTGATTCCTTATTCAATCTCTTGTAAAGGGCTTGAAAAAGATCCCCTGTGTGAATTAGAAACACAGGAAGCTGCCATATACTGAGTCAGACCATAGGTCCACCTCACTAAGTATTGTCTACACAGACTGGCAGCGGCTTCCCCAAGGTTGCAGGCAGGAGTCTCTCTCTCAGCCCTATCTTGGAGAAGCCAGGGAGGGAACTTGGAACCTTCTGCTCTTCCCAGAGCGGCTCCATCCCCTGAGGGGAATATCTCGCAGTGCTCACACTTCTAGTCTCCCTTTCATATGCAACCAGGGAGGACCCTACTTAGCTAAGGGGACACGTCATGCTTGCTACCACAAGACCAGCTCTCCTCTGCTGCCACTCATTCTAGTCCTTCCTCAGAATTCTTTGGGGCAAAGGTGTAAGTTTTGAGAGTAGCTTCTTGCTGCTGGTCGACGCTTGCCTCACTCAGCAGTTAACGACAGAGCTGAACATGTGAAATAACTGCAGTGAAGAGCATGGCATTCTGATGAGCTAGTAAAGTTCTGCTGGTGGAGTTAGATCATCACAGCCATCAGATGATAAACAGGCCTGTGTGAACTGGCCTTGTCTTGACTGCCATGACCAACTAAATTTCCAGGACCCAACTGAATTGCTTAAAAAAAAATGATGTGGAGGAATGCCCGTGGGGGTGCAGAGCTGAGAGGCGCAAAGGGCAGACCTGTTACCTGCCTTGCCCAGAACGCCCATCCTTTCCCCCCACTGCAGGTGCATCAGCTCTATGAGATGGTGCAGCGCTGGAGCCCTCTGGCCAGCACCCTCCCTGAGGTGGTGCAGCGCCTGGTCACGGTGCGGCAGTTGCATGAACAAGGTGAGCGCCTGGATCAGAAGGAGGCTCCCCTGTGAGTCAAGCCTGAACTCGGGGATGCCGAAGGATGCCTTGGCCTTCGGGCTTCCCTCCGCCCCTGTCCTGTGCTGAGCCTTGGTTCTTGTCTGTTACAGCCATGCAGTTTGGGCAGCTCCTGACTCATTTGGACACCACCCAACAGATGATTGCTAATTCCCTGAAGGACAATGCTACTCTGCTAACACAGGTGGGACTGGGAGTTCTGGGAACAATTTGTGACCTGTACAAACTGGTCAGCTGGGATGAGGCAAAGATGCAGTCAGCCATATGCCAAGAACGCTACTAACTGTGCTGCACCCAAAAGAGCCACTTCTTTTTTCAGAGAGAGCATACCCAGGGCCTGCTATTCTGTGGGAGCATAGGAAAAGATTCTGGGCACAGAATTGATTCACTTCCTGGCAATGCCAGCTTTCATTTTTATGGATTTTTTTTAAAAAGCAAGTTTCTAGCCCTGATGAATACAAAGTTATTCTTGAAGGTGTGTGGGCTGTGCTTGCTCAAACCCCAGAAGCCAAGAATGGGCTGAATAAGATTGTTCTGGGGTGGAGCCTCACTGTTTGTATATCTTCTCCCCATGACTAGCGGAACTAGAATAAATTATGTAAAAATGTGAAAAATGTATAATAAATTATGCATGAGAGAAATGCACACTTGCTCAATATTATATAGGTCAGAGTATTCAGCCAAGAAGTTCAGTTGCCTTGGATCAGGTTTTTCTTTTGTTGTTTAAAAGCATGAAGGATATAACCCACCCCTCTGCTTCCCTCCCCTGATCTCTGGCCACTAGATACATCCTCACCATACCCTGCTTGTGTACCTCTTGGCCTGTCCCGGGAATGTGTGGTTCTTAACCTTTGTGAAAACGTCTCCCTCAGCTGGTTGTTAAAGAGAGACCTTTATCTCCTCCTGGAATACTAGACCAGTGAGCACATCTTAATTGGTTTAAGCCTTGTGTTGGTGTCGTATAGTAAGTCTAGTATTGTCTAGGGCAAGCAGAAACAGGGATAGTTGTAGTATCCATGGTATTAAGGAAAGAACTGTACAAATGTAAGGTGTGGTGTATTCATTGCTTTAGTGCTTCAGGAGGAGATGAAGAGGGGCTGTTCAACATAGGAACATAGGAAGCTGCCATATACTGAGTCAGACCATTGGTCTATCTAGCTCAGTATTGTCTACACAGACTGGCAGCGGCTTCTCCAAGAGGGTAGGCAGGAAGCTCTCTCAGCCCTATCTTGGAACTGCTGCCAGGGAGGGAACTTGGAACCTTCGGCTCTTCTCAGAGCGGCTCCATCCCCTGAGGGGAATATCTTATAGTGCTCACACATCAAGTCTCCCATTCATATGTAACCAGGGCAGACCCTGCTTAGCTATGGGGACAAGTCATGCTTGCTACCACAAGACCAGCTCTCCTCTCCTCTCCAACACTGGCCATTTGAGTCGACCTTGTTCTTCAGCTTCCCCACCTGACTGCCTCCTCTCCACACTCTCTCCCTAGGTTCAGAAGACCATGAAGGAGAACCTGGCTGCCGTGGAGGACAACTTTTCCAGCATTGCTGCACGGGTGCAGAAGCTTGCCAAGTGAATCTCCTTCTCTCAGTCTACAAAGGCAGGGCAGAGAGGTTTTGCCCACTGTCCAAACACTCACTAACCGCTCCGTCCCTTCCCTACCTCTGCACCTTTTCTTGCGCGCTCTTAGCGGGAGTTCAGCCTTCAACCTGGCTGGTGAACAGAGTGCTTGTCCGCTCTGAGGGCAGGCGCCACCCCTCCCTAACCTCTGCCAATGTTTTGTTGCCCCCTGGAGATGCTGTTTGAAGGGGACAACCCTGCATTCCAAACGAGAGGGAGGGGCTGGGGGAAGGAGCCATCCCTTGCATATCTACCTGAGGAGGTGCATCAGCTGCTTGGCCCCAAACAAGGAGCCTTTTACTCAGAAAGGTGTCTGACCCCTTGACCTGGCATGGAGGTGGATTGTATTGTATAATTATATACTGTCATTAAACACTTGTGCTTACTGGTCTGCCTTTTGAGATGCAGGGTGGGATTACTCCCTGGCTGGGCAATGTGTCTTGAGCTTGCCTTTCTGATGGAGCTTCCAGAGTTGAGTTCAGTCCTTGACAGCTGTGTCCTCTTTCACCTGTGAGAAAGAGGCATCGACTCTTTCCGCTCTCTTCCTCCCAGGGAAGCCTTACAGCCAGTGTTGCAGCCAAAGGCCACTGCAGCTGGGAATTATGGGAGTTGTAGTCAGCAGCATTTGGGAATCTGTGTTACAGGGAACACTGCACACAATCTACATCAGACTCCTAGGATTGCTAAGAACTGATGCCTGCTCACTTGAAATCACCTATAGCAGTTCTGCATTATGCTGCAGTTGGGTTTGGTACAAGTACACTAGTGTTACCCTGGTCTTTTGCTTGGCAAACACAGGAAGTGTGAATGAAAAGTGGAGTATAAATCCATGTAAGGAAAAATGAAGTGACAGGTGTGTGGCCTTAAGCAGAACTAGGAGTGGGGAGACCTGGTTTCAATTTCTATTTGGCCATGAAGTTCACAGGGCGACCAGTTGCTATATTTCAGCATAACCTGCCTCCCAGGGTTAGGGCGAGGATAAAATGGGAACGACGAGAGTTATGTATGCTGCCTTGAGCTTCTTGGAGGAAAGGCAAGACAAAAGTGTTAGAAAATAGAAGATGGAAAATCCTCCTTTTAACGGACCTTGGAAGCCCTGATTTTGGGCCGTAGCTGCACCATGTGCGCGTATGCGTACACACACACAGACACACACACACAAACATTTTGGATCTCTGTCCCGCCACTTGCCTCTTAATTGCCATCAGGATAACTTGCAACATATAAGCCATACTTGAAACAACACAGAAGTACAGTAACATTCATCCCCAAGCTTAAAACAAAATCTTAACCGCTTCCAAGGTTTTGTAATTTTCAAGCATTGACACACCTGTCATTCACATTTCTGTGTCTGCTGCAGGAAATCTTGGTGTACCCCCAGCAAACTCAATTGGTGCATAAAGTTGGAGTGCCTCTTGTATGCTGAGCTGTGATGTATGCCAAGGAAACCCAAATGCTGTTATATATAACTAGCTTATGCAAATTTGCATGTTCCTATATTTTTGTACAATTTATTTGATTTCTTGGATGAGTACTCAAAGGAATTTGTGCTTCTCTGATGCCTGGAGCCGAGGACATCTCTCATTGGGTTATCATGTCCACGTGCTCCCAGGCAGGACTAATCAAAATTAGTTACTAGGCTTAAGAGCCCCGGACGGATAACCCCGCCCAGTTCTTTTAGTCCTGCAGTTGCACCTAGGCAGAGATTGTTCGTATTGCTCTTGCAAATCTTGTTTGTCTCTTGCTTACTTCTTTGTGGTATTTCTCCTCGTACTTGGACTTTTACTTTATTCCTTACTTAGTTTACTTAGTATAAAAACAAACAAACAAAAACCCCGCCCTTTCCTTCCTGCTCTTTTTGCTATCCTCCTCAACTGTCGTTTCTCCATTTCCCTGCACAATGGAGCGTCGCCAGGCTATTAGACGCATTTTAGTGCCCAGTGGAGGACAAATGGAGGGCTTCCCATTCGCCTCTCGAGCGCTGGGCTCGCCCCCCCGTATTGCCGCCATTAATGGCTGCATGGGAAGAGGAAGATTTGCTGAGGGACGCCAGATCAGGTCCCTCAGGTGTTATAGGCATGGGCGCTGGATCGGGCCCATCCCTGCTCACCCGCACAACGCGAACTGCGGTGAGATCAAGAGGAGATGCGAGCCTGGATGGTGCTGGCCAGACCTCGGTCTCGTTCCCGCCCATTCCAGAGCTCAGAGAGCCAAGCCGTACCGCTTCTGCCGCCGCGCCCTCTAGCGGCTCTGCAGCGGCTCCTGCAAATGGCAGCTCGACAATTTCGGCGGGAATCCTGGGAGCCGCTGCTATTCCAAGCCACGTTTCTTCCACAGACCATCAGGGAGCTGGCTCCACAGCAGAAAGACCAGTGAGATCCCTCCTTGTCGCAGCTAGCCAGGGACCTCCAGTAAATGACCCCCCAGTAAATGTCCCTCAGCCTATTCAGAATGTACCTCCTCAGGCCATTAGTCTCCCTTTGGATATGCCAACTACATGGCAAGACTGGATTAAAGAGACCTTTTCTGTGTCTCTTAGGGAGGTGGTTAAAAAAGGGAAGAAGTCTAAGAAAAGGTCCAGGGAACGTGTTTATACGTCCTCTTCTGAGGAGTCCACTTCTCAGGCACCCAGAAAAGCAACACGCAAGAGAAGGCACACTAACGCTGAGAGACGCGACCTGATTCCACCTCATGACGTGGTGGTTTTAGGCGGGGGGGGGTCGCTCTTTGGAGGGGTCTCGGGGGGAGTCACTGGATATTACACCCAGTAACCCCCTACCTCCGGCTCCCCCAAGTGAGCCCATTCGCCCTGTTGGGCTGATATCCCTGACTCCTTCAAGAACAGATGCGGTACCAGTAAATATTCCAGATCAGGGGGTGCCTGTTAATATGCCAAATCCTGTGGCTCCAATTCCTAATCCTGTGGTTCCATCACCGATTTCTATTCCTAACCCTCGGCCAGAAACACCTTTAGACCCATTTGACAAAGAGGAGGGAGAATGGACGGATGACCAGGACAATCCTGCATCCACTATATCTCAAAGATTATTTTCTCAAGTGGATTTGAATCCCCTCATGTCTAGGGCCATTAATGCATTAGATCTTCAAACATCTGTGGCCACTGAGGTGGGTCCACCTACTAAGGGCTCGCTGGTGTTTCCTAAACGGAAGAGTAGGAGTTGCTGTTACCTCTCCCAGAACTCCTGGCTGATACAGTTAGGGAGGAGTGGCTACTCCCCTCCTCTAGTCGTAGATCATTGGCAGTGGCCAATAAGTACTACTCATTCCAACAAGAGGCTATGGACATGTACCCTTAACAGATGCCCCGGTGGTTGCCCTTCTAAATGGGGCTTTACTACCGAAGGATGGGGAATCAGCCCTGAAAGATCAAAATGATAAAAAACTGGAAGCTTCTTTCAAAAGGGCTAATGAGGCCTCTACTCTGTCCATTGGGGCCTCGGCGGCAGCCTCAGAGTTGTCACAGGCTTCTATAGTATGGTTAGATGACCTTATTCAGGACCCCCCTACAGATGTGTTTAATTTAAGGCACCAACTCATAAAAATTCAAAAGGCGCAAGCTTTTGTCTCTGATGCAACCCTAGATGCTATAAGATTTTCATGCAGGGCTTCCACAGCCACAGTCATGGGACGCCGTAACTTGTGGCTAAAACATTGGCCTGTGGATGCGAATTCTAGGGCCAATTTGGCCTCGGTTTCCTTTGATGGGGTTAAACTCTTTGGGGAGGAGGCCCTTAAAGAGGTGTTAGTAGAGTCTAAGGACAAGCATAAGACCATGCCTCTCCCATCCACCACACGTAAACAGGAACGTCCTCCTCCAAGAAGGACTTTTCAGTTCCAGTACCAGCCCTTTTGATCCTTCCGACCCTCCTTTCAAGGGAGGAACAGGGATTCGAGATTCCAGCAACCCCAATGGGGCAGACAGTGAGGCGCTAGGCCCTTTAACCAGTGCAGACAAGCCTTTGCCAATCAACCGAAGTCTCAAAAACAGCAATGACTTCCCGGCGGGGTCTCTGGGGAGTCGCCTGTCAGCCTTCTTTCAAAAATGGCAGGAAACAACTACGGACTTATGGGTTCTGTTGACAGTGCAGTGGGGTTACAAGATAGAACTCACATCCTTACCACCCAGCAGATTTTTACGAACTCCAAGGTCACGTTGGCCTACCAAGCATGTAGGCCTTATGGGCGCCATTCACCACTTAAAAGATAAAGGGGCTATAGAATTGGTACCTACCAATCAACAGGGACAGGGAATCTATTCCATAATCTTCACGGTTCCTAAGAAGGACAAATCCCTCAGAGCTGTTCTGGATCTGAAGTTTTTGAACCAGTGGGTCCCCAAACACAGATTTCGCATGGATTCCCTTCGCACCATAACAGAAGCGTTACAACATCTGGACCTCTTAGCTTCTATAGATCTAAAGGAAGCTTATTTACACATCCCCATAGATCCGGAAAGTCGTCATCTCTTGCGCTTTAAATACAATGGAGTACATTATCAATACAAAGCGCTGCTGTTTAGTCTCTCCTCAGCCCCAAGAATTTTCACCAAGGTGCTCGCACCTGTGATCGCACATCTAAGACTACAGGGAGTTCGTATTTTTTGTTACCTCGACCTGCTTCTAAGGTTTCCCTCGGAACTGTCTGCCACAAGAGACCTGCATCTAACTCTTCGCACATTAGAACAACACAGATTCCTAGTAAACGTAGAAAAAAGTCACCTGCAACCATCCACCAGGATGCAACATCTGGGCGTCCTGATAGACACATGAAGGGACTGTCTGTTCCTACCAGAAGACCGGATCAAGACCCTCAGGGAGGAGATCTGGGAGGTGCTGACTGCTTGTCAGGCCAAGCTTCTGTCGTTGGCACGTCTCCTCAGCCTAATGGTGGCCACGTTGGACGCAGTACCTTGGGCCAGGTTTCATCTGCGATCGCTACAATGGTTCCTTCTAAGATTCAGGGAACTCATTTCAAAGAGAGTCAACATAACCATCCTCGTTCCCCAGGACATACTAACGTCCCTGCGGTGGTGGCTGCTGGATTCAAACACAAAGAGGCAAGGAGTTCTTCGACCCGACCCGGATCCTGATCACGACCGATGCCAGCAAGACAGGCTGGGGGGCACATTGTCACCACAGAACAGCCCAAGACCAATGGTCACAAACAGAGAGTCTACACAGCATCAATTGGTTGGAGCTGAAGCCCATTCATCTTGCCTTGTTGGCATTTCAGGACCTGATCACCGGTTCCCACGTGTTGATAAGAACAGACAACATGACGACAAAGGCCCACATAAACAGATGGGGGGGACCAGGTCTCGATCTCTTCAGGCGGTAGCATCCCTGATACTGGATTGGGCGGAGGTTCACCTGGCCTCACTTATAGCCCACCATGTACAAGGGGATATCAACTCGATAGCAAACTGGCTGAGTCGAGAGCAGCTCCTGCCCGGGGAGTGGGCACTCAACAGAGGAGTCTTTCGGATGATCACGCGACGCTTTGGCACCCCAAGAGTCAACCTGTTTGCCTCAGCACTGAACACACAGCTCACCAGGTTCTTCACCCGCTTCCCCTGCCCACAAGCAGAGGGGTCAGATGCCCTAGCAGCGAGATGGCCTCGGGAACTGCTGTATGCCTTCCCACCAACTCCGCTCTTGGCCCGCTTTCTCCGCAAAGTGTGCTTGCTCAAGGCTCAGGTCATCCTAGTAGCTCCTTACTGGCCCAGGAGACCATGGTTTGCGGAGTTACATCACTTGGCCATACAGGAACCGTGGTTCCTCCCGGTGTCAACAGACCTTCTACTTCAAGGTCCGATAGAACATCACGATCCAGGCTGGTTTCAACTAGCCGCCTGGAGACTGAGCGGGGAATTTTAAGTAAGTTCGGCTATTCGGAAAGTGTTCTAACCACCATGTTATCTTCCACAAGGGAGTCCACCAAGCGTATGTATCAGTATACGTGGAGAACATTTCTTCGATGGTCAGCAAAACATTCCATGCCTCAAGGGTCAGCGTCCATTAAAGATCTGGCATTTTTACAGGATGGGTTAGACAAAGGACTCAAGGCTAATACCTTAAAAAGGCAAGCTGCTTCCTTAGCAGGTGTGATAGCAGGTCTATCCCAATCCAAGGTTGTTAACCACCCTCATTTAAAAAGATTCCTGGGGGGGGGCACCCTGCTGTCACCTATGGTGGCTCACCGCTTTCCATCTTGGAGTCTCCACACTGTTCTTAAGGCACTTCAGAATCATCCGTTCGAGCTGATAGGAACCATTCCCTTAAGGCTTTTATCGTACAAGACGGCATTCTTAATAGCTGTTACATCTGCGAGAAGAATCTCTGAATTACGTGCTCTGTCGGCACATAAAAATGTATGCGTTTTTTCTGCTGATTCCGTGCGTCTCATTCCTAGCCCGTTCATCAGGCCAAAAGTGTCCTCAGCATTCCACCACTCACAAGATGTCATACTTCCATCTTTCTGTCCTAAGCCAGCTCACCCAACAGACTGTGAATGGCATAAACTAGATGTACGCAGATGTTTTGAAGAGATACCTGAGGCGCACGGAGACCTTCAGGAAGACGGAGAGTCTATTTGTTAGTTTTTTACCAGCTTCCATGGGAAGCCAAGTGTCTTCACAGACTATTGCTAGATGGATACGGGCTTGCATTTCACTAGCCTACAAGTCTCTACACCTTCCAGCACCTGAACATGTTCTGGCTCACTCAACAAGGGCAGCGGCCACATCTGCGGCCTTCTCAACCAACGCACCAGTGCATGAAATATGCAGGGCCGTGACTTGGAAGGCTCCGTCAACATTTACGAAGCACTATAAAATTGATCTATATGCATCCTCTCAGGCTGCATTTGGTCGCAGAGTGCTTCAAAAGGTTCTTCCCCCGGAGTAGGCATGGACACTCCCTCCCAGAGAGTTTTTGGCCAGGGCTTTGGTATGTCCCAATGAGAGATGTCCTCGGCTCCAGGCATCAGAGAACGGCGCATTGGTTTCACTTGCCGTGAAGGCTCCTTCTTGATGCTGGAGCCGAGGACATCTTGGCCTTCCCAGGTGGTGTCCTGGCCTACTCCACGGGAAACTTGAGTTTATTACACGAGCACAGCTAATAGTTCCAGAGGTTTCTAGGGTTCCTCTATCCTCTTTGTTATATATGTGTGTGTTTAAACGCTGGTTGTATACTACAGGTCCGTGCTATTTGCACATTTGGCCTAAAAGAACTGGGCAGGGTTATCCGTCCGGGGCTCTTAAGCCTAGTAACTAATTTTGATTAGTCCTGCCTGGGAGCACGTGGACATGATAACCCAATGAGAGATGTCCTCGGCTCCAGCATCAAGGAGCAGCCTTCACGGCAAGTGAAACCAATGCTCCGGTTTGTGTAATAAATGGGGTAATTGGCAGCAGAGAAAGAGATTTCAGATTAGGTGAGCAGTAGAGACAAGGAAATCAAAAGAACTCTACAGGACAATAAAGTCATTCCTGATCACCAAAATCTATGCCCAAACAACCTACAGTTTGAGTCTTTGCTGAATATAATTTTTATAATTATATGGAAAATTATAGTCCAATTTTTTTTTTTTAGCCAAACTTGAGAATTAGAAAGTTAGTTTAAGGCATAGAAGCCACAGTGCCTTATTTTATGCTGATGTGAATTCCAGTCATTTGACTGTGTGTTCCTCAATTCAGAAGTGGTTCTGGCCACCACATTTCCTTAGGCTGGGCATGAGTATCTGTGTTAGCAAGTGCACTATTCTAAGAAAAACTGCTATTCGGAACTGGATTGGCAGCAGCCAATGCAAGGGCAATGGGAGGAAAAAGTGGCAGAGGTTTGTGGGGCTGGTTGGAGAAGTTTAGGGGGCATGATGGCCTGCAGGCTGCCTCTTGAGGAACAGGGTCATGCAGCTATTTTAGATGCTGCCAGCATCATTGTCCTCCTCCTGTCTACTGCAAGCTGGTCTAGTATAGTGTCCAATGTGTGTGCCAGGAAACCGCCCCCCCCTCACTGTGGCTGTGAACCTATTGGGTGTCCTTAGGCAAGCTGCTATTCATTCAGCTCTCCCATCCGCAATATGGAGCTAATAATACTGGTCCCCTGTCCAGGCTTTTTGTAAGGATCAATGAGGTGTAGGTGGAACATTCTGAATAGTCAGAAAAATCACTGAATAGAATGCTTAGGAATACAAGCCTAGTCATGAATTCAGAAATGGAACTTGGTTTCTCTAGAGGTATAAATCTGAAACTGTCAAGGTACTTTGAGAGCACTAAGTTGGCTGGCACAGCAAGATCATTTCCTGCCAGGGAGCGTGCAGTGCTGCAGCCTCTCCCCAACCTTATTTATTTATTTTTACATTTTGTATCCCGCTCTTCCTCCAAGGAGCCCAGAGCGGTGTACTACATACTTGAGTTTCTCCTCACAACAACAAGCCTGTGAAGTAGGTTAGGCTGAGAGAGAAGCGACTGGCCCAGAGTCACCCAGCTAGTATCATGGCTGAATGGGGATTTGAACTCGGGTCTCCCCGGTCCTAGTCCAGCACTCTAAGCACTACACCACACTGGCTCCACTTTGAGGCTCCACTCTGAGACCCTGGGCCAGCTCTCTTGCAAAAACAAAGCTTCCAAAAGAACAATCCCATCAGGCTTTGTTTTAAATACATATTTTAATACTTGATACAAAACACACACCCCCAAAAATAAACAAAGAAAAAGTAACTTCAATCTAAGCGTCAAAATATTTTCATCTGTTAAATTAAAATTCGCTTCCATAGAAAAGCTACAATTCACAATTGTGTAATTTTTTTTTACAAAACAAAATTTAAGCTCAAAGAAGGAAAATAGGTTTTTCCCCCCGTTCCTTTTTTTTTTCTTTATACAAAAACAAAGGCCGAAGTTGGTTGGTTGGTTGGTTGAAGTGCACGGAGGGGGTGGGGGTGGGGGTAAGGAACAGCGCAACCTGTACAGTATCTACACAGTGCTTTTGCATAATGCGTCGAGAATCACAACCCGGGGGAGGGGACGTGGAGCATTTTGGTCTTTCAGAGACAAGAGGATTGTAGTGTGTGTGTGTGTGTTATGATGGGGAGGCAGGAAGCAGATGAAGGGATTGCTCTGTCCAAGCTGGATCACTCATGCTCTTGGCACAAACAACTCCACTCCCTTAACCTCTCCCCCACCAAGGTTATGACCTGAGTGTTCTTTTGAGGACTTGTTTCAAGGGGGAACAAACAAATATGCAGATCAGGGTTGGGGGGGTTGTGTGTAGGGTCGGGGGAGGGCCCACTTGAGGCTCTAGAAGTCCCAGGACCCCAGTTCCAGCCAAGGAAGAGAGCAAGCCCAATCATCCCTCAGGCTTTGCCTCAATGCTACTTGTGTCACAGTAGCATATGCATGGAGGTGCAGGGGCTGCGTTGGAAGGAAGCAAGTGAATTTCTGGGCTGTTGGTGGGAGTGAAGGCTCCCTGAGCAAGCGTGGCTTATTTTCCTTATTGCTTTGTACCTTTAGCACTGGGGCAAGGAACTCTGCGGGTGTGTGTGTGTGTTTTTGGTGAGGCAGAGAGCAAGAGAGAGACTGACTGATTCATGTACTAAAACCCTGAGCCGGTTCTCACCCGGGTGCCGTAGCACACGCAGGTCTGAGGTAAGGTGGGAAGTGAAAGGGCAGAGGTGGCCCCTTCCTGGAGCACGCGGCCCTTGCTACTCCTGCTGAGGTGTGGAGACCAAAGGGAGGGGGAATCTCGTGGAGCGGGGAGAGAGTCATGGAAGCAGGGGCAGAAGAGGCCCCCCCGCCAACGGCAGCAAGGAGCTCCCCTTCAGAGTATTGCAGACATGGCTTCAAGAAGTGCTATGGGTGTCCCCAGCTCTAGAGCCCCTTTTGCCTCCCCTCCTCCCTTCCCCCTACCCAGATAATGCTGAGACCAGAGCTGCACCTTGTGCTTTCAGGGGCCCCCCGTGGAGAGATTCAGGACCCAGGCAACTGGTGAAGCTACAACACATTCATGGCTAAGGCGCCAAGAGCCCATCAGCAGCATCAGGTTCCCTTGTTGGTATTTCTCCCATCCCCCCCTCTCCCTGGTGCCTGGGCACCAGAGGCGAAAGGTGGTCACTTGCGGGTAGGGAGAGTCAGAAGCCGGGATGTACGAGGCTCTGTTTGCTTCGATGTGGTCAGTGGTGGAGGCCCCCTTGGGTCAGACGATGCTATGTGGGTAGTTTCCTCCGCCTGTTTTTCACAGGCCGGCCAGGCCGTGGCCGCCGAGCAACAGAGTAGTCAACCTAAGAGGGGGAGAGAAGAAAGGTGCTTGACGCTCACTGGGCAAGATGGGAAAGCTCAGAGGTAGGGGCTGTATCAAAGGGGGATGCCCACGAGACTCCTATACCAAGCCCACTTTAGCACAGAGTGGGGCAGGGAGAACGTGAGTGGGAGTGCAAGGTGGGGGGGGGGAGGAGGGGGTTTCAGAACTGAACCCAGCGACCCTTCTTGCTTGCTCCGCTGTATCCCATCTCTCCCCCCATCCCCACAAGAAGGTATGGGAAAGCACACAAACTGTAACTCTTGCACAAACGTCAGCTCTTCCAGCTCTTACCTAGCCGAGACTGCCCTAGCTCAGGGGTTCTCAATAAGGAGGTACTGAAGGGCTTTCGGGGGATACGCTGAGCCTTTTGTGCTTCTACATGCTGCAGTCATGTGATTTGTTCCCCCATCTGAGGATCGCTGGCTTGGAGCCCACGTGTCCTCAGCAATGTGTTTGCTGCAGAAGGGGAGGAAGGAGAATGAAGACCTTCCCGTTCCTGACTGGCTACATGCTGGAACGCAGTCTGAGTGACATGCTTCAGAAGATTAGCACTGACTACACCCAATGAATTGAAAGAACTGCCTTCCTGAGTTCAGGCAGAAGAATATTCTAACCTGTGAACTGAGTCATAGTGCTGATCCGATCTAAGCCAGTATTGTCTACCCTTCATGCATCTGATGTATTGTGCAAAAGTGTATACAACAGTAAATGTGTTAAGTGTTCCAGGTGCCACAAGACTCTTGGATGTTCCAACTGGCAGTGGCTCTCCAAGATCTCCATCACTGAGCAGCCTTGTTTCCACTCGAGATTGAACCTGGGGGCTTCTGCACACAAAGTATGCCCCCTTCCACCGCTAAGCTCCGAGCCCTCCCCACAAAAAAAGAGGATGCAAAAATGCATCTCCATGGGAAGCACTTTCTGTTGCTTTAGAGCTTCTCTCTGCAAATAAAGAGAGTGAGCAGCTTCGCTGGCTTGTCCTCATAACAATCCGAACAATTGTAAGGCACTTTGCATGTTTAAAAATGGTGAATTATGAATACCAAACTGTCCTATTTGGAAAACTGTGCAGTGGCAGAACAGAAGCAGATGAACGGGGGCTGCCATACAGTACAGCAGTCCTGCACAATTTCAACTCTCCAATTGTTGGACTACAACTCTCATCATCCTGAGTCACAGTGGCCAATAGCAGTGTTTGGGCGCCATTATGCATGACAGAAGGCAAAAAGCCAGATCTACGGAACACAACCCAGTGGGAAACTGTCCTGTGCAAACCCCATTGAAATCCCCAAACCTTCAATTACTTGCCAGAACACAAGCAGGGGAGTTTGGACAGGAAGTTATGAAGAGGGGGACCATCAGAGGCCCCTCTAACTTGCACTTTGTCCTCCATCTTTAAAATTCACATTTCCATGTTTATGCTCATCCTGAATTCATAGTAAGGGAATGACATGTTCATTTATTAGCTTTTAAAGGAAAGCTAAGCTAGGAAACCCGGTGAATTATCACGGAAGCCAGAAGCCAGACTCTTCCACTTGTGACACCATTTGGAACCATGCAGTGTATTTGCAGGTCACCTTTTCAGTGACAGTGGCTGGTTGTGGGGGTTTGAAGGGAATGATAATCTAGAGCAGTGGTTTCCCAACCTGGGTTCCTCCACATGCTGCTGAACTACAACTCCCACCATTCCCAGCCACAATTTATTGTGGATGGAGGTGATGGGAGTTGTAGTTCAGCAACATCTGGAGGAACCCAGGTTGGGAAACCACTGATCCAGAGCCACTGCTTAGGGCAACGAGCAGGGATGATGGTCTGAACCCAAATGAATGAAGTCTTGGGACCAGTCTGTCTGGACATGGGCTACAGTCCCTGTCAAGGCCTACTCTGTAAAGGTGATGATGGTGGAGAGCGCTTACTTCTATGCTACCCTTGGGCCACCCTTGGGTGAACAACACCACATTTCTCTGTGGTGGGTGTTTGTTTCCCTTTGAGACCCAGAGAGTCATTTAAAGGGATTCTCAGTGTCTCCTTGTGACCTGCTTGAGAAATATTTTGCAGGTAAAATAGTTTCCCACCCTCTGACTTTGATGTTGTGTTGGGTGCAGTTCAGCCTTTCTTGGTTCTGTTTGCCTTCTTCTGTCCCAAAGGATTGGATGAGTTTTTGTTTCTGCAGCCTCCCAAATGCAGAGCTTTATCATTGACTTGTCCACAGTGGTTCATAATATCTGGTGGTGGGGAGGGGCTTATCTATCCAGCTACATCTGGGAGGTAGTGAATGCCTTGTTACAAAAGGAGGTGGTAGTGTAGGGGTAGTACTTACCAATGGGCTGGGCCCTGGATCAGTACTGGGACCCCGGATCCGTGTAGTCTCAGAGCGGGCATTGGGCCGGGGACCGCTGCAGAAACCAAGCAGGGATGAATGAGAAGAGGAACGAGCGAATAATGGGATCTTAAGGTTAAACACTCTCTATTAGAGTTAAAAACTCACAAGCAGCCACTGCTGCTCCGCCCAACTCCCCAATTCTGCTGCCTCCAGGCCATGGTCCCATCTCTTTGTGGGCACTATGGTACTTACCTGCTTTTCCTCCTCCGGCCACGTCGGGATGGTCGCCTTCCAGGAGGGCCCTAGAAGGAAGATTATTAAACGAATGAGTGAGCATTTCCTCCTCATAATCTGCTTACTAGAATTCCTATGGAACCATCTATTTTTCTCCACCACTCATATCTTCCTAATCCCCTTCAACCCCTGAATTTTTCTGAGCTCATGCTACAAGGGCCAGCTGACACATGCACTGGAATGAAGTGGTGAAAGCTTTCCTGAACCGTACTGTTTCAGACGAAAGGTCTAGGGTGTATCTTATGTATATATGGGTGGAGCGGGGGGCGTGGATGTCTACTGACCCATTTCCAGTGAACCACTTTGCACCTGCTGGGTGCTAGGATTCTTGCAAAGAATGCTAGATGTGGTGAGTCTTGATCCAACCCAACAAGGCACATTTTAGGTTCTTAAGAGTGCAGACTTAAAACTAGTTATGCCTTAACTGGCAAGGAGCCTGAATATGCACTTTTGATATTTGAACTGAACACACATGAGTGGACCATGGGGTTTCTAGTTTCTAAAAGAAGACCCTGACCACATAAGACTGAAGTCAACCCACCCAATGCAGAATGCAAGATGGGAAAGCTTGGTCAATAGTCAGTTGAGTCTATACGGGGCCATGATGGTCTCTTGCAGTTATGAAACATGGTGGCAGAAGATTCTCAGATTCTCAAACATGAAGATGACGACAACTGGGGCCTCATCAGTGAAGGAAAGATGGCTCAGATCAGAGACATCCCTCCCCATCAAGAACATACAATTATTAGAATTATCTTGCTGGGTGAGACCAAAGGTCCATGAGTTCAGCACTCTTGTCTCCAGCTAAGGCTGTCCTGGAAGTTTTCAAGCATGACAATATAATACAGTCACTCCTGGAAACTGGACATATACTAGCCCACAGCAGTTGCACAATGCGGCCTCCATTATTTCCAATGGAGGTAGCACTGCACAAGTTTGAGCTGGAGAGGAACAGCCCTGTTCCACAGCAGCACAGGTGAGCTTTCGATACGTGTAGCAGCACAAGCTGTGCTGAACCAACCATATTTCACTGTGCTGTATGGGAACCTCTGTCTCTGAATATATACTGCCTGCCACCCCCAACCCAGCCAACTAGACACTAAGCATCTTTTAAAGTGGCTCTCTTATATTCAGCCGGGGGAAAGAGGAAATCGTCTCTATTTAGCCCAGCATAGTGTCTCTCCCAGAGGCTGTTGCTGGTGTCTCCCTTGTGTTTTCTGCTAGGTTTTGTTGCTGCTGTTTTTTAAGACTGGGAGAACTTTTGGGACAAGGAACCATTTTCTTATATCTTTTGCTATGTAAACTGCTGTGTGAATTTTGGGGTTGAAAAGCAGTATATAAATATTTTCTCCATTATCATCATTCTCATTGTCGCCGTCCTCTTTCTAATAAATATGATCGAAATCGTGCAAGGAATGCTTTTCCAGTCCTTAGGCCAGTCCCTCGAGAGGCACCCATCTCCCAGTCACTCCCTCCCTGGCTCCAGCACCTGGCATACCTTTATCTCCTGGACAGCGAATGGCCCAGCTTGGCTTTCCACGCTGCTAGCCACCATCTCTCCGTTGCAGCGCCAGGCAGGATGGGACGGGGGCCCTGGGCCCAACTCGGGAAGCTGGCCGTTGAAGTGCCGCCTGCCCCTGCCCCGCCCACCGCCGCGCCGTCCAGACTTGCCGCCTCGCCCTGGCCCCCGCGGCAGGCTGCTGCCTGAGTCCCCGTTCAGCTCTTCCGCGCCGCGCCTGGGCCGCTTGAGGGGGGAGTGGGAGCCAGGGGCCTCCTGCCCAAGAGGGGCCTCCTGCTGTCTTGGCCCGGCTTGCTCGAGAGCTCTGGGCGGCTCTAAGGCACTTGTGGGGGCTGTGTCCGTGCAAGGGGGCAGCACAGTGCTGTGGCCGGGCTCTGTCTCCGACACCGAGGGCATGCTGGGCAAGGGTGGGGCCGGGGCTTCGCTGGGTAGCAGCGGCTTCTCTGGGGCCCCAAAGCCAGGACTCAGCTAGCAGAGAGAAAGAGGGAGGGAAGAAGGAATCCGTCAGCTTCACCTATCCAGTCTCTGGGCTTCAAAGCTCTCTTGTGCAAAATATTATTGAAATTCGTCTCTGTTAAGCCTACTAAAGCTGACCTAAGAACTCAAATATTCATCTTTTCAGTGACTGCCTGATTTACTTCAGCCTGTCTCTTTCTTGAAGGTCACGCCGTAGTGCTTTGATTTATTTCCATTGCCCTTATTATCCCTCGCCCAACTGGATGTTGATCCTCTACCACCATCCCAGCAGAGTGTACTGAACAGGATGTTGGACTTTGACCTGAGTTTGAATCCCCACTCAGACCCAAACTACACATTACACATAAACACAAGTTATGGCAGCCCAATGGCTCTTTGAGAAGAGGACACCCCATTCCTAGTGGGTGCAGACAGGAGCAGCTTTGCCACTCGTGAGTGTTCCCACTGAAAGCCACTTTCCAATTCTAGAATGACTCCTGTTGGCCTTCCATTAAGAACTCATAGGCTGAACCTGATGCTCACTGGGTGACTCTGGGTCAGTTGTCCTCTCAACCCTGCAGGGTTGTTGTGAGGGAAAACTGGGGGAGAAGGCAGCATGTATGTTGCCCTGAGCACCTTGGAAGAAGGATAGAGTTAAAAAAAAAAAAGGAACAAACAATAATAATAAAACAACATTCTTGCCTCCTCTATACTGAAATAGCCCAAACGTTTCAAAATAATATAAATACAGCTTATTTATGTGCAATGCCCCCCCCCCCCGCCCGCCATCACTAAGTAAAAATGTTTACTCTGGGGGGAAACTCAACCCCCCTAAAAGAAAAACTCACCCCGCAAGACAGGCCACCCTCCGCCACACTTACTTGCAAGCTCTGAAGGAGGCAGGCCAGGGGGTTGGAGCCTGCCAACAGGGGCAGCTGCCCTTGGAAAAGCTGGAGCCCGAGAGGCCCCTGCAGATTGGGCGGCAGAAGCGGCTGCTGGGCCTGGAGCAGGGGGTTGCCAATCAACGAGGGACCCGGGGCTGGGTTCAGCGCTGACAGATCGCCTGGGTGGGGAGAGAAGGCCAGGAAATGAGCCCGGCCAACATCCAGTTTCACTAGTGCCAGGAACAGGGATGGACCACACAAAGCTTAGAGCCTGGAGGGGGCAAAGACTGGAACCGTGAGAGTACAACAGAATAATATCTGTCACTCATAAAGGGAAGGAGTAAATAAGCTGGCACCCAACTCAGGTTATTTCCCACTACTCTGATCAGCATTCAGGATTTCTAAATTCAGAGAGCCAAATGTTTCCCCCCCGAAAGGACACCTACTCAAATCTAATGAGAGTTGTTTGAGAATTTGTGCAAGAACAGCCAATGCTCCCTCAGCTGTGGCTCAATTTGGCAGCCAGTCCGCATTTGTGGTCACCACTGCCCTTGCCCCTCCTCCACGGACTCTGACCTGTACCAAGGATTTGGGGAGAGGAGCAGGGCCTGCCCTCTGACTTGCTGCTGTGCTGCAGCCCACACACCGCAGGCCTGCTAAGACACCGCCTTAAGCTCCTCCCTCAGTCACGTGCCATGCTTGAGAGAGGGGCAGAGGAGCACTTGCCCTGGGGAGGCTGGGAAGTGCTTTCCGATTGCTGTATGCAGTCAAAAATGAAGCCGGGGTGGGGGCTGGAGGGAGGCGTGGTTGCCACAGCAACCACATTTTCAGATACATGCTCATGGAAGTGATACGCACAGCACGCACATCATGAAGTGTGCACATTATTGTTGCAACTAGTAATTTTAAGCCCGTTATAATAACGGGCGCTAGGTTTTTCCCCCCTTTATTCCTTCTTCCTTTCTCTTGTCCCTTTTCTTTTTCCTTTCCTTTCTGTTTGTCTTCCTTTCTTTCCTTTCCTTCCTTTTCTCGCTCTTCTTTTCCCTCTCTCTCTATTTTTTTTTTTAATTATTCTTTTCTCTTTTCCTTTTTTCTTTCTCTAATGGGCGTGCTCTGTGGGGGGCGGTCCCCCCCCCCGCTTTGTTCTTTACTTCTATGTCTCCTGTTTTCCTCCCTCTTTGTTTCCCCCCCCCTTCTCTCTCTTCTCTCTTATTCCTTTATTTCTTTTATTTTATGTATTGTTCTGTCTCCCTTCCTCAGTCCTTGTTTTCTGTCTCTCTGTTATGTTTGTCTGTCTGTCTCTTTCTCTCTTTCTTTCTGTCTATTCCTTCCTCCACTCTCTTTTTAATTTACCCTTCCCTCTCCCGTACTCTCTTCTTTCCTTGCTTTGCCCCCACTCTGAAAAAGTCCCGAAGACGCCTATGTGACCGCGCACCCCACAGCTTGCTGTGAGCTGAGTCTCTCCCTAAGGAAGCGGCTTGCTCTCACTGCGCTTCTGCCTGAAGGCAGCGTGGCTCGGCTGCCACGAAACTGAAAGCAGCGGTGAGGACTGGAGCGTCTGGCTGGGGCACAGACTACTTCCTCGCTGCAACTCAGCAGCACCGTCAGTTGCTCCTGCCGTTTCAGCGGCCCTTTAAAGGGGCAGGGCCTAGTCACAGCAGCAGTAAAAGTTTACTCTGCGTTACAGAGCGGCTGGCTGAGGCCACTCCAGTCCCGGCGGCGATGCTGCTCTCCCGGGAACAAAGCGGAGGCGGGAGCGTGCACGCGCGACGGCTAATCCGGCAGGCCACCTTTGCAATCTCCAACTCAGCTTGCTCTGGGGGTAGGAAGAGGCGACAGGGGCGCCTCATCGTCGGCCCGGGCACCTGCTGAGGGATCGGGCAGCTGGGAGGGCGGGCAAGGGCCCCAAAGTCTCCCCCCCACCTGGTTTCAGCGGCGCCGCCAGGCCTCGGTGGCGGCTCTGCCGCCACCTCGGCCGGCTTCCCCCGCCGCCTCTTCCTCCCGGCCAGCTTTGGTGGCACGGCCAGGCCTCGGCCATGGCTCTGCCGCCGCCTCGGCCGCGCCGCGTCCTCCCCGCAGCCTCCCCGCTCCTCCAGTTTCCCCCGCCGCCTCTTCCCTGGTTTGGGGGGGCTTCCCCAGCTTCTTTGCGGCGGTTGCTTCTGGCCGTCCAACATGGCCGCCTGGTGTCGGCGGTCGTGTCTCCCTTGGGCTCTTCTGGGCCTGCGCTTTGCGCAGGCCCAGAACAGCCCAGGGAGACAGGGACGCAAACACCAACATTCCAAATCCACGGACACTCACTTAGGGCTTTATTATATAGGATGGTAAGTGTAGGATATAAATCCTGCCATTAAACAGGGATCGTGGCGCACTTATTCCAAGAGTGGAAGTGCCAAAGGCACTGCCCCTGTCAAACCCCCCCCCCCCCGCCCGCCCCATGTATCAGAGAAGCCTCAGATGCAGCCTTCTTGTACAACGAGGAGTCCTGCAGTGCCTTACAGACGCACACATGAGTTCAGAGGAGAAGGGGGAAGGCTTACAATGGAGGCCAAAAGACCTAGAAAATCCAAGATGTGGCAGGAGATATGTCATGTTATCATTCACACAGTTCTGTTGCTCTTTGGTACACACACAAATACACACATAGTATTCATATCCATTCAGGATTGGGTCCCCCCCCCTTTTGTCATTTGACTTCCTTCTTTCATGGGTTCTGATTAGTTGAAGGTACCCCCTTTCAGAGTAGAAACATTACTATGAAGAGCACAAATTAATACAGGGGAGAATCCAAAGCTTGGTAGTAGTGTATCAGCTCTGCAGACAGAAGGTCCCAGGTTCATCCCCTGGCATCTCCAGGTAGGAGACGGCTGCCAGTCAATGTGGACATCACTGAGCGAGACAGACCAATGGTCTGACTTGGTACAAGGCAGATGCATACATCCAGTTCATCCCCAAAGAAGGTACCTAGTGAGAAATCACAACGCCAGAGAGACAGTAATTGCTCCCCCTTTTGTTGTTTATACTTTCTGTAATGAGAGAGCTCCACCCAGGCCCAATATACTTGGGTCCTTCCACAGGATCACATGTACTACTATGCAGAGATGACGACTCCCCCCCAGTTGTGCTGTAATCTCGCTGCCCTTCCCGAAGCAGACACTGTAGGACGGGGGTTCCCAGCCTTAGGTCCCCAGATGTTGCTGGACGACAACTCACATCATCCCCAGCCACAATGGCCAAAGGGGGGATGATGGGAGCTGTAGTCCCACAACATCTGGGGACCCAAGCTGGGAACCCCTGCTGTAGGAGAAAGGCTTTAACTCACCCAGAAGCGTGGTGCTCAGCAGTGGGTTTACAAGCTGAGGCATCAGGGGGTTCAGCCTCCCTGAGGTGCTGGGGGTGCCCGGGGCGGTGCCCTCAGTAGTCGTCGATGTCGTGCTAGTGGAGGTAGGTGCCACAGGAGTGCTAGCTAAGCCAGTCTGAGGCAGAAGCAGAAGAGAGGGATGAGGGGCAGGTGAAGAAAACCAGGACAAACAGAGCAACTGACTCAAGGAACAACCAAAACTCTCCCTGTAACCCGGCACTGCCACATTCTATGCCGGCCAGGGCTTCTGCCCTTGAAGCAGGTGCGGCTTCTCCTACTAGGGAAATAGGGTAGGGCTGGGTCATCTTATCAACCTGCCAAATATCATCCCCATGTCTCTGGCATGACCAAGAAACAAGACGCAGGGTGGGCAGACGCAGAGGTGGAGAGTCTAGGCAGAGAGCAGTGGGGTTGAATAAGGCGCCAGTGACCCTCGTGGTGTCCCTGAGTTGACCTTTTACTTTCTCCCATAAGTGAAAAGCTACCCGTCACTCCTATGGAGAAAATAATGCTGCACTTGAGGACTTTGTTGTGGGGAGGGGGTGCAATGTGTGTGTCTGTGGGGGAGAGAGATGCATTGCACCTCCCAAAGTCCTTGCAGTACACATTGCTTCCTTCCATGTAAACCTCACCCTTCATACTGACAGGGATTTTGCTAGTACTCAAAGAAAGAAAGAAAGAAAGAAAGAAAGAAAGAAAGAAAGAAAGAAAGAAAGAAAGAAAGAAAAGGTTAATATGGAAGGCATCAGTTCAGTAGAACTGCTCCATTAGCATATGTGAAAGTCATGCTAATTCCAAACCCCACTTTTTAAGAGTTATGAAGCAATGGAGAAACAATTATATATAGCAATGACATAATACTTTTCAAATGTTCATGCAGTACTTTATATATATTATCTCAATAAACAGTCCTGCAAGGTAGATCAGAATTTATTATTCTCCTCTTGCAGAAGGGTCGCTGTGACTGAGTGTCTTGCCTAAGGCCACCTAATGAGTTCATGGCTGAGGTGAAGTTTGAAGCAGGGATTTCTTCCCGCACGTTTAACCAAATCTAATGTATTGTGACCAATTAATATTTATAACTAACAGTGTTATGCATGAGAATAATATTTAAGAGACTGAACAGTTGTTTCTTAACTTCTGTCCTGGGTCCTTTGGATAACCCAAAGAGTTACAAATTCTGTAAGCTTTTCAGAGTAGGGTTCCTGCTTATGATACACCACACACATTGATAGTGCAGCATGAATGGTTAATAATAAACACACTATTGTTATTCAATAAAACACCACGTCTCCAGCCACTGCAGGCTGTCCTTCAAGCCTTCCGATACATGAGGCTGGAGGCTTCTCCATCCACTTCGGTTTTGCTAAAAAAAAAAAAAGGTCATCAGCCTGTGAACGTATCACAGAAGTGCTTTGAAACGGAATAGAATTCCCTCAGACACAGTTCCTCCCTTTCCCTGGAAGTGGCACCTGTGGAACTCTGGCTGCCCTCATTCTTTGAAAAGGAACAAAAGGTCCTGGGTTTTGACACAGGGATGGCCAACTTACCTGTGTAGGGCCTGGCCCAGGGTCAGAAGAGCCCAGGCTAGTTGCCAACAGCGCTGAGTTTAAAGCTAGGACAGTCGGAGAGGTGGAAAGTGCTGGGAAGAGCAGGGGCTGCAGTGTTTCGGGCAGGCTGGCAAATGGCTCCAGCAAGGGCTCGGTTGTCGCGGCTTCCCTCTCCCCGTCACATGCTGCCTCTGGCAGTGCCAGCAGGGATGCAAGGAGTCCACTTGGTGGTTGCAGCAAATCCAGGCTGGGCAGCACCAGAGGCAGCAAAGGCTGTCCCTCTGGCTCCCCCTGCAGGTTGAGAGGGGGCAGCGGTGTCTCTGGACCCAGGGTCAGCGAGAAGGGGAAGGAGCTCAGAGGGAGTAGCCCAGGAGGTAGAGCATTCCCAAACGGCAGTGCCTGTTCCTGTGCCAGGAAGGGGAAAGGATCGGTGCCCGAGGGCAGCGGGCAGCCCAGGCCCCCACCCTCCACTGCGCTGGTGGTGGCAGCGGCTGCTATGGGGCTGGGGGCTGGAGGGGCTTTGGGAGTCATCGGCGAAGCAGAAGCGGCACCTGGAAAAGAAAAGAAAAGACATGGCACAGCCGTGACAAAGAGGAAGGGCAATATCTGTGCCTCAGAGACACTGACTTTCCCAGAATGCACTGCACTTGCCCTTTACCAGGAAACCTTGTACAGAATCTGTGTGCTAAAGGGCTCCACCCATGGTATTTGCAGCCTGATCCTACCCAGGCTTACTGCAAAGTAAGTCCCACTGAATTCTATGGGACTTCACAGGAATATCGGAAGCTCTCTTATACTGAGTCAGACCATTGATCCATCTCGCTCAGTATCATCTCCACAGACTGGAAGCAGCTTCTCCAAGATTACAGGCAGGAGTCTCTTTCAGCCCTATCTGGAGATGCCGCCAGGGAGGGAACTTGAAACCTTCTGCATACAAGCATGCAGATGCTCTTCCCAGAGGAATGCTCATGTCCCCCATTCAAATGCAAACCAAGGTGGGCCCTGCTTAGCAAAGGGGACCATTCATGCTTGGTAGCACGAGACCAGCTCTTCACCCAGGGAAGGATACACACCTCAAAGGCGATGAGGTGGGACAACCTTAACACGTTTGCGGGGCCTTGGGACTCAGCCAGGTGGATGGAAGAGTCACCCAACCTATGACTCACGGCCTTCTTTCTCCGAGTGGAGAAAGGTGGTTGCCTGGCCTGCAGTGGACAATTCTCACTCCACTACTGCCCGCAGACCTATGCTTGCTTCTAGGAAGGGTCCACCAGGTGTCCACTTGAACATACCTGGGGGGCCATGGGATCCAGGTGGAGAGACAGGAGGTTTTGGCTGTGGGAGGCTCCCTGAGATCTGTTCGGAAGACGCGGAGGCCAGCTGCCCAAAGAGACTGAGGAGCTGGCTGTTGAAGTCCTGGAAGGAGGGCAAAGAGTTGGGGCTCTCGCCAGAAGGGGTCAAGGGCAGCAGGGGAAGCCCAGGCGCCGGCGAGCTCACAGGAGGGCCAAGCAGGCTGAGCAGGGACGACAGCGGCTGGACTGGAGCCGCCAAGCTTGGGGGTCCGTTCTTGGCCTCTCCTGCGGGCGGCTGGTCCCGAGGCCGGGCGAGTCGGGCTGGCGTCTCCTCATAGGCAACCCCAGCCTGCCCGGAGTGGGAGTCCTTGAGCAGGCGCAGGACAGTGGGGGAGCGGCGCTGGCGCCGAGGCGGCCGCCCACCCACTACAGAGAGCAGCAAGCGGCTGGGTAAAGTGCTGGCAGCCAGCTCGTCTGGACGCCCCCTGCTGGCCAGCTGGGCCTTGGCGGCTGCGCTCAACAAACTGCTGGCTGGGAAAGAGCCTGGGCCCTGTGGATGAAGCAGCAGCAGGCCGGACGGTCCTTTGCCTTCTGGGGCAACTCCTAAGGGCACTGAGGGCAGGTTATTGCTGCTTTGGTTGGTTAAGGCGTTGGCCAGGGGCGCTGCATCCAAGCCAGAGGATTTGGGAGCCGGGCGGTGTCCGGCGAGGCCCTGCTCCGAGGAAGCCGAGGAGTGCCGAGAGCGTTGCGGGGAGGGCTCAGTGCTGCCTGCCGGTGACGAGACGGAGGAGAGGGTAGTGGGGGCAGGCGAGCCGGTAGCACTAGTCTGCAGCCCCAGTGGCACAGGGCGGTTGCTCCAGGGGTTGCTCTCCTGACCTGGCACCACCTCATCTGGCGGCGGTGGGAAGAGAAGTCCACTCGAAGGATAGGGCCGGGGTGGTGCCTCTGGGAGGGCCTTGCTGGGCAGGAAGGAACACCCGGAGGCATTCAGTTCAGCAGGGAAGGTGGGGCGGGTGTTCCCATTGATGGTGGCAGGCAGACGGCCTGGGAAGAGGTCCCCAAAAAGAGCATTGTGGTGGCGGGGGAAGGAGGAGCTCTGGCCGGGCCAGGTGTTGCCATAGCGATCGGAGGGGCACTGCAGGTAGGGTTCTGGGCCCTTGGCCAATGGGTTAGGAGCTTTGCTGGGAAGACTCTGCTGAGGGCGACTGCTGGGTCCTGGCGTGGGTGGGTGAGACGGCTGGGTCAGCCCGGCCCCTGAAACAGAAGGGATACAAAGGAGATATCACCCTCCAAGGACAAAGACACGTGGTATAGCTCTGAGGCAAGTGGGTGGGGTGGGAGATACAGCAGATAAAAGCAAGAGGTGCAATGATCACGTAAGACCAAGCGAATTTCCACCGTGCATGTTGAACACACAAGGGGAAGTTGTTAAACAGTTAAAACTGGAGCTGCTAAAGTTTCTGAAAGCTGAAGCACAACGTTTTTCAATTAGAAGTAGAGGTGCAATTCACGCTTCTAGCAAAGAAAGATTATGAAAGGAGCACAGACCTGTGTTTCTACATATGTTGCTTATCTAGGTGTGCCTCTCGACAGGAAGAGGGAAACTAGAGCAGTATCTCGTACAGAGACACAATAGGTGGCCTCTTTAGAGGGAAGGTAAATCTGCTGTGTCTCTGCATTGGGAGTAATTGAACCAGGGACACCTGATGCAAAGACTCAGCAGAAGTGCCTGTTCTCACAGAGATACTAGGAATACAACAATACCATACAACGAATATTTATATACTTCTTTTTAAAAAAAGTTCCCAAAGCAGTTTACATAGATATAAATAAATAAATAAGGCTCCCTGTCCCCAAAGGGCTCACAATTGAAAAATGAAACATAAGATAGACACCAGCAAGAGCCACTGAAGGCATGCTGTGCTGGGGATGGATAGGGTCAGTTGCTCTCCCCCTGCTAAATAAAGAGAATCACCATTTTTAAAAAGTGCCTCTTTGCTCAGTCAGCAGGGGACTTGAAAGAAGGCAAAGCCAGAATACTGAATCATGGCAAACCTCCAGCCGATAATCTTATCTGTGGGTTGGGGCTTTGGCTTCAAAGAAACCTTTCCTTGACCTGCTTCTTATGGCACAGCTGCAGTTTAGGGATGTGCATGAATGGGTTTGGAGGCCCTTTTACAGACCTCTGAACCAGTTCAAAGGTGGTGGTGGGTAGCTTTAAGGTGCTCTTACCCCCACCCCCGCCACTGTGTCTAAAAACAGTCCTGCGGGTCATCAGTGTATCTCCTTGCCGTTCCGGTGTACGTCAGACTGGAAGTGCCCAAAAGTACCTGTGTGCATGTTGTGATGTGCGCGCGCACACTAAGCACTTCCGGTCCGACGTACACCAGGGTGGCAAGGAGGTATGCTGCCGCCCCGCAGGACCATTTTTAGACCCAGTGCTGGCGGGAGAAACGTGGCCAGGGTGGGCTGGAGAGCACCCTCCCCGGACCTTAAAGCTATCTCCCCACCTTCGAACCGGCAGTTGCTGGTTCCGTGCACACCACCACTGCAGTTAGATCATAGCATATAAGCATCCCAGCAAATAGGACTCCGCCAAGTCAGAAAATATCATTCCAGAGTAGATAAAAATCTATCTATCTATCTATACTTACCAGTTAAATTTGCTTTCTTTTTTAATGTAAATAAAATTCACCGCCAATATGCTACACCTACAGTTACAGTATCTAAAAATGCATTAAAGGCTCCCTCTCACACATCTGTGACCTACCAATCTAACATGGGCATTCAGTCCAGTTTCCTGTCCATAAGAAGCAACTATTTTGTGTAAAATAGTTTTGCCTTCTGCATCCTTTTGCTATGTACAGGTAGTAGAGCCCTTTCTCAGTTTGAAAAGCTGGAAATGGTGGGAAATTCACAGAGTTGTATCCAAGGTTCCATTCCTCCGAAGGAAGACTCAGGAGGAAGGGAACCTTTGAATACTACCCATTGTATTTGGGAATATTCCCAGCTTCTTATCCACAAATATGAAGGGGTTTTTTGATTGCATCTTTGCAATCATCTCAGGGCACAGGTATATAACATATAATCTGAGCCTAAAAGACACATGTCATAACCAGCACAGATATGATAGTCAAATACATACTGCAAATGTTTCTTGAACTAAGGACGAAAGAGTTTTCAGCAAGGGGAACAGGACAAAAACTAAAGGAAAGGAGGAAAGGAGGGAGGGAGGGAGGGTGAGTGGTTGGGGAAGGGCAAGGAAAAGAGCATTACAATAGAGCTTTGGCCATTGTGACCGAGGATGATGGGAGTTGTAGTCCAACAACAACTGGGGACCCAAGTTTGAGAGCCCATGCCTTAACGGTTAAGAATTCCTGAGTATTCACCCTTGCTTTGTGAATTTAACACAGACTGGAGAGCTACAGGGTTGGAGTGAAAAAGTAGCCCACTGAAGACTGAAAGCAGCTTATCCTGAGATACAGCAGTGGGAAACAGCAAGGCCTTGGCACATTCTCCTCCTGCCAGTTCTGTGGGACAGGAGCAGGACAGGGGTGAGGCTGGCCGGCCTGCTAACCTGGATCCAAACACGCAGTACTAGGCCAGTGCAACAGAAGAGAATGGAGAGGAAACAGGACGGGGACTCACACAAGAGAACACAGTTACCTGGCCCCAGGTGCGGCAGGCTCAGTGGCCCATGGCTCTCCATGCTGCGGTAGAGCGTGGCCATGGCCACAATTTTCCGCCGGTGGTTGCACAGCTTGGTCATGTCCTCGTCGCCCTTGGTGCCTTCACTCCCGGTCACCATTGCTGCTGGGTCGAAGTTGAAAACCTAACCGTGACAGGGAAAGATTTTTAAATGGAGGACTCATCTCCCCAGCCACGGAGTAGCAGGTGCAAAAAATACACACACACACACAAAAGGAGACTAGTAGCCATTCCTTATCCTGACTTAGAATCAGGATCAAACATGAACAACTGAGGTGAAGGGCAATTTTCTCATCCCACGTATTACAAACATGTGGAGCTGCCTTCTGCCGAGTCAGACCACTTGTCCTTCTACACTGATTGGCAGTAGCTCTCTCCAGAGTTTCAGGCAGGGCTCTTCCTTGGAGATACCAGGGAATGAACGACATGAATGGGCAGATCAACCCTATGTATGTTTTCCCACCTAAATGCTATATGGAGGGTTTAATTCCTACATTTATATCCCACCTTTTTTCTCCAAGGAGCTCAAAGGAGCATACATGATTCCCACTGATCCACGTTATCCTCACAACAACCCTGCAAGGTAGATGACAGTAAGAGACAATGACTGGCCCAACTTCATGGCTTAGTGGGAATTTGAACCCAGACAGGGGTGCAGACAGAGGGGAAGCCTGAGGAGCAATTCCTCACATAATGTTTTTGGTGGCGGAAGGAAAAACGGGGAGATATGGGTTATTAGGTTTGGTGGGGGATGTTCAGTAAATGGGGCAGGGGGACTCCTCAGACTCTTAGGGGGAGATCTACACCCATGAACTCAGATCATCCTGATCCTAGTCCAACACTCTAACTACTCTGATTATAACTGTTGTCCTAACGACCACATGATGCAGATCAGTGCTAACTCCTTCCACTAATTCTTTACACACAGACATCATCAGACCTAGGAATAAATAAGTTCCCAGCAACAAACAGCCTTAATGGGAACCCAGGGATTCCAATAGAGGGAAAGCAATGGACTTTCAGGGCTGGGTATACTATATACTAGGAACATAGGAAACTGCCATATACTGAGTCAGACCATTGGTTTATCTAGCTCAGTATTGTCTTCACAGACTGGCAGCGGCTTCTCCAAGGTTGCAGGCAGGAATCTCTCTCAGCCCTATCTTGGAGAAGGCAGGGCGGGAACTTGAAACCTTCTGCTCTTCCCAGAGCGGCTTCATCCCCTGAGGGGAATATCTTGCAGTGCTCACACATCAAGTCTCCCATTCAGATGCAACCAGGGCAGACCCTGCTTAGCTATGGGGACAAGTCATGCTTGCTACCACCAGACCAGCTCTCCTCTCCTAAAAACAACAACTCACAAACCCAGAGCGAATCCAAATTCTGCCCCAGCTAAGGCTGAATTCTGCAACCTGAATAAACAGGAAGTCAACAAATCCAAACACAGTTTGCATAATTTATTCTGCTTCTTAGCTTTGAAGGGAGAGAGGCAAAGAGAATGGAGCACACAGAAACCCCCACCTGCTGCAGCCGCTGAATTCCTCATCAGACTCTCTCGACCACCCATCTCTAAATATTACCTCTCAAGTTTTCAGGCATATGTTTGCAGCAATAAGGGCGAGTAGAAGTCTGCTCCCTCACTCCTTAAGGAAAGCTGGGATGCTCAGGATAATGAATTCTGATGCCCATTTCCACACCTGTGTGGGGCACCTCACAGAATGCACAAAGCGCTGATGATAATTTCCTGTTCCCTGTGTGGCAGGTGGCTCTCCCCCACCTTAGAGGCAAAGAAGCAGTTGCCTCTCTGTACCAGCTAGCCTCCTTTTATCCCCGGCAGCCCTGCATGTTTGGTTAGGCCGAGAGAGACAGTGACAGACCCAAGGCAGCGGCCACTGAGGGAGCTTCATGACAGAGTGGGTGGGGATTTGAACCTAGGAGCCTGCTGGTCCTAGTCACTACCACACCACCCTGGTTCTCCAAAGGTTTACCTGGGGTCCTTTATCCTAGGAGGCAGTTCACACAGGTGACCGAGAGGCCTAACAGACCCAGTCAGCCTCTGGTGTGAAGTGAGTGTCCTACCTAGAACATTCCTCCTTTCCCACAATACTCTGAAAACTGCAGGAGTTCCTCAGCAAATGCACGGGGGGGGGGGGGGGGTTTCCTTAGCAAACAGCTGACATGGAGCAGAGTTCCCTAGAAGCAGAGGTGGCTTCTAAACCACTGCTCTGGCCAGAAAGAGGAATGTGTCGCTGGCCCTAGGGAGCTCTGGACACCCTGCCAGCTTCTGCTGCCGCTGAATGACAAGCTCTGAACCCATCCAAGCCAAACACACACACATACACACACCGTTCGTTTCCAAAATAGCTACTAGGGGTTGGTGTGGTGCACAAGTCTCGGTCCATGAATCTAACATACTGCTCTTCAAATTAAAGGGCAGAATTTGGCAGAAACAGGTCTGAGCTGTGTCTTTTTCTAACCCTACAATCACAGAGCTGGAATGACCCTTCCAAATCATTCTAGTACATCTCTCTACAAGAAGACAGAACACTCCAAACTGCATGTATTCTCTGCAAGCTGAATTCAAAGCAACTTTGGGATATTATAAAAATTAAACAAACATGTCATTTTTCTCATTTTGCCCAATTTAATGTTACTCTCCTCCACTTCTTGCATCATTTAATCTCTCTTCTGCTAGTCCTGGGGAGGGACAAGGAGTTATACAGGGCAAAGAAATCCCCATCTCCAACTGGAAATCTTATGCTGCTACCCCACTAGGATTTCAGAAAGTGTTCTTCACACGCTTTCAAACACACTTTTGCAACCATGAGGGCTACAAACTCCTTTTTTAAAAAAATGAAGGTCAGAACTCTCATACTTCTCATGAAGCTACATTCTGTGGCCAGTGCCACATCCAACAATTTCTTAGCATGTACAAAATCACAGCCTACACACAACCCCTACACTTGCCCCCTCTCTGGTGCTGCTTATACTATGGGAGCTGGACTAGGACCAGAGATAGCCAATTGCTGGAATCTTATTTGTAAATTAAACCCATTGCTTCCAGATGGTTCTTGATATAACCTCTCTTCTTTCTGACACCTTGCTAAATATATAAAAACCTATTCATATATTTCCCTCCTCTGTATTCCCCCCCCTTTCCTTTTTTGGGGTGGGTGGGGGCAGGGCTTGATATACCTGGCTTCTAATGGAAAGGGACCCTAAAACTACGGCATGAGGGACCCTCCAGATCCCAGGAACAGTCTTCAACAACTCCAACTAAATGATTTCAGATAACAGGATCGAGAAAGAGTCTTCTCTGCTTGAGTCCTGGCAGAGCTGCTGTCAGTCAGAGTAGATAGAATGGAACTACATGGACCAATGGTCTGCCTCAGCATGTCAGCAGCTTCACATGTTCTTCAACCTTTTCCTCATATGGCTTACTACTAAACTTAAATAGCCTCATCATTCTTCTTGAGCTGCAGTGCTTCTTGAGACTGAAATATGAACAAGATTCCAGGTACTCCAATGAGACTTTACAGATCTAAGTTAGGCATGACTAAATTGTCCTTTGATTTCAATGGGACTTCCTCAATTAAATTTAGTCAGGATGTCAGTCACAGATATCTATACTAGGCAGAACTCAAGACCTTGAGAATCTCAGGGTTTTAAAAAAAGGGTTCTAGCTCTCATGCTAGTGAGAAATGGCTTGAAAATGCAGGAGGAATACTTGGTGATGTCCTGGTGCAAGTATCCTGCATGGCCTGAGATGTCTGTACTTTTTGCTTAAACACACACACTCTATACAAAACTATGTGCCAAGGTACTGTAATTCAAATTCTGCACCAAGAAAAGCTGAATTGTACAATTTGAATAAATTGTGCGTTAAGAGAAAGTATGCAAATATTGCTTATATTACATCATTTCCCTATGATTTATACTATCTTGCATAATTTATTCTGGTTTTGCTTGTCAGAGGGAGTGGCAAAGAGCTCTGCAGGCTGAAATCTTCAGTCTCCACTCTGACTCCTGAGAATCCACTGGGCACTGCCCAATTGCTTTCAAAAGCATACCTTCTCAGCCATAAGAACTAGAAACTTGCTTTAATAATACTAGAACCTGAGATACACAGGAACCTGAATTCAGTGCCCAAATATCACATCCTGCACTCCTGTAGAACTGAAACACACACACACACACACACACACACACACACACACACACACACACAGAGAGAGAGAGAGCTATTTACTTAGTTCCTTAGCCCTCCCATTACTAGCAGAAGCAAAGTGAATTATTCAGAATAAGTATATGCACATTTACATCCATTGACACAGGCTGCAAAGTTCAGTTTTAACAGTCAGAATTGGCATTGCCCTTTTGCACCATGGAGTCCTTCAACTTTTGCCATACACTATAATAACCCCTCAAGTCCGCTGTCAGCCACGCTAACGCTTAGTAGCCATATACACTCCCCTCTGTCCCCTTCTTTATATTTGAGCACTTGGTCCCCCCCCGCCCCCGCCCCCATGTTCAAGGCTTTATATTTGCCCAGGAGAAAGAGGAAGCTGAAGAGTCTCTCGAGCAACAAGGGTAGCCCACCAGGAGCCTAGAGCAGCAACAATCGCTCTCAAAGCAGCAGGTGAAGGAGGGAGGAACACAAGAAGTCACTTGGGAGGCACAGATCCCAGAATGACTCTTCTAGAAAGGTTCTCTACTAAGGGAGGTACAGTATTCATACAACAAAAATTAACGTTTGTTTATTCACATTAAAGCAGGAGATGTAGCAGATTTTTCCTGTGGGCTGAGCCTGGAGCAGGAGTGTAACAAAGTTGGAACTGGCCCAGGGGCCAGTGGTGGCACCAGAAAAGAATTGAGAGGGGTCACAGAAGGGGCAAAATGCATTTATGGCTGGGCACGCTGTGACCCGCATGTGAGAGGTCTGAAACAGAAATGGGGTGGGGGGAGACAAGCTACTTGTCTGATGGGATGAGGGGACCTTTTGTCCCAGGCCAAGGGTGGCTCCAGAGAGGGAAGAGGAGGGCAAGCTCTTTCCTCTTGGGAGTCACCTTTGCTTGGGATAAAAAGTGGAGATGGACTCTAACCCCCCCTTATCTACCTTCTTATTCAGAGAGGTGAGAGAGGGAGAGTGAAGAGCAAACTGTCGCCCAGCAGGCGTGCTCCCTGTCCCTCAGAGGCCCAGAGACATTTGTTGTGTCTGCCCACCTGCCCCCTGTTCAGTTTTAGCTATTCCCCTGGCCTTCTTCCTGCTGACAGATGTACATGCCAGTGAATCAAACCCTGGCTCAATAAGGGATCTCATCCCTCCTTGCTTTGCTTCAGGCAAGTTGTCTGCCTTTTCTACTTTTTTTAAAGCACTGTATGTTCTTTCATTCAAATGTTTTCATTGCCTGTCCCCCACCTTTCACTTTTTTAAAAAAGCACAATCATTTTTTTAAAAAAAAGATGTAAAACTGCCCTAGGAATTGTGGAGGGAAGGTTGGTTTATGACATCATGGATGCCAATCAATCAGTGCTATACACCCAGCTGGCTTCTGCTGCAAACTCATAGAATAGATCCTTCCTGAGCTGAACCCTGGAGAGAAAATGCTTCATTTGAACAAGATATAGTGAGTATGCAGAGCAGATGCATCATTCAGATGTTAGATCTGTATGCATCCTTAAATGAACAAGAGGCAAAGTGTCAGCTCAGCACTATCCCACACCTTTTCTGCCAAGCTGTTAAAAGCCAGAAGGTGGGATATGAAACAAACAACAAAAACAATACAGGAGGCAGATTGAGCTACCAGGAGATCCCAATCTACTTTCTGCTAACAACTGCTTTATTTATTTGTTTTTAAAAATGATATCCCATTAAATCCCCCCCAAAGGAGCTCAAAGTAACTAACAATAATTATACACAAAAATCACAGCATTAAATACTGTAACAATAAAGACAAACACAAAATTCAAAGCAGCAGGCCAAAAAACAGACTTAGAGACAGATTAGAGCAGATCTAAAATAGCCGAAGTCAACAAGATGATCTTAACTTCTGTTTAAAAGTAGATAGCAGGGCTGCTCACATGTAGGGAAAGCATCTTACTCAGCTTCAGGAGCTGTGCGCACTCTCAATTTTCAGTTGTGTGCTTGTAAAAACCAAGGCAGGAGGTGGGGTGAGTGGGTCATCTGTCAGGCATCAGTTGGGTAGGATGGTTTATGCTCCTGCCTCGTTCAAATGCTGGGAATGGATTCCAAGTAGGGTGCTCTTGTCTTACCCAGTGGATGCCTGACAGATGACAGGAGGCTCCCTGCCTTCTACCTAGGTTTATTACCAGCACATGACCAAAAATTGGGAGCACACACAGCTTCCAGAGCTGGGTAGAATGCTTGCCCTACCCAGTGTGTGGCCGTGTGAACAGCCCTAGCAATGGGACCAAACATATCTCATGGGAGAGGCAGTTCAACAGCATGGGGGTAACCACAGAAAAGACCTGCTCCCACATTACCACCGACCTCGGAGGATACAGGAACCTGGGGAGTAGCTGCCCTGCATGATCTAATGGGTCTGGAAGAGTCACACAGGAGAAAGCAGTTCCTCAGGTGTCTTCACTATAAGTTGCATCAGGCTTTAAAGGTAAGAAACACCACCTTGAGTTGGCCCGGAAACCTACTGGCAATCAATGCAGCTGATGGGGCACAGGTTTAATGCGCTCCGAGTGCCTTTACACTCTCCAGCACTCTCGCAGCTTTAGGCATCTGGCACCTCCTGTTTTGGCAGGCATCAAATGCAAAGCGTCATAAGCTGTCAAATATTAATGTTTCTTTATATAAAATACTAGCCGACCCCACACAGAGCATCTGTGTGCTCTTTGGGGCCAGCGGTTACCTCTCCCCCCACCCCCCGCTTCTGCCCCAGTCTCTGCTTCTGGGCCCAGCCACCTCTCCTCCCCACTGCCACTTCTGCCCCCCCCTTCTTTCCCCCCTCCTGGGCCTTGCCTCCGCGGCCGGGCCAGGCCCACCACCTCTGGCCTCCATGGCCGGGCCGCCGTGGTGGCAACCAATCCTCCTGGGTGCGCCTCAGCCAATCAGGCGCATCTACTGTCCAGCCAATCAGCTGGGCTCTAGGACGCACATTCCAAGGCACTCCCAGGAGAATTAATATAATAGATATCCACCTTGCCTTCCCATCAAATGGGCTACAAGGCAGAGATGAAAGTTATCTATTAAATGCTGTCTGATACGCAATACCACTGCAGGATGGCTATCTATGACTAAACATCATAGGATGTTCAACAGAAATCTTAAAGATCTTGAAAATGTTATTCAATATAAAAATTCACAGCATGAGAACACTGAGAATTTTAGGAGGAACATTTATTTCACTCTAAAATAATTCAAATTCCTACGTATGAGTTTTCTCAACTTTGAGAGGCCTGCTGATGAAGCACAGAGATTCTTCCATCTCTATTTTAAAAGCACACTTGGGGCTGGGGTGGGGAGCATTTATAATCCAGATCTATCCATTTTCTTTTGCTGTGCTAGGCTATCCCTTCCTCATCAGAAGAGGGATAAACATGAGGCCTACTACCTGCACTAGGCCCAAGATTTTTGAGCTCCTTGAGGAAGACATGTTTAGTAGACTTCTCTTCACCTAAAAAAAGTGGACTATGCAAACCAAGTGTTCTCTCTCACTGCCCCATTCTCCTTAGATGTTTTACGCAAAGAGACAACAGTGGTGTTGTTGCAGTGATGGGCCCCTTGCTAGTGCTGGGGTCCTCACAAATGCCCAACCTCACCACTCTCTGGAGCCAGTCCTGGCTATATTATGTACCTTTGCTCACTTCTAACTAAAGGAGTTCTCACTGCTTGGGCAAAGCTTAGCCCATTGCTCACTGAATGCCATGTATAGATCTAGGGTTCAATCCCAGGCCTCATACCTTGTGCACATTTAGGGGACACTCCAGGCCACACTTGCAAGTGCCGTCCGCCAGCAGGTATGCACGAGTCTGCTCCAGTGAAGCCAAACTCGTGCCACTAGGACTGAAAGAAAGAAAAGAGAAAGTGTGAGGGCTAGCATCAAGAGAGGGGAAGTGGCCCTATGCCACAGCTGAGGCCACAGCAGTATATTAGCTTACCTGATATAGCGCACTCCGCCCTCCTCCACCCTGCGCTGCCAGCCCACAGGCACAGGTGCGACTGCTGGGCGCCCACCGCGATCCACACCAGAGCAATCATCACCGCCATTCATTGTGCTCCCTCAGGCCTTGGGCACCTGAAAGAAGCAGTGATCACTGAGGCAAGAAAAGGATGCATATACACGGAGAGCACACACAACCATGACTGAGAAGAACCAGGAGTCCAGCTGATGTCAGCCAGGGCAGGGGGCATGTATCTGCAATTGCAAGAGCTCAGGCCAAATTATGAGGAATTGTGAGGCCTAGCTGTACAGGCCAGAATGGTGAAGCCTGCCTGACAGTGTAAGGAGCTGTGAGGACCTAGGGCTTCGGCTACCCAGAAGAAGGGCTAGATGACTCACTTCACTGGACGGCCTCCTTTCTCTCTCTCAAGAAGCTGTGGGGATGTCAGCCACCCTCAAAAGTGTGGCACCTGATATCGTGGCTTTCCCGCCAAACCTCCTAATCTCCAGGTGAACGGTCTGACAAAACGAACAGCCTGATGATTGAGTCTATGCTAGCTTGGAAAGATCAGAGCTAGGAGAGTGAGAGACTCTGTGTCATGGGTGAGGTTTATTATTAGCAGAGCTAAGGAGGAGGAGGCTTAGAGCCAAGCTACACAACCAGGAGAATCATAATGGAGCCTTTTTCAGACTTTACCGTTTCATACTGGAGGTAGAAGGCCCTATTTTTGGTCATTCCCCAAGGAAAAAAATGGAAAAGATCTAGTCTAGATATGCTAGTTTCCCCCTGATATGCTAGTTTTCTTTGTACAGGGAGCTTTGGTTTTCAACATGGAGGAGCAGTAAAATATATGTGATCTACCCCACCTACAGTCTGAAATGATATACTCCCTGAAGAACCCTGCCACACGTTTCTGCTCAACATACTGATCAGCCTTTAAAATGCGGAGAGGAAGAGGCTTGCATATTGGGACACAGTGACAGAATGGAGAGGACAAAACAGGTCAGGGATAGTGAGAGTAGAAGGAAAAGAGAAAACACAGAGTTGCAAAGCAAAGAGGCTTCCCAGTAAGACCTGAAGCATCCGCAGAATACAAGTGGTCTAGGGCTGCAATGCTAGGGGGCCTGAGATGAATCAGGGAGACAGCCTCCGTACTCTCCAGACCCCTGCTGTCTGTCTCCCCTGCCCCCTACCCACATCCCTGGGCAGCCCTGACCTACTAAACTCTATCAGGAGGGAGCTGTGAAACAGCAAACAGCTGGCTGATCCTTTAATCCCAGCTCTGCTCTGCTGATGGCTCCTACCTGCTCATGGCTGCAAACCTCGCGGCAGGCGGCGTTAAGGGTGGGCACACTCCCTTGGGGCACTCATAGTCCAGCTGCCTCTCTTCTGGGGTCCAGGCAGTGCCCAATCCGGTGAGCTCAGGCCCACTCTGTGGCCACACTAGCCTACACCTGGAAGGGAAGGAGGACACCGTGCCATGGCTGCAGTGGACAGAGAGATAAGGAGCTTCCCCAACACCTCCCCCTAGGAACCATCTGGGTCAAAGATTTCCTAGCTAATGCTAGGACAACACTCAACGCTTGCCTCTTTCATTTCACTCTCTGGCATCTCTGGCAAAGCTTCTCATTACCATGAAATTAGATGTGTTGTATTATTTTGTGTCACAGAAGGAAATCAAACAGCAGTCCAGAGAGCTGGAATGTAAACCTAGGCCATGGCCTGAGAGCACATGAGACAGCCAGCTTGCTGAAGCTGAGCACGTCTAGGTCTGATCAGTACCTGGACGAGCAACTGCCTGGGAACCCCGTGCATGCTACCTGGAGCTCCAGGAGGGATGGGATGTAAATATAATGGATGGGTCATACAGACAAGAGCACAACCTTGTACTTCTCCCTAGTGGCCCTGTGTGTGGGGTGGGGGTGGGGAGTCATCAATCCCCGGTTTTGTATTCAGTCACTAAGGTAGAGCAGAACCCACACAAGCATGCACCAAAAAAAAAAAAAAAGGGGGGAAAAAAGCGGGAGAACATTCATCCTTTAAGAACATAGAAAGCTGCCTTATATCAAGTCAGACCATTGGTCTATCTAATTCAGTATTATCTACACTGACTGGCAGCAGCTCTCCAAGGTTTCAGGCAGGGGTCTCTCCCAGGCCTACCTGGAGATGCTGCCAGGGGTTAACCTGGGACTTTCTGCATGTAAGCAGATGCTCTGCCATTGAGACCATGGTAAGGTGGGCATTTACAGATACACTTAATGCTCAGATGTTTTGGCTGCTGTCAAATTCTTGGCATACCATTGCCACATTTGTAAGTATATATACATAGTAGATAAGAGCTGTTTATATCTGGAAAAGCCATTTGAGTAACTGCAGAGCTCTATGAGCATGGATCCATGGTACTGTGAAAAGAAAGCACAGGATATAGGTGTTTTTGTTTTGTTTTAAATTAAAGATTGTGAGCCCTTTGAGGACAAGGAGCCATTTTATTTATATCTATGTAAACTGCTTTGGGAACTTTTGTTGAATATGATATCCATCATATTCATTTTCTGCAAGCATGCAGATTCTCTTCCACTGAGCTCCAGTCCCATCCCCTAAGAGAAATATCTTACAGCACTCACATGTAGTCACCCATCCAAATGCAAACCAAGGCAGATTGTGCTTAACTAAGGAGACAATTTATGCACACTGCCACAAGACCAGCCACCTAATGGCACAGTGGGGAAATAACTTGCCTAGGGAACAAGAGGTTGCCAGTTTGAATTCCCACTGATATGTTTCCCAAACTATGGGGAACACCTATATCGGGAAGCAGTGATATAGGAAGATGCTGAAAGGTATCATCCATCATCTCACACTGTGCAGGAGATGGCAATGGTAAACCCCTCCTGTATTCTATGAAAGATTACCTGTATTCTACCAAAGATAACCTGGCTCTGTGGTCGCCAGGAGTCAACACCGACTCGATGGCACAACTTTACAAGACCAGATCTACTCCCCCACCACTCTGTGGGTACAGGAAGCTGAATAAAGGAGTGTGGAAACTAAGCCCTATGCAGTGGCTTTGAAGTTTTGCATCCTTGGAGAAATTATGAGGCAAGCAAGCAAGCTAGGTGGAGATAATAAAACACATCTCAGCTCACCCCAGCTCACCTCAACTCTGCTGGTCAGAGGCCTGGTCTATTCATGTAGCAGAATGAGATGGTCAACTTCTACAGTGGCAGAATGGACTGCCCCACTTCAGACCACATATGAACAATCCCAGTTTTTGAATGCTCTCCTAAGTAAACACCCTCCTGCAAGGAAAAGGCTAGCACATCAGAGAGTAAGGCTTTAGCCTAGCCTGTTTTCTGCTGCACTACTTTTTTTTTTTTTTTACGAGGCGGGGTAGGAAGCTGTTTGTGTAAGAGAGCATTCACAAATGTGATCCATGGTCTGAAGTGGTCCATCTCTAACTGGAGGGAAGTAAGTGGGGTCTCCCAGGGATCTGTACTGGGACCAATGCTTTTTACTTTATTCATAAATGATCTAGAAGTAGGGGTAAACAGCAAGGTGGCAAAATTTGCAGATGACACTAAACTATTTAGGGTAGTGAATTCCAAAAGAAATTGCAAGGAGCTCCAAAAGGATCTTTCAAAACTGGGGGAGTGGGCAGCAAAATGGCAAATGCAGTTCAATGTTAGCAAGTGAAAAGTGATGAATATTGGGGCAGAAAGCCCAAATTCACATATACACAGATGGGGTCTGAGCTGTCCGTGACTGACCAGGAGTGGGATCTTGGAGTCATGGTGGACAGCTTGTTGAAAGTGTCCCACAAATGTATAGCAGCTGTGAAAAAGGCCAGTTCCATGCCGGGGATCATTAGGAAGGGGACTGAAAAGAAAACTACTACTATTATAATGCCCTTATACAAAACTATGGTGCTGCCACATTTGGAATACTGTGTCACCATACCTCAGAAATGACATTATAGAACTGGAGAAGGTGCAGAAAAGGGCAACCAAGATGATCAGGGGCCTAGAGCACCTTCCTTACGAGTCAAGGCTACAACACCTGGGGCTTTTTAGTTTAGAAAAGATGACTATGGGGAGACATGATAGAGGTTTATGAAATCATGCATGGGGTGGAGAGAGAATTTTTTCTCCCTGTCTCATAACACTAGAACCAGTTCCCATGAAACTGATTGCCAAGAAATTTAGGAAATACAAAAGGAAGTACTTTTTCACACAACACTCTTGTCTGTGGTCTTCCCAGAGGCATCTGGTGGGCCACTGTGTGTAACAGGATGCTGGACTAGATAGGCCTTGGGCCTGATCCACCAGGGCTGTCCTTATGTTAAGTGGTGTAGAGGTTAAAGTGTGTGACTAGGACAGGAGAGACCTGGGTTCAAATCCCTATTCCGCCATGAAGCTCACTGGGTGACTTTGGGCCAACCATGATCTCACAGCCTAATTTCCTCACAGGGTTGTTGTGAGAGTAAAAATTACCATGTACACTCTTCTGAGCCCTTTGGAGGAAAGGTGAGATATACATGTAAACAAATAAATTCTGCCATTTCATTATGCTACAGATATAGACCAAACTAAAGCCCAGGGAGTTGCACATGCTGTCTGGAGGATCCCATCCTTCAACTGTCTAATCTTCTGGAATTAATGGCAGAAAATTAATAGGTGAAGCGTTCCCATCACTGCCTCATGCCAAGGAGCTTCACCGGTTGACTTTCCAACTCACAAGGAGTTAAAGACCCATGTGATTAATAAAAAGATGACAACCCTCGGCAAAGAGAGTACACAACTGGATAACGAGCCTCCCACACTACACCAGTCCTTCTGCCTTCCAAGGTAATTTATACTGTACTTCTGGGTTGGTACTAAAGCCTACATGGGAAGCATTTTCTGTGTAGTGATGCAAGTATTCAGGGTCAAAACCAGGGGCGTAACTACAATTAGGCAAGGGGAGGTGGCTGCCTGGGGGCCCCCACGCCTCGAGGGGCCCCCCAGAGGCAAGTCACATGACTATATATTGTGAAGTGTGTGTGTGTATCAGCAAGGGGCCCATTTTAAAATTTTGTGTCTGGGCCCCCTCCAGCCTTGTTACGACCCTGGTCAAAACACAAGAACAGGAGCTCAGAGAGTATAAGTAACTGATAGAGGACACCAGCCCCACAGATGAGTTCACAAAGTTAGCAGCATACAAAAGCCTGTGGGCTACCAGCTCATTTATCCACCTGTGCTAACTATTTTTGACTTAAGGGGGGGGGGGCTTGTTTTGTACCACTTCCCTATCTAGTCACCTGCAGATTATTCTTATTCACCCTATGCAACCAAACAAGTGGTTATTCACAAGTCTGAAGTATGCCTATCAAGCCAGCCTTGAATGAGATGGCAGGTGGTACAGCAGATTAGGTATAACTTCACTGGAGTGTGGTGATTAGGGTTGCCACCTTGCTAGGGGGGGGGAAGAGTCTACCCTGGTGCTTTAAACAGATATGCAGAAATCAGCAGGGCAAGTCTTTCCACTGTATGAAGGAGAAGCATTTATTGCCTGCTGATTCAGCAGAGCAAACTTCCGTTAAATGCATGGGCACAGGGGCCAGTTAAAAAGTTGGCAGCCCTAATAACCACACCGAGCTGAATCACAGCTGTATGCAATGAACTCTAAATCCAGGAAAAGTATCAGGAAGGAGTTAATAAAGCCACTAGCATGCCAAGAGCTGGGTCATTCCCACTCCTTTACCCACTCTCATTGGTGAAGTCAGAAGCAGGCGGAGCTAGGGCACTATAAAAGGCAGGACACCAAGCTTAGTCCAGGTGGTTACAGGGGATTTGTCTTGAGAGAAAGTCTATTTGTGAGGTATGGGGATAATATTTCTCTGAGCTTTGGTTGCAGTTCAATGATTAATCCTATCAGAAAGTGGTAATGAAGCAACCATAGAGTGAAAACATTTGACCTTCCTTTCAAGCTGCCCTGTGATGTTTACCTCCCCTGAGAAATTAAAAAGTGCTTTCGCATTATGAAAACACAAGGGAAGAAAATGCAAATGACAAAATCCTTCCTCTATACTCTGTAGAATTATGGTAGCACCCACTGAGCCTGGGCCCTGTAGAGCTAGGTTCTGCATGTATGAAACACAAGCCCTGGAATAACTGAACATTGGAAAAGATAACCCAGATACCTCAGTAACAGCCCATATAGTAATGCTTAGGCTACTCTAGTGCCATTTCCCTGGCCAAAAGCCATTGACCACAATGAACACTGTGAAGGATCCATGTGGATCCAGATTCTACAACTTTGCCAGACACAGAATTTTTATAGACATTGGATAAGGACAACAGAGAAATGGTGGGAAACTAGATATTCTGGTCTTGGCATGGGGTAAGTCTAGCTACTACATATTCTTTACTCACTACATAATGGAAGTGGGGATTTGAGCTATGTCATCTGGATTTTCTAATATTGGTAAGTATTCTCAATTACTGTAATCATATGTGAGTGAGAGGGAAACCTAGGCCTCTCTTGTTCTTTTACGTGACTTAACTCTATCTTTAAACACAAGCTCAGCTTTGGTTATGTTTTGCAAGGTACTTACTGGAGGTTCTGCTTTGACTGTTTTCAAGAAATGTGTAAGCGAGGACAGAATAGGATTTGCACAAAGTCATAACATATGTCAGTGATACAGACTCAGTTTCTTTCTGGCAGAACTGTATACATCAAGCCTGAGCCTGAGGAGCTCACAAGTTACTGTGAAAAATGTCATTGGACAAACTAGATGTAGTAAGGCTTTGCCTATGTATTATGTTATGAGGTGTTACTGCCTGGATCCTTGTTTAACCAACTGCTATCCAAAAGTCCCATTCAGGCATTGTCTCAGTTGCCCAAAAGTTTTCCTCTCACTTGATAGGCTAATTTATAAAGAATAAACAGGATGTAAAATACTACAGAGCTTCAAAAAATGTAGGCAACTATTGACGTTGAGCTGGGGAAACAGCCAGAGCAGTTGTCTGATCTGGAGGAAAGGACTTGGGGTTCAGAGAAGTATATTCCACTCCTCACTTTATCTCAGACTCATCCTACTGACCAGGAGAGAGTTCTTTCACCACCACCTTTTATATCAGTCTGGATTATTTAGTAAAGGCTCCTAAGCAGTCCCTTTTTGTGGCCTTAATACCTCAATCTCATTTCGACTCAGCACAGAGATTTGGTGTGTGTGTGTGTGTGTGTGTGTGTGTGGATTTGATGCAAGTCCTTCCCCCACTTCATGGTGGTCTGAAATTGATCAAGGCAAGAATAGAATATCCAGAGACTAGGGTGATCTGTTAACTCTTTAGAGGCAGTTGTGAGGAATTATAGTTAATGACATGTCATCTTCCTACCCAGAAGTATTTACCACCTGCTGTTTGGGTGACCTAAGGAGTGGGGTGTGTGTGTGTGTCAGAGTATAAGGTAGTACTTCTGGTACCAGCACCTTCCTCTGCTTGGGCTCTGGACCCCCTTAGTCCCTGCAGAGTTAAGCTGAACTCGTTCCTCACTACAGCAGCACCTACGCTGGAGGGTACTGAACCTGCCTCCCCGCCCCCCATCAAGGAGGTGAGACAGAGAGCAGCCACACATTCCAGCACCTTTCCCCCTTAGCAGTTCATGCATCCGGATCTCGGGGTGGGGTCTGCTGGAGCCCCCTACAACAATTTATCCCAAGCTTCTCCTTCCCCCTTAAGCGCTAGGAGAACTGAAGAGGTGGCCGCCAAATCGCCCTTTTCCCCACCTCTCTCTGAAATTGAAAGCTTCCATAACTCCGGCAGAAGTTTGAACTGTCAGAGAAGCTGAAGGGGGAGATCGGCTCGACTCCTGGCACTCGCAACTCCCTCGCTTGTGCCAAATGCACCACCCAGTCCGGCTTCGGAGAGTGCCCAGGGCCCCCCTTTGGCACTTACCTTGGTTCATGGTGCCCCCTCCCCAGCAGCAGCTGCAGGCTCCAACTTGTCCTCCCGCTCCTCCCCAGAGGCTATGGGTGGCGCCCCCTGCAGTGGGTGCTGGTGGGTGGGGGGACAGGGTGCAGGGGATCGTTGGTGCTCTCCACCCCCACCCCCCCAATGCCTGTCTCACTTACTCCCTCCCCCCCTGGACTCAGTGCCAGGAAGAGGAGGGGGTAGAGCAAGGGAGCTTCCTCCCTGGCATGCGCACTGGGGGCCGGGGTGAGGGTGGAGGTTGTTGGGGTGGGGGGGAACAGCCCTGGGAATTCCGTTCCAGCCTTCCTCCGCTGCGCGCTTAGGGCGCAAGAGCTGCGCTTTGCGCACGGGGCTCAGGGTAAAACCCGGCCCGGGCCCTTCGGGTTGTTTCGAAGTCCCGGTGCGGAAATTGGAACGGCACTGCAGGAATCTCTACGTCTGCTCTTTGCGGCCTGCTTTGCCCTGCCCGCCTCTTACTCTTAGGACACCGGAAATCTAACTGCACCCCCCCCATCCCTCCGTGACTTGTGAGGGTGGTGGGATTTGCTGGTGGCTGCAAGGGGTGGGAGCGGCCGTTCTTTTGTTAAGGGAGTAACCCTCAGGATCGTGTTTCCCTGGATTTGCACCGGAGAGAAACACTATTACTTGTGTGTGCGTCGTGAGTAAGAGAGAGTCAGTCACACACAGATCTATGCAAGCAGATTTTATAGTGTGCTAGGAACTATGCGGACCATAAACATGGCCCTATGGGCTTACGAGGTGCACCTGCAATCTATACTAGCAAGGATCAACAGACTCAAGGGATTTTCTGAGAGAGCTGAAAGATCCCAAGGTTGTTCCAGCCACAATAGAAGGACTAGCAGAATCTTCCAATTAATACCGAGGCTGCAATCTCAAGTATACTTGCTTGGACAACTACAGGATAACAGGGGAGGGCTCTTGCCTTTCCCTGGTTTGTGAGCTTCCCAAAGGTACCTGGCTGGCCATGGTTGAAAACTGAATGATGAATCTACACTGACTTTTAGTCTGGTCCAGCAAAGCCAAATGATTAAACCTGTGATTTAGCATTTGTTGTATTCCATCTAGCAGTTTTTTATGTTTTGTTGTTTAGAGGTTTGTCCTAGTGGGGACCCTGTAGAGAGTGCGGGGGTGGGATCAGAAAGAAAAAGGAGGAGAAGGAGAAGGAGAAAGTGGGGTTGTTCTTGGAATTAAGTCTTAGTTAAACAAACATAAGATTACTTTGTATTTACAAGGGAAGCCACTATAAAACAGCATTGTTTACAACAAGCCAGATGTTTTTGGGAAAACACACAAGGTATGAAGGCTGCCGTTTTCTCATTACTTGCCCCTGCACCTGGTACTCACAAGCACACTTTCTTTGAATGTCACAGAGATTTATGTGAATGTGGTGAATGGTGCTTGATAGACTTATCTACCACAAATATTTCCAACCCCTTTTAAAAACTATCTAAACTAGTGGCCACCATCATGTCTTTTGACATTTAAATGGGACATAGGAAGCCAGCTTATACCAAGTCAGACCACTGGTCCATCTAGTTCTGCATTGTCCACACTGACTGGCAGCGGATCTCCAAAGTTTCATGCAAGACTCTCTCTCAATCCTACCTGGAGATGCCAGGGATTGAACCTGGGACCTTCTGCATACAGAACAGATGCAGAAGCTCCCAGTTGCAATCCCTGGCATCTCCAGGTAAGGCTTTGGGGAGACTACAGCCTAAAACCTTTGAGAGCTGCTGCCAGTCAGTGTGGACAATGCATAACTAGATGGACCAATGGTCTGGCTTAGTATAAGGCAGCTTCCTATAGGACCCTCATGTTCTATGTGGTAATATTTACTTTTGAATAAATAACCATTGATTGGGCTTTTAGATGAACTCAAAGAAAGGCTATGGTGGGCTGGTACCCATTTCACTGAGTTGGTATTTAGGCCTGCACTGGGCATTAAACAAAGTTTGGTGGATACTAGTGAGATCTAAGTGGTGCAGAAGATTATTTATGACATATGCAACCTGACACTGGGGAAGGATGTAAACAGTGCAGCAGGCATTCATGAGGGTTAGAAGCAGTTGATCACAGGACACAAACTGACAGGGCTGGACGAGTCAGGAGTTGCATAGGTAGACGTGTAGCAGTAAGCATGGTAAGAGGTTATGGTGGACAGGACAGAAGCAGGTGACATCTTAGGTGTGTTCGTATTTGTTGATATAGCAAGAATTGCAAGTCACAGGAGGCCCAGTGACTCATTTTCTATTAATCACACACAGGTCCAATGTCCTGTTTAGCACAAAGTCCCAGTGTAATCCTAGTCAGAAATATGTAATGTATTAGGGCTGCAATAATCTATTCTGCAAGTTGAGATGAGTTTCCGTGCTGCAGCTGAGGGCAGCTACTAACTCTACATTTAGAACAATAATAGAGTGGGATAGAGTGATCGTGGGCATGACAATCCTGAGAAGGCCAGTGGCTCTAACTATGAAAAAACACCCTGGTGAATGTTACTTCATGCCAAAGGGCCTACTCCCAACTGAGTCGTAGGTAGGAGGAGAGTGATGCTGGGAAACAAATTGGGGATATAGCCCTAAAGCATCCCATATTCTGAAACACACTGCTAATCAATAGTAAAGTATGCTTTTTATTCATTTTGATTATCAGTTCATGTGTGTACAAATGTTATAGTCTCCTAGCATCTTTAGTGCAAGCCACTAAGTATTCCTGTTCTATAAATGGATAACTGGCTGAGAGAGCCGTGTGCCAGAAGCCATCCAATGAGCCCATATGAATTTGTATTTGAACTCTGGACTCCCAGGTCCAATTCTGTGGCAATGAAGCTACATAGGTCTGCCAAACCAAGATATGCTGGGATTCCTTAATGAGATAATCCATAATGGGGTACAAGCTTTCCTGAGAGACAGCTTGCCCGCCCACCTAGCCATTACGATTGTCCCCTGCAATCCAAAATTGAGGGAAATGTTGGGCATATTCTATAATACTGTTTGTTTGCACAGTGCAACAATAAGGCCCACCAAACCTTGCTAATACTCTATGCAATCTGAGTGTTCACCCTAGAATGTTTCCCAGAATCTTTACAATGGACAAGCGTCCCACAATAGACACAAGTGCTCCTCAGATAAAGACACAAGTGCAGACAGATACAGAAAGGGTTTGCTGAACACAAAGTTTAAAAGCGGCAGCTATAGACCATACAAGAACAGGAATCGTGTGCAACTCAAAAACTTGCAGATCTATACTCCTGGTCAGGGGCGTAGCATAGCAGGTTCAGTTAAAAGTGGCTTCCAAAATAATGTTGAATTCAATGTGTCTTTTCAAAGCAACACTACAACAACCACTTTAACTGTTAACTCTCTAACAAACCCAAGTAATACTCCACGTCTAGCTAGGTACTTAAAACTGGATTCATTTAAATCAAACTCATACAAGAAGTTTAGGATCAGTGTTTGAGGATCCTGACATTTTAGCCAATTTTTACTGCAAGTTTAAAGATACATATTGAAAATGATAGGACTTTATTTTTGACTTGACATCACTTTAGTTGCTTGACATAGCTGCCTGTGTAAGTTGCCACTTGCCTCACTTGTTAGCCCAGGCCCAATTTTGGAAGACTGGGCGTGTTGCCAGCCCAAGCCCACTCTTCGGTTTGGGATGGTTGTTAAATGTTCCTTTTTAATAACTTTGTCACTTTTCAGATGCTCTCTACCTGCAGAGTGGCTTTTTTAAAGTGTGTGCATTCATATGTGTGTAATCTGGCACTTCATAGTATGCAATCCTAATCACGCAACTACATTACATGGAAACAAATCCTATTGGTATCAGTGGAACTGCTTTCTGAGCAAACATTGAGCTGCTCTCTCCCCTCCTTGCCTAGTGTTTGTCACCTAACCGATCCTCCTACTGGATCTCTTGTATTTTATTTATGAGAATTCTACCAAAAATACCATATGGCTCTGTGGTCGCCAGGAGTTGACATCGCATTGAGGGCACAACCAACCAACCAACCAATATTTAGTCAATTGACTGGTTTAAAACGTTTGATCAGTTTTAATTTTTTAAAGAACTGTCAAAAAAAGAAAAGAAAAAAAGAGACATATTTGCAAATCCTGGGTGGCAGGCATTTACTGAGAGGCATTCCTCTTTCTGTCACATTGGAGGAACACCTCTTCCGAGATTGCAGTACCAGTGACTGATGAATGATCATAGAAAAAAAGAAGAGAGGGCATTTTCCTCCAGAACTATGGTTTTATTCATATGTACATGTCATGAAATAATTAAAAATGCATATCTCTACCCAGACCTATCACTGTCTTTATGTCTTTTTAAACTATTTAATTTCATATTGTTTTAAATTATTTGTACACCACCTAGAGATGATTGTTTTGAAGTGGTTTGAAAATGTAATAAGTTCATGTAAATGTGATTAAAATTTGTGCAATTAATCGACTAAGGTGTCTTTAATCGACTGTGACAGCCCTATGTATGCAGTGCTCTACAGGCAGGCCCTGTTTTCCCAAAAGGCACAAGGCGGGGAGTTATGCTTTGTATACAGTACGGGCACTCGGGTGAGGGCTCTCCTCACGGTATCCCTAGGGAGGCCTGGCCCTTTAAGCCGCAGGGTGGGCGTGGCGTGACGCCACAGAGGCTCTCAGAGGGCCTCCCAGGCCTTTCAACGTAGCTCGGCCTAGCCCTTGCTTGAGGACGTTTGGGGCACAGGAGAGGGGGTGGGGAATCTAGGTAGGCTCCGTTACGGGGGCCTAGGAGGACCAAGGCCGGGCGCAGACCTCCGCTGCCGTCCAGGGTTGCCAGAGCATTGCATCATCCTCCCCGCATGACTCACCCATTTAAAGACTCGTGACCCTGAAGGGAGGGGGGAGTTTAGGGAGAAGTCACTTCCGGGTGCGACGCGGCAGTATCCACCACCACAGCGGCGTTGTGTCACCCGCCTCGAAAGGCGGGGCACGGGAGGAAAGGGCGACGCCGCCGATTGGGCAGCGGCGAGTCTCTCCTCCCCTCCAATGGAAGAGGCCCGCGACGCTGATTGGTCGGAGATGGCGCAAGAGTTGCGTCATGCGGGGGCGCGCTTCAAGGACTATCCCGGGCGAAGAAGCGGGAGGAGGGAGTTGGCATTTGGAAACCGGCAGCAGCCCAGGGAGGAGGATGAGCAGCGAGAGGAGAATGAGCCGCAGCCAGCATCTGGGGGAAAGGATCGCGGGCGAGAAGGGGCCGCGCAGGAAGGTGGGGACCGGACGAATGTCTTGCAGCTCAAGCGCCTGGGTTCCCCTTCTCGCTTATAAAAAGCGGGAGGGGGCTCGGACGCCTGGGTTGGCTGGAGGAATTTTATGGGGAGATGAAACTTGGGTGGCTGGATTTTTAAAAAACCAACCCACTCCCACCCCAAAGAACCTTTTGTCCCATTCATTGTCTTAAGGAGAGGGAGCTTGTTGCTTTCCTTCTTCCTGTAGCTGCATCCCTTGCTATGACAGTAGAGCTCAAGAAATAAAATGATATTTGTATTTTGGGATTTAGACTTAAGCAGTAAAGGATGCTTTCTGGGTGCCCAGTCCTGTTCATGCTTGCTCAGAAGCCAATCCTACTGCCACCTTCATTAAGGCGAATGCCCCAATAAAATTGACTGTAGTCCCCCTAAACCAGTGCTGTCTTCGATAAGTGGTGGAAGCGAGAAGTAGTCTTTCTCTTTCCAGTCTGTGTTCTCCTTTCTCTCTGCAGTTAAATGGAACAGAGCTTGCTGGATGGACTTACTATTTAATTGCCAAGGAAAAAAAGCAAAGGCTGTAGTGTGTAGGGTTTGTGTCTGGAGGAATCTGTAGGGTTGAGGATACTTGAAGGGGGTGTTTCTCTTAACTATATTTAATTTTTAAACAAAAATTCTAAATGCATCTTAATCGGAAAGAGATTAAAGCAAGGAATCCAGTGAATATAGGAATGCTTCTTTAAAGTAAATAGGAACTGGTAATCCTCATACAGTGGTGCCAGTCTCTTGCTGATGAGTAACTGGCAATATTAAGTTTCAGAGTAATGTGCTGAGATCAAGGGAGGTCACTTAACGGAGATAGCTGCATTCTGGTGTGGGTAAGAGCCCTTGCCATTCCTGCTTAGCTTTGACCTCTCATGGAGAGGGAGAAGCCTATTGATGCTGTTTTGTGCTGAAATAACTTGGGACTGTGGGCACCATGCCAGCACTGAGGCTACATCCTTTCCCACAGCTATCCTGTTGGTTCTTGGCAAGTAATACTTAAGAAAGCAGTTTCTCTCTCAGCAAATGATTTTTCAGAATCAAGAAATAAGTCTAGCTGTGAATTAGGGTTGCCTCTGAGGCAGAGAGAAAGGGGTCCTGTTGCTAATCTGTGTGAATGGCAATGCTGGGTTTCCCTGCAAGACTACAAAGCCTCCTGCTGTGGCACTCTGATGCTTTTGAATGCCTGTTCACATGGCTCCTTGGGGAACCCTTCCCCCCCACTGGGCTGCATAACAGTTCCTGGATCCCTAACTCTGCTAGTTTGTTGCATCACTCGGGGCTGATGAAAACCTATGGTGTGTCCCTTGCGTGCCTTGCATTCCTGTGGGGTTCATTGTGGCGTTGCTGCTTTGCTCTTCAACTTGGGGGCACAGCAGGACATCTAGTGATCTGGTTCAGAGACCATGCAGAGTAGTGGGGGGAGGGGTTAAGCCTTTCTTGTGGGTGTGGGGGCACCAACAATTTTTGCTCAAAGATTCCTTCAGACCTTTTTGTATTTTGTTAATACAGTCCTCGCACAAGGCTTAGACTTCAGAAGCAAGGGTTCAGATCCTGGTTCACGTGATAGCTTGAGCAATGTGGTATAGCGGCTAGAGTGTCAGATTCACACCAGGGAGACCTGGGTGAAAACTTCTCAGCCATGCAGCTCAGTTGGACCAGTAACTGTATTAGCCTAACCTAGTACATGAGGCTGTTGTGACAGTAAAGAATGAATAATTGGGCCAGGGGTGTTTTAAAAGAACTTGAAGGTAGCACTTCATAGCATCTGCTGCAGCCAAAAATTGCTCACATCACAAAAGGAAAACGATGACCACCTGAAATTGACACATCTCTTTTTCTACCAGGAACTGTTGCTCTAGAGCACCTAGCTTCACATAGACCCTTAAGTGTGTTACTTCATAGAAAGGAACCATTAAAGGCATTTGGCTTTTTTACATTATTTTGTCTGTAAGGTAGACACAGGGGGAGTATATTCTTCCAAGCATGTGTGAGAAGCAGAATTTTCTTCCAAATGTCGGGTGGGGTGGGGTGAGCATGAAAGGCAGTATTAAAAACTGGTGGGTGTGACACAGCCCTAATCTGATCTCTTGCTGTGTATATTAAAGTGACAAGCATTGCTGGGGTAGACTTCCCTCTGCTATCTCTGGGGTAGATAATGAGCAGGATTAGACTCTTCTCCACGGATGACACTGTAATGAGAAATCTTTTTCTTTTTTGCTTCACAGCTTCGAATGAAAAATCTCATCATAATGCGCTTTCACACTTGAAAACAGGTAAGAACTCAAAAGGAAATAGGTTGGCCTACTTAGTGAGTTTCCGGCACTGTACAGGTGGAATGTGTATTTTTGCACCAACCATGAGATTTGTTGGATTTGTGACATTAAGAGCTGCAGTCCTGTGCACATTTGGGAGTAACGCCCATTGAGTCTAGCAGGCCTTACTCTTGACTGAAGATGAATTGGATCAGCCTGCACAGCATGCTGGTCTTGGATCATAACAACTAAACTAAACTAAGCCTGCACAGCCCACCAATTTCTGTGGTTGGCACACTAATTACTGCATTCTCAATGCATGCAGTGTTGGGTGACTTTTGTTTGTGCAAAAACAGCTTTGACTGCCCTGGTTCTACTATAAATGGAAATACTTTTTATTGGAAAAGCAGTTAGAAAGCATGTGACTTTTAAACATACCCTGCCTTGTTAGATCTCTGTGTCTCACATTTCCTATCTTCAGGGAACCCATCTTATATCAGTTTGTTTTCTGTGGAATCACAGCAAATTGCAAAGGATTGTAGGACACTGTCTAGGCAGGGCATACATTCGTTTTGGGTTGGCCAGTGGCCGGACCTGTTGGGCCTCACTGAACGGAGGCCATAACCTACAGAGTGCAGCCAGCACTCTCCTGTAGTTTATTGGTTGCCCACCACTATGGAATTTCCTCTTCAGGCTCTTTTTACAAGGATATTTGTCCTCAGTTATCTTCTCATTGAAGAACCCTAAGGCTCCTCAGAATACAAGTTGGAAAGCGACTGCTTCCATACTTGTTCAGGAAGGGAAGAAGACGAGTGTATGCGTATTGAATAGCCAGATGACATCACTGATCACTTATGCAGACTGATCTTGATTCCGTTATTTGTTCAGTTCTGCATAGAGTTACGTTATGGTCTTGCCCAGAATGAATAGCAAAATTATCTTGAGCTTGTCACAGCAACAGTAGAAACATCTCCTCCACCTTTGAATAGGAGGATGGCTTTGTGGTTGTGAGCTTTGTGAGAGCTATGGGGTTTTCAGCTGCTGAATCTGCCCACATCATACTGTAAAGCAGGGGTTCTCAAATGTTTGGGTCCCTAGATGTTGTTGGGACTACAATTCCCATTCCTGTGGGCTATTGTGGCTAGTTGTAGTCCAGCAACATCTGGGCACCCAAATCTGAGAACCCTTGCTGTAAAGGAATTGTGGTGGAAGCAGCTAAAAGGCAGGGTCACCATGAAACTTCACATTTGGCATAGGAGGAGGGTTTGTGAATTAACTTCTTGGGCCTTGCACCACTGGTCGTATGACTAACTCAAGCAGACAAGACTTAATGTAGTCTCCGACAACCTTTAGAAAGATGCAATTAAGGCCTTTAGTTGAATTTTAATTGTTCTTAAATTTTCTTTTATCATGGAAACCACTTAGATATACAAACTTTGGCAGTGCAGAAATATATAAAATGTAGTCAAAGGCTATAAGGTTCATGCAATAATCTCTTGGACAAACAGGTGAACAGAAGGTTTTTGAAAGTCTGTTTTCATTATGGCCTTCTGTTGACTTTTTAACATGCCTTCTGAATTCTGCCTGTACCCTGTCCAGCACTATTCTAGTTTCTGAGGGCAACAGTGTAAGAAGGTGCCATATTACTAGCTGTGGTTTAGCAGATATTAGGGTTTGCTGTTCTCTTGCAGTTTTGGTTTTCATTTTGATTTTTTCCTCTCATCTAACATTTATTATTTACCGTGTTTCCCCGAAAATAAGACAGTGTCTTATATTAATTTTAGTCCCCAAAAATGCACTAGGGCAATTAGCGGTACATCAGAAATTACTGCTAGGTCTTACTTTCGGGGTAGGTCTTACTTTCGGGGAAAGAGGGTATTTTTTGATTTGATTTGTATACTGCCCTTCCAAAATGGCTCCGGGCGGTTTACAATTATATCCCATCTTGCTTCCATGCTGGAACTCAAGGTGGTGTACATGTAGCTTTCAGGCAGTAGTCACTGATCCAGGCACTGACCAAGCCCAGGCATGCTTAATGTCAGCAGGGTTGCTGTCTCGTGTGCCTTTAGAACACAGTTTTTGTTTGTCTGTAATGCACTCACCAGCAACAAACAGTGGTTAGCAGTTCAAGCAGCAGACTGGGGTGCTTACTCACAAATACGCTTAACTTGCTTTTTAACAAAATATTTATTTTATTGAGATATGAACAAAGAGAGATGATAAAGATATGAACAAAGAGGAATAAGAAACAGAAAAGAAAAAAACAAGAAACAGAATAATCAAACCCAGCAATTATAAAGATTCTCAGTATAGTCTATATACGTCGACCTAAATTCCTTCAGCCAACATATCTCTCCTCCGTCACTCTACACATTATTGAATACAGAACTGAATCAACAATGATATTCTTGTTGTCTGCATTAATTTCCTCTACAAAGAAAAGCCAAATCTCAGATGGGGTACCAATCCCTGTGATGTATTATATTGAGTAAATGGTTCCCACACTTGAAAGAAAAAATCCTCAGATTTATTTTTAATATATGCAGTTATTTTGGCCATTGATGCATATTCCCAAAGTTTGAGATGCTAGTCCTCTAAAGTCGGAATCAAATTTGTTTTCCAACAGGAAGCATAAAGGATTCTTGCCGCCGTTATGATATATAAAGAAAGTTCAGTATGTTTTGCAGGGATATGCGGTTTAGTAAAACTTAACATGAAAATTTCTGGGAGAAAAGGGAAGTTTGTATGCAAAATTTACTGCATCTTGGAATGTATTTTCCAGAATTTTTGAGCTTTTTTACATGTCCACCACATACGATATAAAGTACCTGTCTGCGCTAGGGGTGTGCACCGGACCGCGGACCTGCGGCTCGGCACTGGGGTGGGGGGGTCCATTAAGGGCGGGGGGGGCTTTACTCACCCCTCCCGCGCTTTGCTGCTTCGGTGCCATAATTAGTTTAAAAAATGCGCCGCAGAATCCCTCGCCGCTCCGGGGCTCCTTGACTTCAAAATCGGGCGGCAGGATACTTCCCTGCCGCCCCCAAAGCCCCCTCAAGCCATTTGAGCTCTTTAAATCTCGCCCCGGACCGAGTGCTAAAGCGCTCGGGCGGGCGGCGGGGAGATGTCCGTCCGTCCGCCCGCCCCCTTCCCTGCCTTCTGCGGGCGGGCGGACGGACGGACATCTCCCCGCCGCCCGCCCGAGCGCTTTAGCACTCGGTCCGGGGCGAGATTTAAAGAGCTCAAATGGCAGAAGGCAGGGAAGGGGGCGGGCGGACGGACGGACATCTCCCCGCCGCCCGCCCGAGCGCTTTAGCACTCGGTCCGGGGCGAGATTTAAAGAGCTCAAATGGCTTGAGGGGGCTTTGGGGGCGGCAGGGAAGTATCCTGCCGCCCGATTTTGAAGTCAAGGAGCCCCGGAGCGGCGAGGGATTCTGCGGCGCATTTTTTAAACTAATTATGGTGCCGAAGCAGCAAAGCGCGGGAGGGGTGAGTAAAGCCCCCCCCGCCCTTAATGGACCCCCCCACCCTAACCCTCCCGAACTAAAACCACCCCTTGTCCGGACCGGTTCGGAGGCCAGTAGAATGGCCTCCGAACCGATCCGTGCACACTACTAGTCTGCGCCATACATTTCCAACAATCTCCAGGATAGTTATTGTCCATCTTTGAAATTTTATACCAATTTTCCCTTAGAGTACTATTCACTGTAAATTTTATATTCACCTTCCATTGAAATTCCCACTGTTGCATCTCTATTGTTCTGTTTAAGTTCTGCATCCATTTTTACCATACAATCCTTCACCTGTTCAGATTCTGAGTCATACTTTGATAGAAGTTTATATATAAGGCCTAGCATGTGTTCTGAGTTTTTCGTTATTAAAATTTCAAATTCTGTCAAATCTCTTAATTTCCCGCCTTGCTTCCATACTTCTTCCTGAATTATGCTCTTAATCTGTAAGTATGGTAACCAGGAAGGAGTTTCTTTCTACTTGACTTGAACATTGGATGAAACAAAGGATTTCATTTTTGATCTTCCCACCATAAGACTCTGCAAATTGTATACTCTCCATTGATCAAATTGTTTTCTATGTTCTTCTCCATGAAAATATATATTTAATATTGAAGCTACCGGCGACAATGTCGGGTCTATCCTTTTTTGTACTTATCCCATACGTTCATTAAGCTTTTCCTAATGGGGTGATTTTTAATTTCTATATTTTTCTTTCTATCCACAAATACCTATGTAGGCCATTGATCATATTTGACCCTTCCATATTTGTCATCCATCCATATGGAGCTTTAATCCACTCTGTAATCCAATACACTAACTTGCATCAGCTTGAGAGAGGTGCAGTATCCTTTGTGATGTCTGTCAAAGGAATTGTGGGGAAACTAGTACCTCTTAAAATAAGGTACCAGCTTCTGGGGAAATGACTTGATCAGCAAGCCAGAGGTTTTCGGTTTGAATCCCCACTCATGTGTTTCCCAGACTGTGGGAAACACCTAGGCAGAAGGGGTATAGGAAGATGCTGAAAGGCATCATCTCATACTGTGCAGGAGATAGCAATGGTCAACCCCACCTGTATTCTACCAAAGACAACCACAGGGCTCTGTGGTCTCCACGAGTCGACACTGACTCGCTGACACACTTTACCTTTACCCCGGGACAAAACCCTGAAATGGAGCTGTAATTGGGGTTGAGACACAATCTATCAACAGTCTTCTGGGAGATCTACTGGAGAAAAGTAGTTGGTGCAGACATGTCTTTTTTACTTGCATGAAAAAATGCAAATATGTGTTGCGTGACTTAACTATACAAACTGGCCATACTACATTTAGAAAGAGTTCCTGTGTGGATTTGCTGCTTAGCAAGTTGTCTACTACTGGTTCTTGAGTCTCTGACCATATCTCATCATTGAGCCAAACCCTAATGCAAGTGAAGTACAGCATTTTCTACTCCAGGCATGTCTCAGCTTGCCCCAAGACCACAGAGAAAGGAAATGCTAAATGTTCAAGATCACAGGAATGCCTGGCTGGCGCTCCCAGCCTGTCTTGTGATGATGACTCACCTCGTATTTCTAGCAGGAGGGATTTTCAGTGTGGTGGAGTTCAGAGTTGTTAACTTCTGCCAGGTGTTAGAATCTGGAGAGTCCGAGTTTTGCCCTTTACCACAAGAGAAGGCCCTGAGTGGTTGAGGAGTATACAGTAGCTAATGGTGGGTGGGTGGGTGGAGCGGGGAACCAAAAGCAGTTTCCTGCCCTGGATTCTTTTATAAGCTGTTACAGGACTAACTAAACATTAGTCAGGGTGTATACTGTGGTACAACTATTAAGGGACATATTAAAGTATGATTGTGTGCTTGTTTGCTCAGAAGCAAGTCCTGCTGTGTCCAGTCTAGAGAAGTATAAATAGAATTGCAGCTGTAACATGGCTGTATGCTGGAGCTTAAAACAAATGTCATGGGTGCGCATACTAGGATTGTGCCACTGAATCAGTCATTACGTTTTTTTGTTCTGGAATAGCTGCATGCTTTGAAAAACTCAGGTAGTTGCTTGTCAGGACAGCAAGTGAGGTATATTTAAGGTGATTTGGCTTCTTACACTTCCTCTGATCCTCTATGAAATAAATTCTAAAAGTGATTCTGGATTCTGACACTGAATCTGTGTTGCGGACTTCCCCATACCTATTGCAAAATGTTCTGAACCAAAAGCAGCCAGCTTGCTATTGATCCATTTCTGCTACACACACACCCCTCTGCTTTAACATACTTTCTTCCATTGTAATTCATATGTCCTGAATATGGCTGGCTATAAAGTGGTTTGGGTTTTTTTGGTCCATAAGGAGAATGTGGCTGCAAGTAATATTGTCCATGTTGTTTGTTGCATTGATTCTAAATCTGAAGCTGGTCTCCTGAAAGAGGAGTAGGAGTTGATAAGCCTCCCCCACTCTCTTTGGTTAGGCCACAAGATGGTGCCAAGTCACCCTCCCAGTCAGTGTAATATGGGTTGTCCGGTAGAATCACACATGGCCTTCATTCCCTGTTCCCATTTGAAAGCTGCCACTTGGATGGTAGAACCATTGTGCAGATAAAGAGAGACACTCTACCCCTGCGTCTCTGTTATGCAAATAGAGCTTACAATCCCCCAAATTGGCATATTCAGTTGGGAACAGGATATGCCAGTCATAAGTATTGGGCTGCCCTCCTTCCTTTCTCATGTCTCTGGTTGGGAAAGAGGATTATAAGAACTATCTTTTTAGAGGACATTTCATTTCAATGGAACGTAAAGCCCTTTCTATCCATTGGTGTGAAGGAGAAAAAAATTAGTTGCAGGGCTCACTTATTTGGGTAACACCTGGGAGTAGTGAAAATTAGGAATGCTTGTGGTTTGTTGTTGGCTTAGTCAGAGGTGGGACTCTCTAGCCATTCCCCATTCTTCTTCTTCATTGTTGGACTAGTAGTGTGTAGCTTTCTGGTAACACCAACAATCCTCCTTCCTTTCTTCCAGATACAGCCTGGAAATACCTTAATCATGATGGCAGAGTCGCTGCCCTTCTCTATGGGCACCCCAGTGCCCACCTGGGAGCTGGAGGCTTGGTACGAGGACTTGCAGGAGGTGCTCTCCTTGGATGTAACCAGCAGGACAGGCCCCCCCATAGGGGGACAGGAGCAGGTGAGTAACCTGTGGAGAAAGTATCCACAGCTGCCTGAATCCTCCAGGTCTTTGTGCAGTATACTTCTCCGCCTGGCCCATCATCCATCCCTACATAGAGAACCTGTATTTCCTTGTCTCTTTCCCTGCCACTCTCCACAGCATTAGTAAACCATGTGCACTAGGGTTGATGGACCAGGCATTTTCTTTTTCTTTCAGTGATGAGAGATGCACAACCTTTTGGAGGGTGCTAACATTTTACCCATATTTTCCCAATTATTATATGTTCACATGTATTGTACACAGCACTAACTTAAAAGAAAGTGGAGAAAAATAATGGTTTCCATTTGTTACATGCACCACTAAACTTGGACTTTCTCTTTCCCCTCAGTTGCCTGGACAAGGAGAGCTACTGCTGGTTAGTACAAATTCTACAGCTTGCCTTGTGTTGCTGACAGGGTTAGGAACTGCTTGCACTTATATTCTGCAGTACCTGGTATATTGAGATGCGGAGGTAGATCGCTGACTTGAATGATTGTCCTGTCATTCAGAGCTGCTTTGAGCCCATTGGTTTAGGGAGAGGAGAAGGCGGGAGTGCATGGCTGAGAGGCAAATAAAGTTGTGTGAAGTAAGTATTACTAATAAATGGCACCATTTTTTTTAGTGAATGGAAAGGTCCTGACTTGTTGGGAGCTTAATGTGCATTGTTTCTTCAGTTAAGATCTTAATGAATCTTATGAAGTGTACAAGCATGTGGCCTTCTGCTTTAAAAAAAAAGAAAAGACTGGAGACATGGGCTAGGCTTAACTGCAAAGTGCCCCACTTAAGTGACACCAGCTTGCTAATGCTCCTCTACCTCACCATTTAAACTTACCCAGCTTCACGCAGCTCTTAGGTCTGTGCTGCTGAATAATACATGTTTTGCAGAAGAATCGGGTCAGGTCTGAAGCTACTGCTTAAAGAGCAGTTTAGTGTAAGGGTTTCTACAAATTAGATTAAGATTTGAAGCGAGCTTTCAAAAGCTAGTGGTCATTGTTGCTCTACAAGCCTGTTTGAGTTTTGGGAGGATCTTTCTATCTGAAAGTGCGTTTGTTCTCAGTGATTCTATTATGATGTAAACTGTGCTAGAAACCATGAATGTTAAGTTTAAAGTTCAGTATAACATGGCTAGAGCTGAAAACATAAAAGCAGAGCAGGAATCAAACCTACCTCGAGGCACCTAGTCTGAGTTAGGGGAAGGCACAGGTAGGCACAAATCCAGCTGTAACAAAGAGTGCTTTTAAAATACAAGTTACAGTGGTCCCTTGACTTACGTAATTAATCCATTCCGAATGCACGTTCAGAGGTCAAAATTTTCGTAAGTCGAAGAGCGCACCACGGAAGTCTGGAAACATTCGTAAATTGAGGAAACCGCATCTAAAAATTCGTAGGTCGAGTAAGCTGAATCTAAACCGGCAACTACTTCCGGTCTTTTTTGTCGCTCGTAACTCGAAAACATCGGATGTCGAGTAGTTCGTAGGTCGAGGGATTACTGTATAATGTTAACCAGAAAAGCTTGATCAGGTGACTTCTGCAGGGAGCAGGATCCATGTGGTCTCCTGCTCCACCTCCCCACCCAGTTGTGCGGTCTCTAAGCCAGTTCCAGAAGCACACATGGAACTGCACCACAAACTTTTAAAGATCTTTGTGCCTTTAAATGAACAAAACTATAGATCTCTACAAGTCAAGACCTTTCCATGAACTAAAATGAATGACAATCACAAGCAAGATTAGCTGGTGCACACCAGTGGTCGTGTGGATGGCTTACATTTGGAGGAGAGTGGGGAAAAGAACATTGCACATATGAAAGGAATTGAAAGCTGTGGCAAGAGTTTCCACCACTTCTGGAAATTCAAGTCAGAATGGTATCTGACCAGGCTGAATCAGTACTATTGGAGCTGACTTGGCTGAGCAGAAAGGAGGCCAAGAAGAGATTCAGAAGCATGCCATAATAGAAGAAAACGATAGGAACAAAAGCTTTCAAGAGGAGAGGTGGGGTTTTCAGTGGGTTGAGAGGATAGATACTTCAGATGCCCAACATGATTCCAAGGTACACTGCTGCAGAGCATATTGACTATCAAACCTCAATTTTTATGCTGTGGTATTCGCACTCCAGAACCCTGTCCAGCTTTGATGCAGATGGCCTCATCCACATAACTGATGGACTGTGCTCTTCACAGTGCTTCTCACAGTGTTGGCCCAGGGAGGGGGGGGTGGTGGTAGGGAGTGCCCTAGGTATAAAAATACCTGCCTTTTCCTCTATTGGGCACTATGGCTTCTGCTACACTATAGGAAGCAAGCAGATATGTATGTACTTAAATATTCGATATCCCTGACCTTTTCTGCATAGCTCAGGATTGTTTACATGTATTCCCCATTTGATCAATGAGCCTGGGAGGTAGGCCAAGGTAACCTGGGAAGCTTATTTAGAGCATGCCGCCTCCCTTTCCCACTCCACGTTTTACTATTGTGACTGGTCTATCATGCTGGCTCTGGCTGTACTATGCAGCCCCTCTTAAATCAGTCTCATCCCTGCTACCTTTTTTACAGAAGGAGTTGGATGGAGTTGACAGTTCTGCCCTGCTGTGGAGTTCGGAGGAGTTGGTTCCCTTGGAGCCCAGTGTGGGTGAGGCAGCTGTCAACTGTGAGCTGGACTCTGATTTCACAGCTGAGCTCCTGGAACTGCTGGGTGAGGAGCCTGCAGGACAGCCCGAGTCAGACTGTAGCCACAGTTCCCCGACCCAAACCGGTACAGATGACGACGAGGTGGCATCTACCAGCCGGAAGCGGAAGCGGAGTGGACAGCCCCAGGGAGGCAAGAGGCAGCGTGGCAGAGAGCGGGAGCAGGAGAATGAGCGCAGAGTAGCAGAGTTGACTGCCCATAATCAACGGCTCCAAGAGGAAATAGAGCGGTTAAGTGCAGAGGTGGAGGCCACCAGAGCAGCACTTATACAGCGGATGGTGAGCCTAAAGACTTAATGGATCTGGAGTGCTTCTGTCAGTAGTACTACAACTTAGCTAGCATTTCAGCGACTTACCATGGACCAAACAAAATAAGACATTGGTGTTCTCATCCTGGGCATCTGGGACTTATACAGCATGCCAAGAGGAACAGGGCAGGTGCCCTACAGACTGCTGAACTGAGCAATACTACCTGGCTTTGAACTTATTACTTCTGCTTTGGCTTAGCAAGCCTGTGTGACAAATAGATAGCTCTTTGCCAAGATGAACTAAAGGCAATATGCAGCAACATTATTGGGAGTGGTCCCCATTCAGAGAACACCATCATGATGTCTGCTGGTTGTACTAGACTTTTAATAATTAGCCACCTCCCTTATACTCCTGCTCAACTTCCCTCAGTGTGGTGGCAGGAGGAAAAGAAATAACATGTATGGCTGAATGCAATAGCTTTTGTACTCATACCTGTATATTTAAGCAATAAAATATTTATTTCTCACCATGTAATTAAAATTTCAAAGGATTCTGAATAATTCTGCCCCACACAAGTAGTTACAACACAGAAGGACCTGCATCAAAACATAGTGGTGTGAAAATGCCACAGTGGTGGTGGGGAAGCTGTCACTGCCACCAGGAAGAAGAGCTGCTTTAAAAGATGCTGTGTAACAGTTCACTTTTTCTTTTTCCCCTTTCCCTCGGCCAAGCTGAGCTGCTTCTGCAGCTCTGCTAGTTTTGAGACTGCAGCATCAATCTGCTTCTGCTCAGCCTTCTGGGCCTTCAGCTGCTGCACATAATTATCCTAGACAGACAGAAGTAGGGATTAGTATAGGGCAGTAAAAGTCTGCAGGAAGTAAGTCCTGGCATGGTTTCCTGTAAGCTCAGAGAGAACAAAAATGACAGTACACCAATCTACATCTCCCTTGTGCGTAGCAGCGCACAGTGCCTCAATGGCCTGCATCCTAGGAATGGAGGTTTCCTCTCTCACTGTTAGCTACCTTTTAGGCTTTGTCCATAAGCACAGTACCCTTGTTTTTCAGACCTTGTGAAAGATGTTTTCTGTTGCTCACAAGGGCAGGACTAGAACCAATAGATTGAAATTAGAAGATGGAATTCTTCTTAGTGTCTAACCTGAATCTAACTAAGCTGTCCGGTCTGCCTCATGCAGTGGTAGGCATTCACTTTTAAAGGTTTGCAAGCAGAGGCTGGACTAGGATGTTACGGTTTCTTGTACTGAACAGAAGGTTTGACTAGAAGATCTCAGGGTCCCTTGCAACTTGGATTCTATGGTTCAGTCAAACTTGATCAGATTCCCTCAGTGCACACTAGGACCATTCTAGAATTCGCTGAAGCCAAAGGAAAGCCAGATTAGTTTTACATTAAACAGGTTGAGTTCAAACAATGGTAGCTAAAGCATATGCTTGACCTAATTGAGAAACAATGCAACTATGGGAGAACAGAATTACTTGTAGAAGTAGGCCAGAGGCAGAATTTCAAGATCCCTTCTAGACTCAAAACCTTCAGCAGACCCTGTTACATCACTTTGCTTTTCTGTGTTTCAGCAAGAGTTAAACTGGTAGGGGTCCCCCCCGCCAGGAAGTCCCAGGTACAGTCCCTGGGGTGTCGAGGTAGGTAAATTCTAGAGTGTCACTTCCAGTCTGTGTAGACAACACTGAGCTAGATGGACCAATAATGGTCAAGACAGCTTTAAAAACATATCCCTGCTGGATCAGGGTAAGGCTCATCTAGTTGAGCTAGATGGAGTAGATATTTGTGTTTCACACAGTGGCCCACCAGAGGCCACTGAGGAACCTACAGGCAGAAGTTGAGGGCATACCCTCTCTCCTGCTATTGCTCCTCTGTAACTGGTACTCGGAGGCATCCTGCCTTTGAAGCTGGAGGTGGCCTATAACCCTCCAACTAGTAGCCATTGATTGACCTCTCCCTCCATGAAGTTATCCAGACCCCTCTTAAAGCCATCTTGTGGCAGAAAATTCCACAAATTGATTGTGTTGTGTGAAAAAGTACACCCATTCATTTGTCCTAAATTTCTTGGCAATCAATTTCATGGGATGACCCTTGGTTCTAGTGTAATGTGAGAGGGAGACATTTTTCTCCCTGTCAACGTTCTCCACACCATACATTTTATAGACCTCTATCATGTCTCCCAAGACATGATCTTTTTTTCTAAACTAAAAAGCCCCAGTTGTTGTAGCCTTGCCTCATAAGGAAAGTACTCTAGGCCCCTGATCATCTTGGTTGCCCTCTTCTGCACCTTTTTCAGTTCTACAATGTCTTTCTTTAGGTATGGTGATCAGAATTGTACACAGTACTCCAAGTGTGGCCACACCATAATTTTGTATAAGGGCATTATAATATTTGTTTTATTGTCAATCTCCTTCCTAATGATCCCTAGCATGGAATTGGCCTTTTTTCACATCTGTAATGCGTTGAGTTGACACTATCAATGAGCTGTCCACCATGACCCCAAGATCCCTCTTAGTCAGTGACCAACAGCTCAGCTCCCACCAGCGTATATGTGAAGTTGGGGCTTTTTGCCCCAATATGTCTCAATTTACACTTGCCAGCATTGTTCCACATTTGTCATTTTATCACCCACTCCTTGAGTTTGGAGAGATCCTTTTAGAGCTCACAGTCGGTTTTGGATTTAATTACCCTAAATAGTTTGGTGTTATCTGCACGTTTGGCCATCTCACTGCTTATCCCTAAATCTAGATAATTTATGAATAGATTTAAAAACACCGGTCCCAGTACAGATCCCTGGGGCACCCCACTTCTTACTTCCCTCCATTTAGACAACTGTCCATTTATACCTACCTTCCATTTCCTGTCCTTCAACCAGTTACCAATCCATACATGTACTTGTCCCCTTATCCTATGACTGCTAAGTTTTCAAGAATATTTGATGAGGAACTTTGTTGAAAGCTTTTTGGAAGTCCAAGTATAATATGTCAACTGGATGAGCTTTTGACACTCTCAAAGAACTCCAGAAGGTTTGTGAGGCAAGATTTGCCTTTGCAGAAGCCATGCTGGTTCTCCCCCAGCAGGGCCTATTCTTCTGTGTGCTTTACAACTTTATCCTTGAGAATGCTTTCCATCAATTTGCATGGAATAGATGTTAAGCTCACCGGCCGTAATTTCCCAGATCACTCCTGGATCCCTTTTTAAAAATTGGTGTTACATTGGCTACTTTGTGTGTTCACCAGCCATGCAGCCTAGCAACAGTTCACAGCCTATCAGTCAAACCTCTGAAGATCTGATGGATGAGCTGGATTTGGTATTCTGTGATGTTACAGCAGCCAGACTGGCCACAGCCACTCTTACTGTCTTGTAGAGCTAGCAGAGCCATCTTTCTACACACGAGTTAGGCTAGTGCAGTTTTGGATAAAGGAACAACTCACCTGTTTGGCTATTACTTCTTGAAGGTCCTTTGCTCCTTTTTCTGCTACCATTTTGCTATTCACGGATGCTTTTTTCTTGAAGGGGAAAGAAAAGGAAGAATGAGTGGCAGCATAACAAGTGCTATCTTTTTTGCATACAAGAGGAGATTAACCAAAACATGGCACTAGTGTAGCCATAAATGAATTCTTTCTGCTGGTGGGAGCAGGAGGGGGCGTGGTGGTTGCAGAAGAGGAATTATGTCAGTTTAACAAACCCTAAAAGCACATCAGTTCTCACAGAGATGGAAGTGGGTGGAGAGAAAGAGGTGCATCTGTAGGATGATTCCTTGTTTGTGAAGGGATCAGAATAGACACTGATCCACTTCTCCCGTTGCCTCCGCCTGCTATAGAAGCAAGATTACTACCCCAGCCAATAACCCTAGAAAAGCTATTTCCAGGGTTTAAGAGCAAAGGGGCCAGTCTTCATAGTTCTCTTGCAAGATTGTGGTTCCTTACTGCAGTTCATGAAACTCAAATATGTAGGATAAGAGTAGTGGAAGTTTATAGGAACTCAAGTAAAAATGTTGAGCAGGCAGGGTTAGAAATGATACCTCTTTTACTCACACCTACACACACCCATGCCCCAATTAGAAGAGAATATAGACAAGAATGTCTTGCTTCCCCCCACTCCAATTAGAGCTCCTATGCCTCTAAATGCCTCAGTAAAAATAGTCAACAGATAGAGATGCCATGATGCAAGAAGCAGAAATACTAAAGTCAATCTAGGTTTTGCAAAGAAGAGGAATATAAAAACTTACAACCTTGATTCTTTTGCATTTGCATTACTCTGCTACATATGGAAGATTTCTAATCAAAACCAGAAGGTTGTATGGAATTTTTTTAATGCCTTTGATGGGTGAGGTTGAAAGGAATTATGAAGAACCCACATCTACAGAATACCCACCCCCAACCATCACTTCACCCAAGTAGATTATCCTTTGGAAGGGATGAATGGAGCATTGGTTCACTTACCATGAAGGCTTCTTCTGGATGCTGGAGTTCAAGGACATCTCAATGGGTGATCCACTCACATGCTCCAAGACAGGACAGTTTTGATTAAGAAAAATACACACCTACTCAAGGCTGAAGGGGATAGCTCCACCCCAGTTTCAGGCCAAGTTACTAAAAGGTACAATGACAAAAAGTTATGTCAGATAGAAAGGTCAATGTATAAGCGTGAAATGGAACCTGAAAAATACATCTAACAACCACTAGGAGTAAGCAAAAAATAGTGTCCAATAGTTCAAGTCTGTTTGTAAATGGCAAGTAATGAAATTACCCTCCTCAGACTGTTGATGGCAAGTATGGACGGTTGACAATATGGTCTCCAAGGAGTAGACAGGGGCACTAAGCCAGGTGGGCTGAGCTGTCCTTGACTCCATCATCCAGAAGAAGCCTTCATGGTAAGTGAACCAATGCTCTGTTCTCTGATGCTGGGGTCAAGGACATCTCTATGGGACATACCACAGCTTGTACTTCACCTAGGGAGGGAGCACCCTGTCTACTCCTGGGAAAGCACCTGTTGCAGCACTCTCCTACTGAATGCTGCTTGTGTTAAAGCATAAGTATCCATCTTGTAATGCTTCATTTTCCCACATGGCCACCTTAGAGATCAAGAATTGGAGCATTTGTCGAAAAGGCCGCTGACTTAGCCACTGCTCTTGTGGAGTGTGCCAGTATACGTGTTGGTGGACGCATCTGCCGAGTCTCATAGGCTAGTGCAATGAAGGCTCGAATCCATCTGACGATGGTCGAAGAAGATACGACCTTTTCCATAGAGCCAGGTAAAAAGGATACAAACAATGAATCTGTACCTTGGAAAGCCGCAGACCATTTTATACACCTTTTGAGACAGCAATGAACGTCTAACTTATACCATTGTTTTTCCCTTGGATGTTTTGAGTATGGACAGAACAAGGGAAGAAATATCCTGAAACTGATGAAATGGTGATGCTGCTTTGGTGCGAATGAATGGATCCGGAATAAGGCGTACCGACTCCTGTTGGAATATGCAGTATGCCCTGTGAACGGACAGTGTTTGGAGTTCTGATATCCTTCTTGCTGAAGTAATTGCTATTAAGAACGGCAACTTGAAGGATGGGATTCTTATGAGAATGTACTGTAAGGGCTCCAAGTGATGTGACTGTAGAGCCTTCAACACTGTGTGTAAACCACACACACCACTATGAGCCAGCATGGTGTAGTGGTTAGAGTGTTGGACTAGGACCAGGGAGACCTGAGTTCAAATCCCTATTCAGCCATGATACTAGCTGGGTGACTCTGGGCCAGTCACTTCTCTCTCAGCCTAACCTACTTAACAGGGTTGTTGTGAGGAGAAACTCAAATATGTAGTACATCGCTCTGGGCTCCTTGGAAGAAGAGCAGGATATAAAATGTAAATAAATAAATAAATCTCAAGGAGGAAAGTGGTGCACTGTAGGTGGTGATATCAATGTTGCCCCTTGCAAGAACCTTTTTAGATGAGGGTGTGAGTGTACAGACCTAGCTGATAAACCAGAAAGAAGTCCTACTAGGGAGGCTGTTTGTCTTTTGAGTGTGTTTGGTCTGAAGCCCATTTCCAGCCTCTCCTGGAGAAACTGTAGGAGATGATGTATGGACGCTGCACCCTAAGGCACTGAGTGATATGCCCCCAATCTTAAAAATGCTCTCCATGTACACTGGTAGATCTTATTTGTTGATGCCTGTCTTGATGCCAACGTAGTATCCAATACCTTATCTGAATATCCTTGTTTCAATATTCACCTCAGATTCCATGTGGCAAGCTGCAACCAATCCGGGTTGGAATGTTGCACTGGGACCTGAAGCAACAGATCCGGTGTTACTGGAAGAAACCATGGCTCAGTGGTTGCCAGATGTAATGACTCCGCAACCATGGCCTCCTGGGCCAGGAGGGGACCACTAGTATTACAATTGCCCTTAGCAGACGTACCCTTCTCAGCACTATTGCCATCAGGGGTGTCAGTGGAAATGCATAGAGAAGGCCCTCTGGCTACTGTGCTGATAGTTTGTCTATGTCCTCTGCTTCCCTGCAGGGGAATCTGGACATGAACTTTGGCAACTGAGTGTTCTGAGGGGTTGCGAATAGGTCCATAATTGGCATTCTCCACCTTTGTATGATCTGCTGGAAGATGTTTTGGTTTAGAGAACATTCGCCTGGCATCAGATCCTCCCGACTCCGCCAATCAGCCAGCTTGTTAAGGTCTCCCTTCACATGTGTCATCAAGGACCCCAGGTGTAACTCCACCCAGTTCATCAACAAGGCTGCCTCTGCATGAAGAGACCTTGACCTCGTGCCACCTTGTCAGTTTACATGAGCTTTTGCTGTTGTGTTGTCGGTTCAGGATGTGACACCCCTGTAGTGTAGTGAGTGAAAAGCCCTGGGAGCCAAGCGGATGGCCCTTAGCTCCAGCCAATTTATATTGTGAGCCTTTTCTTGTAGCATCCATGTCCCTTGTGCTGATAATTGTCAACAGTGTGCTCCCCAATCCCTGTTGCCGGCGTCTGTAGTCACAATCACCCTTGGTGGGTCCAAGAACTGTTTTCCTTGTAACTGGTTTCAAGGAAGCAAACACCACCAAAGGGAGTGACTGACTTGGGGAGGTAATCATAATATGTGCCGTTTCCTTGCAATAGCAGCCTGATGCGGTAGTAGAAGTCATGGCAGGTCTCTCAAATGGAATTTTGCCTGTGGAACGGCTTCTAGTGTCACCACCATCAGGGCCAAAATCCTCACTAGAGCGAGTAGAAGAACTGCAGAAGCCAAGAGCGCTGCCCTTATCTCAGTGGATAATCCTGGCTGGTATCAATTACCACCCCCAGATGCTGCGGTTTGTGGGGTGGAACCAACTGGCTCTTTGCCCGGTTGACAAGAAAACCATGATCTTGCAATGTCAGAAGGGTTGTCTGGATGTCATTCTTCACTGTTGTTCTGGAGAAAGATTAGATCAAGAGATAGTCTAAATACATGAATATCCAGACACCCGAAGACAGAGATAGGCCATCAGTGGTGCCAACACCTTTGTAAAGACCCGAGGGGCCGATAGACCGAATGGAAGGCCTACATACTGGTAATGCCTTTTGGCATACTTGAATCTGAGGAGGTGATGGCTGCTGTGATGTATCAGCACATGTAGATACGCCTCCTTCAGGTCTATTGATGACAGGTAGTTTAAGTGGTGAAGTGCTTCTGCCACAGTACATAGGGACTCCATCCAGAATCTTTTTTGCTTGACCAACCTGTTTAGATATTTCAAGTCCAAGACCACCCTTTTGGGGATGGTGACCAAGATAGAATAGATGCCCTTTTCCTCCTGATAGGGGGGCACTGGCACTACTGCTCCAATATCCACCAGATGATGAACTGCTTTTTGGAGTTGGAAGTGTTTGGTAAAAGAGTGAGAGTGTGGTGTTGGAAGGAACCTGTGGGAAGGTCGTGCATCCAATTCTATCTTGTACCCCTTTTGAACTATGCCAAGAACCCACTTGTCCCTTGTGGAGATCTCCCATGCATGGAAGAACTGTGACAGGCAGCCTCCCAGGCAGGATGGACCCGAGTCATTGTTGCTAGGTGTTTTGTTTTCCTGAAGCAGAGTTCTGTCTGTTATTTCCGAAACGTCTGGAGGTGAAATGTGGACGGTTCCAGACACCACGCTGCAGTCTGTAGTCTTGCTCCCAGCCCCTGAAGGAGGGCCAGAAATTCCGAAAGGGCTGAAACAGTCTTTTGAAACCTGGCTTATCAGGCTTGTGTGGAGCTGGCATTGTTTTCCACTTATCCTTTGATTCAACTAGTATGTCTTTCAGAGCAGAATCCCCAAACAGCTTTGTGCTGTCATAAGGTACAGCAGTTATTTTATTCCCAGAGGTAGAGTCACCTGCCAGCTCTTAAGCCACAGGTGCCATCTGCCCACTACAGAAGCTGCAGATGATCTGGACAAAAACCTAATAGAATCTAAAGGGGCATCTGCCACGAAGGCCTGTGCCTTCTGAATCTTGACCAACTGCTGCCTCATTTTTACAGGGTCAGAAAGTGGGTCACTAAGTACATCGTCCACCCACAATAAAATTGCCCCAGCCACAATGGAAGCTGCTGCCAAGGAACAGGTAGCCAGGGATGAATTATTGTGTACCCTTCTCAGCGCAAATTCAGCTTTTTTATCTGAGGGATCTTTGAGGGTGGTTTCCCCATCCCTATGGACCAAAGATCCCAATATTAATTGTACGATTGGTGCATCTATGAATGGTGATTGCTGCTGGAAAGAATAATATCGGTTCACAATAGCCATCGGCTTCCTGTTTGTTGCTGGAAGGAGCCATTCTTGCTTTTCTTCAGTAAAGACATCTGGCATTGGCAATAACCTGTACTTAGGCCTCACCTTAGGAAACATGAGGTCTCCCTTAGCTGACTGAGACATCCCTGAAGCTACCTTTGATTGCAGTCCAATAGTGGCTAACACTCTTTGTCATGAGATGCAATGGGAGCTAGTAATAATTTTATTAGGGCCATTAAGACAATATATTTGGAGCAATATGCCAAAATTATTATAAATTGAAGTATCAAATTGTAAAATACAAAGAGGAACTAGACAAGGTTGTCGGGTTTCCCCATTACTTTTTATATTAGTTCTGGAAGTGCTTTGTAGAAACATTAGAGAAGATGACCAAATACAAGGCCCGAAAGGAGGGAAACAGGAGTATAAACTCAGAGCCTTTGCAGATTATGTGGTGCTTTTTCTAGAAAATCCATTAGGAAAGGTTGGTAGGCTCTTGGAAAAAATAGAACAATTTGGCCAATTTGCTGGGTTTTATATTAATAAGAGTAAAATGAAGATGTTGACAAAAAATATGGACCAGAAATCCAATAATAGACTTTATGAGATAAATGAATTGAAAGTGAAGAAGAAACTCAAATATTTGGGTGTCTGGTTGACAAATAAAAATTCTTTGTTTTCAAATAATTATATTAAAATATGGAATACAGTAAGAACTGATTTGTAAAGATGGACTAGAATGAACTTATCTTTAATGGGAAGAATTTCAGCTGTGAAAATGAATGTCTTGCCTAAAATGTTTCTTTTTCAGATAATTCCTATAATTAATAAGTTAACCTGTTTCAAGCAATGGCAAAAGGATATAACTAAATTTGTTTGGCAAGGGAAAAGACCAAGAATTAAATTTAAAAATTTAACAGATGCTAAAGAAAGAGGTGGTCTTACCCTGCCTGATTTAAGGCTGTATTTTGATGCTGTTTGTCTGGTGTGGTTAAAGGAATGGATAACATTAAGAAATCCCAGAATACTTGATTTGGAAGGATTCGATAGAAGGTTTGGCTGGCACTCATATTTGTGGTATGATAAAGGCAAAGTGCATAAAGACTTCCTTAATCATTATGTAAGAAGGAGTCTGATGGGAGTATGGGCAAAATATAAAAAATGGTTGGAGTGTAAAACTCCATTATGGGTATCCCCGATTGAGGCTTTGGCACATAAAGAGACAAATATGTAATCTGAATGGGGTACTTATAGGGATTTGTTATGTTTTCAAGAGAAGGGCTGTAAATTTAAAAAAAATAAATGAAGTACAAAACTTGGTTAGTAATTGGTTTCAGTATCACCAGCTAAATAAAATTTATAAAAATGACCTTAAGGTTGGATTTGTGGATCAAATGTCAAGATTTGAGAAGGAGCTGTGTGAAAATAATGCAAGATTAGTCTCTAAGATGTATAGGTCGTTGCTTTTGGAGGAGACAAGAGATGAAGTGGTTAAAACGACTATGATCAAATGGGCTCAGGATGTGGGACATAATATAGATATGGCTGCTTGGGAAAAATTATGGAAAACTGATTTAAAGTTTACTGCATGTTATACTTTAAAATAAAATTATTATAAGATGATGTACAGGTGGTATCTGACACCGAAAAAATTAGCATTAATGTATAAAAATGTTTCAAACAAATGTTGGAAATGTGGACCAGTGTTTCTCAACAGCCGGTCCGCGGACCGCTGCCGGTCCGCGGAGGCTTGAGTGCCGGTCCGCGACTAGGAAGGCAGGGCTCCCCGAAGAATAGGCTTGTTTTTCAATCCCCAGTAAAAGCTTGCACTAAACATGCCACCATCCCGGTCGGGTCCGGGTTGCCATCGCCCCCCTTACTCAACATTGTTGAGTAACACAGTTTCCGAGGCTCCTGGAACGTCAGTGGCCAATAGGGGTGGAGCAGGGGCGGGGCTTGTGCTGAGGCGGGAAGATGGCCCAGTGAGTGAGTGGAGGAATCAGGTGGTTGCTGGTCGCTTGAAGGTGCTCTGTGTGAGATCTTTGATGAGGTGAGCTGCTTAAACTTACTGGCTTAAAACTAAGTGAGGTGCCGAGGCGGGAAGATGGCGGTTGTTGGTGCAGTCCGTGTTTGCTTCGACCAACTGCGGTCCGGCACTGGGTGGGGGGTATATTTAAGAGGGTGGGAGGGTTTACTTACCCCTCCCGCCGCTTTCCTGCTCTGGTGCCCGTAATTCGTAGTGTAATTGGGGCGGCAGGATATCTCCCTGCCGCCCCTTCCCTGCTGCTCCTCGTGGGCTTTAATTTAAGAGGCTACTTGTTTACTTAACCTTTTCCGATTCTTTTCATCGTGTGTGCATCATCACTTATCGGGGGGGAAATCCCAGGTGCCCGATATTGTTGTGCGTGTGAGGAATCTTAAGACTTTCCCCTTCTTTCTCTGCAAAGGTGTTTGCTTGTTTTGCTGGGACGGGAAGGTTACACTGAAGAGGCGATTGCACATGCAAGGGCTGGCTCGCTGTGGCGGCCCCAAGCCAGAGGAAGCGCGAAGGGGGCGGGACTCAGCAGAAATGTCCACTCCCGTCCCTGCTGCTGTAGTAGCTGCGGCTGAGGCGGGGCTGGAGAGCGGGGAAAGGCGGGATGGATGGCTATTGCTAAGAGATGAGGAGGGGAGCCGGGCTTGTTTGCCTTTAATACGGAGACTTTGAGGCTTAAGAAAAGGCGGGGAAAGGTGCTCCCCTCTCCTCCTGGCAGAAGAGCTCAGGGAGGTGGTGTGTGGCAGGAACCTGCATTTTGTCCAGCTTGCAAAGGGAGAGAAAGGGTGCCTTTTAAGAAGGTCCCTGGAGGAGGCGCCTGATGCGAGCAAAGGGGCGGCACTGCCGGGTGCGCGCAGCTGCCAGATCGCTTTTATACAGCGCCACACAGGCCCACCGCCTCCGCTCTCTCCTCCTCCAGGGACCTTCTTAAAAGGCACCCTTTCTCTCCCTTTGCAAGCTGGACAAAATGCAGGTTCCTGCCACACACCACCTCCCTGAGCTCTTCTGCCAGGAGGAGAGGGGAGCACCTTTCCCCGCCTTTTCTTAAGCCTCAAAGTCTCCGTATTAAAGACAAACAAGCCCGGCTCCCCTCCTCATCTCTTAGCAATAGCCATCCATCCCGCCTTTCCCCGCTCTCCAGCCCCGCCTCAGCCGCAGCTACTACAGCAGCAGGGACGGGAGTGGACATTTCTGCTGAGTCCCGCCCCCTTCGCGCTTCCTCTGGCTTGGGGCCGCCACAGCGAGCCAGCCCTTGCATGTGCAATCGCCTCTTCAGTGTAACCTTCCCGTCCCAGCAAAACAAGCAAACACCTTTGCAGAGAAAGAAGGGGAAAGTCTTAAGATTCCTCACACGCACAACAATATCGGGCACCTGGGATTTCCCCCCCGATAAGTGATGATGCACACACGATGAAAAGAATCGGAAAAGGTTAAGTAAACAAGTAGCATGTAAACATGTAGTTTTAAAATTTTAATGTTCACATTAACTTAATTTCTTGTGTGCATTTTGATGAGTATGTAAATAGTATGTAAATAAAATACAGTTTATTGTTTAACAAATTTTATTTTATGATATTATTTTAATTGCAATGTTAGATGTTATATCTGTTAGATATATAACATAAAATTAAACTTGCAACCCCTTTACTAACTGCTGGTCCGGGAAACTGCACACAAAGAATGTAGCGGTCCTTGACACTCTGCAAAAATGATTTAGCGGTCCTTGAGTCCAAAAAGGTTGAGAAACACTGATGTGGACAATGTGAAGGAACTTTTTTCATATGTGGTGGTCATGCAGGAAGGCAAAGGCTTTTGGGGATATGATATACAATGAGTTGAAGAAAATTTTTAAAATGATATTTTGTAAGAGGCCAGAATCCCTCCTGCTGGGAATAACAGAAAGAGAGTTCTCCAGAAGAAATTTAACATTTTCTATGCATGCAATCACGGCAGCTAGGATAGTATATGCGCAGAAATTGAAAGACACTAAAATGCCCTCAAAAGAAGACTGGTTGATAAAAATTTTGGAGTATGCTGAGATGGCAAAGCTTGCAGCACTTATAAGAGATGAAAATTTGGAATATTAGAAGCAAGATGGCGTCAGGAATGAAAATTCCTGACTAAACCACCTGTCAGGATTTTCATCAATCATTTGGTCTTATCACCTTCCATCAGTCAGATGGAGGTCGGTATGTGTGTGGGGCTCGGTCCTCCTCCTAAAGGTGGGAGTCAGGGGGTCTTCAGACCTTGAAAAGTCTGGTAAACCCTGGATGAACATCTGGAGAGACCTTCCTGCAATCATCGGACTGAATGAAGAGAGGCTTTTCACTGCCTAATCACCAACTACCTGCTCTTTAAAAAAAAATCTTTACTAATAAATCTGAGATGTCCTTGGCCGTGAGTTTGGCAGATTTACGGTGTTGTTTTTCTCTTTACTGAAAGCTCTTGCTTACTTTTTGCTATTTTTACTTTGCTGGAGAGCTCAGCATTCCAATGCTAACAGCTTTCAGTTTTGTCTTGAAGAATTTTTTGAAATGTCTGATATCCCAGCAATTACTTATTTCTTATTTTATTCTTGAACTTTAAACTACTCACAGCATTCGTTGGAGATTATTATGGGTGTTTTTTCTCCCTATCTCTTTGTGAACCTCCCCCTCCCCCACCTCGAACTTTCCGGCAGACAAGTATTTGCAATGGAGAAGACAGGCTTGGATAGAAGAATGGCTTGTTTCTTCTCTTGATTTGGTTTTTTCATTTTACTGTTTTTGCAGAACCACATATCTAACCTGTTCATGTCTGTCTTACAAAGCCCTACTTGGACAAATTCTGTTTACCTGCTCTCTAGGAGGATTTGACTTTGACTGCTCTGAAAAGTTCCATTTACAGTTCCTTCTGTTTGCACGGCTGACAAAGTGTTTTATGGCTGAATAATCACCCTTTCGCCATTAACTATCTACCCAAGTTCTGACTAGAGAAACGAAAGTGTTGGGAAGGAGTTTGCTGAGACTGTGACTTTACTTTGAAGAATTCCATACCTCCTACTTGGCTGAGCTGGAGTGATGAAGATTTATAATAGAACAAACCTGAAAGTTTTAATTTTATTTGAAAGTTTACTTGCTTCAGCTGTTTACTTTGCACGTGTGTATTAATAGAACTACTTGGCTTTCAGCTGTGGTGAGGTCTATGAGGAAGGATTTCAATTGGAGGGATTTCTTTGCGCAGAAACTTTCTTAGGTATTTCAAGGTTACAGTTCCGGCTCTGTTTGGTCTCTCCTGTATGAGAAAATGTCCCTGGACACTGTTTCTAAGATTTCAAATTAACCCTTTGCTGGGTGAGCGGGTAGATTCTCAAAGCCTCAAAGATTCTAAATGTTGACTCCCACTTTTTTCTCTTATGCATCTCTCCTTCTCTTTGACTTTTCAAGATATGTGATTAATTCAAGGTTTTATCTATCTATCTAAAGGTTTTAACTTTGAGTATAAGCATATACTATACCTCATTAATTGGCTTGTCAATGTATTCCCTGTGTTCAATGCACTTTCTTCAATATATTTCTGTACTGCTTCTCCTCCTTTTCCTACCAAACATTATTTAGGGAACTTCACACAGGGTCTAATATTGAAATAACCTCAGCACTCAAAGTCTTAACCTAAGGAGTTAACATGTATCAGCATGATTGAAACTGAATTATATGTGATTATTTTGGGTTTCATTTGTAGCTGTAACCCGGAGTATAACTTAATACCAAGCCTTAATACTTGGTCCCTCAAGGCATTCCTTGTGTTAACTGTCTTTTATATTTTAAACATTAATATTTAGGGAGTTCTAAACACGGTCCAATATGGGTAACAAGCTAATCAGGAATTAAGTTGTATAGTGGACCCAATGGTTTGATAGACCTAAGGAACTGTCACATATATCTTCCTTTGAGGGACATAATGAGAATGTATTAAGAAGGGGGGATTTAGGGATGAATTGAGAATATCCTTGCAAACTTAATTCTGAGAAACAAAGTGTTGCAACAATGCAAACATATCCAAATATAGAACAGGATAATTAGTTTTTCCTTACCACAGGACATTAAAGTTTTAAAGGGATAAGAATGACAAGCAGCTGAAGGGTATTCTGCTACTTCTATTAGTTTCAGTTTACTATTCCCTCCTCTTTCCCCATGAGCTTTTATTATCCGTTATGAATACCTGATAATTATTAATAATAATAATTATACTTAATAATAACACTCTGAGAAGTTTAGCTGAATGCAAACAATTGGAAGCAAACTGAAGGATTAGATACATGTATAGAGAGGATATTGTTTTGCCATTGTCCGACATTTTTTTTCCTCAGTTGTAGGTTATAAAGATCAGTCAAGGCTGAATTTAGTTCCCGCCATTTATCTCTCCCGTATGTTTATTTGGTTTTCATTACAGAGGAGTGGGACTACTAAAGGTTTAGCTGATCTTTGTTCATTATTTTACTATGGTTTTTGTATTCCAGTTTGCGACTGGATATGAATTTCATGAACTGGTGGATATGTGGCTTTGTATTTATAACACACATATTACTTCTGGTATGCCAGAACTAGCGTTTTTTTAACTCTTATTTTCTTCTCCATTGGATAATCTCGGTTGAAACCATTTTGCATATACAGTTGCCCAATAATTAACTGAATTTAGGGAGAGTGTTCTGTGAGAGTTCTAAACTCTATTCTCTCTTGATGATTAGGTTTTTAGTTGAGCCTACAGACATTAACAAGCCTTCTCTGTATTGCTGTTTGAATCTCCCACGGATTCTTTAGGAGGTAGTAGAATGGTTTTTGGAGGAGAGAGCCAGTATGAAGGGATTGAAGCAGTTTAGGGTGTGATTTGAACACAGAGACATATAGAACTAACATATGTCTTGCCTGAGAGATCTTTCCCCTTTATTGTATTGATATTACAATACTATAAACGGTACTGAAGTGTACTTAATAATGTGTATTAGGATATACTTGAGACACATATCTGAGGTACACCTAAAATTACATATCGGTTTTTGAGCTCTTATCAGTAGGACTAATTTTTATTTAGATTCCTTTACCTGTTATTTATAACATTGAAACTCATGTGGAAGAGAACTGTACAGCACCTTACTGGTGAAGTCTGCTGCTGTGGTTCCTATTGTAAACTGGTTATCCAGTTGGACAGAACAAGGAATTTAAAGTTTTTTAAATTCATTTTCAGTTTGGCTAGAATCATGGATGACCTTTGATCATTTTAGATTGTCTCAGCCCACCAGCTTAACATATATTATATCTCTCATTTAATGTTGATTGGATGGAAAAGGCTAGAAGATCCATGATTTGTTTAGGAAATTTCCTTTTGTTGAGTATTTGAGAATAACACATTACAAAACATATGTTACAAGACTCAGTTATCCCACTTATTGAAAGTTTCAATAAGCTTTGTTTTATTATTACTTATACAGGTCTTAATTCAGAAGTAGGACAAAATTAGAGCAAGGGAACTTATATTTCCCTCCCTATAGAATACAGAATCTTATCAATAATACCTAATATCATTTTTAGTGTCTGTGATGTTCAAATCACAGAGTATTGGAGATGTCTTGCCCTGTGTTCAAAATAATTGTATCATATCTACTTTATACATCATAGGGTTGGTTCTCTCCTCTTCAAACCGTTTGATTGTGGGATGATCAATCATGCTGGGACAGACCTTTTCTAATTTCCCCTTGTGGGGTTCAAGATTCTTTACTAATTGCTACTGATGTCTGAGGCCTAGTTTAGGACACTTTAGATTAAACTAACACTATTGTATTTTTCCTTCATTTTGGTTTTGAAGGATAAGACTTTGTATGTAAACTTGTTTGGTCTTGTTGGAGTCTCAGATGTAACCTTTCTGTTTCTACTTGTAATACTAATAAAAGCATTAAAAAAAATTTGGAATATTTTAAAGAAGATTGGGAACCATTTTTGCTTTACTTAAAGAATTATTTTTCTAATATGGACTTTTCAGCAGGGTTTGAAATATAGTAATAAGAGCAGGTTGGGTAGGGTAAAATCGAGTAGTAGTGTGGAGTATGTATGTTTTGAATTATTATAACAATGGTTTATATGTATAGTTATTGTGAACCGCGCAGACAGGTAAGCGGGAAGTCAATATTTACTTACGTGTAGAATTAGATAAATGAATGTAATTTGAATGTAAAGCTAGTGTAAAAGCCAATAAAAATGAAAATGCAAAAAACCCAAACCATTCTTTGTCATGAGAAGATTAAAGTCCTCAGACACAAAAAGGTGCTACAAGACAAAACCCTGGTCTAGATCCTCCCCACTCCTCATCTGGAACAATATCAGGGTCCTGATTTCTACCATCTGCCCCATCTGGCTCCCCCTCAGGGTCAGTCTCCAAATCAACTACAGGGGTTGGAATGGCCTTACACTTATCTGGTACCATTGTTGTTCTCAGGTCCTGAGTGCTTGGGTCCCCAGAGTCAGGGCCTGACAAGACTGACTAATGCTGATCATTATGTTTACATTTGGAAGACCTGGATTTTTTAAATTTCTGGAATGTGACATGTTTTTTTCTTAGCTTTCTTCGGGGATGGACTGGCTGAATCAGAAGAGGTAGTTTCCTCAGATGAAGGGGATACCCCCTTATGCTTCTTTGATTTTTTATACTTTTTAAGGGTCTGATCTGATGAATGGTATCCACTATTGCATTCTTAAACCATGCCTGCCACTCAGGGGGAACTGTCTCAGGCAGGCAGGGAACTGGCTCTGAGGGACCCACTTAGGGCCTGCCTTACAAAAGGCAAGATCTTACCAGCTTTTTCTTTTGTCCTTCATCCAGGCTCCAACCCCAATTGCCCCCTTCTGCTGCTGCTGGGGTGACTTTTGCTGGTAACAGCTGCTGAGGCACCTCTCCCTTTTCCACACCATTTGGCGCCTTCAGGGGTTTTCTGTCAGCCGCCACTAGAGCCTCCGATCTTCCCCAGGCCTGTAGCTCTGAACTCGTGGGCGGAGGCTTTGAGAGGGGAAACGCTGCCGCCCGCCTTCGCCTTTCCATGAGGAGCGACAAGCCTCCTAAAGTCTCCCCTTGTTCTCTCTCCCTTCCTCTGAGATGCACTGGGCCGCTCTGCTGCGAGTTTTGCGGTCCGAGGGTGAGAGAGTCACAGTGGCCTCATTGGCGTTCAGACCGGGCGGCATTTTAGTAGTCGGTACCGATGTTTGTGGAGAAGGTGCTCTGGAAGCTGCTTTTCACTTTCCCCTTCAGCACCAGTATCATTTTACAAGCTCCTGCGTGCTCCATGGCAGGAGGGAGAAGGAACAATAGAGAGGCAGGAGAAAGGATTGTGAAAACAGAAGGGTTTTTAAAAGAAAGAAATTAGAGGTAGAAACATGAATAAAGACTGAGAAAGAGTAGGATGTAGGAATACAAAATGCAGAAAATATGAGAAAATGCTCAGAAAGATTTAGATTTTTGGAGCTGTCAGGAACTACGCAGGACATAAAGAACTAGGACTATACCCCTCAGGCTCAAGTAGGCGTGTATTTTTCTTTAGCTAATCAAAACAGTCCTGCCTTGGAGTACGTGAGAAGGATAACCAATAGAGATGTCCCTGGCCCCAGCATCAGAGAATAAGGAAATGTACTGCTGAAAAAATGCATACAGAAGGCACATAAGGTACTTGCTACAAACTAATCCTATACAGGAATCACTCAGTGCGGTTCCTAAGAACTCCCATATTAGAGCAGACTAAGGTTCAATTTAGTATAGTTCTGAGCCTTCAGAAGTGGCTGGGCAGATGCCTCTGGCAAGTTCCCAAGCAGGGAATGATGGATGGAGGTAGCATCTAGCACATGATGGAAGACTATCCTATGACGTGGATACAACAGGCAACATTAGTCTATGATGCAACCAAACAGAAGCAGGGGTGCCTGTGGGTCCGCTTACAACAGACACAGACTTGCAGTCTGGTGTCTACTTCATTGTTTACTGGGCCAGAGGTATAATCAATCTAGAGCGGAATCAGGTAGGGAATGAGGGCTGTGCATATACTGTAATGTGCACTGGAGTGGCAGCAATCTCCTATCCTTTGGATCCATCTTGCCCCAGACTTGCCAGAAGAGACTTTCCATTGTTATGGTTAAGAAACCACTGATCAATCTGTTTTGTGAACGAAAAGTGTCTTGTCCTCATGCAAGCATTAGAGCAGAGGGGGACCCACCCCACTCAGCATGCAGCAAGGAGAATCAGAGGGATAGCAAGCTTTACCTTCTGCTTCAATGGGATGTCTTCTAGCTGGAAAAGGATAAGAGGGAGCAAGACAAGACCCACGGAGGAGCAGAAAAAGGTAAGAGAAAGACAAGCAGTTAGGTACTAAAGAAGAGGAGAAAACTTTGTAAGCAGCCTGAAGTGCTATTAACCAAGACCCCCGCAAAGAACACCGAGGGGAGGCAAGAGGTGCTTGCTACACTTGAGGTATAGACATCCATCCACATCAGGCCAGCAGAGTGGACTCCAGCGTGCAGTTACTTTTATCACCCATTGTTCTGCATATATTGTTTTTAAAAGAAAAAAGCAGCTTTAAAATACTTTGAAATAAATAGACCTTGCCCTTTAGACCAGGCAAGGAATTCAGGAAGTCTGGCTGCTGTGGTTGCAGGTTACTAGTGTGGGAACTAATCCATAAAGTATTTTAGGGGGGAAGAAGTGATAAAGGCATTAAAACAGTTTCCCCCAAACTTCAGGCAGCAATTTTTCCATTTGCATATATGTCGCTCGCTCTCGTCCCGCTCTTCCCTACAGCTTACTTTTAGAATGTAGGAGAGCTAAGAATTATCCACTATCAGAGGAATCCATCATGTGCTTCTGTGTGAATCTTTGTTCTGGGTGATCCTCCCAATGAGGAGGCGGCAAACCCCGAACAGTAATTCATGCTGAGATCCAGCAGGCACCCTCCACTCAGGGCAGGCAATTCTGCTGCACCTAAGCATCTGGGAGTAAGTGGATGATCCGATCACACCAAACCCAGAGACTTGGCATAAATTGCCTGGCTTGAGAGGAGGCTGACTGAAAGGAAGCAAAGCCAGAGCAAGTGAATAATGCAGAGATGCAACGAGCAGCCTTATCTGTGGGTCGGTGCTTGTGTTCCAAGGAGCCTCTAACTATTAAGACAAGCCCTCTCCTGCAGCACATAAGTGTTTTTCTCATGCCACCCTATTATATAGTTTGGGAATCACTTTGTCAAGAGAACAATAGTAAAGTGTACAGGAATTGACAGGTACAGAGTACTGCAAAACAAGTGATCCACTTTCACTGCTAGGCGAGAGCGACTTAATCATTTTGCAAAGACCATCACTGCAGATCAAGTAGGTAGGACTGGGGAATCTACAGCACAGCAGTTGAGGAAATGTTTCCTGCTATGGAGACCATGGAGGGAACCCCAAACCTAGTAGTTCTTGAGCACTGCAGTTCCAAATGTGCTTTGTTACTAGTCTCATCCACCTTCGCATAGAGCAGAGGCTATTTGAAGTATTGATTCTCCGTCAACTGGCCTTCTGCGACAGTTGTTCCTTCTTTGTATCAAAAGTATAAAATGCCAATTATTTTAAGGAGCCTTAAGATGGGAAAGGGGTGCTCAGGAATGGAGGAAGGGGCATCTCTGTTGTGCAGAAAATAACCGTGCTCCCTATCACTGCATGAGGTTCTCCTGGGAGGCCCTGCACTCATGAGCTCAGCTGCCTCCTCTTACCTGGCCACCACCAAAGCGCTTCCGCAGGTTTTCAATTTGTTCACTCTCCAGCTTCTGGAACAGAGGAGTGACCTGGCAGAAAGTTAAGAGTCCCATGAACAATCCACTTGAGTATTCTGTGAGCAAATTCTGTGTGTACAGATCTGTGTGTGTTCTGCACGCTTACCATGTTAAAATATTGAACATCCTGAGTAATCTCTCTTTTCTATTTAAAGGTTCTTTTTGGGCAGAGATGGGAAGCCAGCGAAGTTGGGTGAGTGACAGATGGAGCTTAGATTCCATTCACCTCCTGTAGTATCATCCCTGCCTCTTTGACCATCAAGATCTTGCCAACACAATTCCAATTTTTAAAAACACTTCGGAGTCAGGCTAGGCATCAAGCATCATCACAATTATAATCAGGGTACTAACAAGATTCATTCAAGGAGGATTTCAGTGGATGGATCTCATTCACACCCATGTCTGACCAATGGCCATACTTGAGGTCAGGAAGGATTCCCCACCAAGTCAGCTGTGCTAGTCACTACTGTTTTGTTATTTAAATCTTCCTTTCTAGTGGCTCTGTTTGCTGAGCTATTTGAAGCAACTCTACTTGTTCACCTATCATGGTCTGGTCTGTGTTTATTGATCAAGGGTGGGGGCTAGTGAAAGGATGATCCTGCCTTGCCACAGAGTATAAATTATTATATTGGGGTCTCAACACTATGATAAATAAATCTTCTCCCTGACATGCTATGTCCAACCCCCTAACCAGCAGCGTTGAGATATAGATATGCCACCTCTCTTCTGCTACTTGTGAACACAAGGACTCCATCTAAGCTTAGGGAAGACTCTGCTGCACAGTTCCAGCATGAGCCCTAGAACCTCATTCCACAGCACCTACCGTGCCAATCTGATGTCCAGCAGGCAAGGTGCAGACAAAGTCATTGGTCAGTACGTTGTAGGCAGCAGGAATGAGCAGCTGCTCTTGGATAGCAGTGCTCACATTGGGCATGTATGGCTGCAGCATGACAGACAGCAGGGATGCAATGTTGACGGCCACCCCTATCACTGTGCCTGCCCACTTCCTAGGAAGATGAAAGAACCATAATTAGAAATTAAGAAGTGCCCGCTGGGTATGAAGGTGAGGAAGCAGCAGATTAGATCCCAGAACCAGAAGATTTATTGCATGTACAACTCACCTTCCTTTCATCATGGAACGTAATGCGATGTACATGGGTTTTCTAGACAGTCACCCATCCAAGCACTGACCAGACCTATGCCTGCTTAGCTTCAGCAAGGTGGATATATCATGTGCCATGGGACCATTTCAAAATACAAGGGGCAAGTGGAGAAAAGATGTGAACTTAAGGACAGAGACAGATTTTCCCAGCAACAGAATGTAACTCAGGAAACCGGGTACACCCCAAACAATAAAAAAGGGATTCTGTGTGGCTGACTATTTCAATGTAGAACAATCAGTCACGAAACAGGACATTTTTCTCAGGCCACACCTCACCTGTCTGCATCATTGCCCTTGATGTGTTTCCAGGGCTCATTGACCTGGAGGTACTGGTTGCCATGGCGAGCAACATTCAGGATGCTGCGCAGGGCATCTCGGATCCTGCAAGAGAAGAAGATTTGAGTGCTAAGAGGAGCCAACCCAGGTTAAATGAGCGCGTGGAAGTTACCTCAGCATTCTAGGTGCTGGGAAAGGCCAGCTACCCTCAGCCTTATAAGTAGTCACTTGCCTGGTTACTCAAGTTTTATAACAACTTTTAGGCAACTTTTTATAAAACCAGCTGAGATGGGTTTTCTTAAAGATTACCAAAAAGGAGTGATGTGTGGTTTTTTAGTATTTATATGTATGTGTGGGTCTGGGTGCATACATGTTCACATGTACGTGAAGGCAGACCAGTTGAAATTATTTATCGGGTTGATATAGTCTACCGGTTTTTGTAGCTTAATCGCCGACACAAACCTGAGTTATACCTCTTAAAAAGCCCTATAATAAAACAGCAAAACATGCACCTAGATAATATTAATTATATAGAACACAATGTGTGTCAGTGTTCAAGACTGCCTAGAAGAAATGGAGAGTTCTACATGTTGCATTTACTCTGTGATAACAAAGTGTTTCTGCACATGATCAGATGCTCTTTTTACTACTACACATACTTGGGGCATTTCTGGGTGAGCTATACCTTTATGTTAGCCAGAAGCAGAGTGAGAGGGTCTCTAGTTTTCCTTAGCCCACATATTGCTGCTGCCCATGACTGGAAAGAGCTCCTCCAATACAGATTCTGACTGCACCAGAGATGGCGGAAAGCCTAGAACCCGGCATGTGCCAGTAGCCCTAAGAACGTACTTGACCTTCTCCAACAACTGGTTGTACTGACGCAGCTCCAGTGTGATATGAGCCAGGAGGCGCTTGTCATCTGGACTCAACTCCATAGTGGGGACGTGTCCCCCGAAGAATTTGCACACAAACGACCCAGCTCTGGGGAAAAGATGACAAGAAATGGATGCGAAATGTGCACGAGGAATGAATTCTTTGAACTGTTAACTTTATTATCTCAGCTTAGCTTACAAAAAGCTCCACACAGAACAAAAATTATGATTTGGGGGGATACATTTTATTGCTTGTGTCACTACCTAATATTTTGTCCTATACGCTCATAGCTGGCTTTTCTTTTCTGGAGCACCAAACCTGTTCAAATACCGGCGTTTGAGCTGGTGTGCGCATGTGCCTTTAAAGAACAGGTAAGGAACTCCTTACCTGCTCCCCCCCCACCCGCCACCTTCCTCCCACCTGCACTTGTTTTAGAACAGCCATGCAGGGCTGCAGCGTTCCTTCCTGAAGCCCTGATTGGCGTCAGCACACACGGCATGTGCACCAGCCATTTGTGTGGTCAGCATTATGTTGCTGACCACGCAAATGGCCGGCGTGGCACACAGATGTGCACCGGGCATTTCCAGGCACTTCCTGTCTGCCACACACCGGGGCGGCTAGAAGGTATGCTACCACTCCGTGGGACTATTTTAAAACCAGAGTGCTAGCAGGGGAGGGTGGGTAAGAGCACCCTCTTTGGTCCTTAAAGCTATTTCCCCCTCCCACCTTCAGACTGGCAGTTGCCGGTTCTGTGCACATCCCTAGCATTCAGCACGCACATGCACACCTTAAGATTTTTCAAGGCCCATTAGGTTGCAATTGGGACATATGGCAAGTCATCAGAAGAGCAGTTCAGCTCATACAGAATCAGTCAAACCAATACTAGTAGCAGAATAAGATCCCAAGTATTCATGAATGGTTATGGCTATCACGCAATAGGGCTAGTAAGTAAAACACAATGCTTTAAGCTAAGTCAGAGACAGAACATGAGAGGATGGGCCATCCGACCACTGTTTCCTCTAAGACATGCACACAAGTTTTTGTCCACAGTTCATTTTAGATCCCGCTCAGGTTGAATTGGGAAGGCTCCACTCTGAATGCATGTGCATACACACCGCCTTGATACTGCCACCTAGAACAAAACTCATTCCACACAGAGATGAAAAAAATTAGAGGGACCACTGCATCCAACACTTCTGAAACAGCAAATATAGAATGGAAGTAAGGAGAAGATTTATGATAGTTTTGGAAATTCCAAAGTGCATGAGGTATTTCATTCCTGTTTTGAAGTGGCTTATATGCAATTATTAACAAATTGATACATTACACAATGCAAGACTATGAAGATCTGTACCCACTGAAAATATTCAGATAATCAAATCAATGTATGTGCTGGATAAAATGCCACAAATACAGTTTGTACCCTGCTTCTTGGTGCTCTAGAGCACCACTAGACTGGTGTGCTTTACTCTCATTGCAAACTTGATGCACTCCCCACCTTCCGCTCAGTCACCTGTTAATAAAGTTGCCAAGGGTGTTGAGCAGCTCAGAGTTGTTTTTAAGCATGAGATCACTCCAGGAGAAAGCGCTGTCCTGGCTCTCTGGACGCATGTAAAGAAGGTAGAAGCGCCAGATGTCTGCAGGGATGCCCGTGTCCTTGGCCATGTCTCCAAAGACACCCACACCACGGCTCTTAGAGAATTTGCCATCCTCATAGTTCAAGTATTCTGCAGAGAGAATGGAACATTGGTAAGAGTCCAAGAGAGTCTTTAAAGCTCCAACTCAATAGCCCCACATAAAGGTGACTGGAACTCACAGGCTCTTGATCTGATCTTTCAAAGGACAACCTAAGAACAACCTGCAGCCTAGATTCAAGCCAGCAACTTTAGGGCCAGAAATGGAAGAGTGAAAGGTGGGGCCCAATGTATTCCCCCCAGTAGTACCTGTTGCAATGAGGTGGTTGACTAGGGTATAGTTGTCCTCTGTACCCAGCAACGAGCAAGGAAACACAACACTGTGGAATGGGACATTGTCTTTGGCCATGAAGTTATACAGTTGAACCTGAAGAAAAGTGAAATATGGCTTGATTTGCAGATAGGCATGCTTCCTTTTGAAATTTATTTACCGATAAAATTCTTACCCCATCTTTCTCAGTTAGGACCCAAGGCAACTCACCATCAATTAAAAAATATATAACAACAACTAAAACAACCCAATAGATCAAACCAGCATATTCAAAACAGAAACAAGAATTAGATCCAAGAGATTATATTGGCTTCTGTATGATGCATTTCAACAAACAAGTCTTTAACAGAAACAGGCAGAGATGGAACCACATATAAGGGAGAGAGTTCTAGAGTGCAGGAGAAACAGAAAAATACCTCTCCCGTGTAAACTTGAGAAGAGCCTCCAAAGGAGTCGAAATATGCAGGAATGCCTCTCTGAAAGTTCTTAATGGCTGGGCAGATTCATGCTGGGGAAGGCAGTCCTTCCAAGTATCTTAGGCAAAAACCACTTACGGCTTCAGAGATCATAACAAGCACTCTGAATCTTATTGGAAGCAAACTGGCAACCAATGCAGTCATACTAGACCAGGCGTTACAACTGCCTGAAATCTTATACCAATTAGGACTCCCATGGCTAGGCCTGTAAAACACACACACACACACACACAGAGTCAAAGATGGGCAAAAGCCTCCCAGGGATATTCAGGATATTTGCCTGAATATCCAGGCTCAAGGCCAGGTCCCAAAGGATCTCAGGCAGCAAACTGCAACCTCAAGGGGAATGGAAACTTGTTCAGAACAGGCTGACATACAAATGAATCAATTGTTCTCCTAAACAGAAGAGCCACCATCTTGTTTAGATTCAATTTCAGCTTGTTTACCCACATCCATTCTTTGCCTCTCTCCAAGCAGATTCAGAACATTCATTGCTTCTCCATCTGAGGATGGCACAGAAATATAGAACTGAGTGCCATCAGCATACTGATGGTACCAACACCAGATCTCTGGATGACTTTTTCCAGCAGTTTCATGTAAGTGTTGGAAAGCATGGGAAACAAGACTGAACCCTGCAGGACACCATAAGCCAAGGTGCCGAGCAGGTATTCCACAGCACTACTCAAAGTATTTCCAGCACTTCTGGAAACATCCTTACAGGAAGGACCAGGATCACTGTGCCTCGTAGTCCCATCCCTGCAAGGTGATGCAAGCCATTTTATCTACAAAACACCACACAAACTGGTTACAGAGGTAGCATCTGAAATATTAGATGGGTCATGATGTAAAAGGCGACAAGCTGCCTTAAGAAGCTCTTCTGGATGGTCTCCTCTTCCTCCCCACATCCTGTACTGCCCATAATGGCTGCATTTCTTGTGGTTACCTTTTTATTATGCTTCATAATAACCAGAAGAATAGATGCTAGGACAACATGTGGTGGTGTAGGGAAAGCACTTATCTCAAAACGGTGTCCCCAGTGCCTAGATTACATCCATATGCCAGATGTAAGTTTGCCTGGATCCTGATTGCAAAAATAGGAAATGCCTGCACATCCCTCGGAGCTATTGTGAAAGGTGGGGTATAAACTGAAAAACACAAATCTGTAACCCATCTAGAATTGCTTTCTTAGCCTTCCTTCTACTGTAAAGAAAACTGCCCTTCAGTAGCAAGTGCCCAAAGTTAGCGATCTTGTCACCTGCCCTGGATTTTTCCACCATTTCTCCCACTGATTGGTGTAATTGGCTGTAATGGATAGGTAGCCAATGGGGGCATCAAACCAGACATAGAACACCTGTGAAACGAGATAAAAAGAGAGGTAACAGACCAAGTAGCCAGACCACTAATTACATACTCATCCAATGCACATTTCCTGCCCAACATACGTACATCCCTCCCCCCCACCCCTCTCTCTCATGAATATGAAGATTTCTCCTTCCTGCTGAACCTCCCCTGGGAAAGAACAGTGTTACAACTAGTTATACTTCAGCAACATTCCAGCCTGCTCCAAGAGACCAGGGTCTGGCATCTGGTCTGAGAAGACAACTAGTGAGCCACAACAGAAGGGAGCATTGGTTCACTTACCATGAAGGCTTCTTCTGGTTGCTGTAGTCAAGGACATCTCCATAGGTGATACCCCTCACTAGCTCCAAGGCAAGACTCTCCCTACTCAAGCCTGAGGGGGATAGCCCCACCCCAGTTCTTTGAGGCCAAGTTACAAAAGGCAACATGACAAGTGACATGATATAGGAAACAGAAAACAGCATATAAACCTTAGAAACAGTAATAATAAACCAACATAGAAACCAATGGTCATAAGGAACAAACATGAGCCCTAACAGCAGACTAGGAGTATCACAGAAAGAGTGCATCAGTAAAGGTTTGTGCCATCCAGTTCTTTAGTGCAAGGCAGAAAAAAATAAAAAAACACTGACAAAAATGTTCTCTCACAAACAGACAAGTGTGCCAAGCCAGGTGGTCCGAGATGTCCTTGACCCCAGCAACCAGAAGAAGCCTTCACGGTAAATGAACCAATGCTCCGTTCTCGGTTGCTGGGGTCAAAAACATCTCTATGGGACATACCACAGCCTGTACTTCGCCCAGGGAAGGAGCATCCTTGTCTATTCCTAGGGACACCTGTTGCAGCACTCCTTCCGAATGCTGCTTGTACTGAACCACAAGAGTCTATCTTATAATGTTTGGTAAGTGTTGATGGGCTCCTCCACATCTCTGCCTTATAGATTCCTTGTATGTGGGCATTCGTGGACAGGTGGCTGAGGTTGCTGCCGACTTCGTTGAATGAGCAGCGATGTGTGTAGGAGGCCTGAGATGCTGCACATCCTATGTGAGTGCTATGCAGGCCCTAATCCATCTGGCAATGGTAGACGATGTCACAACTGTTCTCATAGATCCAGGAAGGAAGGAAACAAAGAGAGAATCCATTGTTCTGAAAGATTATTATTATTAATTCAATTTCTATACCGCCCTTCCAAAAATGACTTAGGGCGGTTTACACAGAGAAATAATAAACAAATGTATTTAAGGCAACGTCGCACATCTAACTTGTGCCACCGTTTTTCCAGCGGGTGCACTGGACATGGGCAGAATAATGGGAGGAAAATGTCCTGTGATTGATGAAATGAAGACGCCGCCTTAGTCTGCACAAAGGGGTCCAGAATAAGGTGCATAGACAATTGCTGGAAAATAAAATACGATTTGTGAATTGAAAGTGCCTGTAATTCTGCAGACATAATGGCAATCAAGAATGCCAGTTTAAAAGGCAAGATACATATAGGAATGAATGTTAAGGGCTCAAAGGGTAGAGACTAAGGCCTTTAACACTGTAAGTCCAATGTGGGGAAGTAGTGAACTGTTGGTGGAGAGCTAAGTGTGGCCCCTTGGAGAAACCTCTTCAGGTGAGGATGCATATGTAGAGACTTAGCCAAAATGCCTGATATGAGGCCCACTAAGAATGCTGCTTGCCTCTTAAGAGTGTTTGGCTTCAGGCCGCGCTCTAGTCCCTCTTGTAGGAACTGTAGCAGGTGCTGAATTGACGCCTCACCCAGAGGTACAGAATGGTGTGCCGCCCATCTCAAAAACACTCTCCACGTGCGTTGGTATATCCGATTTGTTGAGAATCTAATGCGATGTCATGATAGTCTCTAACACCTTATCAGAATATCCCTGCTAACTCAAGATTCACCTCTCAGTTTCCATGTGGCAAGCTGCAACCAGTCCAGATTTGGGTGTTGTACTGGACCCTGAAGGAGCAAGTCCCGAGTTACTGGCAGAAACCATGGTTCCATGGCTGTCAGATGCAAAAGTTCTGCGAACCATGGCCTCCTGGGCCAGAACGGAGCCACCAGAATCACTCTTGCCCTTAGAAGATGTATTCTTCTCTACACCCTTGCCAGCAGAGGTGTAGGTGGAAATGTGTAGAGGAGACCTTTTGGCCACGGAGTCGACAGCACATCTATATCTTCTGCTCCCCTGCAAGGGAATCTCACCCTGAATCTCAGCAACTGCGCATTTTGAGGCACTGCGAATAAGTCCATAATGGGCATTCCACATCCTTGGGCTATCTGCTGAAAAATCTTTGGGTTCAGAGACCATTCGCCCGGCATCAGATCCTCCTGACTCAACCAGTCGGCCAGCTGATTTAGATCTCCCTTGACGTAGTGGGCTATCAGGGACCCTAGGTGCAACTCCGCCAGCTGATTAGAAAGACCACTTCCTTGTGAAGGGATTTTGATCTTGTTCCCCCTTGGTTTACTTGGGTTTTCGCCGTCATGTTGTCCATTCTTACTATGACGTGGTACCCATGCAGAGTCTGTTGAAAAGCTCTCAGAGCTAAGCAGATGGCTCGCAGCTCCAGCCAATTTATACTGTAGCACTTTTCTTGTAGAGACCATGTACTTTATGCTGACAACTGTTGGCAGTGCACACACCAGCCCCTGTTGCTGGCGTCCGTAGTTACTATCAGCCTGGGGGTGGGTGGGTCCAGAAACTGCTTTCCTTGCAGTAGGTTCTGTGGTCACCACCATCTGAGACACAGCCACCATCTGAGACACAGATGACCTGGGGAAGTAAGTGTAGTAGTATGTGCCTCTTTTCTGCAATGGCAGACTGATACTGTAATAGGAACCACTGCAGGCCTCTTAAATGAAACCTCACCCATGGGACAGCTTCCAGTGTCGTGACTATCAGGCCTAAAATCCTTGCCAGTGTGAGGAGTAACACTGAGGGGGCTGGATCTCCGAGGTGATGGTCAGGAATCAATCCTGGGGAAGAAAAAAAAGACGGTTCTGTATCCTATCAATTAGAACCCCCAGGTGTTGAAACCTGGGCAATGGGACCAGATGACTTTTTTCTCAGTTGATCAGGAACCCATGTTCCTTTAGCTTTGAAAGAGTTGATAACAGAGTTAAGCAACTACAGGCCCGTCTCCAACCTTCCGTGGCTGGGCAAGGTAACTGAGAAGGTGGTAGCCTCCCAGTTCCAGGCTGTCTTGTAGGAAACTGATCTAGACCCATTTCAGACTGGCTTTTGGGCAGGCTATGGAGTGGAGACTGCCTTGGTGGACCTGATGGATGATCTCCAATTGGGAATTGATAGAGGAAGTGTCACTGTTGGTCCTTTGGGATCTCGGAGGCTTTCGATACTATTATTATTAGGTTATTGTTTAATGTGGAGCCCACTTGCCAGCTTTTTAACCACAAGTGTCTCCTACCTACTACAGATGCTCTAGCAGAAAATCTAATCAAGTCCAGAGTGGCAGCTGCCACAAATGCCTGTGCTTTCTGAATTTGTACTAACTGCTGCCTCCTTTTTACTATTTTTACATCCCTTGGCACCAGAGAACCAGATATGAGTTATGCTACTGGTGCATCTGCACATGGGCTTTTTAACAAATCTGCCTGCTCCTGCTGAAAACAATAAAAGCGGTTCACCATGGCCATTGGATTCCTATTTATTGCAGGCAGAAGTCATTCCTGCTTAATAGCCTCTGTAAAGACTTCAGGCATTGGCAACAACATGTCCCTAGGTTTTGCACTAGGGAAAACCAGGTCCCTTTTAGCTGACCGCACTGACTCTAGTGTCACCTTTGCAACCCAATTGTGGCAATTACTCTAGACCTAAGTGGGTTAGTCTTCTGAGACAAACAGGTGCTGCGAAACATTGCCAGAGTCACGATCTTCCTCCTGACCATTCACCCTCCTCGTCAGGGACAGTGTCAGGGTCATGATTTTCACCATTTGCCCTATCTGTCTCCCCTCAGGAGACAGATTTGGTGAATCATGTCCACAATAGCATTTCTGAAGAAGGCCTGCCACTCAGAGGGAACTGCTTTTGCATGCTGGGGCCTGACTGTGAGAAACCCATGGGGGTGAGTGGGTGGGTTACTCTCCCCCATGAGAGATCTCACCAGCTGCTTGGTCTGTTAATCCCAGTTCTGGTCCCATGCTGCCCCCTATTACCTCAACTGCTGCCGATGCCTTTCTAATGGCCCACTTTGAAGTTTCTCCCTCTTCAGAGCCCTTTTCTCCCACCCGTGCAGTAACAGAGCCATTTGCAGCTGCTCGCACCATTACGGAGCTGTTTGCTGCTGCACCTATCTTCTCTGATGCTCCCCAAGCCCTCATCTCTGCCAAGGTGGGAGGAAGCTTCGGAAGGCAGAGAGTCTCTGCCTCATGAAGGCCTGCTGTAAGGATCGATGGGGCTCTGGAGCTCCCCGCCTGCTCCAACGTTCTGCCTCTCTCTGAGGTGTGCTGGACCGCTGAGCTGTGAGCCTTGTGGCCCGAAGGTGGGAGACTCATGGCGGCCTCGGCAGCATTTGGCCTGGGTGGCCAGTGCTGACGCTTTCAGTAGGGGCAATTTTGGAGGTGGCGGTCCGGGCACTCTGGTCACCCCAGGGAAGCCACCCTGTCCCTTACCCTTAGGGACGAGGATCATCTTGTACCTTCTTGCATGCTCCATAGCAGGGAGGAAGGGTGTGGGGGAGGCTTGAAAATTTAAAGTAAGGTGGTCGTCTTTTTTTTTTTTTAGATAGAAACTAGAGAAGTAGTAAAGACTGAAGATCTAAACAAAAAAGAGACAGTAATAAGAGTAATAATAGGTATAAAGTAGAGGAGAGAACTTTTAGGCTGTCTGCAGCTATGCAGGACAGAAAGAACTGGGGCGGGGCTATTCCCCTCAGGCTTAAATATGCGTGTTTTTCTATTTAGCTAATCAAAACTGTTCTGCCTTGGAGCTTGTGAGGGGTATAACCCATGGAGATATCCTTGACCCCAGCAACCGAGAACTTCCTGTTCCTAGACTCTATACGGTTTTAACCAGGTCCCCCCCCCACTCTTCAGCCCCTCCTTAACCTTTCCTGCTTTTAAAGTTCCTTCAACCACCATGTTTATAAGTTTTCAGTCTGTTGAACCAGGAGATGGAGGTGTTGTTTTCTGTGGATTATTTTTTTCCTATGGGACCACCAAAAGAAACAGCCTTGCCTTCTGCTTGCACCATTGCTGGGGAAACACACACACTCCAATACTATGAAAAGATTCAGCACTAATCTCAGTTCCCAAGTTCCCAAAGCTCCACTCCATTGCTCACCTTGTCACGGAAGCCATCCAAAGGGACTGGCGTGCCCCACTTTAGATCACGAGTGATACAACGTGGCTTGAGCCCATCACGGATCCAGGAGCCAGTGATGTATCTTGCATTAGGGGTCCAGTCTCCTGTGGACTGGGACAGGGCCAGCCACTTCTCCAGGCGGTCTTCCAACTGGTATTGGAGAGATCAGAGACATCCTGGCTATTATGTAGCTAGTTCTAGTGTTTGCTGCCGCTGATAATGGTGCTAAGCAAATAGCCTAGTGTATAATTGCATAGTCTTTTACAGGAACCATTCCTTCTAGAGATGGCAGGCACACAAGACAGACTCACCTTGGGCAGATCCAAGAAGAGGTGCTGGGAGGCTTTGACCACAGGGGTCCCTTGACAGACTTTGCACACTGGTTTCTGCCAAAAGAAGGAGACACCATGATATGCTTGGCTCAAGCCCAGAAAACAGATAATATGTAGGAAGCAATGTGAATTCCCTATGTAGGATCTTTATATGTTCAAAATTCTGTACGTACACATACTGGAAACTCTCTTATTGGCCGCAACTTCCCAGCATGCACACACTGCACGAGCACAAAGCAGATGCACTTGTGTGGAATCGTTGCAGGTGACAATCTAGATGGGACAGGTGCAATTTCCAGTACATAATTATTCAATGGTTGATGTGCCTTCCCTACAGAGATCTAAAACTCTTCAAGACATTCAGGTGGGACTTGTGGCAGCCAAGAAAAGACTCACAACTTAATGTCCTCCTGGACAAGTCTTGAATTCTGTATGTCCTGCTAATATCAACTGTATGCTAATACAGGAGACCCTCGTTATCCGCAGTTTCACAGACCACGGTTTCATGTCTCTGCAAATGGGTCTTAGCCACGCAGTTTCTTTATCTGTGGCAGGAAATGCAGGCAATTTTTGCCTCTCCGCAGCTCCTGAATGGCCAGAAAGGACTTCTGATGTCATTTCTGGCTGCCATTTTGAAGCACAGAACCATTCTGTGGCTCTTTTTAATTGTTTAAAATTAAAAGAAAAGTAAGAGGAATGGGGGGAGCATTCTTGGAGAACAAGGTGCTATGCTTTTCTATCCTTATTTCTACTCTCTTCCTGCTTTGACTTAAAAAAAAAAAAAAAAGACTAAGGAACCTGACCCCTGGATTCTCATAGAGGTTAAGGTTTCTTTATTTTATTCCCATATTCACTATAATTGGCAGGAACAGAACCCCTGCAAATAAAGACAGCCTCCTGTACTACCAATCTTAGATCTCTTCTCTCGCTGTGCAAGAAGGCATCCTCAAGACAGGCTGTGATCCTCAGCTCACACCAATTAGACAGGGCTATGCAAAATTAGGCTATTTTCCATCTCATCATTGACCTCCGTCTTTCTTACTTCTGGTCCTTAGATCTCTTCTTCTTCTATTACTCATGACAGCTAAATACAAAATCGTGTACCTCTGAATACCAGTTACCAAGTCCAAACAAAGGGAAAGGTCTTCATCTTCCTACTCTGCTTGTGGCCTTCCAAGAACGATCTGGCTGGCCACTGCTGGCAACAGAATGCCGGGCTAAACGGATCCTAGACTGTCCAGGCAAGGTGATATAATCCAATATAGCATTGTTTTACAACTGGAACAGAATGTCTAACCTAGTACAGATACTATTGTCTCAAACCAATGCTGAAAGGAGTCTGGACCCAAAGCATTCTAAAACTGATACTGCAAAATCCAATGATTTAAGATACTTGCCTCAATTAAATTCCACTCTTGGTGAATGAAAAATTGCCTTTTTTTCTTGTTTGCAGTATACAGACCCATGAGTGCTAGTGCATCATAATGAGTATAAGATTGCAGTAAATAAGGAAGTCCCTAGTTCAAGTTTTGCCTATTGATGCGGATGCACTAAGTGGCCTTAAGCTTGGTGCTTCAGCTGCCATCTCAGACAGCTGTCATACGGACTTCTGAGAATATACTTGAAACACATTGAAGACTCAACGCCAATGGGCCATTGCTCAGTGGCAGAGTACCTGCCTTGCGTGCAGAAGGCCTCAGGCTCAATCCCTGGCATCTCCAGGTAGGTCTGGGAGACACTCCTGCCTGAAAGCCAATGCCAGTCACTACTGAGCTAGATGGACTAATGGTCTGACTCAATATAAGGCAGCTTCCTATGTTCTGGACTCTAAAGTGTTCTATAAATAATAAGTATTCTTATGGGTGTCATCTAGGCCTGAGAAGGGAATGTGGACACGCTCTGTAGGGAGGAGAAGTGGTATACTCTATTGCAGTGCAGGTGGGATGGACAGTCAGGGTTCCATCATCATTTCTGGGGAACAGGAGCATATTTTGGTAATTTAGGGCTGGGAGAAAGAGAAATGCCAAGTGCATAGGTTTGCATAGTTGTACTAACAGTAGCACCTTTAGCTCAGTGGCATTGATCAGTTTTCCACATTTGTCACACTGGTCCCCACGGGCCTCTTCATAGTTGCAGAAAGGGCAGGTGCCTTCCACAAAGCGATCAGCCAGGAACCGCACACACTTCTCACACTTCAACTGATCCACTGTCTCAGTTAGCAGGTAATTGCGCTCCAACAACTGCTGGAAAATGTTCTGGGCTATCCTGAGATTGGGGGCGGGGGAGAGAAGAGGACATAGGTTGAGGTATCTTCAATCTTTACAAGCATCCCTTCTTCCAAATAAATAAAAATCAGGAGAACATAACAGTCAGTTAAGAATTATATGCTGTGTATGACACACTCTGTGCATATAAGGATCCAATCCATACATGGCAAGCAGTCACACTAGTATCTGCATAGGCTTGTAGTGTGAATATCACAGCTCAGTTGTCAATCAGCTATAAATCAGCCGAGTGCCTCTCCAGACCATATTAATTTGGTTACATGTTGCTGAATCTTGCATCATGTGATCTGGCCCTCTTGCATGAGCCACTTATCTTCCTCTTTCCCCCTCTGATGACATATTGTGGTCTGAGTGGTGTAGGGTAACCTGATGGGGACTAGAGGATAGGTATTATATTCATTTATTTATTTGATTTATATACCACCCTTCCGAAGTGGCTCAGGGCAGTTTACAATTAAAACAAGCCTCTAAAACAATACAAAGCTAAAACAAAACAATATAGTAACAATTAACAATTTAAAACAGCAATTAAACAGTTTACAGTAATTAAAAGCCCCCAAATTGGGTTAGAATTTAAAAACCCTGGAAAGCCAGGCCAAAGAAATATGTTTTGAGGGCTCTCCTGAAGGCTAATAAAGAATTCAAATTATGGATTTCCGCAGGGAGCGCATTCCACAGCCCCGGAGCAGCTATAGAGAAGGCCCGCCTCTGAGTTACCACCAGACGAGCTGGTGGTAACTGGAGACGAACCTCCTCAGATGACCTTAATGTGCGGTGGGGATCACGCAGAAGAAGGCGCTCTCTAAGGTAACTCGGGCCTAAGCCGTTCAGGGCTTTAAAGGTAATCACCAGCACTTTGTATTTTGCCCGGAAACATATCGGCAGCCAGTGCAATTGTTTCAAAATAGGTGTAATATGGTGTCTCCGGGTTACCCCAGAGACCAATCTGGCTGCCGCATTCTGAACTAATTGAAGTTTCCGAACTACGTACAAAGGCAGCCCCACGTAGAGCGCATTGCAATAGTCAAGCCGGGAGGTTACCAGCTGGTGCACCACTGTTTTGAGGTCATCCTCCTCAAGTAATGGACGCAGCTGTCGAATCAGCCGAAGCTGATAGAAAGCACTCCTGGCCATGGCCTCCACCAGAGAAACCAGGGTGAGGCCTGGGTCCAGGAGTACTCCCAAGCTGCGCACCTGCTCCTTCTGGGAGAGTGTAATTCCATCCAGCACAGGGACTTCTAACTCACTCCTCAGATTCTGAGCACCTCCGTCTTGCTTGGATTCAGCTTCAATTTGTTCTCCCTCATCCAGCCCATTACTGCCTGTAGGCAGGCATTTAAAGAGTGAGTGCCATTTCCTGAAGATGAAAAGGAGAAGTAGATTTGGGTGTCATCAGCATACTGATAACACCCAACACCAAATCTCCTGATGACCTCACCCAGCGGTTTCATGTAGATATTAAAAAGCATTGGTGACAGAATGGAGCCCTGAGGGATTCCATATATCAGCTCCTGCTTTGAGGAGCGACTGTCACCAAGCTCCACCATCTGGGATCTACCCGAAAGATAGGAACGGAACCACTGCAAAGCAGTGCCCCCTATTCCCAACTCCTCCAGGCGACCCAGAAGGATACCATGGTCGATGGTATCGAATGCCGCCGAGAGATCCAAGAGGACCAACAGAGTCACACTCCCTCTGTCGATTCCCCGGTAAAGGTCATCCATCAGGCCGACCAAGGCTGTCTCAACCCCATAGCCCGTTCTAAAGCCAGTTTGAAATGGTATTACCTCACAGAAGGAGGCTGAACTAAATGACTGTGTGATCACTTCCAACAATTTAAGTAAATGGGAGCAACTTCAGGATTTGCATCTGTAAAGATTAACACACTCAGACACTCACTGTACTTCTACCCATTCAGAAATGGGAATGAAACTCTTGTTTTCATTTGCGTCATTTTTTCACGAAACAAGATGTGCCCGCAACCAGTGAAACAAAGTGGCTAGGAAGCCAGGATTGTAGCCTACATACTCAACATGTCATGTAGGTAAGTCCCTACAGATTATATGACGCATCCAATGACCTGCATCAGCCTCACTGGCACCATAGCTTCCTTTGTGACATGTCAGTGGCAACTATACAGCATTACTCAAAAAGGAGAGAACTCTCACCTCAACTCAGCATCTGCAAAGACAGCTTCCAAAGCAACCACTGCCCCCTCTCAGTGACCTATTAACTCAGCTTCCTTTTTAAGTCACTAGCCCACAGGAAATGGCTGCTATTGCTCACCCCTCCCACCACACACACACACACACACACACCCCTCACTCTTTCACAACAAAACCAATTTTTGGCAAGAGCAATTCTGAGTGCTCAGTTTGAGTGGAAGGAGGCTCATATATGTTTTAAACCACAGATTAAGGTCGTTCTCATGACCACTGCAGCCCAGCAAGGAGGAAGGCAAGATCAAGCTTACACCCCCCACCACATGTCCCAGCTGTCTCCTGCCGCAGGGCTCAAGCACTCACATGAGTGGCTCTCCCAGGAGCCACGCAGCCATCTGGAGGCCACGAAAATGTTTCCCGGTTTCCAAATATCCCTAGATGTACAGTATGAGGAGTGCAGTGCTTGAGGAATTTCTCCTCAAGCCAATTGCTCTAGGCGCCCAGCTTTGTGTCTGCTCAGGCTGCCTGACACACAACTCCGGACCTGGGTAAAAGGGCAGGTGAAAACCTTGGGCTACCCAGGGAGGCAGCGCCAGGATTGGCCTCAATCCTGGCACTTCACATGAGCAGCCCTACCCCAGTAAGGCTGCCCAAGCCTAGGTTGGGTTGCTCATGTGAACAGCCTCACTAAACAGCTGTGTGCTCTTAAAGGTAGGGGTGTGTGTGTGGGCTTGTTTAACAGACAGTCCTTTGCAGTCATGGAGATTTCAGGTAAGTCACTCGGCCTTTCCATCCATCTTAAAATAGGAATCATGATAGCCAACCTTTCAGCAATAAGCCTAAGACAATATGATAACTGAGAGAGACAAACAAAAGGAATGTTGACAATGTGCTACATAAGCCACTTCCACTCCTCTTCCCAAGGAACTGTGCTGCCTGTGGGCAGTACTTACGTGGTCTGATGTGCTGTGGTAGTACGCCCAAAGTAGTCAAAGGAGATGTTGAACCACTGGTAGATCTGGGAGTGGATGGCATAGTACTTGTCACAGATCTGCTGTGGCGTCAGCCCTTCCTCCATGGCCTTCGTCTCTGTGGCAGTGCCATACTCATCTGTGCCACACACATACAGTGTGTTCCAGTTGCGCAGACGGCAGTACCTGGATGACAAATAGCCACAAGTGACACATGCTGAAACAAGATGTTTATGACTACTAGCAAGGACTACAGCTTCACATGATCCCTTTTGCACATCAAATAGGCCATAGCTCTGTGGCAGAGTACATTAATGTTCAGTTTCTGGCACTTCCAGTTCAAAAACCAAATACATGTCAAGTCTCCATTTGAGATCCTGGCTTCCTGCTGACAGCCAGAGCAGACAACTATGGGCTAGATTAGGGCTGCTCAACTCTGGCCCTCCTGCAGATGTTGGCCTACACTTCCCATAATCCCCAGCTATTGGCCACTGTGGCTGGAGATTATGGGAGTTGTGGTCCAAAAACAGCTGGGGGGCCTAAGTTGAGCAGGCCTGGGCTACATGGACCAGAAGTGGCCTTATATGACCCCCTACGTAAATTAAGACTTGCATTTAAAAAATAAATGTATTACATATATGTAGGCATGAGGTATGTGACAGTTCCTGAATCCACTGCCACCATTTCTCTTCAGTAGTCCTTTCCTATAATAGCTATTGCCCTTGATAGCAGGGGAATGCTTTAGGCATGGGAAGTTACTCCAATAGAGAAAGTTCAAATATTTTGAACATAAAGAAGATATACTGTTTCACGAAAGCAAACAAAAAACAAAACAAAAAGTCAATCCTTTTCAAGAGATACAGAGTTCATATCACAGCCAGTTACTGTTCTCTCTCATCCAGCTGGAATCCCTTTCCATCAGCTTCTTCCTTGACAGTGAACTTCCAGCTGACTCTATAGCACACATCTATAGAACTCTTCCTGTCAATCCAAGCACGAGCTGCCATGCTTAATTCACTTAAAAAAAACAAAAAACAACCAAGCAGCATATAGAAATTTTTAACTAAACCTTTTATTTCTGGAAGTCAATGGGAACAGATACAGTATTCATAGTGTAGGACTACACAAATGCAAGTTTGAAAATCAAACCTAGTTTAAAAAAAACAAACCCACCAATCAGATCAACTTGCTATCAAGGAATAAAGCTCCATGGATCCACCCATATCCCCAGCCACTCAAACAGCTGCTTTTCTACCTCCATACACTGCATGCCCCCAAAAGCATCCTTTTAAAGTGCTGGACATCTTTTGCTGAGGGGAGGGGAGGGGAAGTTCGAAGATTCAATTCATGGTATGCTCAATGGCCCTCTACTTGCATATGGTTAGCAGGAAAGAGACACAGCCCCTTACCTAGCAAAGGCGTCGGCACTGAGAACACATCCAATGATGTTGCCAAGGTGTGGTACATTGTTAACATAGGGTAGTGCGCTAGTGATCAGGATATTCTTCATGCCTTCCACAGGCATTCTGGAAAAGAGAGTTAGAGACAGATGAGCCCAAATTTCAAGGTCAACAGTTGTGATTTTGAAGACCAAGTTGTAGGCATGATAAAAAAAGCTGTACCACACCCCCAAAAGTTAAAAAGTTGTGGTAAACTAACTAGGGGCAAAAGAGGTGTTGGGGACACACAGGAACATATGACCTCCTTATAAGATGCTTATCAATCTTCTGAAATCTCACCCACAGGTGTTCTGATATTATGAAGAGCTTTTGAAGATTGACTGTTTCTAGCTCTCATCGTTCTGGAAAAATAGTCAAACACTTTTGCAAAAGGGCCCACATTAAAAGGATTAATTGTTAAGTTACATTTCTATTCCACTCTTCTTGCCTGGAGCTCTGAGTAGCAGACATAGTTCTCCCCCTTCATTTTTATCATAACCAGCCTCCTGTGAGGTAGGTTAGGTTGAGAGAGCATGACTGGCTCAAGATCTTGTGGATCCGCTTGTGTTTTGCTTAACAAACAGAATTCCACCATCTTTACTAGCAGGAGTTTAAATAGCTATACCAGCTGGTATTACGTTATTTTATTTATTTATTTTTATTTATCTATCAAATGTGTACCCAATTTGTACAAATTGTCAGTAAAGATGATAGAATTCTGTTTGCAGAGTAAAACACAGGACTTGAATACAAGTATGTGTAGTAAGTGTACATTCCTTATTTTACTCTAATTTGAAATTATTGGTACACTTTTTCATCTTTGGGACGATTGCTGTTTAAATTTAGGGGAAGGTGAAACACGTTTTCAAAGCCTCTTATGGACCCAGAAAGCTTGACAACTATGACAGCTATGGGTCAGAATATGATCAATTGTTAGGTACAAACCACTAATTAGAATTGATTACAGTATAATTTATATGAAGGGATTTTTAATGACGTTTACCCTCCTTTTTTGTATATACTTACCATTTATTTATACCTTCATTCGCAATATAAAGATTTTCATACAGCCCAACATAAACTATGTTGACACATAACATTGTGTTAATGTTAGGTTAACTTTTATAACAAGTCTATTTCAGTGTTTTCATTCTTAATTTTGGACATAGGTGCCTGGGGGAACTCAAAACCAGAAGCAAAATCTGAGCTTCAGAGAAGTTTCGTGAAGTATAAGGATTTAGTAATTTATTGCCACTGAGGAAGACCAAAGCAAGGTCAAAATGTGTTTGGCATCAAGGCAACATAAAGAATACTGCTAAGATTATCCATTTGTGAATATGGATATTATGAAGAAACCTTCTGATTGGTGAATCCAGATTTGACATTTTTATAAAGGAGAACTCCTGGATTAGAAGATTGAGGATCGTAAACATATGCTTTCTACATAGATACAGAAACTATTTTACCAAGTTCCCATATGGGCAGACCACACAGGACACTTGAGTGAAGACTAATTCATTTTGTTTGATATGTGTATAATCCAACACACTTTTAATCACTAGACTACACTGGCTCCCCAGGATGGGAGCTTCTGTGCTGTGCAAATGCCGCACATCTACATCAATGTTGGTGATTTACATAATTCATTTTGAGTGCAGAATTTAGAGTTCGCTTGGCACAGGATTTGGGCTCGAACTCTCATGCTAAAACAAAGCAGGTGTTCCTGCTTCCGAATGCAGTAAAGCAAACCACCCACACTACTCCCCCTGCCACATATTTCACATACGACTGTTTGGAACTGTAGGGCATAAGAAAAGAAAATTGGGTCAGCTCTGTTTTCAGGTCGTGTTCTGCATCCCCATCTCACATCCACTCGGGCATTTCTGCTCAGCAACATACTTACACAGGCTGTTGTGGCTTCCATGGTTTGGGTAGGCCAACTGGCCCTCTGGTCCAGACTTCTACAATTGTGTCAATCTCTTCCTCGGACAGATACCTCTGAGCAGATTCTTCATCCTAGCAATATGGGCAAGACTGCATTAATTACACGTAGAACCCGCTTTTCCTCAAAGAATCTCAAGATGGCATACATGGTTCTTCTCCCACCCCATTTTATCCTCACAACTCTGTGAGGTCATTTAGGCTGATTGATGGTGACTAGTCCAGGGTCACCCAACAAGTTTCATGACCAAGTGGGGATCTGAACCAGAGTCTCCCTATTCTACTCTAATCTGTTCTTCGATAGGTTCCCAACACCAGGAGAAATATCCGATATCCACATGAGGATTGCAACAATCTCCAGGCTTACGCAAAAAGATGTCATAGTCCCAGACAGTGACAGTGGCACAAGCAAAACAGACCAGTTTGTACTATTCTCCTGGGGCATCTCCCCTTCCGACAAAGTGAAACCAGCCATGGCTGAAACACGTATAGCCAAAAATGTAGGAAGCCACACATAGCCTCCTATGAGCCCCTGGTGGCGCAGTGGTAAAACTGCTGCCCTGTAACCAGAAGGTTGCAAGTTCGATCCTGACCAAGGGGCTCAAGGTTGACTCAGCCTTCCATCCTTCCGAGGTCGGTAAAATGAGTACCCAGAATGTTGGGGGCAATATGCTAAAATCATTGTAAACTGCTTAGAGAGCTCCGGCTATAGAGCGGTATATAAATGTAAGTGCTATTGCTTTAGCCAATTGCCAAATATGTCCTTAGTGTTCTTCCATATCAAGGCTGCTCAACTTCAGCCCTCGTGCAGATGTTGGCCTACAATTCCTATAATTCCTGGTTATTGGCCACTGTGGCTGAGGATTATGCGAGTTGTAGTTCAAACACAGCTGTGGGGGGAGGGCGCCAAGTTAAGCATGCCTGTTCCGCATGTACAACATTTCCGAATGAAATGTGGAAACCAGTATAGATCTGCTCTTTGTGAGAATTAGGCTTAAATTAATTGCTAGATGAGGTGAAAAACCTGTTTCTTGACTCATCTGCTTTAAGCTGCAGGTGAGGTCTGCAAATGAATCCTCCTTCAAACAAGAGCTCCCTACACAGGGAGAAGGTTCTGACCTAGCCTTCTCCCTAACACACTAGGTTTCCATGTGCAGGGGACTCTTTTGCATGCAGAAACAGTCAATCATATGAGCTCCACACCTCAAAATTCACAAACAGCAGAATATAACTAGGCCAAAGAATCTTAAGAGGTGTCAAGTTTTTGTCTTGAACACCTCCTTTCCCCATGCAAGGATACAAATGAAAACATGGAGAGAAATAACCATGAATAGCACTATCCAAGGAGTGGACCTTCTTTGCTTTCATATCCTTCCTGTCCCTATCCAGTCATTATGTACCTAGACACAGTGTAGCCAGGTACAGAAGAAAAGGGAAGTTTATTTTGTTTTATGAATTTCTACACTGCCAAAATGCACATTTCTATATCGTTTACATCAGTGTTTATCAACCACTGGTCCACGAAGCATTGAGTACTAGTCTGTAGTGATCAGCCTCCCTTCCCTCTAAAAAGTTAACAGGGAGTGGACCCTTGTCTCAACTGACAGGCTGGTGAACTCCAGGGCAGCCAATCAGTACACCAAGTGGGTGTGGCCTAGAGAGCGGTTGCTGGGGCTTTTGGGAACAAGAAAGGCAGCCTTTATTGGAGAGAAGCACATGCGAAAAGGCTTAGTGAGGGGCAATGGAGTTCTGCTGCCTCATGGTCGAAGCCAGCATGGAGATTTCTCTCATGGAATAACTCTGTAGATCCTTAAAAGAAAGGATTGTAGGAAGCTTGATTCTCATCAGGAATTAGGTGAGTTCAAGGAAAAGGGAATTCAGCATAGGGAACAGTTTTAGTCAGACTGTGTGTTAGGAACTTGTCCTTGTCACCTGATCCTAGGGAGACGCTGGAGGCTGTGATGGGCTGGATGTGGGCTAATAAACTGAAATTGAATCCAGACAAGACGGAGGTACTGTTGGTCAGTAGGAGAGCCAATCGGGATGAGGAGATTTTACCGGTTCTGGATGGGGTTGCACTCCCCTTGAAGGAGCAAGTACGCAGCTTGGGGATTTTACTGGACCCGGCTCTGCTTTTAGAAGCTCAGGTGGAGGCAGTGGCCAGGGGTGCCTTTGCACAGCTTCGGCTAGTGCGCCAGCTGCGTCCCTTTCTCGAGAAGGCAGATCTGGCCACGGTTACCCATGCCTTAGTCACGTCACGGCTGGATTACTATAACATGCTCTACGTGGGGCTGCCCTTGAAGAATATCTGGAAACTACAGCTAGTGCAAAATGCGGCAGCTAGGGTTTTATTCGGAGCTGCCCAATGGGAGCACATCACACCCATTCTGAAAGAATTGCACTGGCTGCCATTTCGTTTTCGGGTCCAATTCAAGGTGCTAGTTTTGACCTTTAAAGCCCTTAATGGTTTGGGCCCGGGATACCTGAGGGACCGCCTGCTCCCAAGGGTTGCTACCCACTTGACAAAGACATCTGAGGGGGCTCTGCTCCGGGTGCCGACAATGAGGGAGGCCCGGCTGTCATGCACTCGGGACAGGGCCTTCTCTGTTGCTGCCCCCAGACTTTGGAATGCTCTCCCAGCGGCTATTCGCTCCTCGGACTCCATTGCAGCTTTTAGAAAGCTTGTTAAATCTTGGCTTTTTATCCAGGCGTTTACATAATTGTTTTTATTGCGGCTTCTATGTGTTTTTATCTGTGTGTCGTTTTTATGCTTGTATTTCATAGATTTTAAATTTGGTTTTTAAAAATATTTTTAGCTTAATACTTTTGTCATCATTTTATTGTATGTTTTTTAACTTTTGTAAACCGCCTTGTGATTGTTTTTAATGAAAGGCGGTATACAAATGCAACAACAAACAAACAAACAAACAAACTTATATTTCTTGTATATGTGTGCTTTTGCATATTCCTGATACTGTTCTATTATTGTTCACCTGCAACGTAACTGAAATAAGAGACACTAGCCTACGCTCAACCCACCTAGGGCGTTGCAAAAGCCTCTATAAACATTTAAGTGTGTATATAGACAACTTATTTTTGTAACTTACTATGTACTAGCTTAACCCGCACAGAGCATACCCCCTCACCTCAGAGATCTCTCCACCCTCACCTGAGCCACACTCCTGCTGTTCCTCCTCCATCCTTTTACTCCATCCCCCTCACCCCTTGGTTGCAGCTGCAGTGTTGCTGGACCTCCTCACCTGAGCCCTGCTCCTGCCCACAGGAGCAGCAGCAGTTGACCAGGCCCTTCTTCACTGCCACCACCGCCAAAGCCACCCGTTCCCCTCAGGCCACTACCAGGCATGGACACGTCCCTTGCCTCCCTCTGCCAATGGCCTCAGTAGCCCCAGACAGCAGTGGTTGACTGGGCCCTTCCTTGCTGCTGCAGCCATGACTGCTCGTTCCTCTCAGGGTGCTGACAGGCTCAGGACTGTCCCTCGCCCTTCCTTCTTTCTCTCTTCCCCTCTCTTATTTTTTTCTCGCCTCCACTCACTCTTCCCCTCTGTCTTTCTTCCCCTCCCCCCGCTTCCTTCCTTCCTGAGTTAACAAATCTTGTTCATCTTGTTTCCTTGTATAATTCACACAACAGCAACCTCCTTCTCCTGAAGGGGCTTTTTCCTCCATCAAGACCCCTCTCTTTGCAGACCCCTGCCCACTATCCTTATATATAGATAGGATTCCTCTCCTCTACAAACAAGAACATCTTCTGACCAGTAACAGTTGCATTCCAACTGACCTTAGCCATCACAGGCTCCTCCCCCATATCTGCATATAGAATCCCCACTGCCCAATCACCATGGTGCTTCTGCTCTCACAGGCTCCTCCTTGCTATCTGCATATGGAATTTCCACTGCCCAATAAGGTGCTTCTGCTCACAAACTCTCGCGAGAGTTGCCATGCACGGGATTAGCCACAGCTATGCCTTAGAGAATTTTTATATATATATTTTTAGGAACCAGCCCATAGTAACTGAAAAAGACTAACCATTTAAGCGTTCTTAAATGCAACCTGTTACTGAAAGTAACTTGAGAATCTATTTTTGTATCCTACATTTTCGGGTTTTTAAAGAAACTTTTTACAAGCCTCTCAGGGTGGGTTTTTAATTCAGTAAAAGGAGGAGGATTTCTCTGGTGCAAACACGTCCTCAAGAGCTCAGCAGCTATTCAGTTTTTGTCATCCCATGTAGGCACACATGGAAGGGTGTGTGTTTTTTTAATTTGCCCAATACCTAGTTACAGAGGGACCTTGGATTGGAGCACCCAATCCACTGGTCCAGTTCTCTGCAAGTTTTAGGGTGCTTGGTGGCAGCATTTTAAATCTACCGGAAATACAGAAAGGTTTTATGAGCCTACCCTACTCAGCAGGGATGACTCGCCATTTTCTTTCCCTTATGTGAGCAAGCTTTGAAAAAAGGCTTTAATCTGCAACAAGGTCCGTCAGGCATTTAAATCCCCCCCCCCCAAAAAAAATTTTAAGCCAGCAGGGGTGGCCAGTGGGAGCTCTTCGGAGCTCATTTCTAGGCAGGTGGCCCTTGCTGCTGTGCTGGATAATCATTTTGAGGAAGTGAAATGAATGTTATCCAGCAGCGAGGGCTGCCTGCCTAGAAATGAGCTCTGGAAAGCTTGCCCGTGCTCTGTGGAGCCCGGGCCCTACACCCTTTGCACATGACATCACAGAGCTTGGATGGGACAATGGGTAACCAAAGGGTATCGTACATATGTGTGCAAAAGCCCTGTTTGGCCGTTTATGTACCTGGCACAGGGAGAACAGTAGCATGCTTGCTAGCCACACCAATGCGCTCTTTAGTCACATCTCCTTGGTGTCCCTTGTTTCAGCATTTATCTGAGGAGGGCTGCGCTGAACTTAGGGACACTTTTTCCTCCTAACTTGAATGTTGATTAGCCAGTGCTCCAATAACAATCACTGGGTTCAGCTCTATCCTCCTCAGACAAATGCTGAATTTAGGGATGCTGAGGAGTGTGGTGCAGCTGTCAGGGCTAATTTGCATGTTCCTCTAAACAAAGTGGGTGGTCCAGTATCAGATCAATTTACCGTGATGAATCAGGAGATCACCATCCTTACTCTCAGCCTTAATCTGTCCCTACTTAATGGTCACCCTTGCTAACAGCCACTGCCCCTCGAATAGAAAGGCAGGATTTAGGGGGGAAATTCTGACAGTGATATATATATATATATATATTGGAAAAGAACACTAGCTTTATTCAGACAATATGTTCAACATTCATATGAGTGTACACAGGAAGAGTTGTTCATATCTTAGGTTGAGCACAGAGACTGGAATACACTTCCTATCTGTACTATGCATTTGAGGGGCCTGTATACAGATTCACTTGTAAAATGAACATAGCTACAGTCATTCACACAAAAACATTTACGAGTGTACAGACATCTCTACACTCATACAACATAATGCCTGAATAGGCTAATCTTTTATCTGGCTTGTTTCCTCAAATACAATGTGGTTTCACTCCTCATGTGCAAGCTGTGCCTTTGTGCATCAAATGAAAACTCTGGAGACAAGATTAAATGTTTGTAATTAACCATGGGAAGTGACAATCATAATGGGGCACCAGTTCACAAACCAGAATATCCTTGCAATGCAAGGACTAAATCTATCTTTCCTCTTAGCCAATTTTCAGCTGTATTGCTTCTTTACAAAAACCAGCATATTGATTCAGAGGACTAGGAAGAGAGAATACAAGCTTAGCTAATGTTCACACAAACTTCAGTTTTACAATGCCCTTTAATGGCTGTTCACACAGAGATAGTAGCAATCCAACATGAAGCAATCCAAGTTTTACCACCACCTATTAACCAGGCCTTAGCCCCACAGGAGAAGAGGAACCCTACCTTTGGCTCATTTGTAGCTGGCTTCTCAAAAACCAGGTTAGGAGCAGGATGTTTCTGCAGATACGCCTTCAGCTCCTGCAATCCTTTGGGTGTCCATATAGACTCAGCAGCCTTTTTGCAGTGCTCCTTCAGGCTCATGTTCTGTAACCATCTCCTCAGGGCTTTCAGTTCATCTTTAAAATTAGAAAACTGGCATTCATTTCCAGATTTTCTTTTTAAAAAATGGAGCATTGGTCACTTACCGTGAAGGCTTCTTCTGGTTGCTGCAGTCAAGGCATCTCTGTGGGTTATCCCCGTCACGTGCTCCTGGGCAGGACTATGTAAATAGCTAATAAAAAGCCTTTTAGAGCCTGACGGGGATGACCCCGCCCAGTTCTTATAGGCCGTGTTAGCATAAGAAAAGGTACATCCAAACCAGATATAACAGACTGTACAGCATACAAACTAGATTGAAAATAGGCAGCCAACATGAACGCAGTGTAACCCACTTGTAACATGCCATAGAAACAAGATAGGAGTCGAGATCTAACAACATTTCCCAAGACCATGATACCTATCGTAATAAGAAATTCTCCTGGAGTAGAGCAAGGATATATAATTTTTCTAGCTGGGCGGGCTGAGATGCCTTGACTGCAGCAACCAGAAGAAGCCTTCATGGTAAGTGACCAATGCTCCATTCTCGGTTGCTGCAATCAAGGCATCTCTGTGGGACATACCAAAGCAGTACGTCTCTGGGAGGGAACCCATATTTTGCTCTACTTCTGGGGAAGCACTCCCTGGAGAACCCGCCTCCCAAAGGCTGCTTGAGCGGAGGCATATAGGTCCAATTTGTAATGTTTGATAAATATGGACGGGTTCTTCCAAGCCACCGCCTTACAGATCTCCTGAACAGGGGCATTAGTTGTGAAGGCTGCTGACGTCGCAGTAGACCTGGTAGAATGAGCTACTATGTTCTGGGGTGGACGAACGTGCTGCACCTCATATGCAAGAGAAATACAGGCTCGGATCCATCTCGCAATTGTCCTTGAAGACACTGCCTCTCCCATAGAGGCCGGTAGATAGGACACAAACAGTGCATCTGTCATTCAAAAACTGGTGGACCGTGCAATATACTTCTTTAAGCAGTGACGGACATCTAGCTTATGCCACAACTTCTCTTGAGGGTGTGTCGGGTGTGGGCAAAACGATGGCAAATATACACCTTGAGATACATGGAAGTCAGATAACACCTTTGGACGGCTGAACGGGTCTGGTATCAGGTGTACGGAATCCTCTGAGATTATACAATAGGATTTGTGAATTGACAGCACCCTCAATTCCGACACTCGCCTCGCCGAAATCACGGCCACCAGAAAAGCTAGTTTAAGGGACAGTAGTCTCAGCAGTATTGATCTAATGGGTTCAAATGGAGGATGCTGTAGCGCCTTCAGAACCATGTTCAAATTCCAAGTAGGAAACCAGTGAGCCACTGGCGGTAATAACAGAGTTGCTCCTCTCAGGAAACGTTTAAGTAACGGATGTCCTATTGAAGCCTTTGAGGATCCCCCTGATATGAGCGATACAAGGGAGGCCGTCTGTCTCCTCAGCATGTTCGGTCTCAACCCTTTATCTGGGCCTTCTTGTAAGAACTGTAAGAGGTGGTTAAGGTTTGCCTGCCCTTTAGTGATATGGTGATGGCAGGACCAACGGAGAAACGCCCTCTAGGTGTATTGGTACACTCGATTTGTCGATGGGCAACGAGAGGCAAGGATGGTGGATGCCACTTTTTCTGTCACACCCTGCCTGTTCAGCAGCTGCCACTCAGTCTCCATGCGGCTAGCTGAAACCAGGCTGGGTTTGTGTGTTGGACTGGTCCTTGTAGTAAAGGGTCCGGTGTGACTGGCAGATGCCACGGCTTGTCTATGCTGAGGGATATCAGTTCGGCAAACTGCGGTCGTCTTGGCCAATAGGGGGCTACAATAGGGGGCCAATAGGGGGCTACTAGAATGACTTCTGCTTCTTGTTCCCTTATGCGCCTTAATACACGAGCCAGCAACGGAATCGGAGAAAAAGCGTACAGTATGCCTCGTGGCCACTGGTTGGACAGTGCATCCGTCCCCACCGCCATCTGACAAGGGAACCTGATGATGAAATGTGGTAGCTTCGCATTGAGTGGTGTCGCAAATAAATCCAGGACAGGGCGTTCCGACCTGTGTGCCAATTGTTCAAAGATCTGTTCAAAGAGGAGGTCCTCTCTGATGAGGCAATTAGCAATCGAATTCAGGTTTCCCAGTACGTGGTGGGCTGCAATTGATTTCAGATGACATTCTGCCCAAGACATCAGAAGCAGTGACTCCTGATAAAGGGATCTTGACCTTGTGCCCCCTTGCCTGTTTACATGTGCTTTGGCCGTGGTATTGTCCATTTTTATTAAGACATCCTGGCCCGTAACATGAGGAAGAGGGTTGAGCAAGGACAGTCTGATGGCCCTAAACTCCAGCCAGTTTATTGAGTGCGCTCGCTCCTCTGGAGTCCACTTCCCCTGAACAGAGTAGTGATGACAGTGGGCTCCCTGACCTCTGTTGCTGGCGTCCGTCGTCACAATGAGGAGAGGAGAGCTGGTCTTGTGGTAGCAACCATGACTTGTCCCCATAGCTAAGCAGGGTCTGCCCTGGTTGCATATGAATGGGAGACTAGAAGTGTGAGCACTGCAAGGTATTCCCCTCAGGGGATGAAGCTGCTCTGGGAAGAGCAGAAGGTTTCAAGTTCCCTCCCTGGTTTCTCCAAGATAGGGCTGAAAGAGATTCCTGCCTGCAACCTTGGAGAAGCCGCTGCCAGTCTGAAGAAAATACTGAGCTAGATAGACCAATGGTCTGACTCAGTATATGGCAGTTTCCTATGTAATAGTCCTTGGAAACTCTAGAAATCTCTTTCCCATAAACAGATTGTTGGGAGAGCTCCACCAGAGAAGAGACATCCGCACCTTGGCTGGCATGTGCACCATTATGTTCCACTTCCTTGAGATGACTGATTGGAATGGCAACAGGAACTGCTGCAGTTCCCTGAGGTGGAACCTCGCCCAAGGTACTGCTTCCAAGGTGGTTACCATTAGGCCTAGAAGTCTTGCCAAGGATAGTACTGGTGTCTTCTATGCATGGAATGCCATCTTTGCTTCCGAGACCAGGGTCTGAATTCTGTCCTCCAGCAGAAAAAGTCGATCTAGCATGGTATCTATAATGACCCCTAGATGTAAGAGCCTGTGGGAAGGTATCAGGTGGCTTTTCTTTTTGTTTATTAAGAACCTGTGTTGTTTCAAGGTAGATAGGGTCACCGCCAGGTTGGATGCCAGCGTGGTATAGTGGTTAGAGTGCTGGACTAGGACCGGGGAGACCCGAGTTCAAATCCCCATTCAGCCATGATACTAGCTGGGTGACTCTGGGCCAGTCACTTCTCTCTCAGCCTAGCCTACTTCACAGGGTTGTTGTGAGGAGAAACTTAAGTATGTAGTACACTGCTCTGGGCTCCTTGGAGGAAAAGCGGGATAATAATAATAATAATGATGATGATTCTGTCTCTGGTGACCTTGATTTCATGAGCAAATCGTCCAAATAGGCAAAGACGTGAATGCCCTGTAGTCTTAGGTGTGCCATCATGGGTGCCAAGACCTTGGTAAAGACCCTGGGAGCCGAGGAGAGGCCGAAGGGAAGGGCCTTGTATTGATAGTGAATCCCTACATATTTGAATCGTAGAAAATGTCTGCTTTTTGGATGAATTGGAACATGTAAATAGGCTTCTTTTAAGTCGATAGAAGAGAGCAGGTCTCCGTGGTAAAGAGCCTCCGTGATGGAGAGCAGGGATTCCATGCGGAACCTTTGTGGACACACACTCTTGTTCAGATGTTTCAAGTCCAGTACAGCTCTTTTGGAGCTGTCCCTTTTGGGAACGGTGAACAGAATAGAATAAATACCCCTCCCCGCCTGAGATGGAGGGTACCTTTTCTACCGCCCCTATTGCCAGAAGATGTTGAATGGCTGACTTTACGTCTGCATGTTTGGAAAAACAGTGAGAGTAGGGGGTAGGAAGGAACCTTGGGCGAAGAAGGGAGTTCATCTCTATTCTGTAACCAGACTTGATCAGTTCCAGGACCCATTTGTCCTCCATAGTCTGCTCCCATGTTTGGAAAAATTTTGAGAGATGTCCCCTGAGCGCAGGCATTTCTGCATCAGAACTGTTGCTTTCCTTGTTGTTTTCCCTGGTTGGAAGATTGTCGCTTTCCAAAATTCTGGCGGGGCGGGGACGGGACGCTGGCGAGACCAGGCTCTCTGAGATCTGAAGTCTCTGTCACATCCTCTGAATGGAGGCGAAAGGAACAAAATGGCTGGAATGATCTTCTGAATGTAGTTTTATCCCCTTTCTTAGGGGCTGTTGGCATTGTCTTTCTTTTATCCTTTGATTCCACCAGCACGTCCTTAAGGGCTGATTCTCCAAAAAGTTTGGAACTATCGTAGGGTACCGCTGACAGGTTTGCCTTTGATGTAACATCTGCCTGCCAACCCTTAAGCCACAGGTGGCATCTGCCCACCACTGCAGCAGCAGATGCTCTAGAGGAGAAACGAATAGAATCCAAAGTGGTATCTGCCACAAACGCCTGGGCTCGGAGTTTCACCAATTTCTGCCTTAGGTGCACTGGATCAGACGGGGTCTCGTCAAGTAGGTCATTAAGCCACAATAAACTTGCCTTTGCCGCCATAGATGCCGCTGTGGCAAACCATGTTGCTAGAGATGAATTGTCATAAAAACGTCTAAAAGCAAATTCTGCCTTCTTTTCCTACAGGTCCTTCAAAGATGCTTCACCGTCTCATGGGATCAAGCACCCAGTGACCAGCTGGACGATTGGTGCATCAGTGCTGGGAGTCTTGAGCAGGTCAGTGGTTTCTTGCTGGAATGAATAAAAGCGCGTAGTTGCTGGCATAAGTTTTTTGTTCAAAGCAGAGACCCTCTCGCTCTGCCCGCTTGGACAGTCTAACGGCCACTGAGAAAGGAACAGGGAGGTGGGAGACTTTTGCGGGCGACGGCTTGACTTTTTTCGCTGTTGGGCTGCTAAGAAGCGGGAGAGGAGAATCGGGAGCCCTTGTGCCCATTGGGAACTCCGGTTTTGCTCGCCCTGCCGGCACAAAAACGTTAATCACCCTCCCTGTGTGCTCCATACACAGATGGACAAACAATAGGCAGGGGGGTGGGAGAAGGTGGGGAGCCAACACACAAAGACAACTCTTTCTTTTTCTTTTTTTTAGATTAACAACAAGGACAGGAAAAGAATAAGGCAGATACGTGAAAGAGGAACAGAAAGGGCAAAAGAGAGCGATAATAAATAAATAACCACAACGAGAGAAATAAGAGAACCTGCCAGGAGCAATGCAGGACTATAAAAACTGGGCAGGGTCATCCCCGTTGAGCTCTAAAAGGCTTTCTATTAGCTATTTACATAGTCCTGCCCAGGAGCACATGACGGGGATAACCCACAGAGATGCCTTGATTGCAGCAACTGAGAACCTTAGCTTTCTAAGAAAGCCTGAGAGCTCAGCTTCAGAATCAACACTCATTTTGTTGAATGACCCCCAGTCTAGTTTGTGGACAAGCACTGTGGAAAACCCACTGAGCAGGACTCACCAATGCCCCATGCCACCATCTCAAGAAGAGATTAATGGTAAGGTGGGCATTGCAGGAATTTCCTGGAGTGTTTCTAGATCAGGTTTCCCCAGAACACAGACTGAACATCACTGAGAATCCTCAGATGCTTATCAGAGTTGGTTCTCGGTGAGAAGATCAGTAATGGCAGCTAAACTATCTCTGAAAGAGCTTGCTCCCACTACCAATTTTTCCCTGCAATGCACAACTGCATGGAGAGTTAGGTGAACCACTCTCACAGATCAAGCAAGGCAACACAGGCACTGAATAAGCCTGACCAGTGCTCCATGTGAGCAGACTGTGAACCGTAGGCAGAACATACCCAGGAATTATCTTGAGCACAGAGGAATGCCTCAGGGCCAGACTACATGCTACATGGGAGATCCACAACACTCTCTCGACATCTTAAAGTTAACTTAAAAACAGGGCAAGAATTGGATCTGGGCACTGCACTGGAGGAGGGCTTTTCTTAAGTTGTTTCTCATAGGAACATAGGCAGCTGCCTTATACAGAGTTAGACCCTTGGTCCATCTAGTCCAGTAGTCTACACTGACTGGCAGTGGTTCTCCAAGGTTTCAGGCAGAAGTCTTTCCCAGCCCTACCTAGAGATGTCAGCAATTGAACCTGGGACCTTCTGCATGGAAAACAGATACTCTACCTGGTCCCCTCACTCCCCAAACCCCAACTTAGGAAATATACAGGTAAGATCAGCAATGGTGGACAAGCTTTACTAAGAAAAAGAGAGAGAGAGAGAGAGTTTGCCTGCCTATCTTTTTCTGCTGTGTGCAGGCAAAAGAGCACTTTCTGTTCATGTAAGGTAACAGACAGAAGAGACCTGGTCAGTGTAAAGCCCCAGAACCCACTACAGAATATGTACGGAGGGTCTTCAGAAGACAGTTTCTGAAGAAAAAGTGTGCCCTAGGGCACATTCTCAATTCTTGTGTGGGTACACCAAGGCCAATTAAGGTGGCCAGTGCTCTGACTAAGCTAACTGTGCAACATGGAACATGCTCCAAAATTCTTTATAATATGCAAGTGTTCCTCAGAAGATAGCTTAATGTGGGGAGAGGGTGGAAATAGTTGTTCTAGGCAATCACCTACATGTGCCCATTACTGAGGGAGGGGAGAATGCAAGAGGAGGGATTTGCCTCACAAATACAAGCAAGCTGTGAAAGAGGGTATGGCAGGGAGGAAGGAGGGATGGAAGACAAACCTGCCAGGAGGCCAGATTTATCCAAATCACCAGCCAATTGGCAGACAGAAGTTGCTATATGTTGTCTTAAAGGGCTGCCATAAAATGGCACACTAAAGTCTTTGGCAGCAGCTCTCACCTGGCAAAAAGGATTCATCCCGCAACAGAGAGAACAGGGATCCCCACAGGATAACATCAACAGCTGACTCAGCATTCTAGATTAAAAAAGAAAAAATTGGTTCTTGTAGAGAGGGGAGCCTGAATATTTAGCCTACTGTTGCAAGGCATTGAGGGGGCAGGGACAAAAAGCAGCAGCAGCAACTTGTCCCACATGCTGGCCAGTCAGGTGAACTCAGTGGGCCTGATCCAGCCCACATGCTGGCAGTATGACTCCCCAGTTGTAAAGGGTATTGTCTAGGCTTGACAAGCCAACTATAGCCAGTTTTCAGAAGTACATACTACTGGATGTCCCTCCCAATCCTATCCCCAGCCGTGATGTGACTCAGTATTATACAGGCAGCTACATAAAGATCCTTACTTACCCCAGTGAGGTAAGGAGTGCCTTTTTTGGTCAGAATCTGTTCAATGTAGTTCAGTGGCTTCCGGATAATCTCCAAAACTTCCTCTCCTCTCTTTCCTTGCACAACATGAAGATACAGGGCTGCAGACAAAGCAGGCTAAGACGGCAGCCAAAAAAATGGAAGCACAATGGTTTACTCATTTTAACAGGCCTTATCTAAAGGAGCTCTGCATGTCATCAGATGCACAAGTGAGTTGACAACAGATACTATCTCTCTCCTCCATCCATGCACAGTTATGGAAAACTGCCTCCCCCCGCCCCCGCTTGGTCATTTACCTACCTCTAGTTCAGTTGCTTCCCACTCAAACAACTGGTTGGCAATATCACTCTGCTCTGGGCCAAGATCTCCCATTTCTTTTCCAGATAACCGGAAGAAGTACCTAGAAGACAAAGCAAAGGGGAAAGGTGAGCACTCTCCATAGGGTATATGTGCACACTTCATTAAAGCCACACAAGGTTTTATGCTATCACAAGGTTAGCTCAGAATTTTCCTAATAAACAAAATAGTAGTAGTAGATAGCATCACCCAGCATGATTTCTTTGCATGCTGTCATTTAATCTCATGCAGTGTTGCCTCGCATTGGTTATTTCTCATGACTGACTACTTCTGGAACACTTGTATTAGATGTGCATCTTATATCTGCAATTTATGTTGGTTTATTCCAAGACCACTAGAGAACCAGCATGGTATAATGGTTAGACTGGACCAGGGAGACCTGGACTCAAATTCCTACTCAGCTTCTGAGTAGAGATTTGAGTCCCTATTCAGTCACCTTGTCCTATACCCTAGCTACCCTAGACTGGATGGTAGTAAGAATAAAAAGGGGTAGCCTCATGTATGTTTTCCTTGGAGGGAGGGCAGGGTACAAAGTGTGGTTAATATTGGCAAGAGATCCTTGCCATTTACAAGCCTTCCCTCCAAACATACCCCACTTGTTTGTAGTAATGACAGGCATTTTGGTAATACATCAGTAATGGAGTAGGAGGCGGCAGTTGCTTCCATGCCGTTTGTGGCATACCTGGCTGGGATTTTTTTACAATCTTTGCCCTGGAAACAGGAAGGGCTAACCACATCTAGAAACAGGTTTACATTTATGCATCATATTCCTGGATCATATTTCTGAATTTTTAACACAAGGATGCAGGTGTGTGGGGGGGGGGGGGGCTCTGTGTCCAGCAGCCAGGTGTGTATATACAGTATAGTGTTTCTGCACCATCACGCATTGCCAGTAGACTATCAAAACTGACAATAGTGTTGCTCCTCTGTTGTAGATGAAGTACAGAATTGCAGTTATTCCTCTCAACCCCGCTCCCTTTAAAATGTTTTAAGTTATTTTAAATAAGGCAGCTTGATCAACAATATCAGTGTTATATTTTGTGGATATGCATATTTCCCATAGCATCCAATATCCTCAGTGGACCTTGTTTAGCATCTCCTCTGCTCCTTTCATATCAAATGGCTCATGCATGCACACAGTTACAACATGAATCCAGCCATGAAGCTAAAACAGCTCAAATGATAATTTCTCCAATTGGTGGGGTTGGGAAGTGATCTTTGTGCACAGCATCTGTTACACGCAGCCCATTAAAACCTTTGTATAAGGGCCATTGCCTTCTAGAATACATGTTCCGATTGAGCCTAGAATGTACATTTTCACACCAAGTTATTCAATACCTACATTTTTTAAAAAAAGATGTCCCACGTCATCCCATTGCTCAAAATATTTAATATTTCCCCATTTCAAAGTATCAGTATAGGCAGTCAAAACTACAAGACCCAATTTCCAAGAAGGTAGCCTGTAACTCTGTCAAACAAGTGACTAGTTGGCAGGTACTTTGCAATTAAGATCAAGATAATATATATCAGTACACGTTTATAAGCATATCGGTATTATACCTGCTACATATATACAGCTGGAAGAGGAGAAAACTGCTATAAATTGATCCGATTGGCCAGTCCCAATGCATAATATCTGGGAGATCTACCCATAGGTTCTCCTGCTAGATATTTTGCTAACCTTACAGTTTTGAACCATCAGAAAACATTCTCACTGGCACATTACAACATGCTTCCCTCAGATTTCCTTGAGGGAAGATCTCAGAACCTTCCATATGAGTGCATTTGTCCCTGCAGTTCGGCTACAGTGGAAACAGTGATACATGTACTTTTGTATTGCTCTTACTATCACAATATACAATCTATGTTTATTACAGCTCTTATAACTATCCAGACAGATCAGATGAATTCTATTTTACTTGGCCAATATTGGATTCCTTGATAAAGTTGCAAAATTTATGGCACCTGCTATTAGAATCCAGCGCAAGATAGTCCCCTGCTAACTAAGCAAAGAGGCACCTTTTATCATGGTGATTCTCTTTACTTAACAGGGGGAGAGCAACTGGCCCTATCTATCCCCCAAATCCCTCCAGTGGCTGTTGCTGGTGTCTATCTTATGTTTCTTTTTTAGACTGTGAGCCCTTTAGGGACAGCATGTCATTTTCTTTATCTATGTAAATTCACTTTTGTTGAAAAGTGGTATAAACATATTCATTGTATTCGTAAGATGATTAAGTTGACTATTCCCTGAATGATTGTTTATCCCTCCTGTGTTTTATCTATGTATTTCTTTTGCTGGCCTATTGACCATAACAATAAAGTTTATGTTTAAGGTCTGATTAGCTAGTTTGGTCATACACAAGCATCAGTTAGGAAGTAAAAATTTCAGGCATACCAAATTCAGCCATCCAGAAGGTGAATTCTAGAATTGTTGGTGGATGTCCTACCACCTAGTATCGGGCCTCACTCCAAGAGGGTAACAACATGTCTTCCAACCACTATCTAATTTGAGTTCTATGGACTCAGTAGCTCTGCATCATCTAAAGTCAACTTCCAGTTTTGCCAATAAGGAGCACATGTTTTCTTTACTTCTGCTCTTTTCCTTACAAGAGGCTTGTTTTATCCAATTAGAACTAGAGGCAGATTAGAATAATTGCTGGCTTTACTAAAGGGAGAGTGACCTCAGCCGTTTTCCCAACTGTGCTTTGGTACAACCCAAGACTTTTTGTACATGGCCCAGTCTGCAGTAAACTTTCTGAATCACCATTTTAAGACTGTCACAAATTGCAATGGGCCTACTGCTATGACCTTTACTAGCAACATCTTTTTCTCTCCCCACCTGTCTGTTTATCAGCCAACCAGGGGAAGAGTTCTGTGGAACTAAAAAGCTAGCCAATTGCTTTGCTTATCAATTAATCCTAATACAGCTACTGTTTCAATTAGAACAATATATATTTGAAGCCAAGAAACACGCCCATATTCAAGTACTGTACATCAGACAGAAAGCAGCATTCAGTTAACATATCATAGGAAGCTTCCATTTACCGAGTCAGACCATTGGTCTATCTAGCTAAGTATGGTCTACACAGACTGGCAGCAGTTTCTCCAAGGTTGCAGGCAGGCGTCTCTCTCAGCCCTATCTTGGAGAAGCCAGGGAGGGAACTTGGAACCTTTTGCTCTTCCCAGAGCGGCTCCATCCCCTAAGGGGAATATCCTACAGTGCTCACACTTCTAGTCTCTCCTATTCATATGCAACCAGGGCAGACCCTGCTTAGCTAAGAGGACAAGTCATGCTTGCTACCACAAGACCAGATCTCCTCTCCTGATACTAATCTAATACAGAGCTCTCACTCTGAGACTAATTTGGGCAAGCAGTAAAAACCTATAGAAACTGAAAGTTCTCCCAGAATCCATCAGTTTCCAATTGTTGTTGGTTTTTCTGCTTTGGTAATCTGGAATAGTGTGCACTGCATTACCCATTTTCCCTTTGTGACACGACTGTAGTCAGTTGTACACCATGCAGCCCAGGTCACTTAGCCATGCCCTCTACACATTCACAGTTCATTAGTGAAATGTTGGAGGATATGATAACCCAAGATTTCCAGCACCCATTGCTACAATACCATCTGCATTTGTCCAGCGTCACCATCACTAAGCACTGAACACAACAGGTACAATGAAGTAATGTCACCAGCAGCTTGTCTTGGGAACAAAGAGTGTTCAACATCCCATACTCACTGGCAAATTGTATTTGCAGAGAAAAGGAAAGATTCTTTTTCCAACAGCAGAGCAGGGATTCGTGGGTGGGTGAGGAATGGGACCACATGAGCTGTCAAGAGGGAACATGTACAAATTAGGGAAAGGGTTTACACACATTCCCACACAAAATGGCACAACTTTTTAACACTTCTTCATTCATACAGCAAAAGTGGCAGGCAAAAACTCACAAAGTTAGCATATTTCTCTTTCTCTGTAGTTCATATAATATTTTGTGGGTTCCATAGTCTATTAGCAGTCAAAGAAAAAACCAACCCACCCCCCAAAAAAACAAGAAACAGAAGGCACCCAACCAAAAAAGGAGACCAAGTCTCACGGTGCTGTGAAACATTTACTGCCCAACATGTTACAGCCTCAAAGGCCTTCTTCAGGGGAATAATTTGCAATATTTCAAATTGACACCTTGAGCAAGTAGCCTTTGCCTTCTTACAAACTTCAACAAATGCTTCACAGCACTGTGAGACTTTGTCTCTTTTTTGCTTGCCCTTTCAGCCAGGAATCTTCCTTCCCTGGCAAGATTGATATCTTTTTCTGGCAGAGCTCCCTGGTTTTTCCCCCCAGTAAGTCAGAATTCAGCATTTCTGGTTGTCATACAACTGTTCAAAGCAAAGGAACTCTAAAACAAAAAGTTAGCAACCCCACAAAATGAAATTCCTGACTTTAAAAAAAGGATGCTTGCTGCATGTCTGACATACTCAGGATCACATCTTTTAACACTAGATTTAGTAAATCCAGAAGAACTTCCACACTCTGTTCTGTACTGAATGCCATGAATCTCCACTAGTCCACATACGTATGAAAATAACAGAAGTTAGCAAAAGCCCACCATCAATCCAGGTTACAGGATGCTGAAATTGCAAAACAGTTGAGGGTAGTGTGCACAGGGCAGGAGCATCTTTAGAATAGGAATACCCTGAAGTGAATCTGTCTATTCTGTTTCGTTTCTGCTGCTTTAGGGTTCTGGTTCGTAAAAAAACAAATAAATAAAAATCAAGAATTCTATTATTTCGCTTCAGTTTATGTTTTAAAACGCTCAAGTTAGCCCCCGGAAGGCAACATTGGGTCAAAAGGCGGGATAGAGCATATTTTAAACAGACATGAAAGAGAGTCCCTCCAGCTCTAGGAGCAGGGAGTCCTTCTTCGTATGCCACCAACATTGCCCACCCCACCCGCTCCCCTCACTCACCATCCTGGGCAACCCACTGCAGCTCCACAGGAGCGTCGGTGGCTTGGGCAGCCGCCAGCACCTTAAGCCCCCCAGGGCTGCCTTGGCTGATGAACAGCTTCATGCTGCTTCCTGCTCCCTCGCTTCGGACCACGCTGTGCGCGTCTCTCCACTTCCCAGCTGATGCAACAAAGCCGGTATCCGCTTCCTAATATTAGCCGCTGACTGAGGCCAGGCCGGTCCCCGCCTTCTCCTTCCACTTGTCATTCAGCAAGCCGGTCGCGCCCCTCCCTCTCCCTCACACACCCACTTTGAGGCCTGTGTAGGTAAGTAAGTATTCATACGTACCCACACACGCCTCAAAAACCCGCCTCCATTCCCCGGAACTACAAATCCCAACATGCATCGCCGACGAAACCGGAAGTTGCCGTGAACGACACGCGGTGGCAGCAGCGGTCGAGAGCGCCAATTTATTTGTGAGTCACTTCCCGATCAAGGGTATCGACTGCGGCTTTGCTTGAAAATGTGGGATAATAAATAGTAACGCCACTACCGTCAATAAAAATAAAGGGCGAACAGCCAATGTTAGTACTAAGTCGATCAATAATGCCTATAAGTCCGGGAGAAGGAAGCAGAAGCAATTCAGTAAAAGTCTTGGTGATTTTTTTGTAGTGTGTTTTTTTTAAGGCGGAGGGAGTCTCTGGAGAAGGGCCTCGGAAGCAAAGATCAGGGGCAATCTAGGATAGATCGAACTAGTCTTGCGGCATCTTAGACCCACAAGTTTATTGTAGCATAACTTTTCACAGACTACAGCTAGCTTCATCCTCCGAGCTTGTGCAATAATAAATTTGTTCGTCTTTTAGGTGCTACTACAACACATTATGAATATTCAGTTTATAGACTGCTTTCCCACGTAAATCAGTACCCAAAGAGGTACTTACTGTATGCAATCTAAAACCGCCTAGAGATTTATATATCAGGAGGTATAAAAATATGATAAATAAAATCCAGAGCAACCACTTTAAAACAAATATAGCCATTAAAAGTATCCATTATTTTTGCTGCAACCGATCGATACGGTTGATCCTCCTATGGAAGTAGTATTATCGACGTCGTTTTAATGGAGCAGTGTATACATAGAGAAAGGAAAAAAGAGCAAGACATGTCTGAGCGCCTTCTGGTTAACACGGAAAGCAGCCGTGCGTTGGACTTGATTCTTTCTGGACGCAGTGAAGTCACTCTATCCCTTGATAGCTTTCTAGTGAAACCCGCTCTATTTTACAGTTACATTTCAGTCCCGAATTGCCAATAAGGTGCAGTGATACAAGACTTTCATAGAGATGCTGTCGTTTCCGGGAGTGTTTTTTGGGGGGTGGGGGCACTGTTAGGCACATAGAGATAAGAAAAAGCGTAGAGTGACACATAGTCTGACCTAGTTTCAGTAGCCCTCCCCCCACCGGAGGGGGGAGTTAGAACTGCCCACAGGGGCAAAAATGGAGAAACTGGGCATAATCATGATTGGACCGCAAGTGTTCTCTCCAGGAGGAAAGGTACCATCAAAGAAAAATGCATGCTTTTTCTAGCTCGGGGTTTATTTCATGTGGAAAAAATAATAGTAAGGCATTTAAATTTGTAACGTGACTTTATGCGATCAATGAAGAAACAGGCTTCTGCGCCGCAGGTGGTCTGAGGGGGCAATGTAAGTATATTAACTTTTCCTGCAACCTGAGGGGTTTTCTTGGAAATTCAAACCAGGTCCAGTCCCCTCTGAAATATCAACTGTTTGGACTACCTTGCAGGGCTGTTGTAAAACACTCTTTCACGTCTAAAATATGTGAATAGAGCTATTTTCTAAATGTGTAGAAACACCACCAACAAACCACGGGTTTCCACACGAATTAAAGGGACGATAATGAAACCTGAAGAGAAAGAGCATGAACGTTTCTCTTTGCTAGTACCTTGTGTGTAGCATGGGGGCGGGGAGGGGAAGCATTGTTCCCTGTGCGCAGGCGCAGCTGTCACTTCCGCCCCAAGGAGCTTTTCAAATGGCTTCTCTATTAGAAACCCGCAAAGTGCCTATCCAGACCGTGTCAGGGGTTACTCTGGTATTTTCTTATCTCTGTAGTTAGTGGAGTAAAAGCACGGTGTGAAGGATAATAACGGCGACAATTTAGTTAGAATCCTCTCTATATAGAATACTATAACTGTATAATTAGAATTATCTGGTGTGCATTTTATGCAGCTTTTTTTTTTGCTGGAAATCCAAGTCAACCACTGACAAAAAGTGATGGTATGGGGAGAGGCAATAATATACTTCGATTGCAGTATTTTAAAGTTAAATTTTACCATTCTTATTTTTGTGCAAAAGGGTTCTTCCGATTATTAGATGTTCCTGAGTACATCCCTGCATAACAACACTAGATTACTTTGCAGGGTACTAATGGTATGTTTCCCAGAGTATGGGAAACACCTCTATCGGGCAGCTGCGATATAGGAAGATGCTGAAAGGCATCATCTCATACTGTGAGGGAGGAGGCAATGGTAAACCCCTCCTGTATTCTACCAAAGAAAACCACAGGGCTCTGTGGGCACCAGGAATCAACATCGACTCGACGGCACAACTTTACTTTTACCAACCTATCTCTCTCCTTACCCCACCGTATGATGATAATACTGGACTGCATTGCAGGGCCTGTTGTGACCCGCTCAACCTCTTCCATGTCTCCAGTGTTCAGTATTATTAATAGTGGATTATTTTACGGAGTTGTCATTCAGGAGTGCAACTGACAGGCCTCCTGTCAGTTGCAGTGCACTGAAAGCATTATGCCTTTTGCCCAAAAGTAGAGGTCAAACTACATAGGGTTAACAAGTCTTTGTGGGGCAATAACGAGGCAGGGAGCAGGATTCCTTCCTGTACCTTTCAAAATTACATCATCATAGGCAGAAATCACAGGCTCCAAATAAAGCACCATGCAGCCTTTTAAAGGCACAGGAATTTTGGTATCTGTGGTTTCAAAACATCTCTCACTAAAGTATCTTTGTGGACCCTTCGCACCATCCACTTCCGTTTTGCCAGAGTGTAGCAACAAACATGCCAATTTCGCTACCAAGGCAAATACGTTTGGGGATGGATTTTCATCAGATCTCCCTTTCTCACACACCATGGTTCTAATCAGGGCCCCTATAACTATTATACACATATAGTTTGGTCCATAGTCCCTTAAAGATCTCTTATAACTAGTCAAATCCCCAGTTCATTTTCTGGCCAAGTTCTGACTTATCTTGTTTCCCCCTGCAATCCCTTCTAAATTATTCTTCACAATTTAAATTTTACACACAACTTACACACTGAATGTCAGCTGCTCTGCTGCCTGTCTTCTTCATCCCCACACTCACCAACTGCCTTTTTTTCAAACACCCCAGAAGTTCTGTTCCAATAGACAATGAAGGAGCCATGTCATCCAAGCAAGCAAAATAATGATAGATACAGTAGAGAGATAGGTAGGTAGAACTATTATTTGAGAGCACTTCAACAAGAGGGAGCCTCTACTTCTGCCCTATTTTATTTAAATATTTATATTGATTCTGCTGAACTTCCACCACATGTTGAGGATTCTGGTCACAATCAGAAGTAGGGCTGTGTGGAGTTCTTATTTTATTTTATTTTTTAATCAATATTAGGGAAGAAGGGAACCAAGTGTGAAGTCTTCTCCTTCAAATTTCTTTCTCTCTCCTATTTTCTATCATTGTATAGTATTATCAAATTACACGCTTACATGCAAAACCTAGACACTTTGGGCCTATTATTATTATTATTATTATTATTCCCATTTCTATTTTTAAGAATGAGTAAAGGTACAATGACTGAATTCTGACCATGGTTTGTTGTTCCAAGAACGAACAACAGTAAGCTTCAGGCGCACATGGACCCTCCTCCTCCTTACCCTTCCTTTGCGTGAAAAGGTCAAGAGACCAGAAGCTTGTGCTTCTAGTTCTCTCAGAGGCAGAGACCACATTCAGATGAAACAGCAAACTATGATTTGCTGCTAAACAGAAGCAGAAGCATCTAAAGTCCCCCTTCTTCTACATGAAGGGAGCATACAAGATTGTCTAAATGTGACCAGTGCCTCTGAGCACATGCAGAGTGTCTTTTCCATTTTTCAATAAGTCTTTTCTATTCAAATAAAACAATGGAAGCATTTAGTTTTTCTGAGTCTGTGCAGAGTGCACATTTTTGAAGGATAACATTGTTCAATTTATTGTTCTAAAAAGATTATCTCATAGAAAGTAGGGAAATATCAGTAGAAGATGTTATTCCTATTGCATCCAATAATCAAAGAGACCATTACCAATCCTGGATGTCCACTGCCTGCTACAGAAAGCAACGACATACCAGTGAGTGTGCTCAAAATCATTTTGTGTGTTACTTCTGGTACGTATGCCATAGGATGTTGATTCCTACTTTAAAGTGTTCATGCACAGAAGCCCTTAGACAAATCTATCAGAATTTCAGGGGGCATCATGACCAGTGTTCCCTCTAACAGGGATTCCCAGATGCTATTGACGACAACTCCCATAATCCCCAAGCAAAAGCCATTGTAGCTGAGGATTTGGGAGTTGTAGTCTACAACATCTGGGAATCTGTTAGAGGGAACACTGATCATGACTTCTGGAGGATCCACCATGCACATACATTTCATCCCATTCTGACAAAGAAAAAACAGTTATAAGAATTTCAGTTATTTCCCACAATAGTCTATGGTCAAAGCAAAGATAATAGCAATATCTGCATTATGTTTCTTCCTGGCAGCTCCAGTAATTGCAAGAGTGCAAGAATGCCAATTAAACATAGGACTGGTTCACATGATCAATGCAAAGTGGGCTCAGGTGTGTGCACTCCCACAGAGCATGTCATGAGAACTCCATTTTCCTGGAATCCCAATTGGCACTATACCAAGCCCACTTCAGATCCTAGATTAATAATATAGGGCTGTTCTCACAATTATCACTAGGCTAGGATAAGCCTACAACCCTAGTCTGGGACTGGGAGCTATGTGCCCTCCTGATTGGCCATTGTGAGAATTCTACAAGCAAAGTAGGAGGAGAGGGCATTGCTTGTCTGTGAGCTGGGTACGGAGGCACGGGGAGTGCTTTCCCTCCATCTTCACTCTGGAGCTGGGTATATGTTCTTGGCCATACCCAGCTCACAGATGAACTTTTCCCCATCCTCCTACCTTGCTTGTAGAATTCTCATGATGGCCAATCAGGAGTATGCACAACTCCTGAACTAGGGTTGGAGGCTTCTCTTACTCTAGTAATCATCATGAGAACCACCCTAATGTGGACTTGAAATGGGTTTGGTAGGGCCATTGGGATTTCAGGGACATTGCCAAGTTCACGCTACAAGGCCACGGGGCTTATTCCCAAGAAAGTGTGCTTAGGATTGCAACCAAGTCCTTAGAGAGCAATTGAGCAGGGGCAACTGTTTCAGGATGTGATTACAGCAACAATAGCCAGAGAAACAGGAGACAGAATTGCATCAAACCCTAGCCCTATTCACACATTAGGCTTGTTCACATGACCATGACCAAGATTGATCATGCTCCCTGCCTCCTACCTTGTTTTTCACTCAAGACGTGACCAAATGTCAGGAGCGTGTTCAGCTCCTGAAACTAGGTAGGATGCTTGTCCTACCCAGTTCACAGTCATGTGAACAAGCCTAATATGTTCAACATACTATAATCTGTGTAGAGTGTACACAGATACAGATCTCAACACAGGTATAATTATTCACAAGTTATGTTACATAAGTTCCCTCCCCCTCAGTCATAATGCTACATCAATTTTAATCTCCGTAATACTGCAACACTTTCCTTATATTGCATTTACTGTATAGTATTACTGTTTTACAACTTGTGCTGGTCAACGACCGTAATAAAGATTATTATTAATGTTACATAAGAACACAAGAACAGTCCAGCTGGATCAGGCCCAAGGCCTATCTAGTCCTGCATCCTGTTTCACACAGTGGCCCATCAGATGCCTCTGGGAAGCCCACAAGCAAGAGGCAAGGGCATGCCTTCTCTCTTGCTTTTGCTCACTTGCTACTGCTGAACACAGATACAGCAGTACATCCAGGGGGCAGAGCCACCATAGGGTGAACAGGTTCAAAGAACCCAGGCTGCCGCCCCTCAGGGGCCACGCCTTGGACCCCAGACACGCACCCCTCGCGTCTGATGTCAGATTGGGGCATGGTTTAGCTCCCAACCAGCCAGCACTGCGTTTGCAGCATGGCCTGAGCAGCTCTCCCTGACTTTTAAACGGGGCCACTTGCTCCATTTGGGAGCTAAACCACGCCCCCCGTGTCTGATGTCAGATATGGGGGCATGGCTAACCGATTCCTGCATCTGACATCAGGCGCTGATGCAGGGGGCAGGGCTAGGGGGGGCCATGGTGGGCTGCTGCTGGCCTCCCTCTGCACCTGAGTACCTCTATCTGTATCTTGCATTGCAGGGGGCCTGGACCCAGGTTCACTTTCAAATGAACATAGGTACAGTTATTCACACAAAAATCTGTCCATGTGTATAGACATCTGGAAGCAGGTACGACATAATGTCAGAATAGGACTATTGTTTCTTTTGTTTCATCCATTTCAAGCACCATTACATGGAGAGTGTCTACAGAAGTGTGTGTGTTGGGGCGGGCAGAGCTGCTGTACAAACTGGAAGTGTGCTAAACTGGAAGCGTGCAAGAAGAGAATTTACATTAACAAGGGCAAGAAGTAAGCACAAAATGTCCTCTGTCTGGCAGTGCCCTTATTGGGATGCTAAAGACTGCTCTAGTGGTTTTTGTGTGTGGAAACTTCATTCTCTGTTAATGCCAAGATCAAAACAGATGAACCACGTGATCTACACTCAAGCACTTAAATTTAGGTCCAGTCCAGGAACAGCCTGGTCCTGAGCATCTTCACTCAGAAACCAGTATATGAATTCCATGGGGGCACTTCCAGATATTGTGTTATCTGGAATGGTCACACCTCACTTTTTACTGGTGGTTTACACAATATGGGCATCCGTTCATTGTCCACCTGTATTTTTCCTACGCTTAGATTGTCACATTTATGAACAGAGAACACTGGACTTTTTTCAGAATAGTGTCACAACTACAAATGTGGATTTTTAGCCTCATTTGGTTGAGAGGCACAAGTCCAGATACAGCAGACCATAATAGGTTGTGGGGGGCGGTGTGGTAAAAAAGTGGAGGTCAGTCTACAAATATATAGCCTCCCCAAAACATGCTATATCTACTGTGGTATGGAAGGAACATTACAATTCCACAGGTGTCTGCAAATGGAAAAGCAGCAATTGGCTACAAGCAGAACGTCTGCAAGTGCCTGCTTTGTACCCTCAGGTAATCGTGTGTAAGATTGCAAGCAAGCAGTGTTAGCGTAGTTTACTACAGAATGCCCTCTCTAGATTTCAGTGAGGTTTACTTCCAAGAAAGTGTGCAAAAGATTGCAACTCTTACCTCATGGATCTTAGCGGCTTTCTGTTGCTGTAAGGACTTTTTGGTAGACACAGAAACCTATGATAAATAAAAACACATTTAATCCCCCCCCCCCCCGGTCCGTGTGTGTTTTAAACAGGCCATGAATCAGAGATAGTGCCTCCTTCCTGCTGTGTGTTTCATGTGAACAAAGAAGCTCACTGAAGCCTACAGGAAACCATTAACGCATACGAAAACGGATGTGTGATACCTGCGCTGTTGTGCCCCATGCACCAAATTCTTTTAAACAAATGAAATGCTTCATCTTCCCCACTGCCCCAACAGGAGAGGGAAAGAAGAACAGAGCAGATTCAGGAGCAAAGAACGCAAATCGCTCTTTGAGAAGCGGCGTCCCTCACTGTGATGCGGGTTCAGGTAAGTAGAACTCTGATCAAGACAGTCATACAGAGCGGTAGCATTCTTGTGGTGATCATGAGTCAGCATGATCTGGAGCTATGCTTCTGGGCTTGGCGATAGGTCAGAGAAGTTCCTGAATACAGTTTCTGTCCTCATCCCTGGATATATGGAGCTTCATGAGTAGAGTGGGTTGGAGTGGGGATGGAAAGCCAGGCTCCATGGCACTGATACTTCAGTCTAGGATTAAATGGAGAAGAGGGGAGTCTCTGTGTCCTCTTAGCCCCTAATGGATATTTTTGCACACTTTTCACTTCCCAGTTCAGCCGGGCAGGCTTTGACGGACCAATTGCCTTGTGAGAAGAGAGTTGTTGGCCTGGGAGGCAGGACTGCTGGTCTGTGGTTTACTAGGCAGATTAGCTCAAGCCCTTCCGGTTCCATTTTGAACCCCAGACTCCAACTTGGAGTGCACAAGCAGCTCTCTCCCAAGGTCTGCAGCAATGACTCATTTGTTTCCATCTGCTGCAATTTAACACAGAGAAGGATTTTCTGATCTGAGTGTGGCCCCTCCCAAGAGGCGACCATCAAAACTCTCCTAATTGCTGGAGCCGGATTAGGCCCTCTCTAGCTATAATCCTGAAAATCAAGGCCTTCTCCAACAGCCTGGGCCAGTCAGAACACAAAAAGTATGACTCAAACAAATATATAACAGTCAACAAGGCTGAGTGCTTCATACGCAATTGTAAGTGATCTGTGCTCCAACTGTAACTATTTACCAGGGACAACCCCAGTTCATAGGATCTGTCCCCGAGAAATCACTGATAAACTTGCTTTGGGTGGCAGGGGCGGGGGTGGGGGACTTGGTTTTTAATTTGGTCTGGGTTGCTAGCTTCAAAGCTTGGCTCCCACTCCAGGATCTCTAGAACTGGAGGACGCACTTTACCTCTCATGAACTTTAGAGCCTTTAGCAGTGCAAAATAGTGTGCATGTGGGCTTTGGGCAGTGATCCTAGATATGAGATGTTACAAATATGTCCCTATTTTCATCTGTAAAATGTTGGAGGTAACCATATTGGTAACCATATGTTGGAGGTAACCATATAGCGTTTCCAATGTGCAAAACTATATTTAAAACATGCCAGACAAATTAAAGACCCTTTTCTGTGCCACAAGGGTCGGATACCACTGGTCAAGACACTCTGCAGATTTTAAAGTACAGTTAACAAACTGTTCTGAAATTACTGTGTGGCACCCTGATTCATCTGTCTGGGATTCTGATCCCTGCTAACTAAGCAGAAGCACCTTTTTAAAAATGGTGATTCTCTTTATTTAGCAGGGGGAGAGCAACTGGCCTTATCCATCCCCAGCACAGCATCTCTCCAGTTGCTGTTGTTGCTATCTTATGTTTCTTTTTTGTGGGCCCTTTGGCGACAGGGAGCCATTTTATTTATACGATGATGAATACGACAAATATTTATATACTGCTTTTCAACAAAAGTTCACAAAGCAGTTCGCATAGATATTAGATAGATAGATAGATAGATAGATAGATAGATAGATAGATAGATAGATAGATAAAAAATTATTTATTTACTTGCTTACTTGTTTATATCTATGTAAACAGCTTTGGGAACTTTTGTTGAAAAGCAGTCTATAAATATTAATCGCCCCTTCCCTGTTCTTGTAAGTTGTGCTCTGACAGGTGTGATGGCGGGGATATAAGATTAATGGAGACTTATGGCATTTTTTGAGGCCTGCTTGTTTACAGATATACAAGTGGAGAACAGGCAAGCACCTGAACAAACCACACTAGTATCTAAGGCAGTATATCAAAGCAAACAGCATGTCCTGGATGTCGTGGACAGTCCAGGATGGAGGCAAAGTGTAGTCCTGGATAAAAAATGTCTAGGAATTTGAGCAGGAAGAATTGCTTTAAGGAATTTACCTATTTTTCTGGTGCTTCTCTCCAGGCATTGTAGCTACATGGTATCTGTGGTGTTTTTGGTTAATCCATTCATGGGTCCAGGCCAGCTTTTGAATGGTGGTTTAGTTACTTTTATTCCTTGTGTTGAGGTGGGGCTGCCAAACAGCCAGCAGCAAGCACACTGAAGGTAGACCTCACTTGCCCCTCTGTAAATAAAATCTATCTCATTAAACCGTTAATATTCCTGATTCAACTCCACTGCCTTGTCTTTTCATACCACAACGCTCTCTTCAGGATTCTACAGTGTCAATGTTTAAATGCCCCATATTCCTACCCTTTCTTGGGCACCACAGCTGCTGACTGGCTAGGTTGGCTTTCTATATATAACTCAAATACAGATATTTATTTACGACCCATGGTCAGCTTACAAAACAACTAAAGAATGGTAGAATACAGAAATCCTCCGAAGGTTAACAGTTGCTAGGAAACAATAAAACATCAGTCACATACAGTACCATTCAAAGACTGAACTAGCAATTGCTAACAATAAATATAAATATAAACTAAAAATTCAGGAAGAATGTACACATGAAATAAAAAACTGACGTAACCGCATAGCATTAGAGCAAAACTTCGCCACCTTAAATGTAGTAGTTGGAGATTGATCTACCAAAAGATAAGAGACACAAAAAACTTCTGAGCATCCTGGAAAGGGTGCCAGACAAGGAGATATCAGGAGGCGTCTTATCTTTCTGTAAAACAGACAATGGAGCAATACATGTTGGATGGTTTCAATCTCCTTATAACCATGTGGCAGATTCTGTCGTCCTTAGGTATGTTCTTTATTCTCCCCGCCAGGAAACCCAACGGGAGCTCTAAAGAAAGCCCTCAAATAGTGTGGGTTCTCTAGGGTATACAGATAAGTAGTGGGACCCCTGACAGCAGTGCATAAACCCAGTTTCCTTCTCGAACATTCTGGGATCATGGAAAGCTTGTGTTGATATTCAGTACCCAGGACTCTCTGCTTCAGAGCCTGTAGAGCTTGATGATGGCTCAACAAAACCAGATAATCCATGGAGAATCCCAATGACAGAATGTGACCTAGTTTGTTTATTTATTTATTGTTAAATTCCTATACCACCTTTCATTAAAGCAATCCCAAGGCGGTTTACAGCAAAAAACTAAAACACAAGATGGTAAAAAAGACACAATTAAAATATTAAGTGAAAAAACTATTAAACAAATCTGATTAAAAATTTAAAACAAAGGCATAAAAGCAGTACAGACTATGAAGAGCAGCAGCAGAGAATCAAATAAATGCCTGGGCAAAAAGGCAAGATTTTACACTTTTTCTAAAAGCTGTGATGGAGACCGAGGAGCGAATAGCCACCGGGAGAGCATTCCAGAGTCTGGGGGCAGCAACAGAGAAGGCCCTGTCCCGCATGCACGACAACCGAGCCACCCTCATTGTCGGCACCCGGAGCAGAGCCCCCTCAGATGACCTCGTCAAGCGGGCAGCAACCCTTGGGAGCAGGCAGTTCCTCAGGTATCCCGGGCCCAAACCGTTAAGGGCTTTAAAGGTCAAAACCAGCACCTTGAATTGGACCCGGAAACAAACTGGTAGCCAGTGCAGCTCTTTCAAAATGGGTGTGATGTGCTCCCACCGGGCAGCTCCAGATAAAACCCTAGCTGCTGCATTTTGCACTAGCTGTAGTTTCCGGATACTCTTCAAGGGCAGCCCCACGTAGAGCGTGTTACAGTAATCCAGCCATGACGTGACTAAGGCATGGGTAACTGTGGCCAGATCTGCCTTCTCGAGAAAGGGACGCAGCTGGCACACTAGCCGAAGCCGTGCAAAGGCCGTGCAAAAGCCACCGCCTCCACCTGAGCTTCCAAAAGCAGAGCCAGGTCCAGTAATACCCCCAAGCTATGTACTTGCTCCTTCAAGGGGAGTGCAACCCCATCCAGAACCGGTAAAATCTCCTCATCCCGATTGGCTCTCCTACTGACCAACATTACCTCCGTCTTGTCTGGATTCAATTTCAGTTTATTAGCCCACATCCAACCCATCACGGCCTCCAGCCCGCAATTCAGGACATCCACTGCCTCCCTAGGATCAGGTGACAAGGAGAGATAGAGCTGAGTGTCATCCGCATATTGCTGAGAACTCAGTCCAAGTCCCCGGATGACCTCTCCCAGTGGTTTCATGTAGATGTTAGACAGCACACATAGTTCACATAGGCCTTCTACAATTTTAATCAAGACATTAAAAAAAACCCCAACTTTTCACAGTCTTAAATCATAAGGAAAAGAAGCACTGAGTCTCCATGTATATATTGTCTGTAGTTTTACTGTCTCCAAGTGCATTTGGAAAAGGCAAAAGACCACTGTGCTGATCTGCCACTTGAGGGCATCTTCCAGGAAATAGATTCACACCTCCTCCACTGATGACTACATACCATCCACATGTGCTCCATTACAGTGCAAGCCTGACCACAAGGTGATGCCTTTTTTATGAAGACTGGCTGCGTGAAAGGGGGCTGGAGAATTCTGACCTGTGGAACAGAGAATAGGGAAGTTGGAGAACAGAGTGTCCCTCGAGAATACAGAAGTTGGTCATGCCTGGCCTAGATGGTAAATTCTAGATGGCAGAAGTAAATGGATCAGTGGATGGCAGACGGTTGGATAATTTTGCTTTGGAGGAGAATAGGACTGGATAGGGTTACATGGCATCCCTTCGGCCTGAGCTGTGCTGACCACAGGGATCTTGGGGAGTGCTAGGGGATGAGCACCGTCAGGGGGAGCCTAAGATGTTGCTGCACCTGGGGCAAGACACCAAATGCTACCTTGCCCCATGACCCTAGTGGGGGCCAGCTCCTTTCCAAAACCAGCCTTGGCAAGCTTTGAAAGTGGTGCATGGGTGGGAGGAGGGAAGGTTGCTAGCAGCCTCCTCTTCATTCGTGCTTCTTGCAAGCTTTGTAAGGAGTGTGAGGAGAGGTGCAGACCAGTCCGAGGAGCTACTCCAAGGGCAGCGGCAGGGGGCATCTCACTGCCCTGAGGGTGCCCCAGTAAACTGCTGCCTGAGGCAACTGCCTCATGAAAGGGCCGTCCCTGAGTAGAGACATCGGTTGGTTTGTCTGAGGGTTTCTAGAAACTGCCTCCCTGAGTCAGTTTTATGTGAGCAGAGCAAATTCCACTGGGAACATTCTGCTTTGTATGGCTGAGTGTTCACTCCCTGCAATGAGCCGCAAGAGCTGGGTTGCTTCCTATTGCAACAGCATCCCTGTGACGTATGCTTTTCCAGAGCTAAGCAGCAAAGCCTGCACTTCTGTTTAAAATGGAAAATCTGACTGTGTCCCCAATCTGAAGAACATCCCCAAAGCCAGCCACACACACACACACACACACACACACACACACACACACACACACACACACAGAGGCTCTGGCTGACCCATATAGAGCCATGAGGGGCATAGAATCTCAGACATAGGGTGTACATTGTGGCATGTCTCAATGGGCAGTCTGATTGCTGCTTTGCAGCCAAGGACAAAGATGGAATGCTCACCTCCTGAGTTATAGCTAGGGTTGCCAACATTTCATTGCCAGAATGAGGGATACAACTTCCAGAATGAGGGACACAAGCTTGCGGGGGCGGGGGGGGGAGCTGGGAGGTGTATGCAGTGGTAATCTAGAGCCTGAGTATCACTGACATATATGTAATTGAATTATATGCTGTTGAATAAATGAGGGACAAATGCTGTCCCTATAAGGACCAACATTTCATCTCTGAAATGAGGGACATCCTGCGTAATGAGGGACAGTTGGCAACCCTAGTTACAGCACTGACTTTCTCCTGCCTAGCTTTCCCTTTGAGTAGTATTTACGCCTGTGGTTGAGGCTTTTTAGCACAGGTAAAAGGATCCTGAAAGCCAGTTATGTGGTCACTGAAAGAAGGTACTATAAGCAGCAGTGTCTCGTGTAGGAAGGAGGACAAATTGAAAATGGAAAGGCCCCTTTTCTAATCATAATTATCCAATGGAATTCACTGTCACAAAGGGCACTGAAAGCAAAAAATCAACCTGAGCCTGTCATCAGCTAGAGTTCCAATAGATGCTGGGAGTTTATGCCCATTCCTTCCAGCAAGGACCACCTCAAGTTACTGTCAAAGGGTGCTATTTTGGAGCTGTTTATGGACTACTGAAGAGAAATCCTATTCTTTTTGCAACCATCGTATAGTATAGAATACTTTAAAAAAAAAAATCCATATTACCTAGAGATTCAACATAATTAATGATAATGTATAATATCATGAATAATACCCGTGGGTTTAACTAACAGACTAGAATAGAAGATTATCTTTTATTCTAGATTGTCTTTTTATTCTAAACCAGTTGTATTATCACAGTCCTGATTACACAGTCCAAAGAGCCTGGTTAAAAATAACCAGGATCACTGAACCTCATGGAGCTAATTCTGAGAGCACAAACCACTCCAGTTAACCAGGAAACATAACTAGGACTGAACCCTAATTACCCTAGTTATCTATTTGTGGTTAAATGCTGGTTAACTGGAGCTGTTTGACCAGGATTGCTGTGAAATTCTGGGTTCCCAAAATGAGCTCCACAGGGCTTGGCGACCCTGGTTAATTTTTTTAGCCAGGATCCTTGCGACTAAGAGAATGCAGCCACAATCAACCCACTGACCAGAAGAGACAACGAAGCTGTTCACATGAGCAGTCCTGCTCAGGCTTGGGCAGCCCTACCAGGGAGTTATCCAGACATGGCTTCATGCTGCAGGGTATCCAGAGAGCGAATCTGCTTCGCCATAGATTTGCAGCTGTTTAATTCGGGTGATTAGATGTTCCGTTCACATAGGGTCGGCTCCTCTCCACAATCTTGCAGATCATTTTCCTGTGTGCATTCCCACAGCTTGCTCTGGGTTTTTTTTCTCCCACCAGTCACATCCCAGGAGGAGGTGAGAGACACCTCCCTTCATTATTACATTTTTTTTTTTTTTAGTTTGACAGTCGGCTGGTGTTCTGCATGATTGACTAGTCAAAACAACAAAACACTTAACCCAAACCTGCCGAATCTGACACAGATCTTTGCTGATTTTTATAACGAACTTGCCTTTGTGACTGACCTAATATCCCCACCCCAACCCCAGACCATTTAAGAGGTCATGGAAGCTTAAAGTAGAAATCATTGCTTTCTCTCTGCGATGAAGAAAAATGCAGCTTCATGGGATCAGCTCAGACACAAAGGTGGTTTCCCTTGCTGGCTGGCCTGGCTTATGCTTTCCCTGCCCGCCTGGCACTGCTGCCGCCATTTTCTCGTCCCGTACCCATGGATATCTGGCAGCTGCTTGCAAACTCTTGCGAGAACGGCCACATATAGGATTTGCCATGAGTACGTTTTAGAGAAATAAATATAAAGAGAGAAGAGAAGAGAAGACTGGATTCCCTATCTTAAGAGCTATGCTTAAGTTTCTCTGTTCACCATTTCAATTGTGCCCCATTGTATTCTTTTTACAGGTAGTAACTGAGGAGTCTCTGTGGCACTGGAGTCCCTAAGCTCCTGAGGGCCATCCTGTCTTGATGAGATGACTTCAGGCCGGCGATGGCTGGAGGGGATCAACCACCGCCTCAGTGCACCATCAGCACTTGATTCCCCAGGCCCTGTGATGCTGCAGGCCCTCTGCAACTACCAGTATAATGCTGAGGATGGGAGGCGGGTGACTATTTTAGAGGGAGAAATCTTCCAGCTGATAAGGAAGGCCAATGAGGATTGGTGGCAGGTGTGGCGGCTTGGTCAACCCAAAGAGAAGAGACCAATTTTTGTGCCTGCCACTTACATGGCTGAAGTGCCCCCTGGCATAAGGGCAACCTCACAGCAAAACGCCACATTACATCCTGGCATCTGTACAGAGCAGGGTGGTGCTACTGGTGAGTTTTTAGGAGGAAACAACCAAGCAATCATAGACATCAACCAAGGGGCCAAAGTGGGTAGTCCCGCCCTTCCCCAATTAATGTGGAGCAGCAGATGCTTTTATTTAAATGTATATATTGCATTCACTCCCCCCAAATTCCTGTGGATGCCTTTACAACCAGGGATGAGCCAGGCTGGTATTCCTAAAGTCGGTCTGGGCAAACTTTGTCCTCCAGCTGTTGTTGAAGTACAACTCCCATCATCCCCAGCCACAATTTATTGTGGCTGGGGATGATGGGAGTTGTGGTTAGGGTTAGGGTTAAAGGGTGGATAACATGGTTTAATGTTCCACATGTGAAAAATTCCCTGCAAGTAGAAAACTAGCACAACAGGGGGAAGGTCGGCCTAGAACGTTTCTTCCTGATATGCTAATTGCAGGGAGGTGTCCCCCTCCCCCCCCCCCCACCGCCCACCTGCTGCTGCTGCTTTTGAATGGGAAGCATTCAGAAATGGTATCCCCCACCTGCAATCTGAAGTGGTAGAGTCTTCAAGATCCAGCTGGGCTTTTCTTATGTTCTTATGTACTGCCTCTGTTGACCAGTCCCTTGGTCCTCCTAGCAAGGAATGTTTCCCTGAGATACAATGCATCCGCAGTATCATGAGGAAACATTTTTGCCACAACTGCGGAGGATAGCAAGCCCCTGCAGAGCAGAAGGTTCAAGGAACACATATTGGTCAGCTGGTCTGCTAAGTTAATTAGGTAACACCACTCTAGCAGGTGTAGTGCCCCAGGACCACAATCACAGGTCCCTCAGCAGCACAGCAACTCCTTAGCTGATCCATTTTGATGCTGACCCTGTGGTTCTTTCTTCTAGCACACCTGGAAGTGCTGTCCTCTTCTCTGGAAGACATGTATAGGCAATCACGCTCACTGCATTCCCACATGAGCCTCATGGCCTGCCAAAGCCTCACTCTGCCACAGAAAGGATTCCGCACCCCGTCTTTGGGTAGGAGCTCCAGCATGAGTGGCTTGTCCCAAAATGTCCATCCAGATGTAAAGGAAGCAAAACAGCCTCCGGAGCAAAGTTCTTCTGAGGAGAAGTTGGTAAGGAAGGAGAGCTACTGAGGGGTGAGACCTGTTCCTGTCTCAGAACTTTTATGCCACTAGATACGTGAGGTACAGGGAATGACCTAAGAATTGCTTTTCTGATTCTGCTTCCAACAGAATCTAGTCAGATGCCTCTATGAGGTGACAAGCAATGCCTGAGGGCCACAGCCCTCTCATGGCATCTGCTGTGACCAGTATTTGGTAGTCAGAAGTATACTGTCTCTGAACATGGAGGTTCTGTCTGTTAAAGAGCCCATGAGGGGAGATTTCTTTATTTACCCCAGCAACAGCGGAAGTGCACAGGTAAGGAGAGCACTGCTAATTAATATTGTCTGGAGACATGGCTTTAAAGTTCCAAATAAAGTAGTTTATTTAGGAAATCCATCAGGGAAATAGATAAGGCCTACATGCCTTGCTGCTAGCTACATACAGTAAGAGTGGAAGGGAGAAGATCCCTCCCTCCCTCCCTCTCTCTCTCTCTCTCTCTCTCTCTCTCTCTCTCTTTCTCCTCTGCTTCCCTCCCTACCTGCAGGTGAGAGGATGAAACCTGAGACTATCAGTCTAACAAAGGGGAAGTAGAGTAGAGAGAGCATGGTCAGAGAGGGAATGCCTGTACTGGCTGTCTCTACCCCTAATGGCCCTAGTGGTCAATAGGGTTGCTGGTGCTAAGAGTCGATGCCATGCCATCAGGAGCTGCATCTCCAACACCCCTTCTCATCGTCTCATGCACTGATTGATGACTCCCATCTTCTCTCAAAGAATCTGGAACCAGTCTCATAGTAGCAGCTTGGTCAGCCCATCTGCTATCGTGTCTTGTGTTGGGCAGTACTTCAGCTTAACTAGCCCACACTCTTGTGCCTCTCGAACATAGTGGTGCTTTGCATCTATGTGCTTTGCTTGAGACATAGTCTTTTCCATCAGAGAGTTTTGGATGCACTCTTGGTTGTCCTCAAACATCTCAGTTGGCTTTGGCTCATCAATCCCATAGTTTAACATTAACTTGTGTAGCCATGTGGCTTCTTGGCATGTTTGGCCAGCTGATATGTACTCTGCTTATGTGGATGAAAGTGCAACAATTGACTGCTTCTGGCTAGTCCAACTGATGGCTCCGCCTCCATAGAAAAACAGCTTTCTGCTTGTGGACTTGTGATCGGCTCTGTCCTCGGCCCACTCTGCATCCAAGTATCCCACTAGTCTGAGGTTGCTGCTTGATGGTATCAAGAGTCTGAAGGGCACTGTACCCTTCAGGTATCTTCCCAGCCTTTTGACTGTGGTTCAGTCATTCTTGGTTGGTGCACTTACTCTTCTGCTCAGAATTCTCACTCCTGCAGAGCTATTTCTGGCCCCATGACTATTACTGTGTACAGAAGTTTCCTGGTTGGTTTTCTGTATATAGATTGTTGTCTAGCAATGGCTCACTGTCCTGATCTTGCTTCAGGAAGTCTGTCTCCATTGCTGTATTGGCCTCATTGGCTTCTGTCAGTTTCAGGCATTCCAGGAGATCTTTTTGTTTCTGGTTAAGGTAACTTCCACCCTCTTTCTATTTGAATGTCAAAATAGTAGGAAATGCCTCCTAGTTCTTCTGCTTCCATTTCTTTGTTCAGGTGCTCCACAGTCTCTTGACTGTCTTATTTCTTTTCATAGCAAATAATCAAGTCATCAATAGAAGTCAAAATGTAAGTCTATCTGTCATTTTAGAATCTTGAGAATAGGCAGGGATCAGCCTTTCCTTGCGTGAACCCCTCCTTTAGTAACATCTGATTCAGCTTCTCATTCCATGCTCTAGCAGACTGCTTCAAGCCATAGATGCTTTTCTGGAATTTGCATATAAGCCTCTTTTTCTCAGGGTCTTCAAATCCTGGTGGCTGCTCCATTTGGATGTCTTCCTCTATTTCTCCATGCAGAAATGCAGTGTTCACATCTAGTGATCACCTTCCATCTTTCTTGCTGCTGCTATGTTGAGAAGTTCTCTTACTGAAGTATGCTTCATGACAGGTGCAAATGTCTCATTATAGCCTTCACCATGCTTTTGAGAGTATACTTTGACTACTAATCTGGCTTTGTAGCGCTCAAATAGGCTATTCGCATGTGTAGTGGAAGCTGAGCTAAGGGAACACAGCGTGGTTTCCACTGCGCAAGAGAACTGCCGGGAGCCGTGCAGCTCCTGGCGGTGGCACGGTGGCATACCTTCATGGACAGCCCACTGCTTAACCCGGGTTTCAGGTGCGAGAGTGCCTGAAAAGTGGGTTAGAGGATTGTGTGTCACCGCAGCGCGGCTCCGCACTGCAGCAAGACATGAGTAGCCCCCCAACAGGGAGGCTACAACAAGCCTCCCCATGTCGGGAGGCTCCCCCAGAATGCTCCATGCACTTGCTTGGGTCATTCTGGGGCTTCCAGGGGTCAGGAGGCCCCCGAACCTCGCCACCTCAGCCGGCTGCATGATGGATCCAGCCACCCAGGGAGGGCTCCTTGCCCATTTGTGGGGATAGTGGGTCGAGCCTGCTCTCCCCGCAAAACCCTTTTAGGCTCTTCACACTGCTTGTGTGGAGAGCCTTAATGTCTCCCTCTGCATTGCATTTGGTTTTGAAGGCCCATTTGCATCCTACTGACTTTCTTCCAGTGGATAGTTCCACAAGTGTCCAAGTTTTATTTTTGTTTAGAGAGTCTGTCTCTTCTTCTGCAGCTTTTCTCCTACTTTCAGCTTCACATGTTGGTAGTCTTTCAATGTCTTCCTATTTTCTGAGTTCCTGGGTCTCTTCCTTTCTGGCCATGTAGGAGAGTCTTCTGGGTGGAACCCCTTTGCTGAGAGCAGGCTCGAGTGTCTAATTTCTGGCTCAACTTCTGCTTCTCCTTATGGTTCTGGTTAGCTGGTTAGCTCCAGGCTTATGGGAATTTCTTCTTTTGGTTCCTTTTCAGTTTGGATCTCTGGTACAATTTCTGGCACTTTGCTTGTGATTGGCCTTTGTCTTTCATCAAAGGATACTACATTATATATTCTCATTGTTCCAGTGGCCACATCAAGGATTCTGTGTCCTTTTCCTCCTAGTGTATATCCAGAAATTATTCTTTATTCACATCTGCAGTGCAGTTTATTCGTTTTCTCTTTAGGAACATATGTATATACTTTTGATCCAACACTCTGATATGTCCTAAGCTGGGTTTGTTCCCATGCCATAATTCAAAGCTTGTTGATTCTGTTGCTTCAGTTGGCAGTCTGTTCTTTAGGTAAGTGGCAGTCATGACTGCTTCTCCACAAAATGTGCGTGTCCTGCAGCTTGTCATTTCTAATAGGGAACAATTCTTTTTTTCCTGCTATGCTATTCTGTTGTGGGGTATAAGGCACTATGCATTCATGTTGAATGCCTTGTTCACTTAGGTAATTGGCCATTTCCTTTGACCCCCCGTTATCACTTTGAGGTTTTCTGCCAAACGTGTTGCTCACTATTAGAACATACTCCTTAAATTTCTCCAGAACTTGACTTTTCTCCTTTAGTGTACAAGTAAAAATGTATCTGGAGTAGTCATCAATGAAAGAAAAATCTGCTTCCTCCTGATGACTCAACTTGCATTGGTTCACAGACATCACTATGAATCGACTCTAGGGGGCGGTGTGACTCTTTTTCTGTTTTCTGGTGAAAACTTTTAGTTCCCATGCTTTTCAACAGCAGACATATTGTGAGTCACTGAGGTCGTTCATACAACTGGGCAGGCGGAGAGTGAAGATTGCTGCAACTCACTTTTGCCACATATGATCACAGAAATGCTGGACCACATGCCACAAGCATACTGAATTGACAGGATTCCCCATCAGCTGGGCACTCTAGACACCCATCTCTGTTTCTCCTCAGGGTGGGTTTCCCAGCAGTGAGTTAAGGGAACACTTGCTCTCTGAACCTCGGCTAAGAGCTGGTCTTAGGGGCAGGGTTAGACTGGGCGGGGGGATTAGCATGAAACCCAGAGCTCCACACGAGCAGCCTAGCCCAGGCTAGGCTGCCCTAGCTTGGGCTAGGCTGCTATGTTGTACATGCATAGGAGTCTGTATACATGTACATGTGTTCATTTTAAACATGAATTTGGATACAGGCCACCTCAAATGCAGGGGACAGATAGAAACTGTAGCACTGTACGTGCTTTTAATTTAATGTGTGAGTAACTGTGAGGTTGTTCACATGACCATGGCAGCGGTGGAGAAGGAAAGGGGGAAAGCAGGGCTGAACCTACCTTCCCTCCAGATCCTCCATGGAGTAACTGAACTGTGTGGCTCACACACCCACACAATGGGTGCCACTGAGCTGTGCGGTATCCTGGAGGCTGGGAAAATGAGTCCCAGCCTCCACGTATCCCACAATGCACTGTGTGACGAGTGCAGTGCATTGGGGGAATCCCCCATGAGTTGGGTGCTCTAGGCACCTGACTCTGTGTGTACTCAGGCTACAAAAGCATACACACAACCCTGCCCTTGGATTGAGGGCGCGCTCGCACTCTAACCTTGGTTAAAGGCCAGGGTTAAAAGTCGGCCTTACGGTGAAGGCAGTGCCAGGATGAACCTTGATCCAGGCACTGCACACGAGCAGCCCAAGGTTGGGCTGCTCTTGTCCAGGCTCTGAATGTGTGTACACTATACACATCTACATTGAACATTGTATGTGAATAGGGCTAAAATAGCATTGATTTCTTTTTGTTATATTGTTTCTTGGGTTCCTCTCTCTGATTAAGCTCACATCCTCAATGATATCACACCCATGAGGGCTGTTAGCATGTCTTCCATACTGAAGCTGTTAATGGTGACATCGGGCACAAGTTCATAATGGCAATTTTTCACTGTTCAGTTACATAGGCCTGCCAGATGATCAAAAACAAGCTAATTTTGTTTAGGAGAGTTTCTTAGCTCTGACCTATCATCCATAGTACCACATCTCAACCCCATGTAATGGGGGTAAGTGGCCTTGCTGCAGGGGGAAATAAGGCATGCTATGAGTGACAGCAAGCAGCTAATGGCGCAGCGGGGAAATGCTTGAAGTTTTCCAGTTCGAATCCCCGCTGGTACACCTATATCGGGCAGCAGCGATATAGGAAGATGCTGAAAGGCATCATCTCAGACTGTGAGGGAGGAGGCGATGGTAAACCCCTCCTGTATTCTACCAAAAGGAAACCACAGGACCAGGATTCAAAATTGACTTGACAGCACACTTTACTTTATGAGTGACAGCACATGTATGTTTCTCACCTGGAGTGGGGGCGGATGCGGGCGGGGGGGGGGGACGACGACAGTACAGACATCCTACTTTAGCCTTGGAAAGGGTGACTAAACAGTTTGTAAACATACAAAGAAAGAAAGAAAACATGTTTTAAGAAACCTGTAAAAAAGGAAAAGTAAAGAGGACAGCATAAGGCCCATCTTGGGAGAAGAAACTATGGTTGTGAGGGCTTTTGCCACAGACGGATATCACGCCCTCTTCACAGTCCATGTTGTGAACCGAAAACAAAAAGGGGTTCCTACTAAAGTCACTCTGGGCTCTTAGCAAACAGCAGCGTATCTGAACATCTGCCTTCTCACTCTGTACCACTTCTCCTTTTTGCCCTTTCCCTGATTGGAAGAGGGTAGGAGGCTGTGCTCCCACACAGGATGTGGGGAAGCCAGTAGGAGGGCCAGCATTTCAGGGTGCGCCTTTCAGTTCCACAGCTGACCCACATACTGACAGCAGGCCGTAAGTACTGGACTGGGCAGGGCAGTGAGGTGCTCCTCAAGATATTCCCTGAGGGAGGGCATGAGAAAAGGCTGAGAGACCTAAATTAGAAAAGGGGCAGAAGACAGAATATGAAGGATGGGTGGGGGTGGAGAATACACACACACACACACAAGGGTAAGCGAGGCGCTCTGAACTGCTAGTAATCATTACAGACTCCAGCAATGAAGCAAGACTTTTCAGCTTCCTCTGGAGCTTGAGCAACAAATGGCATGCCTAGAGACGCAGTCAGGGCTGCGTGTTGGCCTGAGGCAGACTCCTCTGGCAGAGCTAGGAGGAACAGAACACAGCGGAGGCCAAGGTTAGGAAAACAGGGAGAACAGCGTGGTGTAGTGGTTAGAGTGCTGGACTAGGACCGGGGAGACCCGAGTTCAAATCCCCATTCAGCCATGAGACTAGCTGGGTGACTCTGGGCCAGTCACTCCTCTCTCAGCCTAACCTACTTCACAGGGTTGTTGTGAGGAAAAAACTTAAGTATGTAGTACACCGCTCTGGGCTCCTTGGAGGAAGAGCGGGATATAAATGTAAAAAAAAAAAACCAAACCTGGCATAGCTGGAGATAGTCCATGAGTGGGATTCAGGCCAAATATATAGGGTTAGAGGAGCGGTAGGATAGTGCATGAGCATGAGCACAGTTTGGAGTCAGCTTCTGCCGTTCTAGCACAGAACTCTGACATACCTAGAAGGGCCCTCATGATTCACATATTTCCCATATGTATTTCCTGCCCTTCCTCCAAAGAGCTTAGGGTGGCAGATATAGCAGATACTTTGTTTTATCCTCAGAGTAATCCTGGCAGTAGGTCAGATGGTGCGTGTGTGTGAAAGAGAATGTATGTGGTTGGACTAAAGTAGGTGTAGGAGCAAGCGTGGTGTAGTGGTTAGAGTGCTGGACTAGGAGCGCGGAGACCCGAGTTCAAATCCCCATTCAGCCATGATACTAGCTGGGTGACTCTGGGCCAGTCACTTCTCTCTCAGCCTAACCTACTTCACAGGGTTGTTGTGAGGAGAAACCTAAGTATGTAGTACACCACTCTGGGCTCCTTGGAGGAAGAGCGGGATATAATGTAATAAATAAATAATAAAGTAGGCCCTAATGGCTCAATGGGGATCTGAATGCAGGTCTCGCCAGACCAATACTCTAGCCAACTCCAACACTCTTTATCAGCCTTGGACTCTCCATGACCTACTCTGGGAAAGGCTAGGCCAGCCCTTAGGATAGGCACGTGGGATTATCACATCTGAGCCTCAATAGAATCCAGCACATCTTTCAGAAGCTTCGAGTACACTCGTTTGGGTTGGTCTTTACGGTTCAGGGTTACATTAGGACAGTATGGGGCAATTTCACTGAATTTGACTAGAGTTTCTTATCTTCTGCCATGTGTATGTGTGTGGTGGTGTTGCTTTTATTTTCTGCCTCAAATCCTTGAGATAGTGGGCTATACTTCTAAAATGAGTGAAGCTTGTGATTTCTTACATCTTTTTAAAAACAAAAACAAAAGCAGCCAAGGGTCCCCCAATCCAGACTGGGACCATGTTGCAAAAGAAGGGATTTAACTTTACACTGTTTTCCCCACTGAAAAGCAACCCCCACCCAGCAAAATTGTTATTTATACCTGAAGCTACTAAATCAGGATCAAACTATATTTTAACAATAAATAAGGAAGTAAGTGCAGAGGGGCATGATTGATCCAGACTGAGACCAGAGCACAGGGGCGGGGTTAACATTTTCTTCCTGCCTAGTTTTCCTGCTGAAAATCCCCCCCTCAGCTGCTATTGGTACCCAAAGCTGCAAATACAGTAGCTTCAGAAGCAGATAGCAGTTTTGGTAGGGATGGATTTTCCCAACCAATGTTAAAATTGGTAAAAATTCTCCCTCCCTCGCTCCCTCTCATAATGACCTGGAATGCTGATGTCAAGAGTTCTATGTGATGGACAAGAGCATTCCAAGTTAGTTAGAAAACAAAGTCAGTTAGAAGAGTCAGTTAGAAAAGAGTGGTTGGCTAGAGTAGGGTGAGGGAGAAAAGGAGGATGTAGAAATAGAGATATTTGAGTTGACTATGCAATAGTCTCAGGATATATTCTGTATTATTAACATTTTAGGGATTATTGGCTAATTAGATGTTTTGCTTATTATTTTAGATTTTAAGTAATTATTTACAAAGACTCCAGTCAAGGCTATTCTTGACAGAGTTTTACCAGTTGTTTATCTATGCGCCCCTGGTGGCACAGTGGTAAAATGAGCCCCTGGTGGCACAGTGGTAAAACTGCTGCCCTGTAACCAGAAGGTTACAAGTTCGATTCTGACCAGGGGCTCAAGGTTGACTCAGCCTTCCATCCTTCCGAGGTTGGTAAAATGTGTACCCAGAATGTTGGGGGCAATATGCTAAATCATTGTAAACCGCTTAGAGCGCTCCGGCTATAGAGCGGTATATAAATGTAAGTGCTATTGCTACCCTGTTTCCCCGAAAGTAAGACCTACCCCGAAAGTAAGACCTAGCAGTAATTTCCGATGTACCGCTAATTGCCCTAGTGCATTTTTGGGGGCTAAAATTAATATAAGACACTGTCTTATTTTTCGGGGAAACACGATATTGCTATGCTGTAATTTTGTTTTTGAACATATTTTATATTGAGTTTTAGCTATTTTATATAGGGTTAACATGGTTTTCACTTAATGCCAGAACTGAATACAGTTTATTGAGGAACATCATGCTGATGTTTCTATTCTTATGCAATTAAAAATGGCAAATTGTTTCCAAGAATTTAGAAAAGAACTGTTTGAAAGAGAAAGCGATAGATGTTTCCTCTTTTCCTCCTTCAGATCTACTAAACTTGCTGCCTGTGGCCAGTATTCAGCTGGTGAACAAAAAATATGTTGAGAAAATCCTCTATATTTAGCAGCAAATACTTCCATGACACAGACAATTCCTTCCTTCCTTCCTTCCTTCCTTCCTCTTTCTCAAAATGCAAATGTTGTGGAGTGACTGGTGTGATCCACCTTAGATCAAGCTGCCACCAATGGTCTAGGAGGTGAACAAGAAATTTCAATTTTGAAATCTAGGTATCCAGAATTCTTTACTGGGTCAACTGTGAAGTCCCATGGAGGTTCTTGCCACTTGTTCTGTAGCCTACGATGAGGGAGGCTGCTGTTTCTTATGAAAAACTAGCAGATCTGTTTTCTTCTAACAGATGTGGGATGATACTCACCTGACTCTCCCCAGCCCTACTATGGCTAAGCCCCCAATTTATTGCAATTTGGAAGAGATGAAGCAGCTACCATCATTGCCTCCCACCCCTCGCAGCCCCCCACTACTGGTGCTTAAAGCTTGGGAACAGCACATTGATTCCAACTCCCAGCGTAGTTATTTCTACAAGCCAGAAACAGGTGAAAAATCATGGAAGCCACCACGAAGGAACCAGGAGATGGTAAGGCTAGTATTCTTTCGGGGGCACCTTTGCTGACCAATGTGTGCAATTGCTAGCACAGATTATTACCTCATATGACTTCAAGCAATTATCTAACAATGGCCATTAGACAATAGAGTGGCAGGTCTGTCACTGATTGGCTGCTGCCCATTACTAGTGTCACAGCTCATCTAGAGAGGCAGCAGATTGCAGTTAAAAAGCGATTGGCAAGGCTGATCAAGCTTGTTCATTGCCCAGAAAGACAGTAGTGACGAAGTGCAGTTTTGTCTCTAATGCAGTGTTGGAGTGTTGGTGAATATGGCTGGTGTGGGGAACATGGTTGATGTAGTGGGGGAAACAACCATTTTTAATTCAGGTGAGAATTCCCAGAAATGTGGTTGTAGAAATGGGGGGGGTGCATGTTCCCCCCCCCATTCCTGGAAACAGATGTTGCTTTAAAGATGCACATTACCGGCAGTGGCTAATCCCTATTTTTGATACACGGCAGCAGAGCAGCTGGCAGCAGTGGCCTGTGCATTGGTGTGCATTGGCTGCTGTGGGTGCTTGAGCAGGCAACACATCTTTATGATGTGAATGGGGCTTGTCCCTTCTTCTTGAGCACTGTTCAGCAGTGGCAGCTGATACCTAGGCATCTGTTTGACCACTGGTGGAAACAGAATGATAACCTCTGTAAACCTTTAACTTGATCTAAGGGAGGTACGCAGCCCCAGTCTCCTAGGCGTCTCTCAGCCATGATGGCCACATACTACAATGAATCCTGCTGCATGAACCTTTTTTGGCTACTGGATGCTGTTTTTAGGAGCATTAAAAAAAAAAAAAGGCTGAGTGCAATGTTTATAAGACTTCAAGAGTGATCACAGAGAGCCAGTGTGCAAATAGCCCTGATTTCCAGCATGCCACTGTCAAAGATTCAGTCAGCAATGTCTAGAGGGCCTTTTCTGTGGTGGCACCGCAATTCTGGAATGCCCTCTTTGGGAAGACCACTTCATTGTCAATATTCAAGAAGGCCATGAAAACTCTCTTTTGTGAGGCTTTTAAATGATCCATTTTAATGGTATCTGTAGGATTTAACTTCTGCTGTGATCCTGATTGTATTGTTTTATGGCTTTTCCATAGGGTTGCTTTTATATTTTGTTTACTTTAAAATGTGTTTTATTGTGACATTTATTGTCACTTTCCCAAGCCGCCTTGTCAAGCCTTGGTGCTTGAAAGGCAGGATAGTAAATATCTCATATAAATAAATAACAGCTAGACTGCTGAACTTGGTCTCTTCCTGGAAACCTGGGTTCAACTCATTCAGGAAGCTCACTGAGTGGCCATCGGCCAGTCATCATTTCTCAACCTAACCTACCTCACAGGGTTATTGTGAGGGAAAAAGATGGGTGACGGGGGAGCCATGTACAGCAGCTGGTGTGGATGCAAGTGTGAGGAGAGGAGAGCTGGTCCTGTGGTAGCAGCAAGCATGACTTGTACCCTTAGCTAAGCAGGGTCTGCCCTGGTTGCATATGAATGGGAGACTTGATGTGTGACTGCTGTAAGAGATTCCCTCAGGGGATGGAGCCGCTCTGGGAAGAGCAGAAGGTTCCAAGTCCCCTCCCTGGCTTCTCCAAGATAGGGCTGAGAGAGATTCCTGCCTGCAACCTTGGAGAAGCCGCTGCCAGTCTGTGAAGACAATACTGAGCTAGATAGACCAAAGGTCTGACTCAGTATATGGCAGCTTCCTATGTTCCTTTGTTCCTATTTCTGTGTGCAAAATGACATGTGTTCACTGTTTCTCACTTTGTTTCCATTGTATGCAGCTGCAGGAGGCAGGTTTTTGAGTAGGGGAGCATGGGTTCCTGGGATTTCTGCCCTCCTGCTGGTGACTTGTGCTGACAGACACCTGCTGCCTCCCACCCCAGACTCTGCCTCCAAAGTCTATTGCTCCTAGCACCTTGTGCCAAGCTGAATGTTTGGGCCGCCCGCCAGGTGCCTGAGACATTCTGCAATAATTACTCTAACGAACTCCATGTCCTGGCAAAGGGGAAGGAGCAGGCCTGCCAGCTAATCTCCAGACCCATTCTCCCCCTTCTCCACACACACCCCATTGCCACGTGCCCCCTGCCAGCAGAGTTTGTGTCTGAAGGGTCTTGTTAGTACTGTTAGCAGTGAGGGTCAGGGCTGGGGGCATCGGAAAGTTGTGGGTCAGGGGCCATTGGTAATGGGAGCCAAGGGTTGAAAGGAATAGCAGGGGGGCTCTGGATTAAGACTGTGGGAACCATTAAGAGCTGGGCTTAATCAGAGAGGGAAGCCTTTCTTACTAGAGCCAAGGCTCTTGCCTGTTTGCTGTCCTGTTTTCTGGACAGAAGCATCTCTTGCTTTTTTCTGTGACTCTGTTTCTTTAGAGCTTAGTGCAATCAGAAGGACACAACCCCTCTGTCCTAGTAGACCCTGCTCTGGGTGAAGCACTGGACAAAGTGGAAGACGGAGTTGGGGGTGAGCAACCTGATAGTCTGGGTCTCAGGGCCAGGGACAGGAAGCTGGCCTACACCAGATCGATGGTGCTGCCCGAGACCCGGGCACCCAAGGTAAGTCACGGGTGTGGGGAAATTACCCAGAAGCCAAGACATCTATGGCTTTGGGATGTCTGGGTCAGAAGGGCATGAGAGAGATGCAACTGGTGGATGTGCTGCAGCAAGAACGGGTTACGCTGTGTTGGAGCAGGAGGGGTGTGCATGTGGTGGGGGGAGGACAAAGGGTGTAGGAAGTGATTGGACATGCTGAGGGGCCAGGAAATTCCCTTTCTGCATCTCCCTTCTTATTATAGGGAACTCATCGCCGGAACCTTTCCCAGCACAGCAGTGAGGCCTGGGTAGTGGATTGTCCCCCACCAGCAGATGCCAATGGCTCCCCCTCACATCTCCCTGACCTGCTGCAAGTAAGTTTCTTCCTATGCCTTCCCCACCCTATGGTTGACCCTCCTATCAGGGTAGTAATGAGTGCTAGCAAGGATCTGGGCTAGCATTTCCAGCCCAGATTTGCAGTGCCAGCCCATCCACCTCAAAGAAGACAAGTCCCTCCTGTGATCTGATAGAAGTCATGCAGGCAGAGGACTCAAAATGAAATATAGGCTGAAGAGAGGAAGAGAGCAGTGTGCTGAAAATTATAGGGCTAGTGAGTGAATCAAGCAAGGAGGCTAGAGAGAGCAGAACCTATCCCTAAGCATCTGAGTGCCCTGGATGGGGCTGGAATTTGTGCACCTTTCTTCTAGGGCAGGATTCTCAAACTTGGGTCCTCAGGTGTTATTGGACTTCAACTCCCATAATCCCCAGCCTCAGTGGCCTTTGGTTGGGGATTATGGGAGTTGAAGTCCAATAACACCTGAGGACCCAAGTTTGAGAATCACTGTTCTAGGGTAAACACACTCCAGGATACACTCTATGCTTCTTGCCACACCCCAGGATCCATTCCTGCTTTCTGCAGCTTCCACCTATCCTTTCCAAAATGTATGTTACATAAGAACGTAAGAACAGCCCTGCTGGATCAGGCACAAGGCCCATCTAGTCCAGCATCCTGTTTCGCACAGTGGCCCACCAGATGCTGCTGGAAGCCACAGGCAGGAGGTGGTCTTACCCTGCCAGATTTAAGGTTGTATTTTGATGCTGTTTGTTTGATGTGGTTAAAAGAATGGATAACATTAAGAAATCCCAGAATACTTGATCTGGAAGGATTTGATAGAAGGTTTGGATGGCATTCATATCTATGGTATGATAAAAGTAAAGTGCATAAAGACTTTCTTAATCACTATGTAAGAAGGAGCCTAATGAGAGTGTGGGTAAAATATAAAAAATGGTTGGAATTTAAAACTCCATTATGGCTATCCCCGATTGAAGCTTTAGCATGTAAAGAGATAAATATGCAACCTGAATGGGGTGCCTATAGGGATTTGTTATGTTTCCAAGAAAAGGGCTGTAAATTAAAAAAAACCTAATCGAAGTACAAAATCTGGTTAGTAACTGGTTTCAGTGCCATCAGTTAAATAAAATCTATAAGAAGGATCTTAAAGTTGGATTTGCGGATCAAATGTCGAGATTTGAGAAGGAGCTGTGTGAAAATGACGAAAAATTAGTTTCTAAGATGTATAAGCTGTTGCTTTTGGAGGAGACAAGAGATGAAGTGGTTAAAACGACTATGATAAAATGGGCTCAAGATGTGGGTCATAATATAGATATGGCAGCTTGGGAAAAATTATGGAAAATGGATTTAAAGTTCACTGCATGTTATACTTTAAAAGAAAATTATTATAAGATGATGTACAGGTGGTATTTGACACCCAAAAAAATAGCATTAATGTATAAAAATGTTCCAAACAAATGTTGGAAATGTGGACACTGTGAAGGAACTTTTTTTCATATGTGGTGGTCTTGCAGGAAGGCAAAGGCCTTTTGGGATATGATATATAATGAGCTGAAGAAAATTTTTTAAATGACATTTCCTAAGAGGCCAGAATCCTTCCTGCTGGGAATAACACAAGGAGAGTTTTCCAGAAGAAACTTAACATTTTTATTGTGTGCAACCACGGTGGCCAGAATAGTATATGCGCAGAAATGGAAGGACAAAGAAATGCCCTCAAAAGAAGACTGGTTGATAAAGATTTTGGAATATGCTGAGATGGCAAAACTTACAGTACTGATAAGGGATGAAAACTTGGAATGTTTTAAAGAAGATTGGAAACCATTCTTACTATACTTAAAGAACTATTATTCTAATTTCGATTTTTCAGCAGGGTTTGAAATTTAGTAATAATAGCAGGTTGGGTAGAGTAAAATTGAGTTTGCAATGTGTAGGATATATGTTTTGAATTACTATAGCAGTGGTTGACTTGTATAGTTAATGAATCATGCAGATTGGTGATGGTGAGCGAGAAGTCAATATTTACTTAATTAGATGTAACAGGATTGTTAAGATATTGTAAAAACCAATAAAAATTTTAAAAAGCAAAAAAGGAAGCCACAGGCAGGAGTTGAGGGCATGCCCTCTCTCCTGCTGTTACTCCCCCTGCAACTGGTACCCAGAGGCACCCCGACCCCGAGGCTGGAGGTGGCCTACAGCCCTCCGACTAGTAGCCATCTATAGACCTCTCCTCCATGAAGTTATCCAGACCCCTCTTAAAGCCATCCAGGTTGTTGGCTGTCACATCTCGTGGCAGAGAATTCCACAAGTTGATTATGCGTTGTGTGAAAAAGTACTTCCGTTTGTTGGTCCTAGATTTCCCGGCAATCAATTTCATGGGATGACCCCTGGAGTCATGTTGCTTCCTTTAACTCACTGCTTCTACTTCATTTCCCTCTGAGAATGAGGATCAAACTATCCATGACATTAAATATAGTGTTATAGTTCCTTTAAAAAAAAAAAAGCAGCTATAAAGGGGGATCTAGCTGTGGTGCTTAGGGAAAGGGGGTTAATCCTCCCTCTTGCCATTTTTCTGACAAAAACCACCCCTAAAGCTGTTATTTGCCCAGGGAGGGAAGACCTTATTGGTGCTAATAGCAATGTCTTTCCAGCTTTGGGGGAAGACAATTTCCATAATAGACACTGCATGAGAGAAAGAGTTGACCCCCATAGCCCCTCCCCCCACCACAGTCCCACTCCTGATACCCTGAGGTTGTTATTTAAACATTGAAAAAGACAAGAAAGGAAGCCTGGATTATAATACTGTGTTTAGCATCGTGTATAGTTTGACCCCTGCTATATCACTTTCCCCAGTGATTAGTTGTTTGTCTTCCTCTCTACACCCTCTTCCCAGTAGGTGAACCACATCTGGTGCATAGGGAAAGGGCACTGCCTGGGGCCTCGTCGGTAGGGGCCCTGGGGAGTCCAGTGCCGGAGAGATTGGAAGACTTTTCTGGGGTACTTGCTGATGTTTCTTCTTCCCTGCTGCAGACCGTGGAGAAAGTCGGACAGCTGAACAAAACCAAGATTGCAGAAGGAGGCCGGAAACTCAGGTAACCAGCTGGGGTTTCCAGTGGTGGTGGGGGCCCTTGTAAAGGGGTGACTGGCTCTTCATCCCTCTTGGTGGAATCCAGGAAGCCCTTAGTTCTCCAGCCCTCATGCTAACCTGGCTTGTTCCGCAGCTCTGGCTGTACGGCATTTCACAGCTGAAGGGGTTTTGACAAGCAATGTCCTGGCTATGAATGGACAAAGGGGCGACACGGGGGTGTTAGTGGATAATGGGGCCTTCTTCAACTACCGTCACAGGTCAGGAGGGGGCCAGACACGCTGAGAAGGAAGTAACAGAGAGCCGAGACTGAGTTCTTTCCACAAGTGAGAGGAAGCCAGTTCACGAGTAATGGGGCATGAGAAAATAAGACAGATAGGTGATAGAATACTTGTTCATACATTATATTGCATGTATATACAGATTCTGGACACATGTACATGTTTTTGTGTGAATGGCGGTGTGAAGATCAGGCTTCAGGTTGCCCATTAAAGAGTTAATTTGTTTCCCTCCAAAACTGTTAGAGAGGGTTGAGGCAGCCAGCTCCTGTGTCTTGGGGGTCGGACTGTGGGGAGGTAGCAACTATGACTGACACCTAGCAAGCCCCCACAGGGAGGAGCTGTTACGAAATCTTCACTCCCTATTGGCTGAGTGAGCGGCCTGACTGAAGCGGGGTGGAGAACACAATCTCCTGTGTGAAGGGTACCAAGTCTGAGGTGATGATGGAAAGTTGTGTGAGATAGCTTAAAATCAGTACTAGGAGGTAAAGTAAAGTTGTGCCGTCAAGTTGATGTCGACTCCTGGCGACCCAGAGCCCTGTAGTTGTCTTTGGTAGGATACAGGAGGGGTTTACCATTGCCATCTCCTGTGCAGTATGAGAGGATGCCTTTCAGCATCTTCCTATATTGCTGCTGCCCAATATAGGTGTTTCCAATAGTCTGGGAAACATACCAGCGGGGATTCGAACCGGCAACCTCTTGCTCCCTAGGCAGTAGATGTGTTTTATTTTTATTTTCTTTGCCTGTCACTTTTCCTCTTAACCCTTGAATTGCCTGTTCCTGTTTAGTGTCCAATAAACAACAAGGCTTTAATTGTTAAATTAAAATGTGCTTTAATTTGTGAACTCTCTCCCACTTGACTACCACTCAAACACGTTATCCTACAGACACCTAAGGGTGGGTAAGTCAGGGGAGGCTTGACTTTACAGAGACACAAACCCTCCTAACAGTGTCCTTCTAATAGAGGGAGGTGGTGGTAGCAAACCAGGGGAAGTGAGTAAATGGTTGGAGTGGGATGTGTGGGGGCTCTAAGGTTCACAACCCCCTCCCATTTCTCAGCAGACTGTACATGTGTTAATTTTAAAAGTGAACCTAGGTACAGGCCCCCTCAAATGCAGGGTACAATTATTAAGTGTACTACTGTACGTGTGTTGAACATGCATACACTGTACACAAATTGTACACGTGTTGAATATAACATGTGAATAAGATTGTAGTGGATCTAAACTCATGATAACTGCATGTGTGTAAGTGCTTGGTTTAACATGTGGTTAAGAGCCAGTGTAGTGTAGTGGCTAGAGTGCTGTACTAGGACCAGGGAGACCTGAGTTCAAATCCCCATTCAGCCATGATACTAGCTGGGTGACTCTGGGCCAGTCACTTCTCTCTCAGCCTAACCTACTTCACAGGGTTGTTGTGAGGAGAAACTCAAGTTTATAGTATACCGCTCTGGGCTCCTTGGAGGAAGAGCGGGATATAAACATATAAATAAATAAATAAATGTGCCCACTGTTTCTTCAGTAAGTGGATTAAACTGATCTTGGAGAATTCTCTGCCCCTTCCTCAGACTCAGACTTGAACTAATGGGTTATTTGCAGAGAACAGGAAGTCGATAAACTGGGCCTCAGTTGATCCTTAATCTAGAATATTTCACTGACACTAGCCTACCATTTTAAACTGGGAAGGGAGACACAACCTGAAGGGATAAAGTAGGTTCTGGGTATGACTCCACCAGAGCAAGATAGAGTGGTGTCTACAACATGCAAGGTGATGGAGAATGCAGAAAATTCATTTGTTCAACAGCTGCTATTCCAACAGAGGCAGCTTGCTAGAGGTACCATAGATACTGTATCAGTGAAAAGTAATGTATATCACTGCAGTGTTTATTGCAACAGATTAATAGTACCCATGCACTAATTTTGGAACATTAATTTTGATGTGTGTGTGTGTGTGTGTGTGTGTGTGTGTGTGTGTGTGTGTGTGGTGGGAGGCATATGGAATATATGTGTTAGCAGTTTTGCCCCATGGATACTCACTTTACTTCTCTTGTTACCCCTCAGAAAGTGCTGGGCATCCTCATGGCTGGTGTTAGCTGGGAACAGCCTCATGTTCTACAAGGACCCCAAGGTGACAGCTGGATGGGTGAGTGAAGCAGGCAAGCTGTTTTGTGGTAGGTGAATGATGAAGAAAACACACATTGCACATGACACCAGATGCCACCTTTGACCTCTCTGGTGAGGTTGTGGGGAACCTCCTAACTCCTCTTCCATTTCCCCTGCAGACTCCGGCCAGTAGCCGACCTGAAAGCAGTGTGGATTTGCGTTGTGCCCGCATTGACTGGGCTAGGGACCTGTCCAGCAAACGGAATGTCATCCATGTAAGCATGCAAATGCTCAGTGAATGAATGCCACTTTGACTGAGGGCAAATGGGTCAAAAGTCACATTGTTTGTTTGTTTATTACATTTTTATACCGCCTTTATGCCTTGACAAAGGCACCCAAAGCGGTTTACAATATTAAAAGAAGCAAATAACAGATTAATGTTCTACACACACACAAAGGCTAAAAATCGGGGCGGGGGGAGATAAATAAAGTACTCTACCTTGCTCTCCAGCAATGCCCCCCCCCACCTCCAATTATTCCAGGCAAAACCTACAGGATTTTATTTTTAAGGGCCACAAAATGGCCTCCAGATCAGAAATGACACCAGAAGTCATTTCTGGTGGCCCTGAAACCAAGGATAGGTTTGCTGGAAATGGGACTCTTTCTCCTTAACCATGGGTTTCTTTGTTTTCCACATGTGAGGCCTCAGAGCTGATCCATAGCAGTTCTACATTGGGACTAGGTGTTCAGGAGCCTAAAGTAGGGGTCATTGCCTGTGCATTCGATCAATAAGGAAAGGGGGTGGGGTGGGGGAAGGAAAAACTAGTGGACTGAATTTCCTGTGAAGTGGGTATTGGAAATCAATTCCTGTCTCCTATGGTGGGCTCTCGTCAAGTGCAGCCACAGGTTTGAGGTGCCACATTCCTGAGAATGAATGTCAATTCCGTGATCACTTTTCATGCACTTTCTCCTTATATCATAAAATACCATCTGCCAGAAAAACATGATACTGGTACATGGAACTAGTCACCTAACCCATTCTGACCTATTTTCTTCTGTTCTTAGTTCCGTACTGTGACTGGCAATGAGTATCTCTTGCAATCAGACAGTGAGGCTGTTAGCCAAGACTGGTACCAGGCTATTAAAGGAGTCATCCGAAGACTGGTGAGTGAAGAGCACCAAAAGGCTTCAACTACCCACAATTCCTCTTTCCCTTTGAAATGCTGTTAATGGGAAGGAGGTGCCCCCAACCTGTCTTATACTGACCAGGTTGTGAGCTCACTGGGCACTCAATAAGGCCTGGCGGGGACTGAGCAGCAGGTTCTGTGTTCCAGGTGGAGCTGTCCTACAGCAGGTTGTATGTTCCAAGGGGCAGTCTCTGCAGGAGTGTTCCCAGGAGAGGCAGAAGTCTTTTCAGAAGGTCCAGTGTTCAGCTGAGTTCTTCAGTGTAGTAGTGGTGTTCCTCTTGATAGTTCAAACCCCACCCCTCAGCTGAGAGTGGAAGGAGCTTAAAGGATCAGTACCCTGACTTGGGTCCTCACCTTGCATACTAGTGCTGCTGGGTGGCCTCAGCTGAGAGCTTATAGAGCAGCAGGGCTGCACAACTTCAGTGCTTTAGCTGTTTTTGGACTACAACTCTCATCAACCCTGACTGTTGGCCACTGTGGCTGGGAATGATGGGAGTTATAGTCCAATATCTGAAGGGCTGAAGTTGTGCAACCTAAAGAGGAATTAGATGGATAGGTGGATAGTTAGGTGGCTCAGCTGCAGATTCCAGTTCCTTGCTTCAGGGGTCTCAGTGGCAGCTCCAGACATTTTCTATTGCTTGGGGAACATGTGCACTCATGCACATGTGCGCACGTACAGACAGACACACACAGACACACACACACACACTGATTTCCTTAGACTTGGTTCTAGGCAGACTGAATCATTGGCACCTGCCTGAAAGGTCATTTCTCTCAGTGGTAGAGAGTGTATCCAGAACAGCTGGGTTGCTCCTCCTTCCTGCTTCGCGACAGGGCCAATCAAAACAACTGGCTAATGGGAGGAGCTATCCCCCTCAACCCCAGTTTAAGTCATGAGGAAAATGTTCCGGTGCTGAATAACAATAAACGTAAGTAACAAGAACACCATAACAAAGAATCGCCTTTCAGGTAGTTGCCAACGATTCATTCTCCCTCAGTGGGGTAGTGTATCCAGAACAGCCGGGACATACCAGAGCCCCTACAAACTGCAGGGAGGTATAGAGTCTGGTCCTACTGAGGTTCCACTTGCTGCAAAACTCTTCTTCCGAAAGAGGCACCAGTCAGTGCCCAACTCTGCATTGTATAGTGTCACATGAAGGAAGACAGTGACAACCAGGTGGCAGCCCAGCAGATGTCCCCTATGGGAGCTGTGGTGGACAAAGCAGCAAGTATCTCTGAACTCCTGGTGGAATGTGCCATGAGACCACTAGGAGACAAGAGACCCTTAGATAAGTAGGCCAAAGTTATACACTGGCAAATCCACCTAGCAAGGGTGGATTTGGAAACATTATGCCCCAGAGAGGTGTCACAAAATGTAATAAAGAATTACTCTGTAGTCCTGATGTCCTTAGTGGGCGGAGATATATCTTAATGGCTCTATGCACATCCAGGGTATGCCATTCCTTCTCTGTAGCCAAACTGGGATTAGGGCAGAAGGATTGTAACATTAGTTCCTGAGATCTATGAAATAATTAATTAACTTTTGGAAGAAAAGTGGGATCTGTTCGCAGAAGAACTTAATCTGGGAATATCAAGCTCAGCTCCTTATGTATAGACAGAGCCTTCAGCAGTGAAATCCTGTGAGCGGAAGTAATAGCAATGAGGAAGAGAACCTTCAAGGACAGGAATCTGAGAGAAACTTACCTGAGTAGTGAGAGCTGAGAGGACAGTGTGCAAGTCACAGGTGGGGAACCTGTGAACTGTAGGTGGATTGAGACCCCCCTGATAAATCTCTTAACGTGAGGGTGTCCCATCAAGGATGAATTACATTTCATGTCCAGTACTGATGCTATTGCTGCCACCTGTCACTTGAGGGTATTGGGATGAAGACTGCTGTCCATACCTTTCTGGAGAAAAACTAAAGTGTGAGTCACTGAAGTGGACAAGGGAGAAATGGACTGGGAATTGTACCACCTTGCAGACACCCTCCAGGTGAACTCATATATTTTATTAGTGGATACATGTCAGGATGCCAGTAATGTGTTCAGGACTCCCATAGAGTAGCCGCAGGCTGCTGGGCAGTACTGCTCAGACTCCAGGCAAAAAATTTCATCCACCCCAGTTCTGGGTGGAATACTGGTCCCTGGTGGAGAAGATGGGGTCTGACCCCACAGCTCCATCAGATCTGAAAATGAGGGCCTGCAAGGCCAATGGGAAGCAACTAGGATGACTTCTGCCCACAGCAGGTGAATTCTTTGAATTGTTTGGGAGATGATGGCTGTGGGAGGGAAGGCATAAACCAGGTCTTCTGGCCATGGAGTTGAGAGGGCATCCATGCCCTCGGCCCCTTGGGTCTGGTACCTGGAGAGGAAACGGGGACATTTTGCATTGTCCGGTGTAGCAACAGGTCCATGATCAAGAACCCGAACATCTGAACAATCTGCTTGAAGGGAAGGGACTGAGAGACCACTCTGCATGGGCTAGTGGAGAATGGCACAGCCAGTCTGCTGCTATGTTTAACTCTCCCTTCACATGGTCTGCATGTAAGGACCAAAGACTGGAATTGGCCCACAACAGTAGCAGCTCAGTTCTCCCTCAGAAGAGGATGGCATCCGAGATCATCATGGGTTGTCACGACCTCCTGCTCCGAGACAGGGCCAATCAGAGAGCTTTTCCTCCTGTAGCAGGAGGGAGGGGCAATCCCCTCAGGCTCCAGTCTTCGCCCTGTCTCGCTCCGGCAGGTGCTGTAGTCGTTGGCTCTGGCTATTAATCTTTCTCCTCTGTTATTTTCGCCTGCCCTTAGGCCCTAGCCCTATCTGTCTACTCCTGAGCTGTTCCAGTCAGGGTACTCTTTGTTTCTCCTCTGTCCTGAGCTGTGCCGGTCAGGTCAGTGTCGTTCTGGGCTAAGCAGGGCTTATAGGGGCGGTTTGTATTGCGCCAGCCGTCTGCGGCCCTTCTCCCGCAGCGGTCATTTACCTCTGGCCGGAATGGCAACCGAATCGGCCTGTCCCGAAGGGGGGGTCTCCCCCTCTCTTTCGGAAGATTCCGTGGCGCCATCAGTGTGTCGGGATGAGTGGGCGGCGGCAACCACTCCCGCGCCCGTCACTCATCAAGCCAAGCGCAGGAAGAAGGCAAAGAAAGCCTCCAAAGACAAGCGGGTGGCGGCTAAAACGGCCAAGGGAAGCTTGCCTATTGCTCCCGTTATGGCCGACGAGCAGGGAAGTCGAGAGCCTGTTCTCCAGGAGATACCGTCGACTACGGGCACGCAAGTTACTCCCGCCCCCCCCGCCCCCGCCCAGTCCTCTGCCCGTGGAACCTCCCGCTAAACGCGCGCGCCCCTCCAGCGGCGCGGATGGCAGCGAGGAGGAGATTCCCCCGAGTTTTGCCGCACTCCTGCGGCGTGTAGTGGCTGAGGAGTTTGGGCGGTTGCTTCCCGCTCTGGCGGATCGTTTTCCCGCCCAATCTGCAGCGCCCGCCATTTTGAATGTGCATGGGGACGGACCTGCTGCCGCGGCCGCCATTTTAAGGCCGGGAGATATGGCTCCTGCAGGCGCTAACGTTCCGCCCGCATCTGCTGTAGTGCAGCCTGCTGCGCTGCGCGATCTCGGTCCCCCCACTCTCAGCCCATGTGCGACAGCCAGGGCTTTCCCCCACAGTCTTCGTCCACTGGGCTCTCCGACGGGGGGGGGGCACCCTCAGAGGATTCCGACACCGACTCGGACCGGGAAGAGGGTGAACTTTCAGGGGATGAGGGGGATACTGCGCCTACTCCACAAGCCCCGTATCGACTGTTTTCTCCAGCCGACTTTCCTGTGCTCCTGCACAAGGTCCGCAGGACCTTGAGATTGGAGGGGGTGGTACCTCTCCCGCAAGATTCTTCTGAAGGGGTCTCCACAGTTTTACCCTCATTAAAAGCACCCGAGATTGTGGTGCCCTGCCCACAACTCTTCCAAGACATTATTCACTCAGAATGGGAGCACCCCACTGAGGCTAAGGCCCCCCCCCTAGCATCAAGCGCCTTTATACCACAACCAAGGCGGTAATGGACACGCTACAGGTCCCCCCTGTGGACGCCGAGGTTGCCTCTCTGGTGACGGGTGCCGTTTTGCCTAGGGACGGGGACGAGGTCTTGCGCAACCATGATGACAAGCGATGTGATGCTGCACTGCGCAGATCCCATGAGGCCTCTTCGCTGGCCATGCGGGCTTCTATGGCCAATTCAATATTTGCCCGAGCCTCGGTACTATGGATTAAAGAACTCCTACCTCTAGTACCTCCCGAGCTGCTGGCTCTGAGGCAAGGGCTCAATAAATTACTCAAGGCTTCTGCCTTCATGGCCGATAGCTCCCTGGACGCTACACAACTGTCGGCCCGAGCTATGGCTTCTGATGTCACGGTTCGTAGACATCTGTGGCTAAAGCATTGGAGGGTCGACCAGAAGTCTAGGTCCAATTTGGCAAACTCAGCCTTCAAAGGGACCAAACTGTTTGGGGACATTTTGGAGCCTGTACTGGTGGAAGGGAAAGACAAGAAGAAGGCGATGCCTTCAACTTCAGCACAGCGCCATGAGCGCAGGCAATACACTCCTAACTTCTCTTCCTCTTTCAGGGGTTTCCGGTCCTCCTTTCGAAACCGCCAAGATAGGCAGGACAAGTTTCCTTCCTGGAAAAGGTCACAGCCGTCCTTTCGGGACAACTCCCAGTCCAGGTTCCGGCAGCCCGGGCATCAGCAAAAATCCGGGTTCAAGCGTCCGGCAGCTCAATGACTGTCCTTCGGAGTCACAGGTAGGGGGCAGGCTACAGTTTTTCGCCCAGGCTTGGGCGGAAACTTGCTCGGACGCCTGGGTTCTCCAGACCGTGAGCCAGGGTTACAGGCTGGATTTTCTTTCCCAGCCGCCCGACCGTTTTCTGAGGTCCCCCACCTCAGCCAAGTCGGGCAAACATTCCCTGATGTTGTCTGCCATCAGCCACCTGCTCAGGGTTCAGGCAGTCGAGCCGGTTCCCCCAGACGAGGTTGGGTGTGGCGTCTACTCCATTCTTTTTCTAGTGCCGAAAAGGAATGGAGAATCGAGAGCCATACTCGACCTGAAGTTTGTGAACCGGTTCCTGCGGGTCAAGCACTTCCGGATGGAGACCCTCCGCTCCATACTGCTGGCTCTCCAAAAGGGAGACTTCTTGTCCTCAGTGGACTTGAAGGAGGCCTACCTCCATGTCCCCATTCACCCCCAGGACAGGAGGTTCCTCCGGTTCACCTATGCGGGGGATCACTTTCAATACCGTGCTCTCCCCTTCGGTCTGTCAACTGCACCACGGGTGTTCACCAAGGTTATGGTGGCACTGGTGGCGCACTTGAGAACGAAGGGGATTCACTTATACCCGTATCTGGACGATCTCTTGATCCGTTCGCCAACGTTCCAGAGAGCCCTGGGGGATGTTGGGGAGACAATCTCAGTTCTCCAGGCCCACGGGTTTCTCGTGAACTATCAGAAGAGTTCCCTCGTCCCCAAGAACCGGATTCAACATCTTGGGGCAATAATAGATTCAATGAAGGGGACGGTCTCCCTCTCCCTAGAGAGAAGACGAGGGTTGTCCACCGCGTGCCGAAAGGCGGGTCTCCGCAGTCGCCCGGATATTCTTTCCCTCAGCCAACTACAGGGGATGATGGTATCCACCATCGGGATAGTTCCCTGGGCTCGCCTTCATTCACGCCCACTCCAGTGGCTACTCCTGCCCCTCCAGGACTTGGTAGCTTCCCGGGCCCGGGACAGGGTTCTTCTAACCCCTCGGGTGAGGAAGTCCCTGCACTGGTGGCTGTCGCCAGCCCTGAACAAGGGGGTCTCCTTCCTTCCGGTGACACGTGTAACGGTCACAACAGACGCCAGTCTTCGGGGGTGGGGCGGTCACTGCCAAAGTCAGGTCGCTCAGGGTCTGTGGTCCCCTCAGGAACGGCTCCAGTCCATCAATTGGCTGGAGCTGAGGGCGATCCGCTATTCCCTGATTCGTTTCCTTCCCCTGATCGCCGGTCGGCATGTTCTGATTCAAACCGACAGCGCGACGGCAAAGGCGCATATCAATCGTCAAGGGGGGACCAGGGCTTGGCCGCTGATGCACGAGGCCTCTGTGCTCCTACACTGGGCAGAAAGGCACCTGGGCTCGCTAGAAGCAGTGCACGTCAGCGGGGAGTCCAACACGCTGGCAGATTGGCTCAGCAGAACCAGGCTGGACCAGGCAGAATGGGTCCTGGATGAGCAAGCCTTTCGCGCCATCACGGCGAGCTTTGGACACCCACAGGTGGACCTGTTTGCGGCTCCGGGGAACGCCAAGGTCCCCAGGTTCTTCTCAAGGTACCAAATACACGGAGCCGAGGGGGTGGACGCCCTATTGACACCTTGGCCACAGGGCCTTATGTACGCCTTTCCTCCCACGCCCATCCTGTCCCAGACGGTCAGATTGGTCCGCCAACAGCGGGCGGAACTCATTCTCGTGGCTCCGCATTGGCCGCGCCGCCCGTGGTTTTCGGACCTCGTCGACATGTCCCTAGCCCCTCCAGTGCCCTTGGGCTCTCATCCCCAACTCCTTCGACAGGGTCCGCTCTTCCACCCGGACCCGCGCTGGTTGAACCTACACGCCTGGAGGTTGAGCGGGGCGCGCTAGACGCATGCGGTTACTCTCCTGCAGTCAAGGAGACTATCTTGGCATCCAAACGGCCCTCAACACTCAGGGTTTACCAAGCCACATGGACTGCATTCGTGGCATGGTGCGTGTCGGTTGGGACCGACCCTCACTCCGCTTCGGTCAGTCAGGTACTGGGGTTCCTGCAATCCGGATTGGATAGGGGGCTCAAACCGGCCACCCTCAGGCGACAGATGTTTTCTATCTCCTCTACTCTGCAGGTTCCTGGGACATCTCCTTTGTCATGCCATCCCCACATTCGAAGGTTCCTTAAGGGTGCGGCGGCCCTTAGTCCTCCACCGGTCCATCGTTTCCCCACTTGGGACCTGAACTTGGTTCTTCGGGCCCTGGTTAAGCCTCCTTTCGAACCTTTAAGGACTGTGCCGCTGCGTATTCTTACCTTTAAAGTCCTATTTTTGGTAGCCATTACATCAGCCCGGCGGGTCTCAGACCTGGGCGCTTTGTCGGCCAGGAAGGAGTTGTGTCTAGTTTACTCCGATTACGTTGTTCTGCATACAGACCCCACTTACCTGCCCAAGGTTAATTCTCTTTTTCACCGATCCCAGGAGCTCATGCTGCCTTCATTCTGCCCCCACCCTGCCAATACCAGGGAGAAGGAGTGGCACACCCTAGATGTCCGCAGGGCATTAAGAATCTATTTGCGGCGCACTAAGGGCTTTAGGGTCTCTGATTCCCTGTTTGTATCATTCAGGGACTGCTCTCTGGGAAGGAAGGTCTCTTCTCCTACTTTGTCACGCTGGATCTGCGAGTGCATTCGCTTGGCCTATACAGCGGCTAAGGCGGTGCCTCCGGAGGGTATAACTGCCCACTCCACGCGCAGCGCCGCGGCTTCTGCAGCCCTCTCCACGAGGGCGCCTTTGATCGATATCTGCAGAGCTGCAACGTGGGCCTCCCTGTCCACGTTTGTTAAATTCTATAAAATACACGACTGGGCTTCTGCAGACGCTTCTTTTGGCAGACGTGTTCTGCAACAGGTGGTCCCGCCATAGGAGCATTCTCACGGTCTCCCACCCAGCTAGGATAGCGGCTATGGCATGTCCCATGATGATCTCGGATGCCATCCTCTTCTGAGGGAGAATGAGCCGTTGGCACTTACCTGAATGGTCATTCTCCTCAGAAGTATGGATGGCATCCGACCCACCCGACCGTTCGTGTTTCTGCTTCTGTTTGTTTCCAACTTATCCACCTTTCTGTTCCCTATATAGGTGTGGGGAGGCTCTATTCTGCCGCGTTGTACGTCTCATCCCATGGGTGGGGTTTTTCCGCAATAAGAATTCACAGCTCGTTTTCTTCTAAAGTTCTACTTTACTTGTTGTTCCATTCTGCTTGGTTCTTTCTCTACGACTGGTTTTTTCTCTAGCCGGAGCATCGGAGAGCTAGCTATAGACTGAAGCCTGAGGGGATTGCCCCTCCCTCCTGCTACAGGAGGAAAAGCTCTCTGATTGGCCCTGTCTCGGAGCAGGAGGTCGTGACAACCCATGATGATCTCGGATGCCATCCATACTTCTGAGGAGAATGACCATTCAGGTAAGTGCCAACGGCTCATTTCCTTCATTAGGGACAGAGACCTTGTGCCGCCTTGTCTGTTGACAGTGTGCCTTGCTGGTGGCGTTGTCAGTCCGTACCAGGACATGGTGATCTTGAATGATCAGTAGGAACCCTAGGGTGGCATGGTGTACCTGAGCTCCAGCCAATTGATGCTGTGCTCTCTTTTGGAGTCCAAACACTGACCTTGGGCCAGTTAATAGAGGCAGCCTGTCAGACTGGGATCTGTGGTGACTTGGATTTGAGGTGCTGGAAGGATTAGAGTTCCCTGCAAAGTGGCCGGGAAGATCTACCAAGCTAGAGATGACAGGAAAAGTGTTATTCACTGCCAAGAATAACGCTCATATTCATATTCACCTCATCCTGCCATGGCAGCAGTGTCCACTGCAAAGTGCGAGAGTAAAAATGGGCCCACAACATGTTTCTGATCATGGATATCATGATCCCTTGAAGTTAGCTGAGAGAAAGATTGGTGGAGCTGGGCCACTTGTTTAATGCCTAACACCTGTTTATTAGTTTCTATGTGTGTGTGGGGGGGGAGGGAAGCGACACCCTGTTTGGTATCTATGAGGGCTCCTAGGTGAAGAATGGTCATCTGAGGGCAAAGAGTGGTCTTCTGGTAGTTGACTAAGAACCCGTGATCACTCAGGCAAAGGAGAGTGGCCTGGATATCTATGTGGCTTTTCTGAGTTGAGGGAGATCTGATCAATAGATCATCTAGGTATGGGTAAATATGAACCCCCCTCAACCTCAAGTGTGCCACAAGTGTTTGGTGAACACTCGTGGTGCAGTCGAAAGATCTGCGTGTGCTCGATACTGTGTGCTTGATACTGAAAGAGTGCTCGATACTGAAAGTTCAACCTGTTGTATGTGAAACAAAGAAATCTGCCCTGTCCTGTGGGTTAATGGGGACATGTAAATAGGCTTCTTTGAGGTCTATGGAAGTCTGTAGATCCCTGTGTTGAATTGCCATCAGGATGGAGCATAGGGTCTCCATACAAAAACCCTTGCGTCTCGGGAAATTTTTTTGACATATTTGAGATCCAGTATGGCTCTCCATTCCCCATTCTTTTTCTGTACAATGAAGAGGATTGAGTTCACTCCCTGATGAAACTCCTCCACAGCTTTGATGGCCCGAATCTGAGAGAGGTGCTAGATTGCTTGGAGCATTAGAATGTGTTTGATTATCTTCCAAGACCTGGGGGATGGCAGGAACCTGTCCGTGTCCAGGGGTTGTCATAGAAATTCCGTAGTGTAGTCCTGAGAGACTGTCTGTCGTATCCAGGCATCCAACGATATCTTGCTCCAGGTAGGAGGGAAGTGTTGGAGTCACCCTCCTACCCATGGATCGGGTGAGTAGTCATTGGGAGGCATTGCCCTTGAAACCTGCCTTGTTTGCTTGGCTGGGTTGGAAATTCCACCGGAATGAATTGTCTCGTGGGGCAGATCTGGTCCTGAACCAGGACACTCTATCTTGCTTGTTCTGGCAAAAGTGAAAGGAGGGTATGGGACCCTTGAACTGGCCAGAGGGAGACCTGAATGGCGCGTGTTTCTCCCTGGAGTTGGATGAAGGCATCACCTTTTTCTTGTATTTTGTTTCGACTAATACTAGATCTGAAACTTCACCAAACAGCTTGAAGGAGGAATTTGCCAAACTGATGTGAGATTTCTGGTCCACCTTCCAATGTTTTAGCCACAATAACCGGCAGACTGTAATGTCAGATACTAGGGCCTTCGCTTAGAGCTGTGTAGCATCCAAAGATGAATTGGCCATAAAGGCTGCTGCTTTCCCCAGTTTATTAAGCACTTGACGGAGCTTGGGAAGCTCCTGCGGAACCAGTGAGAGTAGTTTTTTATCCATAAATCAGATAATCGGGCAAAGATGAAGTTGGCCGTGGAGGCTCGCATGGCCAGTGCTGTGGCTTCATGGGACCTAGGAAGTGCTACATTGCACTTCTTGTCATCTTGGTTTTTAAGCACCTTGTCTCTGTCCTTAGGTAATACAGTGCGGGTGACAAGGGCAGCCACCTCAGCATCAATCGGGGGAACCTTTAGTTTGTCCATGATGATTGGCCTGGGAGATGAGTAAAAATGCCCAATCTGCAGGGGCGGGCCTTTACCCTCTGTGGGCCTGTCCCATTTCAACTGAATGAACACTAAAAATAGCTGAGGACAAGAGACAACCACTTCAGGGAGCTGTGTAAGAGGAAGCACCTCCAAATCCCCTTCACAGTTTGTTTGTGTGTGTGTGTGTGTGTGTGTGTTTGTAAAACCCCTTCCAGTTTCCAGTTATTTTGCGGGATTTATGAAGAAAAACTGGGAAGTCCGCCTATAGGAAAAGGCGATACGAGGTGGGCTGAGATCGACCCACCTCATGCTCCAAAAGCTCGCCTTCATCTGTCTGAGAAAGAAACTACTGACTGGTCCCCCCTTTCTAAACCATCTGGAACTTCCACTGGAATTGGTGAAAGGGGCATTAGGGAGGCACAAGGGGAAAGTACTGGGGGGTCTGAACAGAGTTTGACGGGATGGAAGTGCCCCCTATCAGATTTGCTGCCTGCTGGGGTGGGCTCTGGAGAGCTGGTGCATACAGGCAAGGGTTGGCGGGAAGCAGGGATGTTCATGAGGTGTTTCATGCACATCTGGGGTGGTGGTGAGCAGGTGCTTTAAATGGAGGAAGGCTCCGTTGCTCCTCTGCTGTGCCCCACCACCCCAGCATGCTGCTGTCCATAACGAACAACCCCACTGCCTGTTCCTACAAGCAACACTGTATGGGGGCTTCCTGTTTGAGAACAGGAAGTTCCCTGTTCCCAGCATCCTGCAGGCGTCATCGTCATATAAACGACTTGCATTTTGGGCAGTATATAAATATGTTAAATAAATAAGTAAGTAAATAAAAATCTGTGTGTGTGTGGACACCATCTTGAGTGCTCAGCAACACTGCAGGATGTGTCAACACTAGGGTTGCCAACTGTCCCGCATTACATGGGACGTCCCTCATTTCAGGGATGAGATGTTGGTCCCTATAAGGGATAGCATTTGTCCTGCATTTTGGTGGTGGGGCGAGCAGCAGCAGTGTAAAATACTTGCAGTGCGGTGGGGGGGTGGGGGGCATTTTATTCCTTTTGCTATGTAAACTATTTTGAGAAGTTTTTGGTTTAAAAGTGGTATAGCTTGAATAGTCTTCTGGTAGCAAGCATGACTTGTCCCCATAGCTAAGCAGGGTCTACCCTGGTTGCATATGAATGGGACACTTGATGTGTGAGCACTGCAAGATGTTCCCCTCAGGGGATGAAGCCGCTCTGGGAAGAGCAGAAGGTTTCAAGTTCCCTCCCTGGCTTCTCCAAGATAGTGGGGTTGAGAGAGATTCCTGCCTGCAACCTTGGAGAAGCTGCTGCCAGTCTGTGAAGACAATACTGAGCTAGATAGACCAATGGTCTGACTTAATATATGGCAGCTTCCTATGTTCCTATGTTAATAACAATGCTGGCATTATTCAATAGCGTATAATTCAATAACATATATGTCACTGATACTCAGGCTCTTGATTACCACTGCACACACCTCCCGCCCACCCCCCCACCCCCCCGTAGCTCCCCCCGCCATTTGTGTCACTCATTCTGGCAATGAAATGTTGGCAACCCTAGTCACCGCCAAGTAGTCTGCCCTGCAAGTTGAGGCCAAGGTAGAGTCTTCAGAGGGAGAGACCTCTCTATTGCTGCCAGAGGTGCCTGCGAAAAGCACTGAGTTCACAAGAAACACGCCTATACTGGAGCAGGACAGGGAGAAAACGGGGGTTGAGGGGGATATCTCCTCCATGAGCCCAGACTAAGTCATTTTGATTGGCCCTGTTTCAGAGCAGGAGAGGGGAGCAACCCAGCTGTTCTGGATACACTCCCCCAGTGAGGTAGAACAGGGAATGAAGCAGGTCCAAAGCATATTTCTGTTTCACAAAACAGGATGAAGAGAATCCTTTGGACGAGCCACTTCTGTACCCACTCTCCCGATCAAATAGTGCTGATCTTGTGGACCTCAGTGCTGATGAGGAGGAGGATCTGGGACCTCAGAAGAGTGAGTTGCTGGCAGGTAAGTGCCAAGTAGATCTGGGGGCAGAGAATCCTGGGGAGTTGCCTAAACAAGTGCTGTTTTGGAGAGGGGGGGAGGGGAAATTGAGCTGCTAGTACTAACGCTACCCCAATTCCATTTGTTTTCCTCCTCACTTTCTCCTAGCATCCTCCAGTCCTGACAGAGCCTACAAAAAGCGGGTCAAGAGCAAGCTGAGACGGTTCATTGTCAAGCGGCCACCGCTGCAGAGTTTACAGGAAAAAGGACTGATCCGAGGTGACTATCCCAGCCCTCTGTAGCACCATCATAGGTTGTGCACGGATGATGGGTTTTCAGAAGTGGTCTGGTTCCGTTGTCATTGCCCGTGAAGCCATGCTAACGGAGCCTAGAGGCACCTTTTTAAAGTGGTGATTCTCTTTATTGAGCAGGGGGGAAGCAAATGGTCCTAACCACCCCCAGCACAGCATCCCTCCAGTGGCTGATGCTGGGGTCTATCTTATGTTTCTTTTTTTCATTGTGAGCCCTTTGGGGACAGGCAGCCATTTTATTTATTTGTTTGTTTGTTTATATCTATGTAAACGGCTTTGGGCACTTTTGTTGAAAAGTGGTATCTAAATATTTGTCATATTCGTATTCATGTTTATTATTGTGAGCTGCCAACACTTCCAGGCAAATAGTTCTGGAGTATTTATAGTATAGTATTTTTTCAGATGTTACTTTATAGTGAGCTTTTAAACGTTTCCACATTAGTTACTCACAAGCTCTTGCATACACTCCAGATTCTTGTGTCGTCTTCTGTAGATTCCTGTTCTCCCTCATGCATTTTTTCCACACACTGGAGGTTTTACAGACAGGGCTTTCCCCCCGAATCCACTCCTGATTGGAGCGTGCCAGTCCACATATTCACTGGATTTAACCCAGCCTCCCTGCAGCCTATCAGGGACCAGGACAGACAGAGCTTTGGTTTTCTCCGAAGGGAGGCTGCGAATTCTGGCTTAGCCCAAGTTATGTCCAGGGTAAAAAAATCCTCTGTTTCCAGCAGCGTTTGAAAAAAAACTCTGGGGCTTCTGCCTTCTCCGAAGGTGTAGATGGAGGTGCTGATGGCTATGCAAATGGTCCATCTAATCCCTCGAATTAAAATGCCTCGAATCTGCTGCAAAGCAGATTCACTCTTCAGATACCCCGTAGCACAGAGCCATATGTGAAAAACCTCCTGGCCACACATTGAGCACAGCCCTTGCACTATGTTTACAGTGCCACCTGCTGACCAGTACTTGTGCATCCATTACTTTTCATGACAGATTCTCAAGCACTGGCTGGCAGGTGGTGCTGTAAAAATAACATGAGAGCTGTGCTCAACTGTGGCCAGAGTGCCGAAAAATGCTACAAGGGAGGATGAGAATCTACAGAAGACAACTCAATCATTTGCAGTATGTGCAAGAGTCCATAAGTAATTACTGTGGAAGTTTTAAAAAACTCACTATAAACTAACATCTGGGAAAGCCCATGGCGCTTCAAGAAGCACCCTGGAGAGTGTTTTTTTTTTTTAAAAAAAAACACCTCTAGAAGTTTGACTAGCAATGCTGCAACCAATCTGTGTACATCTTGGTATGGTTTGTCTGGACACCGAATGGGCAGTACCACTGTTAAGTAACATAAAGTAAAGTTGTGCCGTCGAGTCGGTGTCGACTCCTGGCAACCACAGAGCCCTGTGGTTGTCTTTGGTAGAATACAGGAGGGGTTGGCCATTGCCATCTCCCACACAGTATGAGATGATGCCTTTCAGCATCTTCCTATATCACTGCTGCCCGATATAGGTCTTTCCCTTAGTCTGGGAAACATACCAGCAGGGATTTGAACCAGCAATCTCTTGCTCCCTAGGCAAGTTATTTCCCCACTGTGCCATTAGGTGGCTGTTAAATAACATACTCTTTGCAAAGTGTCCTTTAGGAGTTTAATTGACTGGATCAGATGAAGCTGTGATCTGGTCTAGTCCATTTTACAACTCCCTTTCTAGGCCACACAAGGAAATATTTGGAATTAGGAAAACAAAGCACTGAAACTTGCTGTCCTGCAGAAAGACTCTTTCCCCTCCTCTATTATATTTGTAGAGTTATGAAGATACCAGTGTTGGATTGGAGTTACTGTTACTAAAGCAATTAGAGTGAAGTTACCAATGGCGGCCAGTATGAGTGGGGCAGGGGGGAAACAAGCGGCAGGCGTGGCTCATTTGCACTTGTCTCACCCCATCCTGGCTGCCTCTCTGCCTCTCATCTACCCCACTGTGGCATTAACTCCAGGCATGCGGACTAGTATCCCTAACCATGGATAGCATCCCCATGCCATGGAAGGTGAGAGAGAGAGAGAGAGAGAGAGTGAGAGCGAGAGAGCGAGCACTGGAATGGGGGTGAGTGCAAACGAGCTAAACCTGACACTTGTTTCCTGCCCGTACCAGCCACCACTGGGAGCCAGCAGAGGAATTTCTGGCCTATAGAAATAATAGTTTGTAAATGAGCTTTAGGTTGCTTTCGCAAATGATACTAAGAATACCTTTTAGTCTAGATTCTAGACTCTAGACTATGTCATCGTTTTGGAATATTTCAGTCTAGAAACTAAAAGAGAGCCATTCTTAAGCCAAACATATGTTTGGTTGCTGTTGCTTTCATTTGATTTACAGAAACAAGATATTCAAACCAGGATAGGATCTTCCCATCTCCCTATGAACTGTGCTCCTCAGAGGAGTATATTAGAACCCTCCCCACCAAGTGGATTTGAGAGTACAGGTGCATCCCACCATTTACACAGAATGGAGGCCTTCCCTTGCACCTCATCTTGCCACATCCAGTGACCTACTCATCTCTGGGCCTTTGGTATACACCGGAAGCATGGATATGCTGTCTTTGCCCCCCACCCCACCCACCCCAATTTGTATTTATTTATTGATTTGATTTCTATACCACCCTTCCAAAAATGGCTCAGGGCGGTTTACATCTCCCCACATCTTCTTTTGCAACTACTTCTTATTTGCAACTCTCTCTTCGTCCTCCCTCAAACCTGAAACCACAGCCTCTTACATGCCATGCCCACTTGCTTGCAAAATGCAAACACAAATTGGCTAAGACGAGTGCAGCATGCAGGGCTGCTTGGTCCTGCATTCTGAGTGTGTGTGGGTATGGTGAGAGAGACAGCAGAGAGTTGCAATTGAAGCCACTGTTAGCTTAGTGCCCCCTTCAGGCCACTGAGTGAATAACACTTCTCTGTGTATTTTATTCTTGGCAAGTAGCAATTGTGCTTTCCACAGAATCAGACTAGCCCACTTTGCTAAACTGCTGTCCTCTTATACCCAGATCAGGTCTTTGGCTGCCGGCTGGAAGCCCTGTGCCAACGGGAAGGGAGCACAATACCACGCTTTGTCCAGCAGTGTGTGGAAGCTGTGGAACAGAGAGGTGGGTATGCCTAGTAGTGCTCACAGTTGCTTCTACCTAAGTAAAACTGGGCTGGTATTCTCTCCTAGCCTTGGCACTGTGCTTCTGTACCCACCTTTCTGTGCCCACCCTGCCAATCCCACAGAGTGCATGGGCTTCACAGTGAAGGGATCTCTCACTTCCCTTTCAGGTTTGGATGTGGATGGGATCTACAGGGTCAGTGGAAACTTGGCCATTATTCAGAAGCTAAGATTCGTAGTTGATCGTGGTGAGTACCTACAGTGATATATGGTAGAAGGGGGCAGTCGCAGAGGAAAGAGAAGCTGATCTTCTAAGCCTTCTCATTCTGCATAGTGCTTTTCTCTGGGTGAAGGCAGATGCAGCACTGTCTTGAAGAGCAGTAGATCCAGTTTGACAGCACCCTCGCCACATTCAATACAAATATCCTTTTTTTCCTGTCCTGCAATGAGCTCTGGAAAACCAGGCTTGCAGGTTGTTTTCAATAGGGTTCATCCTGAAGCAGGGAACAGTCTGTGATGAAAGGCACAAAATGGCTAGCGTTTTTGTATGAACCCAAACACCAGAGAAATGTTGTTGTTATTTTTCCACTTTTTCAAATGAAAGATGGGTGTATATACATATGAATGCATATAGGCTGCTTTAATATGTGTATATTTTAGAAGCCTGAAGGTGAGGGACAAGACTGATGGGCTGAATCAACACTCAGTTTGCTGTTTGTATACTTTAAGGAAGTTGTAAAGCCAGGATCATATTCTGGATGAAGGAAATCATGTCTTCATCATGGTCGTGTTCTGTTCCTTGTGTTCTCATTGACCATTCTGTTGCCTTACAGAGCGGGCAGTGACATCAGATGGGCGCTACGTCTTCCCAGAGCAGCGTTGCCAAGGTAGCATTGGGTGCCAGTGCAAGGTGTTTTGTAGTTACACTGGTCCCCTAAAACTAGAAATGTAGAACAAGCAAGGTAGAGCAAGTGAGATCTTTATTTGGGCCAACTAGTTTCTGAATGCAAGACGCAGGCTTTGGAGTTACACAGGACTGTTCTTCCTGCCTGGATATTCAAAAGAAATACAAAACAAAAGAGGCTTGGATGTTTCTGTTCCAGCAGTGTTTGTGAACTGTTTCGTTCCCAAGACAGAAGGAGGAAATTACACTCTGATTATATGCATGTGTGTGATGTTTCAAATTGCACAAATGCACTCTGGAATAAAGAACATTCAACATCTACATCACCTTTGGAAACTGTTTTTTTTTTTTTTAAAAATAGATTGAGGCATCTCTGCAGCTCTAGCACTATTTGGAACTCAGAGATCTTCCTTTCTGTGTGCAGGACAGAGAGTGGGTGGGGCATGAGAGCCTCTGAGTGGCAGTAGGCAAGGTATGGCTGTTTATCACTTGTAAAGTTGGTTTCATTGGGAAAGTTGCATGTGAACTTCCTTCCATTGAAATTCATGAGACACATGAATTGTGTCTCACAGTGTTCAATTGCTGTAAGACTGTTCCCTTGGGATATTTCTATTTCTGTAGCAACAGCACCTCGACCAGGATCTGTGAGGATTTCCAGATTGCAACCCAGAGTTCCACTCTGTAGCTTGACAATTACCAGCGAAGCAGGAGATGTCCAGCTTCCCCCAACCTTCCTTTCCCAGGCCTCTCATACTCCTCTTTCCCTGCCTGTTGTAACAAGCAGGGGTTCTAGGTGTGTCACAGGGCAGCTGAAGGGGGCTGCAGATGAGAAGCGCAAGGAAGAGGTGGGAAGAGCAGCTGCAGATGCTACAGTCTCAATTCACCTCTAGTTTTGAAGGTACAGAGCAAATGTCTGCACTGCAATCTGGCAACTCTAGGACCACTTGCTTCTGGTCAGGGACCAAGCGGTGTAAGTGCACATGAAAAGGAGTGGGGTTAAATTCCTCCATGTGCCATGACTTGACAGCTGGGCTTTAGAGAGTAGGTAGGAGCAGGGCAGCAGCAGACCCTTGCTTGTATCAGTGATGGGGATAGGACCACTTTTATTTTTCAGTTGCTACTGCCATTCTGTAATAATAACATGGCTTAGTAAGCTTTTTACAGCCCACTCAGCACTGTTAAAATAATAAAATGGGTCTCCGTGGTAGGTATGCATATCAAAGACACAAATCCTTTGCTTTAAAAAAAAGGCTCTGTGTGTGTAATACTGCTATAGTTACTACGAGATATAAAAAATAACCTCAAGAAATGCTCTTAAATATCTATATAAAAGGCTTAGGTGGTCTGTGGCAAATGGTGTGTGGCAAGCCCCGCCCACATAGTGCTTTACCAATCAGAGGTAACAGAGCAGGAGCGCCATGGTGACTGGGCAGTAGGAATTCTAAATGTAGATAGGGAAGAGTATCCTGTGATGGTTAAGGTCAGTTGGAATGCAGCTTTTACTGGTGGGAAGATTGTAGAGGAGAGAAGCGGGGAGATATATGGGTAGTGGGCAGGGGTCTGCGAAGAGAGGGGTTGTGAGGCAGAAAAGAGCCCTTACAAGAGAAGGAGGCTACCACTGTGCAATTTAGATGAGGAAACAAGATCCGTTAACTCAGGAAGGAAGAGAGAGAGAGAGGGTAATAAAGAGAGGGGAAGAGTGAGTGGAGGAGAGAAAAAGAAGGGAGGGGAAGAGAGAAAGAAGGAAAGGCAAGGGACAGGACTGGGCCTGTCAGCAGCCTCAGGAAGGGCCCAGTCAACCGTTGTCGCTGCTCGGAGCTACAGAGGCCATTGGTGGAGGGAGGCAGGCAGGCGAGGGACGGGCCCAAGCCTGTCAGCATCCTAAGGGCGGCCGCAGTGAGGAAGGGCCCAGTCAACTGCTGCTGCTACTCTTGTGGAGCAAAGCAGGAGCAGGGCTCGGTTGAGGAAGTCTCTGGGGTTAGGGGGCTACAGCTTGGCCAGTTGCAGCCAGCAACGCTGCAACTACGACCAAGAGAGGTGAGGGGGATGGAGCAATGGGATGGAGGGGGAGGAGCAGGAGTGCAGCTCAGTAAGGGTGGAGAGAACTCTGAGGTGAGGGGGCTGTGGCGGGGGGTGAGAGGAGCAATCAAGGACCAGCGTGCAGATGCTCTGTGCGGGTTAATCTAGTTCAATATATTTTTTCAGTATAAGAACATAAGAACAGCCCTGCTGGATCAGGCCCAACGCCCATTTGTTTCACACAGTGGCCCATCAGATGCCTCTGGAAGCCTACAGGCAGGAGCTGAGGGCATGCCCTCTCTCCTGCTGTTACTCTCCTGCAACTGGTACTCAGAGGCATCCTGCCTTTAAGGCTGGAAGTGGCCTATAGCCCTTTGACTAGTAGCCGTTGATAGACCTCTCGTCCATGAAGTTACCCAAACCCCTCTTAAAGCCATCCAGGTTGTTGGCTGTCACCACATCTCGTGGCAGAGAATTCCACAAGTGGATTATGTGTTGTGTGAAAAAGTACCTCCATTTGTTGGTCCTAAATTTCCTGGCAATCAATTTCATGGGATGACCCCTGGTTCTAGAGTTATGTGAGAGGGAGAAGAATTTATGTCTATCCACTTTCTCCACACCATGCACACCTCTATCAATGTCTCCCTGCAGTCGTCTTTTTTTCTAAACTAAATAGCCCCTGGTGTTGTAGCCTTGCCTCATAAGAAAGGTGCTCTAGGCCCCTGAGCATCTTGGTTGCCCTCTTCTGCACCTTTTCCAGTTATACAGTTTCCTTTTAAAGATGTGGTGACCAGAATTGTACACAGTACTCCAGGTGTGGCCGCGCCATAGTTTTGTATAAGGGCATTATAATATTAGCAGTTTTATTTTCAATCCCCTTCCTAATGATCCCTAGCATGGAATTGGCCTTTTTCACAGCTGCTGCACATTTAGTCGATACTTTCAACAAGTATATTTTCAGTTATTTGTTTTGCAATGTAATCCTGCATATATCCAAATTCGGATCTTCCAACCTTTTTGAGAATCTTGCCATGAAATCTGAAATTGTCCGCCAACAATCAGGATGACCAAGGATTTCCACCTATCCTCTCAATGCAAGTTTATGAGTAGGAAAGATTCCATTACTGATTGTATGACCTATGAGACTGATAGTTCTTAGCTAGTTTATTCTAACGTCAAAGATGTGATCTATTCCATGTGGCATAAACTCTGAGACCCGGGGAAGCTGTTGGGACCCTCCAATACCTCTGCACACATTGACTCTGCTGTCTATTCCGCTTTTTCTTAGAGGAGAAGGTGCGCCTCTCTGACCCTCAGTGGGATGATGTGCATGTGCTAACAGGTGCCCTCAAGCTTTTCTTCCGGGAGCTACCTGAACCGCTGGTGCCATACAGCCATTTTGATGAATTCATCGCTTCTGCCAGTAAGTGCTTTATTTGTTCCTTGCCCATTTGGCAGTGCTAGCATGTGCTGCTCAGAGCTTAATTCTGAACCAGGAATTGAGCCCCACCACTTGCTTTTAGTATTGGAGCTTGGCTCTGGAAAGCGTGCAATGGAATATGAATATATTTGCACTGGTAATTTTTATAGCAATTATTTAACAAAGACATATAAAAATTATTGTAACTAATATAACCTTAATATAACTGTAAACTTCTAGCTGAGTTTATCTGGCTGAGGTATTATTGGACCTTGAACACAAAGGATCCAGGTTCCCAATTTCAGGCTGAAAAGAGATGTAAAATGTTAAGAGCAATGGCGGTGTTCAAGAATGTTCTCATAGCAATGAATACAAATTGACCCTTTTCTGACTCGGCAATCTTTGAAAAGTGGGATCTCCAATTTTTGAGTCGTTCAGTTTGAATCATGGAAAAGCCAGTTGTAAAGACTTACCTCTGTTGGCTAGTGTCTGTGCCGTCACTAACACACACACTTCAATCCTCAAAGCAATCTTGCAACTGTTTTTACAGTGATTACATTTTTTTAAAATAAGGTGACTGATGAAAAGTGTATGTGTATATGTGCCACTTAAATATACACATGTATGTATGTGTTTAAAAGACAGTCAGCCTCATAGAGGAATGAATAAAACCGATGGCTGAAATTCAAACAGTGTTTTCTTACACACATCTCTCTCCATTTACATGTAGCTGAAAAAAGTATTGTATTTCATCATTAGTGTTTTCCCACCCCCTGCAAGTGGAAGCCAATGAAGTATGCTTTGGCAGTGAGGAAAAATTAATGCTATCACCATCACATCACACAATTTTTTTCAACTACAAATTGCTGGGAAGCTCCAGTTTGGCATCAAACCAGCATGGTGTAGTGGTTGGAGTGTTGGACTAGGACTGGGGAGACCCAAATTCAAATCCCCATTCAGCCATGAAACTCACTTGGTGACCCTGGGCCAGTCATGTATCTCTCAGTCTAACCTACCTCACAGAGTTGTTGTGAGGGTACGCATAACCATGTACACCGCTCTGGGCTCCTTGGAGGAAGAGTGGGATAGAAATGTTAAATAAATAATAAATCCCCCATGCATCACTTTGCAATGTGTAGTTTGGACTAAGGCAAGTCATGTAGCTAGGATCACACTACTAATGAAGGCTTCGCTGCATGTGTTGTTGATCAGGCCTTTGGAAAGCAGTATCCATGTATTAGCTGCAAAATTCTCTGCAGCTGGGGACAAGGGCTTTGAGCAAGTGCAGGATTCGCTTTCCCAGTGACCAATGTCACCACAGACACTCTTCTGTTTGAGCAATTGAGCCCTGGGTGTCTCTCTCTTTACAAACCTTGCCCTGGGGCTGTAGACTTACTGTATCAACAGCTATGCCACCCCAGAGAGGGTTGTGTTCTACTGCTGGAATTATAATTCCAGTTTGTTCCACAAGATGAGCTTCAGATTGAAACAAGAACATCTTCTGGCCTTCTATGGCCCCTACAAGTGCATCTGAGATCCTACATCATCCCCAGCTGAAGATAATCTTCAATGCTTTGTTGCTTTTCCCTACACAGAGTTGTCTGATCCCAAGGAAAAAGTATCAAAGCTGGCTGGTCTGATCGAGAGCCTCCCCCAACCGAACCGAGACACACTGTGCTACTTACTGGAGCATCTCCGCAAGTAAGGGAACCTTATTTCCAGTGTCATCCATCGTGCAGCTGGATTTGTGCATTATTGTGTTCTGCGCAAGAGCATTACTGTGCAACTGTGTGCATGTCCCATTACAAGGCAGAGAGAACGTTGTGCAGAAAGTGGCCACATTTGTATGTAATGTGGAACCACGGTTGAATAGACCTGTGGTTCTGTGGATGTTATGTCTGAATGTGGAGAAATGCAGTTGGGTGTGGCAAAGAAACCAAAGGTTCAGGATTGGGACTCCAATCTGAATCCTCAGGTTAAATTAAGTTTCATCGCCTCAACCCAAGGTTCCAAGTAGCCTGCGGTATGTCCACATTGAAACTGCAGGCTGTTGGCCCTGGAACCAAAGTTGAGGGAGGAAGCACCTCCAATTGGCTGTGCGGGCTGTCCTTCTGTCAAGAAGGGAGCCTACACAGCCAGCTCCCCCACCTCTCTGCAGTCTCACTGACTGCAGGGAGGCAGCTCTCCTGAACGTTTGAATTCATATGGGGGGCGGGATGCAGAACCCTGAGTCCAGTGAACCAGTGGTTCTGCATTGCATGCAGATGTGGCCTGTCAGCCCCCAATACTAGAATTTACCTGTCAACAGTAGGGGTGAGTCCGAACCGGTCCGGCGGCCATTCTAAGGAATGGCCGAACTGCCGGACCGGTTCGGCCCTTGCTGGTTCGGGTCCGGGTGGGGGGTATAACTTTAAGGGCGGGAGGGCTTTCTTACCCCTCCCGCCTCTTCACCCCCTCCAGCGCCCGTATTTAACCAAATAACAGGGCGCTGGAAACCAGCCGCCGCCGCTGCCGCGCCCCCCCCCCAGCAGATCCACATAGAAAGGTGCCCATACCCCTGCTGCCGTCGCCCGCCCGCCCTCCCTCCCTCCCAGCTGCCCGCCCGCCCAAATCCTTACCCAAGGCTGCAGGAGTAAACGAGAGGAGCTCCCGGACAGAGCTCCTCTCGTTAGAAAGGCCTGATGCAGAATGAAGGCGCTTTGCGCATGCGCACACCGCAAAGGACGCCGGAGGCCCGGTCTACCCGCCGGGAAAAGGCCGGGTAGACCGGGCCTCCGATCGCCGGAGGCCCGGTCTACCCGGCCTTTTCCCGGCGGGTAGACCGGGCCTCCGGCGTCCTTTGCGGTGCGCGCATGCGCGCGCGCGCGCAAAGCGCCTTCATTCTGCATCAGGCCTTTCTAACGAGAGGAGCTCTGTCCGGGAGCTCCTCTCGTTTACTCCTGCAGCCTTGGGTAAGGATTTGGGAGGGAGGGAGGGCGGGCGGGCGACGGCGGCAGGGGTATGGGCACCTTTCTATGTGGATCTGCTGGGGGGGGGGGCCGGCGGCGGCAGGGGCGGCTGGTTTCCAGCGCCCCGTTATTTGGTTAAATACGGGCGCTGGAGGGGGTGAAGAGGCGGGAGGGGTAAGAAAGCCCTCCCGCCCTAAAAGAAAGGGCCCCCCTTCGGTGCCGGTCCGGACTGGTCCGGACCGTGCACATCTCTAGTCAACAGAGCTTGTTTGACTAATGGAATTTTGCAACCCCTGCTAACTGGGTAAAGAGGCATCTTTTTAATGTGGCGATTCTCTTTATTTAGCAAGGGGAGAGTAACTGGCACTATCCACCCCCAGAACAGTACCTCCAGTGACTGTTGCTGGTGTCTCCCTTATGCTTCTTTTAGACTGTGAGCCGTTCGGGGACAGGGTTCCATCTTATTTATCTATTTATTTGTTATTCCTCTTTGTAAACCACTTTGGAAACTTTTGTTGAAAAGTGGTATATAAATATTTGTTGTTGTTGCTGCAAATTTTTAAAATCTGAATATGATAGCATTTGGGAACTAGGCTTGGAAACATACAGATTCAAAAAGCCCACAAACATGCCAGGTCAATTAATATGACTTGCAGGCTGACTTGAGCCTCAGCACTTCTCATTTTATAAATCAAACCTCAAACATAGCCATGTCATGGATGTCTTGAGCTGAGGGCAGTGTGTTATGGTGGTTCTGCTCTATTTCCCTTCAGAGTGATGGAGCACTCAGATGCCAACCGGATGACCACCCAGAACATCGGCATTGTCTTTGGACCAACACTGCTGCGACCAGAGCGAGATGTGGCTAGCCTGGTGGAGGGCATGGTGTACCAGAACCAGGTGGTGGAACTGCTCCTCATTGAATTTCCTTCCATCTTTGGGGCCTCAAGTGCTGAATGACCTTGTTGGTACCCATCTCAAAAGCAGATGGTTTTATCCACAAGAATCACAGATAATCTAGTCCTGGAGAAAGCATTGACTCTGTGTAGTGCTGTATGCCATTGACAGGACTGTTGCTACTGGACTTGCTCAGCTTGTTGGGCTGTGGATCTGGTAGCAGCTTGGCCCCTGAAGGATCATCCTCCAAGGTCTTTAAGCTGAATCCACTTTAGAAGCTGGTGCACCCTTAGCGAAGAGGGCTTTCCAAATGTTGTCACACTCTTTACATTAAACAAACCCTATTTGAGCCTCTTCAAGTGAAGCTAAGGCAAAACAAAGAAAAATGGCACGATAGGCAACCCAATCCCATGGAGTCCTATATGAGCTCTTACCTATGGATTCCGGTGAAAAGTGTGAAAAAGAAGGTGCTGTCCCACTATCTCTATGCTTCTAACATCATCAATCAGTCTTGCAAGTAGGTTCCCTAACAATACTAGTCAACAATATATTTTGCCTCTATATACTTCTGCTAGTTACTTGTGGCACATAGACATTCTGAAAGGAAGAACTCCAGTTCCAGCTGAATCATTTGATTCAGATGATCAGAAGCTTCCCCTTCTTTTCATCTGGAGGCAGTTCTTATTTTCACTGGTAGTGATAGTTATTTTCCAGCTGGCTATCAATCAATGTAGTCCACAAAGCCAACCTGATTACACAGGGCTGGAAAGTGGGTGTAGCATGGTGTTTTTGTTTGTTTGATCTGGATAGTGATTGGTGGGTTTCATATCCTTCCTAGATTTATAGCCCCAAAAGACGTGAGTTTGAGGGCTGTGCATCTCTAGGGGAATCAAGCTTTGTATTCTATTCCCCATCCTTTAGAGCTGGTCATTATGTTCCCTCCACGTCATTGGCCTGGTGCCCTTAACATGTCAGGCTCCATTGCTCTGACTTTATACCCTTCTCCAACATGTACCTGCTTGTCATTGTGGCCTGAAAAACCATGTAGTAATGCAGATGTCCTACAGGAGGCACTTTCTGACTCATCTTGTTAGGGCACAACTGTACTAAACCACTTTCAAACTGAGTTAATTGCCATGGCTTCCTTCAAAGAATCTTGGGAAGCTGAGTTTCATGAGGGTGCTGAACATTTCACTTTTAGAGATCCTCAGTCCCTTCACAGAACTACAGTTTCCAGAGTTTCTGGGTTTGAAGTTGATGTTCAGAAAAGGTTTAAAAATTGGTTGAACTCTGTATCTTTGGACATACCGCTGTCCTGTTGTTGTGGAATTCTGAATGCTCCAAATGATCAAAGCTTATGGCATACAGTTCCTATAGTCTATTATCCTGTCTTTCTCAGTGACTCGTACCACTTGGTGAAGGAAAGGATACAGTGAAAGACTATTTCTGGATGATCTGTCCCCTCTTTACTGACTGGGGCAGAATCTCACATATTTTGGAAGGGGAAAAGGCAAGTTTCTAGCACCCATAATTGCAGGGGAAAGCTTGGCATCAAGTTGGCAATGTCTACTTAAGGGTTCAAAAGAGAAGATCTAGCTAGGCTTCCCAGGGTCAGGTAGGGTTGCCATTCTTTTTGTCTGGCAAGCATGGGGAGGGGAAACATCCAGGGGGCATGAGCGGGGGCCACTTGCTGCTTCCACCACCCTAGGATGGGGGTTCTTACACCTTTGCACTGGACACTCCCTTTTACAACACTTATTTTGGTGCTTCTGGCCACCTTAGTGGTCTTGCTCGGACTCAACACACACCAGCCAGTTTCCAGTTGAGCTGAGATGGCTGCAGCAGTTCAGTGAGGCAGAGCTGCCCTGATCTCAGTGAGAATAGGCCTGCCTTACAGGGACTGCCTGCTCTCCTGGGATCAGAGCAATTCTGCCTCGCCAAGGCCAGGATGCCAGCCCAGCGGCATCATCAGGCCACGTTGGCCTGACCAGAGAGTGACTGGTGCAGAACTGGGGCTGAGTGCAACCACTGAGGTGGCCAGAAGCACTCACTTCCTGAAGCTACTACCTACTGCTACCACCCAGTGAACCAGGGTATCTTCAGATCCTGTTCCAGGGTCACCTCCAACCTTGCTGTGCTCCTGCTGGCTAGGCTTTCATTCCTTTAACAGCTACTTTACAGGCAGAAAGTCAACAGATGATGCTCTCTATCTATGCATGCTCTCTATGTATCTACGAACAGCTTTAATGCTGTTAATGGTGTGAGTGCTTTGCCAAAGAGACAGGTTGCGACTGTATGGCCAGGAAATGGGACTTTTAATCACCAGTACAATTTGGCTTTTCTACATCTCCTCTCTCCTGCTGCCTCAAATTCCATGTCCACCCTTCCTTTCTTCAATTATCTCATTACCCCTCATCCCCCACTTTCTCCAAAATTCAAGTCCTTTGTAAACATGAATCTTGTAAGCAGAACAGATTTTTCAAACAACGTATCACAAATACTTCTCTGATCCCTAGTTTTGGGTAATAGGTGTTTTCACTTGGAAGATTCTTTAAACCATGCCTTAAGCCTCTTAGCGTACTGTTTGTGCTACATGTAAATATTGTTAAAGGGGAAGAGAATGCAAAAGGCAATCTGACCGTACTGCATTGACAAGCATCATAAGCTACTTATTAGAAGAACAATAACTGTACTAATAAGCTCTCTTGCTAGCTAGGCAAAGAAGCACCTTTCAAAGTGGTGATTTTCTTCAAAGTGGTGATCTAGCAGAGGGATAGCAACCGGCCCTGTTCAGCCCCAGAACAGTGGCTCCTCCAGTAGCTGTTGCTGGTGTCTTTCCTGTGTTTCTTCTTGGACTGTGAGCCCTTTGGGGACAGGGAACCACCAACCACTTGATTCTTATTCTATATAAATCGCTTTGAGAATGTTTTCGTCAAAAAGTGGTGTATATATAGTCCTATATACAGTCACCTGTAGCCCTTCCCAGGATACAGCAAGTCAGTTGGCTGGGAAGGGCTCTAGCTCAAATAGCTTGCAAGCCCTTCCCATTCCCAGATCGATTCACAAGCAAGCATAGATTCATAATGAGAAGAAAGCAGATAAAATGTACATAATATTAGCAGCAAGCCCATTGTGGAAGCACACTCACCAAAGCTGGAGCATAAGTATGATCTTCTCCCTTCTAATCAAACTCAGAAGAAACCTATTCCTCTGGTTTTTACCAGAAACTGGATTTGCATAACACTGATTGGATGACCATGGAGTCCATCACAAAGCCACATTCCTCCAGCACAAGGCACTTAATTGGCTAGCCCTTGTATCAATCGCAAAGTCAACTCCTACCATTCTTAGAGCAGTTTTTAAAATGTAAGTAAAATAAAAAGAGTCCAATGGGGAAAATAGTCACTAGATAAGTTATTTGAAGACACAAGACCATGGGATAGAGAATGTAATCCGCTTTCAATAAAGCAAAGGTTGTAATTTTTTTAAAAAAATGCTTTCTAAGAGCAATAAATTGCATGATGAGAATGGGCATTATGTTAAAAGGAGGAGATATGTTTTGGGGGAATTGAGCTATCTCCTAAAGGAATGGGCTAGACGACCTCTCGATAAGGAGCCTGAGCTATATAAATCTCTTGCAATAGATATCAAAGCCATCGTTTTGTTTTGTTTTTTTCTGAGGAAATATTTTTTAATTCTCATATTATATTGGTGCATTTTCCCCTAAAAAAAGAAAAAGATTTACAGGTAAAAAATACTTGCTTGCGCACATATACTATATACAGTCAAAATACATGTCATAATTATACGTCTAAAACATTTTGTTTGTTTCCCCCCGCTTTGCTTTAATACTTACTTTCCCCCTCCCATGGATGAAAAGCACTTAGTGAGGACAGGCATTGGTTTGGCTTTTAGGTTAAAATATAAAAAGAAAGAGACGCAATGAAAAGTAAAAAGGGTGAAAGGGATCTTCTTTGGTTTCTCAGGTTTAACATGAGTTTGTGCTAGGAGTCTCATTCTCTTCTCGCTGGCTGTGATGCCTGGGTGCAAGGCAGCAGAAGTTGTACCTGAAAGAGACAAGGGAGGGGGACAGGGTGCTCCTGAGAGTGTAGTGGCTGTCGCTAGCTCAAACTAGGGAATGGCCTAGAAATGTAAGGCTGGAGACACGTTGGTGTGATGGTGGCTGCTCGCTAGCTTAGATGGCTTTAGAAGATGATTAGGCACATTCATGGAGGAGGAGCGGTCTAGCCAGGTTCAGAGGTAGTTTGCTTCTGAATACTAGTTGCTGGGGAAAACAAGAAGGAGAGCGCTGTCAGGCCCTGCTTATGATCTTCATGGAGTCATCTAGCTGGTCACTGTGGGAAGTAGGATGCTGGGCTAGATGGACCTGTGGGCTAATCCAGCAGGGCTGCTCTTGCAGACAATACATTTACAAAAGCTGGAAGGGGCACGACAGAAGCATCACGACCCTTGGCGTAAAGTTACATTTTATTTTGTCCCACTGTCATTTTGAGGTTTTTGAAATCTGTTTAGCAGAGAAGATGGGGAGCAGGACAGGTTGGGGGTGGGGGTGGGCGTACACACCACAGACCATGAGGCTTCCCCCATGCCACCTCTGAGCCTCTGAAAAAACTCGTATATATATCTATATCTAGCCTGAGTTCTCCAAAGCCCTCCTTCGTGCTCATTTTACCCTTCCCAACCCTTCTCCTGCTACTAATACGCTTATGCTCAAGCACAAGGGCTTGATATGTGACTGGATGTGAACAAGCCAGTCCCTGAACCATTTTGACACCTGCCATTCATAAATGACTGGCTGTCTGGAGTAAGAGCTCAGTAGTATCACTTGTTCTGCATGCCCAAGCTCCCTAAATTCAATGCCCTCCCCAGCTAGAGGAAAGACCCCTGCCTGAGACCACAAAGAGCGTTGCCAGTTAGAATAGCACTGGGCTAGATGGACTAACTCAAAGTTAGACAGCTCTATATATTCATATATATGTATCTTTATATGTGGTATTCAGGAAAAACTTGCTAGTGTCAACAAAAAAAATACAGCTGTGCAGTTGGCAGGCACATCTTCCCTTAAAGTGCCATTGAGATGGTTAGAACTGTGCCTACCTGATGTAGAGAAGGGATGTCTGGGTAGTCAAAGGCCTGAATGGGCCTGAAGTGTACCTGCTATGTACACACAAGGACTTGCTACTAACAAATCCTGCTCCCCCCACAAAAAAGGCCTCCAGAGCCTCTGTGGGTCAGCAGAGCCAGGGCCAATGCCATATACTATATTTCCTCCAATGGAGCACTCTCTCTTCCTCCATGGATTTTGCAAGAAGGATCCATGAACCAGAGACCAGATTCCTGCCTGTTCCAGCCTGCAGATAATTTCTGCAAAATCCAGGTTAAGTTTGCATTTTGCCTGAAAAATGTTTTATTGCAGGGAATAATATATACCTGTTTGTACCTTCAAGGGAAAAATATGTCTATGATATAAAGGCCCTAGGGTAGGTTACCATGTCAACAAGCTCTCTGCAAGAGAGCACAGGAGGCTCCCAGATATCCCCAAACCATGGGGTGGCCTTCCTAATGTACTGAAGACTCTGGGGAAGAGGCACTTTGAGGTGAAGAATACCAGCTTCATTGTGGGGAGTGGGCAGGAGAGAGAGATAACTGAAGAAGTGAGGAGCTCCTGAGTTTCCTGTACCAGCTGGGAAAGCGAAATGAATCCACTTCCCTTCCCAGGGATGCCCATCCTTCATCCCGTACCATCAGCAATCTTCAACAAACCCAGCTTGAGGATGCAAGGCAGATGCAGTCTGGTACCAAGAGCAGCCCTGGAAGTTTCTAGCAGGGCTGCCTCTCTGCAGAGGCCCCTCGCCCACCTTAAGTTCTTGAGTCCAGCCCAGCAGGAAGTACCCTTGTCTCTTCTTGTCCCAGTCGGGTTCTGGTTAGAAGCAATTATCATCATCACCGCTAAGAGGGCTAGCCCTACTATGAGAGGGTGTTAAGGAACTGGTTCTCTCCTGCCAGTGAATTCAGCATGGAGCTCATATCCCCCACAGCCATGTTGGCTGGGCCACCAGGTGGGGAAGTGGGGCTGAGGACCTCTGCATCATCCAGGATGGCTGTGAAGTCCAAGTGGGTGTTCTCTAAGTCCAAGGTGTCCAAGCTGTTGGACACCTGCTCCTCTGGCAGGTAGGAGAAAGAGTCTGATTTGAGGACATCCAGCCCAGGGGTGTAGGGCCTGCCTGGGTCCTCAGCCACACAACTGGGTGGCTGATGATGCCTTTGGTGGGCACCCATCAGCTTGTGCCCAGCAGCTTTGCCAAGCTGCATGTGCATCTGGCTAGGAAAGCATGCTTCCTCAGGCCCATGGAGCGGGGGTAAGCGCATCATCCGGCGGGAGCTGCCGTCGTTGGAGGGTTCATAGAAGGGGCTAGCTTGATAGCTCAGGCTGCTTTGTCGAATGAGCGGCTTGGGTCCCCCAGGGGGATGGGGGAGCATCCCTGGGCTGTAACTCTGGCTGCTGGGATTTGAAAGTGCTTTGTTCTCCATGGCTTGTGGTGGCCTAGCAGGATAGTTGGGGTACTTGGGACCAGGATAAGGCTGGTGCTGCTGCTGACACTGCCCACTCTCCAGGCCCTCCACGCCCATCAGGACGTCGCTGCCCGGCTGCTCCCCCCACATCAGTGCTTGCTGTGACTGCACGTAACTCCGCACCATCATCTCCTTGACCTGCAGCATTGGGGTCTGGGACCTCCTGCCAGGGGGCTGCCCCATGCCAAAGCAGGGGCCCTGCTGGCCCTCCGGCGGGTAGCCACTGCCCCCACAGACAGGTTGGGCCTGGCCGTAAGGCAGCTGCTTCATGCCCTGGCAGGAGGCCAGGGCTGGAGCAGCTACCTGGAACTGCTGCTCGGCTTTAATCTGTGGGTGCCCAAACGGGAACGGCCCCTGTTGGCCTTCACTGCCAGGCTCCACGCCCATGTGCTTGGCCTCGGGGACCGGGTACTGGGCAGCATGGCATGGGCCCATACCAGTGGGTGGTGTGGGATCCACCCCTGCGCTGTCACCATCCCACTGCCTTGCTGTGTGGAAAGCTGGGTTCATTGGGCATGGGGGCTGGATGTACTCTGGCTGCTCAAAGCCACCTTCTAGCTGCCCGTGGCTTGCTGGACTCATCTGCAAGTCGCCCATTGCCCTGGGGGTGTCCCTATGGGCCGCATTGCTCTGTAGCTCCATGTTCACGGTTTGGCAGGGGTAGTTCTGCTCCTGGTAGCCAGGGTAAGGCTCCATCTCCAGAAGTTCCTGTTCTCCAGCTGGGACAGTACTCTCCATGGCTGCAGTCTCCAAAAAGACGTTCTCGCTGATGCTGGGCGGCCGCGGCGAGAAGAGGTGGCGCTGCAGGTTTGCATCCGAACCCCCAGCCAGCTGCCCACTGGCTCTGCCCATGCCTGCTGGGCTCATGTTGCTGAGACTTTTGAACCGCTGCACTCTCGGAGTGGGGTGAGCCTCACCCGCTGTCTGGGAGGGATCACTGGCTCGGCGGGCACTGTGGCTCAGCGCTAGGTGGGGGTGGAGGATGCCAGTGCTGTAGCTGTGGTACTCATTGGCACTGTGCCTGCGCATGAAAGGAGGCAGGCCTGAGCCGGCGCAATCCCCCATAAAGCTGGGCTGACCAGCCCTCTCCATATTGGGTAGAGGGGTTGGCGGCGGACCGCCTGTTGCAGCAGCGTACTTGGCCTTGAGAAGGTATTGCTGAGCTGGTGTCAGGTTGCCCAGTCCTGGAAGACCTCCATAGTGGCTGGCCTCACTGGAACGCCTGGAGGCATCAGGGGAGATGGGATCATACATGTCAGGTGGGCCTAGTCCATTAGGAGCTCCCCCTGCTGGCAGATACGGTGACACCATGGAGGAGCGACGGCTCACAGTGTAGGCCGAACTGACCGTGCTGGTGGTACTAGCGCGCCGTTCCCCTGGCAGGGGTAGGGATGGCAGGTCACTGGATGACAGCTCCATGATGCGCCGGTGAGAGAGAGTGGAGGGTGGCCCACACAGGCCAGGCATCTCTCTTGCAGAACCTGTGAAGAAGCAGCACAACTGACTACAAGGATAGCGAAAACAAACAAAAACAGCTAGGCTTAGGCGAAGCACGTGTTTGGAGATAGCCAATTGCAGCTTGCGTCTAAGGCCTGAGACAAAGCCCAACACCACGGGAAGGGCCATTAGTACCTGCCAGTCATTTAGAACCTGCCTACCAAGGGTGCTGCTAGGGACATAAAAGACTCTGGGCCCAGGGCCCGAAGAGCCTGACTTATACTAGGGATGTGCCTGAACCACAGCTGGAAGCATGCTTTGGGCACTTCTGGAGAAATTCGAGAAGGAGAGCAGGTGCTTACTTGCTCCCTGCCACCCCATTCAGCTTCCTGCTGGGGTGGCGCACATGTCAAGAACCCCCGTGCAGTGTCAGCATACACAGGGCGTCTGCACATGTGCGGGTGCCATTTGCATGGTCAGCAACACCATGCAGATGCAGATGCCATGTGTGTGCTGACGCCACGCGGGGGGTTATTAGCATGCATGCCGCCCAAGCAGGAAGCTGTATGGGGCAGTGGAGAGCAGGTCAGGTCTCTAAGAAAAAAATGTCCTATGGTGCAATTAACAGAGCATTGGTCAGGACATATTACTTAGCTATACAGCTCAGCTCAATGGGATAGCTTTAGGCATCTCCCTCTGTCCTTGGGTTGTAGTGGAAAGGAATCCTAACAAAATAAATAATGATTTAAACTTACTTCTAATCAGCAAACTCTTTTTGTCCCAGGTAACACTATAAGTCAGAAAAACTAAGCTCAATTCCTGGGTGAATTAGGATGGCAGCAGCATTGCCCTTTTGGGTGCTGATCACACCTCTAAACAACAGCTTGCAGAGGGTTTTTTTGGTGCAGATCGAGAGCTTTTGCAGTCATTGTGAAGTGCAGACACCTGGCTGCTAAAATCAGAGAGCATTTTAAAGTTACCAGGGCGCTTTCCAGATTAGATCCTGCAACGGGTCACGGCATATTTCTGAAGTGTGCTTCCACACTTCCTGTGTTGTGACATCATAGTCCCTACATTGACAGCAGGGTGCCATTCAAATTTCTGATGCCCTGTTTAGGATTTAATCACTGCGATGTATTGATAAAACGTATGTCCGGCGTAAAAAGGTTGCTGTTTTTTCAGGTTGTTAGTTTATGTGAGACTGCTCCCCCTTCTGGGCGCTTTGCTATTTATGTTTTGAATGTGATATGCCTGAACGGAAGCATTTTGCCGCTGTTGAGCGGCTAAGCTGGAAAGTGCCCAGAAGAGCTGCTAAACTGTTTCAGGGAAGCTGGCTCCTGTTCAGCGGTTCCCCCTGCCCCATAAGCATGCTGCCTCTTTTCTTCCAGCCTTGAGGAAGAGGGGCCTGGCTAGAAGTGTGGAAGGGAGGGAGGGAGGGTTTGAGCAGGCAGGAGAGAGTGAGAGCACAGACTGAAGGACTGTACTTTCCCCAGAAGAGCTGGAATAGGGGCATGAACATGAGTATCTGCCGGGTGCTTTTGTTCCAGGAGTTAACGCCATACAGATTGTGTTAAGTTTGATATGTTGGAAAGAAAGAAGGCAGATCTCGTGTATGGTACTTGAAGGGCTGAGCAGTTCAGCCAAAATTCTTCCACCCAATGCACTCCCATAACTTCTGACTTCTGGGAAGCTGCCTATACAAGGGAAACAAGAGGTTTTGGTAGGAACTAATCTGCCTACTTTCCTTTCACTATAATCTTAATTGATAATTACCATCTTCACAAGCTAGCCTACTTCTGCTTCAAATATTTTGCCCAGAAATAGATTGGTAGCCAGTGTCATTCTTTTAATGTGGTCTCTTTGAAATGACCCAGAGATCAACCTGTCTGCCGCATTCTGTACCAACCGGACTACATACAAAGGCAGCCTCACATAGAGTGCATTGCAGTAGTCAAGTATGGATGTTACCAGCATATGTACCACTGATCTGAAGTCGTTTATCTCAAGAAACGTATGCAGCTGGTGTATCAGCCAAAGCTGATAGACAGCACCACTGGTCGCTGCCTCAACCTGAGACACCAGGGAGAGGTTGGGTCCAAAAGTGCTCCCAGACTGCGTACCTATTCTTTCCGGGGAAGTGTGACCCCCATCTAGAACAGCCAGAACAAAATTGTCTCCTGAATTCCAACCCCACACAGTAAGTACTTCCATCTTATTTGGACTCAGTCTCAGTTGGTTATCCCCCATCCAGCCCATCACTGCTTCCAGGTTATGCCTTCTCCAGATGATGCTGATATGGAGAAATAGATTTGGGTGTCATCAGCATACTGATAAAGCCCTGGGTATTTAAGAGAATGTCTTCACCATGAGCCCCATCTCCTAGTGAGATTATCAGGAGAGGTTCATCTGCAGTTGCCACCAGCTTGTCTGGTGCTACACAGGGACAGGCCTTCTCTGTCGCTGCCCCAAGACCCTGGAACGCACTCCCTGCTAAAATAAAGTCCTCCCCATCTCTGACAACTTTTTAAAAGTCCTTAAAGACACATTTTTCCACCCAAGCTTTTTAACCAGACTTGTAGCTTTAAATTGTTTTAAGGTCTTAATTTCTGTTTTAATTGGTTTTATGTTGCTGTAAACTGCCCAGAGACAGAAGCCTGGGGTGGTGTGCAATGTTACCTCTAACAGGGAATCCCAGATGTTGTTGTCTACAACTCCTATAATCCCCAGCCAAAGGCCATTGCAGCTGCGGATCCTTGGAATTTTAGTGAATGTCTGGCTTTTGGGAGGAGGAACTCTCCAAAGCAAACTGTCTGCTCTTTTGCAGTGAATTTTAGGCACGGGCGTTGCCTCAGAGTTGAAGAATGAAGGAAGTTTATTCACTCCCCTCCTCCCACTATGAGTGGGAGCTGAAAGCCTGAGCTCCTCTCCGGGAGACCGTCAGGCCCACAAACCCCGTCCCAACTGATCTGCTTATCCACAGCAGCCTCTGCCTTAAATAAAGCCCTGCATCTCGGACACTCTTCCCTGCTTTCGGCCAACTCCATCTTCCCTGGCCAGGCACGTGTCCTGGATACCCAATCCCTGGCCTCCAAAGGGAGCTCATTCCCCAACTCCACCCCCTGCCTTATCATTCTTCCACCTGCTTGCAGCTGTGGAGCTGCTATCCTGGCTATTCCCTCTCCACCAATCTGCTGCCTCTTGGGCGACACGTGCCCATCCCCCAGCAGCTGTTGCACGTCTCTCCAAATCCTCTCTGGCTTCTGAGAGGTAATCTGGAGAGGCGTCTGGAGCCCCTGGCTTCTCTCGGCACTCTACCGGCTGGCTGGGCACACCTCCTCGTCTCAGGGAGGAGGGGAGGAAACCCTGACAGTGAACATCTGGGAATCCCCATTAGAGGGAACACTGGTGGGGTGTACAAATATAATGTATGAATTAATGAAATAAAATGGCCCATTCCGCCTCCCTTTAACCACGAGACCAAGACCAACAGTATCGGCAAGGTTTTTGTTTTCCTCCTTACTCCACAGAGGAGCATCCTTCAAGCAACCCTCATTCCACCTCGGATAGCAGTAACAGGTTTGTAGTTCTCGGTGGCCTATGTGATGAGGAACATTACTCAAAGCAGTCCCATTGAAATTAAAAATAGGCAAGACCTAACTTGCCCTTTTAATTTCAATGGGGCGATTTTGAGCACTTTCCCTCATCACACTAGCCATTGCCTCTTGTCTGCGGGAAACTATTCTGATCCCCCTCAGGCTTCTGAGATGTCACCAAGTCTCGCTCACGCACCTGCTCCAGGGATAGAAGGCAGTTTGAGGCCCTTCCCTGAGAGGGGCTTGCGCAGTTGCTTGAGCTTGTCGATGCGCAGGTTCTCCAGTTTGCGCAGGGCTGACAGTCCAGAGGTGCCCATGGGCTCCGAAGGCTCCTCCAGGGCCGACAAGTCCTCCAAGCTGCCCCCTGCATTTGCGTTCATCTCCACGCCGCTGTCGTTGTTGTTTGCGCTGCCCAAGGGAGAGCGCTCACTGCTGCAGGACGACTGGCCCCCGGGGCTGGGCTGAGGTTTCTGGTGGTGGTGACAGAAGCACAGCCACATCATATAGAGAAAGTGTTCATGGCGACGACTCAGGGTTGTTTCCCATGTTTTCCCTCAACCTCCTTCTTAAGATGTGCATTGGGAAGGAACCCAAAAATGTGTGAAAGGTTTTTTTTAATAGGACGGATGGCTTTCACTGCTTTAATCAGTTTTTGTTGATTAATACGTGGGGGCCAATTTTAATTGGTAAGGAAAGGTTTTTAATAGTGGGGCAACAAATCAAGACAGGCAGTTTTCAGACTTCCTGCACTGAGGGAATCCTTTCCACATCAACTCGCCCTCCTAGGAATTCCTTGCCTGTCCACCCAGGGCTGCCCAGAGGATTTATGGGGCCTGGTACAGGTGTGATGTTGGGGCCCCTCTAAAAGGACTCATGTATGAAACAAAGTGGGGGGGCCATATGTGAGAATTCTTGTATGGATGGTTCAGGGGTGAGAATTCTCACACATAGCTCCGCCTTGCTCAGTTTATCGCGGTCGCGTTGCAATCTACATTTAATAAATGATCCCCTCTTTTTAAAAAATGGAAACTTTAAACAAAATACTGAGAATTCTGTTGAACAATGAGGCAGGGCTGGGGCATTAATGGTATGTATAGGAGCTCAGGTGAGGGAGTGGGGCTTACTTGGTAGGGTCCTGGGGCAAAATGCCCCAGTTGCCGCCTCCCGCTCAGCCATGTGTCCACTACAGACATCATTGCATTGCGGAGAATTTCGATGTATACCAGGAATACATTTGCACTACAGACATAGATTAACAGTCACTGTGTGTGTAAACCACCTAGAGATTTTTATTAAGCAGTATGTAAATGTAATAAATAATAATAAATAATCTTTTCCTCAGGGAACCTTAGTAGTGTGACACGAAGAGTAGGGATTTCCAATAAAGAATTCTCAGTGCCAGCACGGGCCCACCTGCTAGATGAACTAGTCAGTCGTCTAGGCCGCCAAGTGGGCAGGGGCACAGAAGGCTTGGGTCATGTGCAACCCAGGGCCGGCCTACCCCCTTCACCCCTGCAGGTGGGCGTGCCTTGTGGGCGGGTAGGCACTTTCCGTTGCCCGCCCTCCTTCCTTCCTTGCTGCAGCTTCCACTTCCACTTGGTGCTTTCAAGGCAAGTTATAATGATATTGCTGCACCACACAGCAACGTTATTATAACCTGCCACGAAAACACCGGCCGGTGGTGGTGAGGAGGGTGGATGGGCAACGTTATTTCCCCTTAAGGGAAGCGCTTCACTGTTTCTGATCTTCTCACTGAAGAGCAATCCTGATAAGTTCTGAGGAACCCTAGGTAGGATAGTAGTCAATGCCCTGAGGGCCACAGAGGTGCCCACTGAGAAGGTCTAAGGAGATTGGGCAAAACGTAAAGGCACCACATGGTCTCTGCTGGCTCCTGAGTCTTAACTGGACTTCTTATTGCCCCCAGTTAAAAGAAGCAGATGCCAAATTTGTATGCAGGAGGTCCTCTTTATTCTTGGGAGTTCCGTTCCTGCCATATTAGCGTGGATATGGAAACCATGAATAAAGAAGCCTTTAAAAAAGGTTTTTTTTAAAAGCCGGAAGGGAACAGAAATGGGTAGGAAAGCATAGGACCTCCTTTTGTAGGTCTCCAGGAATGCCGCTCCCCCAATCACCCTATTTTTCGTTTAATTATTTTTTTAAGATCCCCCAAATGGCTCCTCGCTTCCAAATTGTGGCTGGAAATGACACCAGAAGTCATTTCTGGCCACTCAGGAACCACTGATAGCTGAAAAATGCCTATATATCCCTGCCGTGGAAAAAGAAACTGAGTTTCTAAGACCCATCCACAGATACACGGAACCATGATCTGTGAAACGGCGGATAACTAGGGTCTCCTATATCTACCTCCAGAGAAATATGACATCTGTCCTATGCCTTGGCTGGTCAGCACAAATCATCTGGGCAGAGGAGCCTGGGATGCCCGCCCTCTCAGTTCATGTCCCTCACTCCCTCTGCTTCTGATTGGTTGGCTAGCTGTCCAAGGCCACCCCAGATCCTGAAGCTGCTCCTGAGTACAACCCCACCCTGCAATTTAAAGCCACTGCGCTCTGCCATCTTCTCGGGGACTGGGTTAAAATGCTGCATTCTACATGCCGTGTACCAGTTTCTGAACAAATACCGTGCAGCTGTGTAATACTAGCTGCCTCAATTCCTAACCACTTTTCTCTGGGCCCGCTTATCTTCATCTTTGATTGTACACTAAAGAATGGATTGCACACACAGGACGTTTCCCACACACTTTTGGCTGATTCACAATCTTTTCACAATGCATCATTGCATTGTTTATATTATCAGACTTGAATCCTGGGGCGGAAGATAAGGTGGCCCTTAATGAACCCACCAGGTACCAGCCCCTGACTCCCTCAATTTTAGCCAAATCATAGCCCCCTTGAAGCCTACCCAAAACAGAAGCTAGAGTGACCAGTGCAAAAAGTAAGAGGGCAGGCCTGCTCTGCCCTCCCCCCATAATTCGAGCACTGCACGGGTTTGGAAAAGGCTGCATGGGAAGTGGCCCTCAGCGGACATAAATTCAAGATATTCTATCCCCACAAGCCAACATCAATGCCCCTCCTCCTCACCCCCCCCCTGCCACATCCATGATGCCCCAAGCAGGGGGATTCACTTTCCTTTCCTCTCCATCCTTGTCCTGCTTACCAAGTTAGACTCGGGCACCATGAGCTTGGCCTCTTCTTTCCTGCCCTCACTATCTCTCTCTTGCTTCATGTCACTGTGGAGAGCCAGTGTCCGGTTGCTGGGCACGGTGTCCCCACGGTGTTTCTTGGTGACATGGGCATCTGGTCCGTGCACGGTCTTGACGTGCTTGCGCAATGAACTGGGGTCTGTGTAGCGCTTGGTGCAGCCAGGGATCTTGCAGACGTAGGGTTTCTGCCAGAACAGAAGCAGATCATGAGCCCTGGAGGTAGTTTCAGAGCACAGAGGCTACCCTGCCTCACTTCACCTCAGGAAACAGCTGCTTCTAGTGGGACACTGAGTCACATCATGGTGTGTGTCTCTCTGTGTGTGAGGGATATCTATTCTTGAAGTGAGCAGGGCATTGGGCTATATCATGTCCCAGGATCAGGGCTTACCTCAGTAAGTTGGCCATACCTCATTGGAATGTGTCCGGTTTTGGTGCTTGGCCCGGTCTGAGGCATTGGAGAAGGCCTTATTGCAGCCCTCGTGCTCACAAACATAGGGCTTCTCACCCGTGTGGGAGCGCAAGTGGGTCTTGAGGTTCTCCAGTCGTGAGTAGGCCTTATTGCAGCCTTCAAACTGTAGGACAGCAAGGGAGCGGCAAGTTACATGGCAGAAGAGCAACCCTCCTCCAGGCTTTCACCCTCTCACCAGCCCAAGTGTGTGGCTTTCTATACATCTATGCCTTCCCATGGGACATCCAGCTCTGCTTATTCACAGCCAAAATGACAGAATTCCTGCACCTCTAACAGTTGTGTAGAAGAGAGGATTTAGCAATCCTGTTTGGAAGGGGAATTTCAGCATGTGCAATGTTGAGAACTTCAGGAGTTCTCTTGCAGCTAAAGCTGGGCAGGTGGCTAGGAGAGACGGGGCATTTTCAGTCACCCCATGCTATGGAATCCCCCTTGCAAGGGAGGCGCACCTGACGCCATTACGGTTTACCTTTTGCTACATGGCTCCTTTGTTGCCTTAGTTAGGTTTGCCAGGTCCAGATGGTGAAAAAAGTCAATATCAATCACCAAAAAGTGGAAATAGAGGACGCTTTTCATTTTTTAAAAAAAGAGTCTCCACTCTGCATAAAATTTTCTGATTTTTATTGGTATTATATATGCATATTTTGATTTTAAAAATGGGTAATTTGAGAATAAATATAGCTCACCACTGTGAAGCTGATGGCTAGGTGAGCTGTATGTCTGCTCAGTCTGCTGTCTAGAAACAGAGTTCCCAAGGCCCCTGCTTCTTAACTGTAAATTCATCTCCTGGTTAGGTTTACCACACACACAGTCCTCTGTCCTCCCCCCACCTGCCACCGCCACGTCCCCAAAGGGCTCACAATCTAAAAAGAAACGCAAGGTAATCCCAGCATCAGCCACTGGAAGGATGCTGTGCTGGGGTTGGATATGGCTTGTTGCTCTCCCCATGATAAATAGAAGAGATTCACCACTTTAAAAGATGCCCTTTCTTCACTGAGCAGGGTTAACTGCTATCTGAGTAAAGCTAGCTAGCTAGCTGATAACTTCTCACTTCCACCACCACTGCCACCCCATGAAAGAAGCAAGCTGCAGCTGCCGGACCCGCCACCTCTCCATGCTCCTGCATCATGTGGCTCTGCAACAAGAAGATGCTCAGGTTGCATCACGCTTCAGGTTGCATCATGCTTCAGGTTGCATCACGTGGCTCTGCAACAAGAAGATGCTCCCCTGTCCCCAAAAGGCTCACAATCTAAAAAGAAATGCAAGGTAACACCAGCTTCATCCATTGAAGGAATGCTGTGCTGGGGTTGGGTAGGGCCAGTTTCTCTCCCCATGATAAAGGGAAGAGATCCACTTCTTTAAAAAGTGCCTTTTAGCAGGGGTAACTGCTAACTGAGCAAAGTTAGCTAACCAACTTCTATCTTCTCCCTGCTACCACCCCATGAAGGAAGCAAGCTGCAGCTGCCGGTCCCGCCACCTCTCCATGCTCCTGCATCACGTGGCTCTGCAACCTGCCACTGAAGCAGAACCTCCCCTCTGGCTTCCTCACTGGAGGGATGGTCAGCAGGAAGGGGAAGGAGGAGACAGAGGAAGAGGAGCTGCTCATGAGAGCAAAGTGTTCCTTGAGCAAACAAAATGTTCCAGCTGCTCCCCAGAACTTTGGACACCGCAACATGCAAAAAAGGTTGTTTGGTCTCCCAAATAGTCTCTGTTTTTCCCAATTCAAGGAAGTCATTTGGTCCTCAAAATAGTTGCATGTCCTCTATATAGTCCCCAGTTGGCAACCCAAGCCCTAGTTCTTCTGGGGATTAAGCAACCTTATTGCTGACATGTTCTGCTGCTGGTGGTTTCTGTAGACTTGATTTTTTAAAAAATGTATTCATTTGGGGGGATTCTGTATTTTCATTACAGGTTGATATTGGTTTCAGTCCATCATTAATAGCTGCCTTGAATTTCCTCCAGGTAGGAAAGGCAGAATATAAATATCTGAATAAATGAACAAACTATTCTACACAACCAGAAAAACAGGTTGCTTATTTGTAATGGGTGATCCTTGAGTGATCTGGGAGTATTCACACAACTGGGTAATGCACATGCACAGCAGCCACCATCAGAAGACTTTCAAAGCTCCGCACAACGTTCTTGCTCCACCCCATACTCATGCACATCCACTAGGAGTGGCAGTTAGAGCATCATTGGATTCAGTTCCTGGATGACAGCCGCAGAACAAGTGATTATCCTCTGTTGAACTAGAAAAAAGTAAGTGAGGGAATATCAGAGGATATAATACATTCACTGTTACTTTTCTCCCTGAAGCAGGGATGTTGGGTGGATCATGTGAATACTCCTGGATCACTCAAGGATAATCAGTTACAGGTAAGCAACCTGTTTATCCCTGATGTGATCCCGGTTATATTCACACAACTGGGTGATTAGTAAGCTTCCTGTATTGGTGGTGGGCACAGCTTCTAGCTTACCTTACATCTCCCATTATTGCAAAATTACTATGCCTCTACCAAATGACGCTTCTGATGTAGACCTCAGGTCTAAGACATAATGTCTAATGAAGGGATGATCAGAAGACCAAGTTGCTGCTCTGAGAATATCTTCTATGAACATCCCAATAAATTAGCTGTCGAAGAGCCTACTGCACATGTAGAATGTGCTTTAATGTCCATTGGTGGCTCTATTCCTTGACACTTGTATGTCTCTCTATCCATCTGGACAGTCTCTGACTAGTTATCTTTCCCCTCCTCTTATTCGCTCTGTAGGAGACAAATAGGTTGTCTTTCCTAAAGGCCTTCACCTAAGCAGAAGTCTAAAGCTCTCCTGACATTTAAGGTGTGTAGTTTAAGTTCTATAGCAGTCTGAGGATTGTGGAAGAATGAGGGTAGAATTATATCTTGATTGATATGAAAGCTTGTATTGATCTTTGGCAAGAGGTTTATGTCCGTCTGTAGAACCACTTTCTCCTTATTGAAGCGTATGTGTGGGATATCAGCTCTTAAAGCCTGTAATTCGCTCACTCTCCTAGCTGTGGTCAATGCAATCAAAAATGCTGTCTTTAGAGACAGGAATTTCAGTGATGGCGTTGCTAATGGTTCAAATGGACAGTCAGACCTGCCAGAACTACTGAGAGACTCAATTGACAAATTGGCCTCTTTATTGATGGGTATAAATTTTCTAATCCCTTCAGAAAACCTTTTGCACAGTGGATCTGAAAATACAGTGCTGGACTCTGCACCTATATGGGAGCTTGAGATTACGGCTAAGTGAACTTTTATTGAGGAATTTGACAATCTACTCTATTTTAAACTGGAAGGTAGGTCAATATTACCAATGCACTGGTTGATCTGGAGGACTTGTTTCCTTGCATAGGTCTCAAACTGTTTCCATTTGGCTGCATACGTTTTTCTTGTTGAGGGTTTCTTTTCATTGAATAGAATTCTCTCTTGAAATTCTGCACTTGCAGGTTCCCCACAATTCTCCATGCTGTAAGTTTCAGTATATTCACTTCTAGATGTAGAGCCTTGCCTTCCTCCACAGACATGACTATGTGCAGAGGTCGTGTTCACATTCTGCCCCATGAGATCTGCAATAGTGTTGGGTACCACATTTTGGCATGATCAAGATGCAATCTGTGTTGTGGCACACTGAGGCGGGTCTCACGATCCATGAGACCCACTTTTTTAGAAACTGCAGGGAGAGCGGGCTAAGCCTGCTCTCCCCACAGACGAGCAGGCAGGGAGCCCTGGGCGGCTGGATCGGCTGCCCACACGGTTGCCGGCTCCATGACAGAGCCGGCGGGGGGTGGGGGAGTGGGGGCTGCGCGGCTCCTGCAAGCCCCAGTATGCCCTGCGCAAGCGCGCAGGGCATACTGGGGAGACCCCCAGCTGGGGGTCTACTCATGAGTAGGTGTGGCACGAAGGCGCGCCGCTGCTACTCACGATTGTAAAAAGCAGGTTTGCAGAGCACTCACTCTGCAAACCTGCTTTTTACCAGGGGTTCCAGAGCGGGTTAGCCGCTCCAGAACCACCGGGCTCTGTATGATCCCCATCGCTCGTTGAGGTCATCTGGAGGGGTCCATCTCCAGTAACCACCAGTACGTCTGGTGGTGACTCGGAACCAGGTCTTTTCTGTAGCTGTTCCTGGCAGATATCTGCAATTTAGGCTCTCTGTCAGCCTTTAAGAGAGCTCTAAAAACTTATTTGTTTGGCCTGGCCCTTCCAAGGCTTGTAAAGTGTTGTTGTGTTAAAAAAGTATTTTAATTGGTTTTAAATGGTTTTAATTGTTTTTGAATTGCTTTTATATTGTTTGTAGCACTGTGCTTTGAATTGTGTGTTTTTAGATCTTTTTAAAGTTGTACACCGTCCAGAGCCTCTGGGTGGGGCAGTTTATAAATGTAATAAATAATAAATAATAATTAATAATAATTGTCCACCTGAACTGTTTCCCCCTGTACCATAGGTCTGAATGCCTTGAGCACCAGGAAAGAAGCCAGAAGTTCCAAAATGTTTATATGAAGCCTTAAAAAACAAAAAACAAAAACCACCCTTCCCATCCATTTCCCACTCACTTGATGGACTTGGCAATGTGCTCTACAGCCTCTTTGCGAGGCATCTGAGGTCATGACAATTTCCAGAAACCTGGGTTGAAAAGGTATGCCTGTGGTCAAGTTCATGTTGTTTTTCCACCACAAGAGGGAATGTTTCACATGGTCAAATTGTGTGATTGGTTCCCTGTTTGAAAATCAAATACTTTAAAAAACCAGTGCTTCAGGGGGCACATTCTCAGCTTTGCGGATTGCATTGCTGCCGTGCAAGACGCCATCAATCCTAGCAAAATCTGGACTTGTCTGGACGCTCATTGTGGATTCTGGAGGGCCAAGTCTACTTTGACATATTATCTTTGAGCTTTTGTCTGCTGGCAGGAAGGCTTTCCGTTTATCTGCATCTAGAATTGAACCTATGAATAGTATGGTTCTTGTGGATTCCATCTTAGACTTTTTGTTGTTGATTTTCATACCCAAATCGTTCAGTAGCATCAGCATACCTTGCAAGTCCTGTTGTAGCTGTAGCTGTGCCATTAGTAACCAGTTGTTCAGTAATAGGAACATATATCATCTCCGTAGGTAGGCAACTATGACAGCCATACATTTGGAGAAAACTCTCAGGGTCATAGATATGCTGAAGGGCAGCACCTTGTACTGGTATACATCATTCCCTACAGTGAATCTGAGGTATTTCCTGTGATCTGGGCATATCCTTATGTGTGAGCATGTATCTTTCAAGTCTGTAGCTGCAAACCACCAGTCCCCTGTTAAAAGGGGCAGTATGGCTTGTATTGATACCATCCTGAATTTTGTCATTTGGATAAAGTCGTTCAAAGCCCTCAGGTCTAGTATTGGTTGGATACCCCCTATCCTTTTTTGGTATCTGAAAATAGCTGGAATAGAACTCCCCTGTTTGTTGATTTGGATGGAACTATTTCGATGGCATCTTTCTCTAAGAGTGTTGCCATTTCCTCTAACAGAGCTGGGTATATTTGATACCCTGAAAAATTGGCCTTGTGTGGAAATTTATAGCATAGCCTTTCTTGACAACTGAAAGTACCCACTTGTCCAATGTTATTTGCTCCCACATTGGATAGTGGTCTGCTAGGAGTGGAATCTGAGATGCGGGTACCTGTGATGGATGAGGCAAGGCATCAAAGGCCTTGTTTAGCTCCATTGCCTTGTTTCTGGCGGGAAGCACCTTGTTTTGTTCTTTGCACATAGCTACTACTCTGTGATCTTCCTGACTTCCTGTATTCTCTTTTATCCTGTTCCTTGTAAAGTAAAGGTAAAGTGTGCCATCGAGTCAGTGTCGACTTCTGGCGACCACAGAGCACTGTGGTTTTTCTTTGGTAGAATACAGGAGGGGTTTACCATGGCCATCTCCTGCGCAGTATGAGATTATGCCTTCCAGCATCTTCCTACATTGCTGCTGCCCGATATAGGTGTTTCCCATAGTCTGGGAAACATACCAGCGGGGGATTCAAACTGGCAACTTCTTGCTTGCTAGGCAAGTTATTTCCCCTCGGATTCAGCCTCGGAGTCTTGGGAAACCACTTCTTCACCTTCTGACTCTGAGCTTCCATCATCAGCCCATTCCTCTTCTAGATCTCTAGAGAGTCCATGCATTGAGGAGGTAGAAACTAACATGACAGTAGCTGTCATCTGTGTTCTCGTAGCCGTTGCCAACTCTGTTTCTGCTAGTGGGGTTGTTCCCCCTACATCCATTGCCATCTGTGGTGGAGTTCTTGGCCTTGGTTCAGGCTGTTCAACTGGGTCAGCACTTGTTGAGGAGGTGATGGTATGTGTCACCACATGAGATGGTATTCTCCTGAACTCCAGTGGGGGTGTGTGTGTGTGTGGAAATAATGGACGCTTTCATCTGGTGGCTCTTCTGTATATTTCATGAGCTCAATGAAGTTTATATCTCTTGTTTTGTGAAAAGTAATAATGAGTACACGTACGAATTGATGAATAGGTTACATATAGGTTTTTATATGAAAATTCCTGATGTCCTCTAGGTAGAATGCCATATTTAGTAGCACAAGACACTTGCCAAGCTGTAGGTTTTGTGAGACGACGTATATATTGATGCACTTTCCACTGTTCCTGCTTCCAGTCATACAACTTCCATTGGTCATCTCTTAAGGAAGACATGCTGTGCAGGGAACATTGAAGATGCCTTTGGGATCTCCATCACCTCTTCCTCATACTCCAAGTCTCCTCCAAAGGACAATGAAGGGAATTGTGTATACTCCCTCCTTGATGTCAAGGGGAGGGCCAATAAAGTATACTGATGTGGCCGTTCCAGTCAGATGGAAATGTCTTTCCTTCTCACCAAAGTCTTTAATGTCAGTAGTCCTGACTGAGTGGTTACTGTAGACAAAGCTTCAGGTTTCGGAATCAATGTAGGAATGATAAATGTTGTGGTCAATGTCAAATCCTTTGTTGATGCTATGTTTGTAGTCGATGCTGATGGTAAGGTCATAGTCAATGCCTATGGTAAGGTCGCAGATGATGTCAATGTTGATGCCAAAGTTACAGTAGAAATTGATGGAATTTTTTGATTGGACATCAAGACTGATGGAGCTGCTGATGTCAATGGAGCCTTTAAGGTCGAAGCAACATTAGTGTGCTTCGATATGGATGTTCTCTATGGTGATGCAGAGGACCAGTGTTTCTTTTTCTTTGTTTTCACTGAGACAATCCCCTCATGAGCTCTCTCTTTTGCCTTCTTTTTCATTTCTGTCAATGGTGCCTTCGGAGTGGACAGGAGTATTTTTGACATTGAAGTACTCACTGTCAAGACTGATTGTGCAGTCACCAGTAAAGCTTCCACAGTCAAACTAGGTGTTGATATTGATGTGAGGCGGGCACCTAAGTTTAAGTAGCGATTGAGGTGGAAGTCATAGACGCTGCCGTTGACACAAGGGACACAAAGCCAAATTATTCAAGGCGCCTTTCAGCCATAATTCCCGAGTTTTGTGGGTTTGCTGGGAAAATGACAGCTAGATTTGGCACACGTTAGTTTTACGTTCCTCCCAGAGAAACAACAGACAAAGCTCATGTTGGTCTTAGGTAGGCAATTTTGCCTTACATTTTTCACAGCATTTAAATGTTTTCTTTTCAGTCATGTACATCGAAATATGCTTCAGTAACAAAGTGGACAGTTAAAACAAACTCTTTTCTCTCTTTCTCTCTTATACAGATCCTTCATAGAAAAACTCTCAAGAACTGGAGCTGTCACTTCCCAATGCTGCTGTGGCAGCAGTTGGAAAGGAACCAAGTCCAATCATGCTCTAACCACCACACCTAATGGATGTGCACAAGCATGGTGTGGAGCAAGAGCATCATGTGAAGCTTTGAAAGTCTTCTGAAGGCGGCTTCTGCACATGTCAATACAACCGGGATCATGTTAAGAATCAAATATTTCAATGGAAGTTGGAAAATACAGGTCAGAGAGCTTGGCCATTAGGATCACCTTCTACAACAGGGTTGCCAAATTTTAGAAGGAATGAAACTCCTATATGCCTTTAATGATTACTTAGAAAAGAGAAGTGGCAATGTTTCTGTTATAGTCAGGAAGGAGCAAAGAGACAGTTTTTAAAAGTGGCGATTCTCTTATATTTAGCAGGGGGAGAGCAACTGGCCTTTTCCAACCCCAGCACAGCATCCCTCCAGTGGCTGTCACTGGTATCTTTCTTGTGTTTCTTTTTAGACAGTGATCCCTTTGGGGACAGGGGCCCATCTTCTTGATGCATTGTTTATTTTTCTATGTAAACCGCTTTGAGTACTTTGGTGGAAGAGCGGTATATAAATATTCATAGTAGTAGCAGTAGGCTAGTGTACACTCTGCACTACCCTCACTCTACCCCCAAATTCAAAGCCAAGATATACCAAATCCTGTTCCAATAAAAGTTGGATTCTGCAGTCTGCATAAAGCAAATGTGCAGATTTTTGCTTTTGCACAACGGATCCTGCTTCTGTAGTCCTGAGCAGGAACAAAAACAGAGCAAGGGCACTGAGTAGCTCCACCCCCCACCACCCACCTTCAGGTCACTGGAAAACGTGTTCAACTCTTCCTCTGGCACTGCCAGAGGAATTTCACTAGTCATGACCCACACACTTCCAGGCCGCTCTGCAAAGTCCAGGGCGTGCCCTTGAAACCCTGAGCAGGGCAACCCTCAGCCCACGATCAGTAAAGAGAACACACAGCAAAAGATGCCCATCGTGCTGGGCATGCCCACTGCATGTGGCGGGCTTCTCCTGTGGCTACTAGATGCCAAATGGTGGTTCTGTGAGCAAGCTGTGAGCAAGAGTGAACCCTTAGAAGTGAAGGGCCACTGCAGGACATGGATGCACTTGTGCCTCTCTCATACCATCCCAGCCATCTTGCTTGGCTCCCGGTCCGTCCTACTTACGGTGCACTTGTGGGGCTTCTCTCCTGTGTGGCGTCTCATGTGGACAACCAGCATGTACTGCGCCTTGAAGGGCCGTTGCTCCCGTGAGCAGTCGTGCCAGTGGCAAACAAACTCCTTCTTTTCCCCATGGATGTGTTCATTGTTAATGTGCTGCATTGTCAAGTGAGAGAAGCAACAAAGAGACAGGAAGTCAGTGGAAGCAGCCATTTGCGGGTGAGTTCCCCAGATACTTTAACAGAAGAGTTCATACATAAGAGGGGAAACATTTGTTCACCCTATCCACTAATGGCAAGACCAGATACGATGGGGTTACGTCATGGTTAGCAACCGATTAAAGGCTATCTATTTATTAAAATAACTGTTTGGCTTTTAAATTACTACATTTAAAATCCATTTAAATTGTGTGAGAGGTTGTGTGGTGTAGCAGTTAGTGCTGGATTTGGACAAAGGTGGTCTGGGTTCAAATCCCTATTTGTCCTTAAAGTTCCTTGGGTGGGTAAGTCACCAGCCCCACTGCCTAGCCCATTTCGCAGAGATGTTGTGTAGAGAAAATAAGGTGATTCTACATACACTTTCAAGGAACTGTGGGATACAAATATAAGTGAAAAGATACATTTGTATATTCCAGTGCTTCAATTAAGGCACCTTTCTAAGCAGATTCTTTGGGCAATTTCAGACTATCTGCTAGTTTTGGAAACCGATCATGAATACAAAAAACAAATCTAATATATTTCCTTTTTCTAGGAAATAATGGGAACTGTAGACCTGTGAGGGATGCTAAGGATTCTAACAGATAAACTCTTAGTGCCTTTAGTATACTACAGCTCAGAAGCCAGGACAGTGAAACTAGTATCAAGTCCTGTAAGTATTCTGGTGCCAAATGAACTGACTCTTCCTCTGAATTCAGCCTGTGAGGCCATGAGGGAGAGTTCAGATGTTGGGCAAGACTAAATCCCGCATCATTGTCCAGGCTTCTAGGGCAAACCATGGAGAGGACACTTTGTCCTTGCTCTCATCTAGAAGAATGCTGCAAATTCATTATCCTCCGAAGACAAGACAGCTAACATAACTCATTGTTATTATTTATGATTTAGATTCTTATCCTGCCTTCTCCCAAAAACATTACAAAAGTTAAGCAGGTGTCTCTCTGGAGTGTTATTTGGTGCAGCACGTCCTGTCTCAGGGCAGGGGGTTTGACAAGCCAACCTTCCCCATCAGCTCTGAGATTCCTCCAGTTCCCAACACATTGCCCCATCACTCACGTGCACCAGCTGCTCCTGGGTGTCAAACTCTTTGGAGCACCCTTCCCAGTGGCAATTGGTCTCATACACAGCCTCAGCCTCCACCTTCCCATCTTCTTTCTCCAGTTCATCCCGGGGATCTAGCATGCCTAGCAAGGGATCCTGGGATGGAGGTAAGATATGAAGCATCTTCAGACATTCTCTGGGAGAATTCACCAGTGATTCAGCCCACTTTCTCACCACCTTCTCCCAGCACAGTTTACAGGAAGAGAAAGAGACAATTGTCTGTGCTCCACACAGGACTTCCTGGACCAATGTGAGAAAAGAGTTTGCCTGATGATCAAATATAACTCTTGGCACCCCACAGAGGATCTGATTCTGGCTGGCTGTCCTGGTTAAATGTGGTTTAACCATAGCAATTTGACCAGGACTGCCTGGAAAATCTGCATTTTCACAACCAGCTCTGCAATCCTGGTTAACTCTTTAAACAGGATTGCCATGATTGTGAGAATGCAGTCAGTGTTGCAAATCTTAAGGGCAGTAGTGATGTGGTATTGAAAATCACTACAAACATAGCCACTCACTTAACCCCAGTCTTCATTCATTCACCTGCTCAGACAAAAAGGGTCCTATAAGCTTTCTGAAATAAGCTCCTGCTTGTGCTCTATTGAATCTCCAGAGGAAGAGAATCTGACCAAAAGGGAGCCACTACTGAGAACCTTTCTCTCCATACTCCTGGCCGCTGAATGTGCCATACAGTGTATTGCCTCTGTTTAACATGTATTATGAGAACTTCCCCTCTCTCTCCCTCCCCCCACCCGAATAAACTGCTCCAGTCCTTGATGCTGGACTATGGATTTGAAAAGCGTGTGCATTTGTGTTGGCGTGAGCACATTGCTATGGCCTGGTGTTACCTGCGTCCCCGTAGAGGCTGGGCTGGAAATGTCACCCTCCGAGCACTCCTCCAGGCACTTGGTGCTCAGGGCATCCAGAGGGCTGCCCAGGCTGGGCTCTGACTTCAGCTGTGGGAAAGAGACGGCGAGAGCTCCAGGTGATGGCGCCCTCTCCAACTAGAGCCCCATATACCCAAAGGAGGCCCTTCTCCCTCGGGCTCTGCAGCCACCCATCTTCCTCCCCAACACTAATTGGACACATCATTCTAAAGGCCTATCAAGACTTCTAAAAGACACTTCTAAAAAAACCCGTTTCTTTTGAGGTTTGGTTTGGTTGCTGTGGTTCTCGTTGCTCTGCACAGCAGGTCTGGTATGGTGTCGGGAGCATTCGGTATCCATTTGCTTCAGAACAATATGCTGAGCAGGGCAGGGTGGTGGATTTGGCGATCACTTACCTGGCAGTGCTTCAGCATCCCACGGGGTGGTGGCATATGGTGCATCATGCCTGGCCGACTGGGCATGTGCTCGTGGGACCCACAGGGAACCATAGCTGGGTTGTGGCCAAATGACATTCCCTGAGATTTCTGGTGGTCCATGGAGCTCTGGAACCCAAGGGAAGGGCTGAAGAGGATGACAGAAGAAAGCATAAGGCAGGATTGTATAATGACCGGTATGTGAATGTGCGTGTGCATCTCTGTGCGTGATTCCTCAGGAGTGCAGAAAAAGAGCAGAATGAGTTGTCAGTCGCAGGACTCCGCTTCCTGAGCATATCCTTTGGGCCCAGTGAAGTTGGATCACAGAGGGTGCCTTCTCATCAACTAGTTCCGCCGGCTAGATTCTTTGCACAGCAACTGCTGTTTGCACCAGATCCCGTGTGGAGTCATTGAATACTGTTCCACTTTCAGGTTAATTGTGGGGGAAACATATGATTGGTGTTGTTATTGCTTATTAGTAGTAGTATATGTTCCTCTTTCAAGAGGAATACCGTATTTTATGGACTATAAGACTCACTTTTTTCCTCGAAAAATATCTGTCAAAATTCAGGAGCGTCTTATATGTTTTAACAGTTTAATATGTTAAAACTCTGAAAAACTGGATTAAAATTAAGGTGCGTCTTATAGTCTGTAGCGTCTTATAGTCCGTAAAATACGGTAAGTCTTTCCCCACGGTGTTTGCATAGGTATTGTATGGGACTGATGCTGATGGGAAAGGTTCCACCCTCCCACTTCAACAGAAGCCCTCCTTCACTGGCAGACCTCTTGCAGCCTTTGCAAATCTGCTGATAGGGGAGAGCACCACCTCCTTCCACCTATTCATCCTTTAGTGAGTGGATCAGATGGATTCCTAGTTATGTTGAAGTCAAGGCAGAGGCAGGAAGACCTGGGCTCACATCCCTGCTCAGTCATAAATCTCAGTGGGTTGGGCCAGTTGTTGTGTGGATAAATAGAGGGAAATTTCACATAGGCTGCCATAAGCTTTTAGGAGGAAAATTAGGATGTACATATAATAAAGAATGTGAAACAGTCTTTCCAGTTGCATCTCAACCAATCACATTACATTTCTGGAGCTGAAATCTAGCTCTCAATTCCTTAGCTCCCCTTAGGGCACAAATACACTTTAATTTGATTTAAATTGTAATTGAAACCAATGTCATATCGGTTTTACTCAATGTTTCCTCCAAAGAACCATCCATGGATATTACAGTTCCCAGGATCCCTTGTTTGGAAACCATAACAACTTTAAAGTTTCAAATCTGTTTAAACACATCATGTAAAAACTCAGGTGGTCCTCAGAGTTACCTGTGAGGAGGGAGTGGGTCCCGTAGAGGCCTTGCCTTCGGCTAACCTGTCCAGAAAGGAATACCTACCTGACTGTACCAATGGAGAGGTGCCCATAGGAGCCATTGGCAGAGGCACAGCGAGAATTTATGTAGGCCACTAAGGAATTGGGAGAAGTGCGGATAACAGTCTGGAGGTCAATGCTGGCATCTGAGAGTGGGGAGATGGACAGTGCCCGCTTCTTTGTCAGCTTGGCTGTGTTTCGGGGTGTAGAAAAGCGTGCGCCTGGAGGGGGAAAGGAAGAGATTATTGTGTCTGGGAGGCGGGATCTAGTATGAAGGCAACTCCTGGGACAGGACACCTCTCATGGACCAGGACCTATCGCCACACCAGGTGGGGTCAGACAGTGAGAGCTCTGAGGACAAGGCTCCTGGTCCCCAAGAGCTACCTGCACAACCTGGCCCTGAGGCTCGCCTCTGGGAACCGTCCATATCCCCAGCCCTATCTGGTGAGAGCTCTGAGGACAGAAGAGCCACCACCCGCACCTCGCCCTGAGGACACACCATTGCCCCCATCCACTGATTCAGAGGAGGACTCCGACCCTCCTCCAGAGACTGAAGAACTGCCCCAGCTCCACAGGAGTCTACAATTAAGAAATAGGGCTCAGCCCTTTAACTTTCCATTGTCTCTGGGGGTGTGGGCAGAGCCTAGGATTCTACCCAGCAGCAGGGCTATAGAAGAACTCAGACTGCAGTAAAGGAGCTGCTGAAGCAGCACTGTTGCAAAGGCTCCCTGTCTGTTCTACCTAGCTTGTCTTGATTCCTCCTGGTTCCTGCTCTTTGGCTTCCCCTGACTGTGCCCTTTGCTTGCTCCTGTGAACTTCTGGTGTGGACATCTGGCTTCTTATCCTTGACTTCCCCTGACTATGCTCTTTGCTTGCTCCCAAGAACCAACGTGGATTGACTCCCGGCCTTTGACCACCTGCTCTGTTGACAATGCCTGACGTCTCCTCCTAAGTGGTTCCTCGGACTGCTGACCTTCGCCCTGCCCAGGACATAATAACACCTCCTCCTAGGACAGGGGTTCCCAATCTTGGGTCTCTCCATGTTGGACTCCTACTCCCACTATCTGCAGCCCCCCCCACTTCCCAGATCATAAGGAGAAGTCCTGAGAAGTGTCCAGTAATGGGGGTGTCAAACTAGTGGGGCAGCTCCACATCAAAGGGCTCTGGTCAGAGGTGCACCTAAGTAATTTTGGAGCCTGGACCTAAAGGCCTTTGGAGGCCCCACTCGCCTGCAAATTAAGCATCATCATTCTCCACCGGGTGACCACACCACCCAGGACAGACTAAAAGAGGATTTGGAGGGCCCCAGGGGCCATGGAGGACTTGGACTTTGGCCCCGAATTCCAGGGGTAAGAGCGCCTCTGGCTCTGGTACCTGTATAAAGATGCCTTGCAGATGGCTGCTTGGTGCCTTTTGTTGCTTGTTCAAGGCATCCTAAAGCAATATGAACACCAAAAGGCTTCAACATGACAATGTCAGACAAATCTCTATTATCTATGGCTGTGATCCAAAGAGAAGACATGTCCTGGAGCTTGCACTGGAGTTTTTACCATGGTGGCTCTGAAAAACAAGCCACTTATAAAACTTCTTAGCATTTGCTTGCCTCTTCAGCAATGGGAGTGACTATGGTGAAAGTAGTAATGAAAACTCCAGCTGTGTGCAAAGTTTCTCTCCACTTGGCTTTGTAGCCCATACTAATTTAATTTTCCTCCTATACTTCCACCCCCAGCCTCATTTCATCTGGCTCTAACCCCTCTAGACTCACCATCAATGTGAGAAGGTTGTTCTGCTCCAGCTGCCATCCCATAGGTATGGTGATTGCCCATCACGTTGGCCTGGTGATAATATGGCAAGTCACTGATTCCTGGAAGACAATGGTGCAAGCCATTAGCAACCGAAGGGCTTTGTCATAGGGATCCCACCACAATCCAATGATATTTCAGCTCAAGGTTCATTCAAAATGGCCCTGCAACATGGATGGGGATGGAAAGATCGATGGGTGGAGTAGATGGACAAAAAGAAACATGCCATTCTAGGGATGATCATTATTAGAACTTAAGGAGAGCTCTGTTGGATTGGACCAATGTACAGTATATCTAGCCCAGCATTCTCTTTCTAGGAATGGCCAAATGGACACCTCTGGAAGCTGAGAAGTGGGGCGTGAAATAATGTCCTTTCCCCACTATTTATCCACAGCATCTGATATGCAAAGGTATACTGACTCCTCTGAAACAGGGGTTGCTAACCTTGGGTCCACAGATGATGTTAAACCACAGTTCCCACCATCCCCAACCACCATGGCCAAAGGTGACCCATGATGATGCAAGGTTGGGAAAACCTGCTCTGAAAGATAAATGGGTTCCATGGCAGATATGCAGGAGTCCCTCAACAAACAAAGTGGTATGGAAAGTGTTCTCAGATGTTTGCAAAGCTCTCTTGTACAGAAATGGATGTGTAGGCAAACAGGTGGTCTGGACGAAGAGATGAGCAAGTGGATGATCCTCTTCCTCATTTGTGGCCTGGCTGCTGCAGCGAGACTAACCTTCCACCATGGGGTTGGGTTGGCCCTGTCCATGGAGAGGCCGAAGGTAACAGTGATCCACATAGCTGCTGACTGGTGGGTTCATTGGGTTGAACATGGTCGGTCAGAGGCTGGTTGCAGTCAAGGGCACATCTGCTTTTTGGAGGGTAAGGTGGGCTAGGAGAAAGCACTGTTTCTGCTAAAGGATCCAGATCTGCAATAAACAGAATGTGGCTATGTGATTAAACCAGAGAGACCTGTTCTTACCTTATTCCAAATGTATTTAAGCACTCCGGTTTGCATCACGGACTTTAATGCACATCTTCCATGACTACTTCCAGTAACAGTAACTCATGCCGCTTTGAGTTTATTTTAATGAAAAGCAGCATAGAAATCAAACAATAAATAAAGAAATGCCCTTAAATGACTCAGATTTCAGTAGGAAGGGCTTTCGGTATGGCAGGGGGCCAGATTCAAAGGCCGATTGTTGGATATCTTCAAGATTAAGTAGTTTAAAAAACAGTGAATTTTAAAAATATTTGTAGTGGTTATTTATTATTGCATTCCTCATAATAACTGGAGTAATGCTATCAACACAGAGCAAACAGTTTCAGTACAAGCCCTCCTATATGAGCAAAAAGACTCGTGCCTTCATCATGCATAGGCCCACTTATCTCAATCCTCTACACACTTATCTGGGAGTAAGGCTCACTGAACATAGTGGGGCTTACTCCCAAGTAAACCTGCAGAGGATTGCACTACACATTGCTTGTAAAATAGTTGCTGCATTTGCAAAAATGAATTTTTGCAAAAGGGTGGTCAGCAAATACAAATAATCCTTAGGTATAATGTGGTCTATAGCAAACAGGGAGCGATTGACCCCCACAAGGCCACCCTAAATGGAATCTATCTACAGCAGTGTTCTTTTCATTCATTCATTCATTCATTCATTCATTCATTCATTCATTCGATTTATATACCGCCCTTCCAAAAGTCGCTCAGGGCAGTTTACAACAGAATAAAAACAATTAAAACCAGTTAACAATTAAAATCAAAACTATAAAAAACAGAATAAAACCAATTAAACATTCAAACAGTTAAAAACCCTGGAAAACCAGGGCAAACATTTAAAACAATTTAAAACAGTTTACAACAATTTAAAAACCCTAGAAGGCCAGGCCAAATTGATAGGTTTTAAGGGATCTCCTGAAAGACAATAATGAACTCAAATTGCGGATTTCTGCCGGGAGTGCATTCCATAGCCCAGGAGCAGCTACAGAGAAGGCCCACTTCTGAGTCACCACCAGACCAACCGGTGGCAACTGGAGACGGACCTCCTCAGATGACCGAAATTCAAAACAAGGCATTGGAAATATAGACGGCACTCTGCTGTCAGCGTAGGGACTGTAGTGTCACAACACAGGATGTGTGGAAGGACACTTCAGAGATACGTTGTGACCCCGTTGCAGGGTGTAATCTGGACTGCACCCGTCAGTTGGTGGCAACCAAGCCACTGTACAAATGATTGCATTCCATGCGGTGTTTCTGAACCGCCAGTAATGCCACCTGGATTCCAGCAGAGGGAGCCAGGACAAAAGCATTGAATGGTGCCAGGCTCATCATGTTAAAGCAGTGCCTGCCTGTATGGATGATTGTTTTATCTTCTCCTGGAGGGCAAACAGCAGTCTCTGGTGAGCAATTTTGATCAGGAAAGTGTTGTGTCATGTATGTGTGGATGGGGGGTTAAACGTCTCCCACTCCTGCTGCTCCCAAAAGGTTGGCAGCCACTTGCAGATGCATTTCAGTTTTTTGGTGTGTGTTTTTTAATGTCATGACTCATCAAGGATCTTGATGCTTAACCATAATTGGGTGGATTAGCAATCATGGATCCCCTGCAGAACATACAGTTTGGCCTCTACAGTCTAGGATATACTGTGGTGCTTTGAAAATATTATTTATTGTCTAACAAGTTTCTTTTCTAAAATAATATTACAGATCTTAACAGAAACACGTTGCCCGCTATCTCATGCACACTTACACTAAAGTAAGACCCATTGAATACCGTGGGGCTTACTTCTAAGTAAAAATACATAGTCTTGTGTTGTATGCCTACAACTGAAGGGAGAACAAAAGGCAAGGGAAAGCAAAGGAGAGGGGCATAGAAAGAATTGGGGGGAGTTAAGCAAGTGTGGGAGGAGAGGGAGGAAAAAGAGGATCCATGTTTTTAACAGTTGTTAAGTAAGTTAACTTGGTATGTTGTACAGCATGTCCTGGCTGTGAGTTCCACTGTACCTCAGTGTTTAACTTTTGAGAAGAAATACATACATGTGTTTGGGAATGGGATTTCCCCTCTTTATCCCAAGGTTCCTTTCTCTAGCTTTGCTGAGTAGCAAATTGCACCGCAGAGCATCCGACTGCATGATACTGCTCTGGTGTCATTGAATAATCATGCTTTTCTCACAGTGCCTCAGAGCAGTTTGTAATAAATAAGTACCTCACAACTTCCTCCGTAAATTATTATTTTGAAACTCTTTGTATTACTCAGTGTACCAGTTTATGGCCCAACCCAAAATGCATATTTATTCAGAAGTAAGTTCTACTTATGCCAATGGAATTCACTCCCAAGTGATGGCACTCAAGATTGTAGCCTTAGCGTATTTCTTGTTTTCGTGCTTTCTGCTGTCAGCTTCCTTCGTTGCCATTAGAGTTGCCTCTAGAGAATCCACCTTGGACAATTTCATTTGAATATCATCAGATGGTTTATGAGGAATCACAAAAGCCAGAGGAATTTAATGACGATACCTTGATGCTCCCAAAGAAGGCCAATACCCTTTGGCAGTGGATGGAGGGCATCACCCACAGGGCACTGGCCACTTAAGGAGTTCTGTGGGCTGGCTGGGAAGATGGCCAGAGTCAGACCTGCTGCTAAAACCTCTGGCAGGTAAACAGAGCCAACCTGATATCTCCCCCTTCTTTGGACATCAGGGCCTTGTAGCAACTGCGACGGAGATCTTCTGGCTAGTTTGGAGCATGGGCAGAGCTTCGAGGGGCTGATGTCACACCCACACCCAGCAATATTTTCCTCTTTGCAATATTAACTTCTAGGGAAGGGCTGTTTCTGCTGTGGCCTCTGGTAGAGTAAACAGTAGCAGCAGGAACACCCAAACTGGCTGGTGAAAAGACACAGGACCACCACTGCCTCTGTCAGCCATTGCAAGCCAGCTGCCCCAGGGCCCAGTAACTGAAGGCAAGGAGGAGACTGGTATGGTGGGGACTAGTGGTGTGCATGGAACCAGTGCCTACTGGTCCAAAGGTAGGGGGGATCTCTTTAAGGACAGGGGAGGATGCTCTTACCCCTCCTGCCATATCTTCCCTGCCGGCGCTGCCTTTTAAAATGGTCCGGTGGGGCGGCAGGGTACCTCCTTGCTGCCCCGGTGCCTCCTCGGACCAGAAGTGACCGGAAGGACGTGCACATGCGCAGCATCAACTTCCAGTCACTTCCAGGCTGAGGAGGCACCGGAGTGCTAAAGAGATACACTGCTGCCCTGCTGGACCATTCCCCCTGCACCGGAGGGGGAAATGCAGCAGGAGGGGTAAGAGCAACCTCCTCCATCCTTAAAGAGATCCCACCCACCTTCGAACCGGCCGAACCACTGGTTTTTTGAACCAGTTTGGAACCAGTTCTTTGCATATCCCTAGTGGTGACCACCTGTCAGAACTTCAGCAAGCTGTCCTGATTGTGCTTCACTCCTCATAAGTCTGCAGAGCACCCATCTTAACCAAGGGTAGCTCTGTTCATAGCTGCCTACAGGAACCTCGCTATCAACTCTCAAACAGCAGCAAATGAAGCAGGCAACTACTGAAAGGAGAAACACAGGAAGGAGAGAAATTAAAATAATACATTGGCAGGAGACAAGGTAGAATTACAGCTACTTATAACAAAAAAGATTTTGTTTGCATGATTTATTGTAAGCCTCTTTGAATCTCTTTGAGAAAAGTGTGGTAACGAAGGTCTCAAGAAATAAATAATAAATGTTTGTCTAATATTTGCCTAAAATTTCCAAAAGATGCTAACTTTAGATATGCTTAAGAAGCAGAGTTACTAGCCCGCCCAGGGGAGAGCTTCTAGGAAATGCATCAAATAAACTGTGTATGAACCCCACAACAGTTGATTCTCATGTACAACAATTGGTGTGTGTGTGTGTGTGTGTGTGTGTGTGTGTGTGTGTGTGTGTGTATCCCCACATATATTGAACCGCTTACAATGAACCGCATTTGCCATTTTGTTGCCCATTCCCCCAGTTTGGAGAGATCCTTTTGGAGCTCCTCCCATTCTGCTTTGGATTTCTCTATCCTAAATAGATTAGTGTCATCTGCAAATATGGCCACCTTGAACCTCTGGATCATTTATGAACAAGTTAAAGAGCACTGGTCCCAGTACAGATCCCTGGGACCAGTTCTGATTCCCAGGGATCTGTACCCAATTCTTACTTCCCTCCAATGTGAGAACTGTCCATTTATTCCCACCCTCTGTTTCCTGACCTTCAACCAGTTACCAGTCCACAACTGAACTTGTCCCCTTATCCCATGACTGCTAAGTTTACTCAAGAGCTTTTAGTGGGAAACTCTGTCAAAAGCTTTTTGGAAGTCCAAGTATACGATGTTGACTGTATCACCTTTATCCAATTACCGTTGACACTCTCAAAGAACTCCAAAAGCATAATGTGGCAAGACTTGCCCTTGCAGAAGCCCTGCTGGTTCTCCTTCAGCAGGACCTGTTCTTCTATATGTTTTACAATTTTGTCCTTAAATATGCTTTCCATCAATTTACCTAGCACAGAAGTTAAGCTAACCGCTCTGTAGTTTCCATGACCACCCCCCCGATCCCTTTTTGAAAATCAGTTACATTAGCTACTTTCTAGTCCTCTGGGACCGAGCCTGATTGTAGGGACAAGTTACATATTTTTGCTAGATCAGCAATTTCACATTTGAGTTCCTTCAGAACTCTTGGGTGGATAACATCTGGCCCTGACAATTTGTTAATTTTTAGTTTTTCCAGACAGTTTAGAACATCCTCTCTTATCACCTCAAATTGGCCCAGTTATTTAGCCCCCAAGACTGAGAATCTCAGTTCCGGAGTGGGTATATGGTCAGTATCCTCTGCCATGAAGACAGATGCAAAGAACTCATTCAGCTTCTCTGCCATCTCCTTATCCTCCTTAATAATCTCTTTCACTTTTGTTGAAAGTCATTTGTTGGGGATGCTTTAGCTCTAGATTTTCTGCATCAAGCAGGTGGTTGGACTAGATGGCCCACAAGACCCCTCCAATTTTCTGATTCCCACTCCAGCTCATTGTGACCCTATATGTAGCTCCCCTTCTGTCTCCTTCTGCAACTCTCAATCTTGCACTGGACTGAGAGAATTGCATTGGCTTACTGTGAACTGTAGACTTGGATCTAACACGCAGACAACTCTAATCTGTTTCCCTGAATTTCCCCTCAAGCTGACTGCCTGCTTTGTCCACAGAGACAGGAAAAACAAACTGACACATAAGCTCACACCTCACACTTGTGGCTCTTTGCTGAAAGAGGGAGAAACCACATATGGGGACATGAGCCTCTGGTGGACATAGGAGGAGTACACTATTCTTATCTGCCCTTCCTATACCTTTATAGGTTCCCTGCCCCTTTTGCCTAGTGTTAGTTGCTGCCTCTACTGCCCCCACCAAGCCAGGTAGTATACACTTCTAGAGTTCCACTGATCTATAACTCCAGTGTTTTTTCCTGTCTCTAAGGACTTGGCTTTGCATTGGCCTATGATTTGTATGCTTTGGTCCCAACCCTATAAAGAATTGTGGATCTTTGGGGGAGATAGAGGCTGATCCTGCTCATATTTTCATACCTTCCTCCCAAAGGCTGGACACTGCAGCATAGAGCAGCTAGATGATATCTGCAAAGTCTTCTACCTATAAGCTATGATGTCCAGGTAGCAGTTGCTTGCACTGCTTGGTAAAGGCCAGGATTGTCATCTTATTACAGAAGTTCCTGTGTCTTTAACAGCTGCATGAACTGCAAGAAGTCAATTTGTGAAGTTTTTCCCAATATAGGTGGAGTGGTTGGAAAGGTTTCACCTGGTGACAGGCACCTCAGGAGACCAGGAGCACAGTTCCAATAGTTCCTGCTCATTGCAAAACTGTAAGCCAGCTGATCTGGGAGAAATAATGATCACAGTAGGACCCTGTAATTCCAGTTGGCAAAAACCTCTGAGGAGAGCCTGCCTAGATCAGGAAGTCAGGTGACAGTGTGGAAATCAAGTGACCAAACATGCTCAACTTCTTGTTATATAATATGATTTGCTATAATTTCCCACCTGAGAAACTCAAATGCCATTTGGACTGTGGTTGTGCAAAGTGTCACAGCCACCTACTGGCCAGTGCACATGCCATCACTGACAAACTTCATTTCCTCTAATACCATTTGTGTATTTTTGTTTATTTAAAATGTTTATTTTTAGCCTACTTTCCTTAAGGAAAGTATGTTTATGAGATAATCTGGCATTGTGTGTGTGTGTGTGCCCCTGCACCAACTTTGCATTGCCTGGACCAATATGAACCAAATGGGGTACAGTTGTAGGGACACATAGTGACACCTCAATGGTATCATTTGTGGTGATGTCATCCACCCTGATTCAAGATGGTAGATGCATAAACGTTTGAGGTGCAAGTGGGCTAACATGAATCGCCTAACTGATTTGAACCAAACTGGGTACAGTTGTTGGGACACACAGGGACGCCTCAACATCATAGTTTGTGATGTCATCCACCCTGATTCAAGATGGCAGATGCAGGAACGTATGAGATGCAAGTGGCTAACTTGTGGACTGCCGAATTGATCTGAACCAGATTTGGTACAATTGGAGTGAGTGACACAAAGGGACACCTTGATGGTGTAGTTGTGATTATGTCATCCACCCCAATTCAAGATGGCGGGTGCGTGAACTTATGAGGCACAATTTGGACCAAATTTGATACAGTTGTAGGGACACATACAGACACCTCAAAGGCATAGTTTCTGATGATGTCATACACCCCAATTCAAGATGGCAGATGCATGAACATTTGAGGCACAAATGGGCTAACTTGTGAACTGCCTAACCGATTCAGACCAAATTTAGTCCATTTGTAGGGATAGTGAAAGGAAAGTAGGCAGATTAGTTTTTACCAGAACTACTTGTTTAATCTTTAGAGACTAAACACTTCCTCACTGTACCATTCCAATGTGAGTGTCGCTCTAGCACAACAATTAAAAAATGCAAGCACAAGCAAAGCTGTAGCAAACAACCTGACATTTCAAAGACTCTTTTCTTTAACTTACAAACACTACAGTCATTTCCTCTGTAGTAAGAAACATCTCCCCTAAATGTAAATAAAAACTCTTATCCATTTCACTTCCATGCATTTAATAGCACGTGACATTGGAAATACGCCAGATATAGGCATTCCTTTTGTCATCATACAAAACTGGGTCAGGCCATTTGTCCATCTAGCCCAGTACTAACTACTCAGACTAGGGTAGCTCTCCAAGGTCTCAGGTAGAGGTTTTCTCATCAGCTGTTGGCTGACCCTGTACTAGAGATGCCAGGGGTTGAACCTTGTACCTTCTGCAGGAACAGCAAGTGTGCTATCTACTGAGCTACATCTGTTCATCCAGGCGTGTAACAATGATAGGGCAAGGGGAGACAGTTGTCTGGGGGCCCCACTGCCTGGAGGGGCACCCCAGGGGCACCTCATGTGACTCCCCATTGCCCCCTGCCCAGCCCCAAGGCCCCTCAGCCACTTGCCCTCTTCGCCGTCTCTCCTGCTTGTTCTGCTGGCCCACAATCGAAGCAGCAGACAAGCTGCAAAGAGCTCCTTTTCTCCCGCCTCTCAGCTGATCGGCGGGTGGGCGGGGCTTCCAGGGAGGCCTCCGTGTAGGCCGCAGTGAAGCCTGAACTCGAGTAGGGCCCAAGCCAGCCAGGAAGGAGGAGGCAGCCAGAGTGTTCTCTGCAGCAGAAGACCCTTTGCTGCCCTGCTTAACCCAGACCAGCATTTGCCAGGTAGAGTGTGAACTCCTTTTTGTGGTTACCTTTCCCGCCCCCCGCCCCCCCCCCCATATATAGGGATCTGCTTGCCATAGGGCTTGGATATGCGGGGGGGGGGGAGGGACCGAGAAGTCTCTGAATATTTATTTTGAAACAGCTTGGAAAATTTGCTGACCTAAAAAAAACTATCTAAAAAGTCCTATAAGTGGCTTGTTTCATGGCAGAAAATTGCAAAAACTTCTGGAACAGTATTTTATTAATTTTATTTATTCATTCATTTATTTATAAATGCACTTATGTTCAAGTTGTTTTGCAACCCAGAAGGTCTGAGTGAGAACTGTGAAGCATGTGTGGTGCTTTTATTTTATTTTTCTTGTGTGTGAGCTGCTCCCCAATAACTTGCAGGGACTTCAGGGTAAATCTGGCCAACATGTGAATGCAGCACCTCCATTCCAGAGGAGATGTGTCTTAAAGGGCTTTAAAAGCCTCCTGTGAAAAACCTCCTGGAATCAAACTTGACTGAATTTGTTCAGAATTCTGAGAAAACAAACATAGGTTCACCCTGCATGGTTGAAAGTCTCATTTGCTAATCTGCAGCGGGGGGCCCATTTTAATAATTCATCTTTCTAGTGTGTTCTAGGCATTAAAAGTAATACAAATGTATAGTACTCAATGTATATCACTATATATTGTGACGTGTGTGTGTGTATTCAGTGAAATGTATTTGCAGGCAGCATACTTATTTTGGAATATCAGACTTAAATCCTTGGGGGCCTGGGGTGTGTGGAGGCCCTGGACTTTGGGGGGGGCCCATTTTAAAATCTTGTCTCTGTGCCCACTCCAACCTTGCTACGCCCCTGTGTTCATCTAACTTGGCCCAGTGAGGGCTGGATTAAATGTGGTTGTGGTCCACTTGGTACTCATACAGGCATATTCAAAATCTCATTTGACTTCCCTTGAAAATTCTCAGATGTGTCACTTTGGCTGAAACCCTGAAATTCACTTTAAATTTCAAACAGTGTTTAAAAGAACCCTCGATCTGTGTTTTTAAAAAAAGCGTCAGGTGCCTGTCAATCATCCCAGCATCTTAGCACACATTGTTCAGCATACTTGAAGTTTACCTCTTATTGCACAATTGGGTGAAAAAGAGGCCTGTAAGCTTTTCCTTACATCTCATCAAGTGAAGGAGCTAGAGACTTAGCTACATTACAGCAACAATCCTTAGCTTGCTACTGGAGAGCTGCAACCAGTCCTGGCTTTCTGGCCAGCATACCTGAATGCTACATACAGGTAGCTTCCCAAATCGGTGTTTGTCACATTTAGGAGACCATTTCATGCAGCTTACAAAATAGGCTCTAGGAGTCCATAAAAACCTATGCCACAATAAATCAGTCAGTCTTGATGCCAGGAATCACTTTAAGTGGCACAGCAGGGAAATGCTTGACTAACAAGCAGAAGGTTGCTGATTCAAATCCCCGCTGGTACTATATCGGGCAGCAGTGATATAGGAAGATGCTGAAAGGCATCAGCTCACACTGTGCAGGAGGAGGCAATGGTAAACTCCTCCTGTATTCTACCAAAGACAACCACAGGGCTCTGTGGTCGCCAGAAGTCAAAATCGACTTGATGGCAGACTTTACCTTAATGCCATAGGACCTTTCCTATTCTAGCATTCTGGGTGTATTCTTAAGAAATCTTAGATGTAAGCCAACCCCTCTCCCCAAATATGAACATAAGGAGCCCTGCTGGATCAAACCAAAGGTCCATCTAGTTGATCATCCTGCGTCCCAGTGGCCAACCAGATGCCTCCAGGAAGCCCACAGGCAGAGCATGAAGGCACCAGTTCTCTCCCACTATTGCATTTGTCTGTGTGTGAAGGATGAAGCTTTCCTGAGAGGCAGAAAGTTGTCTCAAGAGAGCTTGATGGCTGAGTACTGGAACCTGGTCTCCCAATTCCAAACTCCACATTAGCCATTTCACCACCACAAGTCTCAAGGCTTGTGCCTGGATATGACTGTGTTGAAAGCATCATAAAAATGACTGCCAAGACCCAAGATTCTCTCCCCCCAAAAGCCAGTCAAAGCACTAAAATAATGACCACGTTTTTTAAAAAAAATCAGAGAACGCTGACGTGTGCGGCCACTTATGGCTACTGACAGCAGTTTGAAAGTATCCTTGCCAGCCACAAAGGACAGAGTAGTTAAGTACCGCAGCTTTCTTTCAACTGGTGTTTTAAGAATCCCTGGGTTGTTGGGATGTGATAAAAATCAAGAGTTGGCAATCTGCATGTCTATACCCATACAAATGCACATGTAGATATGACTGGATATGCTCCCTCACATCTGCTTTGCACACAGAAGGTCTCAAATTCAATCCCTGGCATCTCCAGGTAGGGCTGGGAAAGACTCCTGCTTGAAATCTTGGAGGGCTGTTGCCTGTCAGTGCAGACAATACTGAGCTAGATGTACCAATGGCCTGACTCAGTATAAGGCAGCTTCCTATGTTCCTGTGTTAATATCCTATTATACATACATTAATTCACACATAAATGTGAGATAGAGCAGAAAGTGTTATCAAAGCACGTGTGTGTCTATCTGGTAGTTATCTCAGAAAATTATCTCCCTTTCACATTCAGACATGCATACACTTATAGTTATGAGCATGCAAGTGGTCATATCATTATGGGTGTGTGTGTCTGTGTGTGCACATTTGTATAAATTGGTTGCCAGCCATTACAAGTGGCATTCTAACCACTGGTTCATCAGCTTTGCTGTTTCAGAATTGCAATATTGGTCCACATAACAGCCCTCCTTTCTGTCCCCTTCCTCTTTTTAGCCTACTTCCCAGTAGGCTTATGAGACCACCCAGCATTCTGTGTGTGTGTCATCGTCGTCCCCCCGCCATCAACTTCATAACACCTGAACCAAAGTGAACCAAATCAGGTACAGTTGTAGGGACACATAGGGACACCTCAGTGGCATAGTTTGTGATGATGTCATCCACCCTGATCCAAGATGGTGGATGCGTAAACTTTTGAGGCAGAAGTAGCCTAACTTGTGAACCACCTCACAAATCAAATCTTTATTGTTACGGTCATTCGATCAGCAAGAACCGCCTAAATGATTTGAACCAAATATTCTACAGCTGTAGGGACACATAGGGATGCCCAAATGGCGTGGTGTGTGATGATGTCATCCACTCCAATTCAAGATGGAGATGTCCATGTGAACATCGGAGGCACAAGCCGGCTAATTTGTGGACTGTCTAACCTATTTAAACCAAATTAGGTACAGCTGCAGTGAGTGACACACAGGGACACCTCAATGGCGTAGTTTGTAATGATGTCATCCACCTCAATCCAAGATGGCGGACACATGAATATTTGAGGTGCAAGAGATCTAACTTGTGGACCTTGATTTGCACCAAGTTTAATCCAGTTGTAGAGATAGTGAAAGGAAATTAGGCTGATTAGTTCTTACTAGAAAAACTTGTTTTCTGTTAATATCACTCCCTTCCAATCCCTCTCTTTTCAAATCTTCCCCCTTCTTTCCTTTTGCATTGGGAGAAGAAGAAGACAAGCAGTGTGGTGCCATTTTGCCTCCCTCCCTCCCTCCCTCCCTTCTTTCCTTCCATCCTTCCTTCCTCTCTCTGCAGGCCATCCATGGGGGGAGGGGTGCTGAGTGGGCTGCCATGCTGCCAAGTCACCCACAATTTGCTGCCAGAAGCACCCTAATTCATCCTGCTTTATGGAAGGACCAGCACCACAGAAGTGTCATGATATGAAATACTTTTAAATGCTGAGGTGAGACGGGGCTGGCAGTCAAGGGTTAAGGGAGCGCCTATGTATTTATTTGGAGAATGTATAAGCCACCCTTCATAAGAACCCTGCTGGATCAGGCCAAAGACCCACCTAGTCCAGGACTCTGCTTTTCACAGTAGTCAACCAGATTTTCTGGGAAGCCTACAAGCAGGACATATTGGGGCATACTGCTTCAGAAACATGAAGATCCCATATAGCCACCCTCGTGACTACTTGCCATTGGAAGACCTGTTCTCCATGAATTTGTTTAATCCCCCTTTAAAGCCATCTAAGCTAGTAAGCATCACCAAATCCTGTGGCAGCAAACAAAGGCTCTTCCAGAAGACAATGAAATGCAGGATCTGCAAAACTCTCACACAAGTTCCAAACACCATCTTACATGCACGCATAGGCTTCCATGCTCCTTCCTAGTGCAGTATTATCCTCTGGCCACATGCCAAGCAGGGAACTTACTTGCGCGATTTCTGCAGCACCATCTGCTGGTCAGCTTTTGCAATTTGAGAAGAAGCTCTCAATACTTTTATGGCAATTGGGGAAAGCAACATGATCTTCTTTGATTGGAGGAGATGGCCAGCAAGTGGCGCTGTGAAAATAATGCAAAGTCCCTGCTAGGAATGTGCACAGAACCAGTTTGGACCTCTGAACTGGTTCAAAAATCCGGCAGTTCAGCCGGTTCAAAGGTGTGTTTGTGTGGGATAACTTTAAGAACTCGGGAGGGTGTGCTTACCCCCCTCCTCCATGTTTCCCCTGCCAGCGCTGTCATTAAAATCAGTCCTGTGGGGCGGCAGCTTACCTCCTTGCTGCCCTGGTACGCTAAGCACTGGAAGTGGATGGAAGTGTCTGCTGCATGTGTGCATGCATAACGGCTGCTTCTGGCCACTTCCAGTCCATGACATACCAGGGCAGAAAGGAGGTACGCTGCCACCCCACAGGACCGATTTTAATGACAAAAGGGGAAACCCGCATACAAAGCCCAAAATTAAAGGGGCTGTGCTTGTAGACAAGAAGAAATAGAGAGTTCTGGGGACTGGGATTTTGAGAATCAGAGAGCCAAGAAAGTGTAAGCCAGCTTGTGAGAATTTCACACTGATTCAAACTAACCAGCTCAGGCTTTGGGGTGTATATTGCTCATTAATATCTAGAATTTAGACATTCCTGGAGTGGAGTGAAACCAGTGATGCAAGTGAGCAGATAATAGAATCAGGCATATGTAGTAAAAGTTTTTGTTTTGTTTTGTTTGGTGTGTGTCTTTATAGGCCAATTATGTTATATTATGTTGCAAGGATACAATATGATCCTTCAAAGGTAGCTGTGTGCATTTGGGGAAGAGGGAACCACAGAGATTGTGTTCAGGTTGCTTCAAAGTGATATGTAGGGGAATGGATATCCAAGGGGTGTGTTGAAACTTGGAGCGGAACTTTAGGTGATTGTCATATGGCCTTGGGATAAAGAATCTTTGGGTTTAAAATATATGACAGGTTTTTTAAATGATGTTGCTGGGTAACTATTATTTATCTTTGGCAATAATGATTAAAGAAATATCTATATATTTCTCTAAGAAGTACCCGTGGCTAATCCCATGTGTGGCAGCTCTTGTGAGAGTTTGGAGAGCTACTGGATAGCCATGGGAACGGGGAAGAAAACAGCCATGGTGGCCGGTGGAGGCAGCCTGCCAGTGGAGCCACGCTGGCAGGACGAGGTGGCTGGCCAGTGGAGCTGTGCAGTGGGAGGAGGCAGCTGGCTGGTGGAGCCACGCCGGTGGGCAAAGCCATGCTGGCAGGAGGAGGAGGCCGGCAGAGGAGGCTAGCTGGCCAATGGGATGAGGTGGCGGCCAGCCAGCCAGGCAGAGGTGGCTGGCAGGCGGGTGGGAAAGTAAGCACCGGCGGCCCGCCAGCAAGGTGGCAGCAGGTGGGAGAAAACAGCTGGGCCAAACTAGAGGCGCAGATGCTCTGAGCCCAGCCCAGCTAGTTATAATTATATGACTGAGTTCAGAGTAGTAGAATCTCTAGACCTCAGTTTGCAACAGAGTGTGTGCAGTCACATATGTTTTGTTCAGTGTGAATTAAATGGAAACTGCCCAGAGATGTAAGTTCTGGGTGGTATACAAATATGTCAATCAATCAATCAATCAATTTGTGCTTAATAGATGGCCACTGCACAGATTCAGTAGAGGTCCCATCAGCAGGGGATTCTGGATATTGCCTGGCCCACAGACATAGTCTCTAAATCATGTCAGGGGCTATGTAGAATATCTTACCATCAACAGAGTATTTTATAAAGTACATTGCCGACAGTGTACCATCCATCTGGAAAGTTTGAGTTTTTGTTCATTGCTCAGTGTGTAGTATGTTCACAACTTCTACCATGACTTGGAGGTTGAGCCTGTTGACTGAACAATGTACAGTATTTCCTGTTCACAGATGATAGAGAGTGAGCTGTTTCAAAGTAGTGGAAGGAAAGGGCCTTTTTGAAAAAAGGGAGGTATTATGTAGGTGGTTTTTAATTGTATATCTCAATGGTTTAGATTGTTTAATTGCACTTTATCTAAACTATCTCAGAGATCCTTCTGGATCAAAAGCTGAGGTAGAAATTACATGAGAAATTATATTTTATTGGAGTTAAATTGTATGTTTCTTTGAAGTGCTGGCAATCTTAAGAGAACAGTGTTACAAGAGATGGGGTGAGATGATAAGAATATCTGTATGGCATTTTTTCTGCTAACATTGAGTGAAGTGTATCCTTGCACCCCGCGTTATAGACTCCTTGTCACATTCCATAAAGGCCTTCCTTCCCATGAACTTGGGTAATAGTTCTGTGCCATTCTTACTACAGTAAAGTGGTGCCATCGAGTTGGCGTCAGCTCCTGGCGACCACAGAGCCATGTGGTTGTCTTTGGTAAAATACAGGAGGGGTTTACCACTGCCTTCTCCCACGCAGTATGAGATTATGCCTTTCAGTATCTTCCTATATCGCTGCTGCCCAATATAGGTGTTTCCTATAGTCTGGGAAACATAGCAGCGGGGATTTGAACCAACAGCCCCCTGCTCTCTAGGCAAGTTACTTCCTCGCTGTGCCATTAGGAGGCTACAACTATGCCAGAAATTATTCCACATACAAGTACAAATGGGTACAAACACTGCAGTTTATATATACCAGGGGCTCCCAAACTTGGGTCCCCAGATGTTGTTGGACTACAATTCCCATCATCTTCAGCCATGGCCATTTTGGCTGGGATGATGAGAGCTGTAGTCCAGCATCTGGGGACCCAAGTTTGACAACCCCTAATGGATGCACATTCTGAGCCACAGTGAAGATATATGGACACAGAACTGCCAAGTGCAGAGCCTGTGAGAGCGTAAGGAGAGCATACTTGGAAGGAACCCACTTCTCAAGGGAAGCAACAAGTACATATTCCTTCTTCTGTGTTGGACTAGGACCAGGAAGACCTTTTCAAATCCCCATTCAGCCATGAAACTCACTGGGTGACTATGGGGCAGTCATTTATTTCTCAATCTAACCTACCTAAGAACATAAGAACATAAGAACAGCCCTGCTGGATCAGGCCCAAGGCCCATCTAGTCCAGCATCCTGTTTCGCACAGTGGCCCACCAGATGCCGCTGGAAGCCACAGGCAGGAGTTGAGGGCGTGCCCTTTCTCCTGCCATTACTCCCCTGCAACTGGTACTCAAAGGCATCTTGCCTTTGAGGCTGGAGGTGGCCCACAGCCCTCCGACAGCCCTACCTCACAGGGTTGTTGTAAGGATAAACATAACCAAGTACACTGTCTGGATTCCTTGGAGGAAGAAGATAATATAAATAGCTAAGACAATCGTCCTCTATCTCCCAGTACTGGCACTATTAAGGGAATAAAATAGATAATAGATCAGGATACCAGATTCCTGAGTGCTTCTCACTCATAAAATTGTCCTTAAAAAACTTGGGGGAGTTCTTTTTTTTAAAAGCCTTCCTTTCCTTCAAGAAGCTCAGGACAGCAGACAACTGTCCCTTATTAGCAGAGACATCCCTTATTTCAGCCCAACATTGTCTTTCCCTTATGGACAAAAGACATTTGTCCCTTATTTTCAGCTGTTGCTATAGAAAGGGTGCCACTGCCTCAACTATATTCCTGATAATAAGGTAAAAGCTCAACTCTGTCACTAAGAATGAAATAAAGGTGATGGTCATGATCAGTATGCAAAGAAAAATATAATTCAAATAAGTTATCTTTTTCAATTTGGCAGATGAGGTTATCGTTCAGCACATGCTGCCGATTCACATACCATCACTACAACTACTACTACTACTACGGATATTACTAATTCCAAGTTCCCCCTCTGTGCCTTTAAAGGTGCCTGCTGCTGTAAACATCCCAACTCCTTTCCCTTCTCCCTCCCTTCAGAGTTCTCTGTGGTTCTGGTGGGCTGCAGGGCTACCCTCTCATCTGTCCTCACATGACCATCTTGTGAGGTAGATTAGGCTGAGAGCTGATGCAGCATAATGGCGAAGAGAGATTGAGTGACAATTAGGGGAGCCCTCGTTTGAATCTCAGCGTTGCCATGAATGCACTAAGTGGCCCTAGTCAAGCCACTACCTCTCAGCCCCCCATTTGTAATATGGGGATATTAGTATCTACAGTGTTGCTGTAAGGAGTACAGCACGATAATACATGGGAAGTACTTTGAACACACGAAAAAACACAATACAAATGCCAGATAGCCACCCAGTGAACAGCATCATAGCTGAGGGGGGATGTGAAGCCAGGCATGCACTGGGTCTGTTGAAGACAGCTGCTGTAACTCAGTGGGAAAGCACCTGCTCGGCAGGCAGAAGGTCCCATGTTTAACCCCTTGCATCTCCAAGGAAATATTCTTATCTGAAAACTTCTGAGAACTGTTGCATTGCTGTAGGTAATACAGATCTAGGTAGGCCAATCGTCCTACTTGGCTAAAGCTGCTTCACAGACTCTTCTGGATCAGTTCTCTTTTCTCTTAGTTCTCTTTTATTTTAGATTCTTAGTTCTCTTTTCTCTACAGTTCTCTTTTATTTTAGATTCTTCCATGGTGAATCATTACAAATTCGCTCCTATATAGACCAACATTTTGTCAGAAGACGCTCTGACCTGGCAATTTTCCATATATTGAGTGGGGGGGTATATTGATGTTTTTGACGGGTTCAATATTTGCTACTCCAGGTATTTAAGTCTGAAAAGAAGAGGTGCTGGAGATTAATCCTGCCCAGAAGACGCACACATTTCTGACTGGGATGGGGCTGATTGTGATCACAGGCACATACACAAAGGAACTCTTTAAAAACACACAAACACACAACTTCACCTCTTCGGTTGTGTGCAAGCAAACAGGTTCCAGGGCTGAACCTGATTGGGGAGCTCTGACTGGTTAAACAGCAAAAAAATTGTTAAATCAGGTCTTCCCAGCGTTAGATCTCCAGATTTTGTTGTACTACAACTCCCATCATCCTCAGACGCAATGACCAAAGGGACTTGGGATGATGTGAGTAGTTTTTCAACACCTGCAGAACTAGGGATGGGAACCTCTGTGTTAAACAATGCACAACACACACACTGCCCGGGGTGGGGCGAGTTTGAAGAAAAGGCTTTAAACCTCCTTTTGGAATTGGAAACAGAAAAGAAAGTCTAATTTTGAGGACCAAACTACCTGTGACAGATTTATGGGAGAAAGGGCTTGCTTAACTTTCTCTTTTCTGTACAAAATTGCCCCAAGCTACTTTTCGAGGGTGGGTTGTGTGTGTGTGATCCTCAAGTTTTTTCCTGTGTTGGTGGGTGGCGCAATAGAGTGCATAAAAAGCAGGAGGAGGGGAAAGGGTTAAGAAGACCCTTTCCAAGTTTTTCTCCCTCCATCAGCCCCACATTTCACTTCAGTCTCCTGAGGAAGAATAACAGAGCTGCCCGTCACGTGTCGTGAAGCCCTGAAAAGGCAAAAAGGTTCCTCAAAGAACTAAACTTCTAACTAAAACTACGAATGGACGGATAACCTGCTAGTCCCAATGGTGGGCCTCCACAGGGCGGAGGGAAATCCTTTCCTCCCACGCCTCCCAACTGCTGAGCGCAACCCGTCGGCTTTTGCCTTCCCGTCCACCGCATCCCGAGTGCCGCGCTCCGGTTTTCCCTGCCAGCCCAGGCCCTTCCCAGCGAGGTGGGTGTTCTCAGCGCGTTTGTTATGACTTGGAAGCCGATAATGGCAGATCTTATAGACAGCTCCGTTCCTCCCGCCGTGCGGCGTCCTAGGAGAGGAGCGCGCTCGCTTCGGACAGCAGACGGGGCTTCTTTGCCTTCCCTGCCAGACCCACCACGCAGCATCCTGAAAGCCAGCTTGGCACATGGGGAGAACGCGAGCGAGACACTCGGTTAGCGTGTGAACGCGCCGGTCATTACTTTCCATCAAACGCATTGGAAACATTGCAGCCTGTTGCGTGTGGACTTGCCACAGTGAGAGGAGGCGCTCCCCCCCCCCACCGCCCATAGCCGCTAAAACCCCCTATTAGGTCCCCGATTCCCAGTCCCCTGGGGATCAGGGGACTCTCCCTTTCCCTTCAGATCAGGGGAAATCCCTCTCCCTTCAGATTTGCAGGAGAAAACGATCTTCCCAGCTGTTGTCTTTCAGCGGATGATACAGCCCCTCAGGACCCGTTTTCAAAAACAGATATCAGCCTTGGGGCTTGCACTAAGCAGAAAAGAGCGCTTTTGAACATGTGAGTGTACGTGCTCTGGCACGGAACCATCTACCACAATCAGTCCTCATACATCTGGGGTTTCAGGAGAAGGAGAGTGAGATGGGGTGTGTGTCCCAGGTCAAATGTTCTGATGTGCAGGGACGCTTGAGCGCTGATACTTCTCCACCTCGAATGCACTGCCTAACAGACTATATAGCAGCATTTCTATAGCAGGTGTCCAAACAACAACCCTATGTAAAGTAGGTCAGTAGTATTATTGTCATATTGCAGATGAGGAGCTAAGGATAAGGTGGCGTGGCTTTTCTAAGGCTATCTAGTACATTCATAGCAGAGACCACTTGAACCAAACACTCTGTGGGAAATGTCACAAAGGAGTGCTGGGTTGTAACTTTTGGAAAGTGCAGCTACACCCTGCTTTTAAGATCACATCCGCCATAATGGGCACCTCGAAAACTATCGCTGTTGCAAGCTACTCCTTGCATTGCTTGTGCACTCAAGCCAATGATGAAAGTGAATGGTACGCTCAAGTACAGAGTATCGTCATGAGGTTAATTAGCACTTGTTTGGGAGTAGCACCATAAGCTTCCAAAATTTCAAAACACATTTTTTGGATTGTATTCTCAAAACATTGCTGAGGGAGATGAGAGCAGTGCCTAATCTGTAAACAGAGAGGTGCCAAGTCACATGCCAGCCATCTGACGGAAAGGATGGAAGCCTTTGTTCCTTGGGGATGTTCATGGGGATGGGCTGCATTTGCCAGGTATTTAGGGAAAGTCACTTCGTACATGCTCATGAGAACTTTTATGGTATAGCAGTATATACAGTATTTAGGGAAAGTCACTTGGAGAACTTTTATGGTATAGCACTACTCCACATAAAGAGGTGTGACCAAAGGTGAGAGAGGTTGGCACTAAATGGACATGGTTTAAAAAGATGAGTTGGGCTCATCACAGAGAACCAGCAAGGAGATTGTCTTTTTCTACTTACATACTGTTTCTAGCCGGCCCTGGACTACTCATTTTAAGACACTGAATTCTTAAGATACTGAATGAATACATGATAAACCTAATAGCTTGATTAAAAGTAAAATGATCATGTGTTCTTTTGGGAATTAATGCACTATTATTAATGCATTGGGAGTCTCTTTTTTAAAAACACACACACACACACACACACACACACACAATTCCTCCACCAAACCTATCAGAAGCAGTTGTCTGGTGGCATGCCCTCACCTCTTGCCTGTGGGCTTCCCAGAGGCATCTGGTGGGCCACTGTGTGAAACAAGATGCTGGATTACATAGGCCTTGGGCCTGATCCAGCAGCCAAGCTGTTCTTATGTTATGTTCTTAGGCAGGGATGGTGAGATCAGAGGCAGAAGGCACAGGGCTTCCTGGCTTCTGATCCCCATACTGTCCTCAAAAGGCCTGGCACGTGGATGTCATCTTTTCTTGGCCTCTGATAACCTTTCCAGTTCCAGGGCAGTTAAGGGCAGACAGGCTGGGTAGGAATAGCCCTAGGCCAGGCTTAAGGTTGAGGCAAAGGTCAGCTTGTGAGAAGAAATGTGCCATTCTCACTTGGTAAACTGCAGGTCTTAATCTTGGCTGCCTTTCCTTCCACCATCACAGGACCATCAATTCATCCAGAGGGCTCCCTCTTGCCCCAATCCACTCCAAATGGTTCCTAGAGCTACATGTCATACTGCTTCAAACACAGCCTGAAGAAGGATATAAACTAGACCAGAGATTCCCTGTGACTGCTGTAGGTTAGATATAACAGACCTAAACTGCAACTGATACCCTTAAGAACTTTCAAACAATGATGGGCCTCTGAACTAAGCTCTAGTGTTGTGGAATCTTAATCACTGGTGGTTTTTAAGAATAAGACAGATACTGTAGTATAGCTGGGACACTGGAGCTGGACTGTTCATACTGTGGCTCTGCAGTGGTGGGTGCTTTCCAGATTACCTGCTCAACAGTGGCAAAATGCTTTGGCATTTGGCAGAGTGCATTGAAAACATAGAGTGTTGCATAAAGCCACCAGCAGGGGGAGCAGTTTTGTGAAAACTCCACATCGGGGAAATACAGCTATTTATTTGCGCCACACATGCTATGTTATAAGACTAATGTGGCAATAAAATCTGAAGTAAGGCATTGGAAATGTGAACAGACCTTGCTGTCAGAGCAGGGACTGCGGTGTCACAACACAGGAATTGCGGAAGCACACTTTGCAGATCTGTAGTGACACTGTGGTAAGGGTTAATCTGGAAAGTGCCCTGGTGGGCCAGTCTGACTTAGCCACAACCCAAGGCATCCAAGAATGACATCATCAGCATGCACCAGTGAGCAATAGACCAATCTGGATATGAGGAAGGAGAGCTGGTCTCATGGTAGCAAGCATGACTTGTCCCCTTAGCTAAGCAGGGTCCACCCTGGTTGCATGTGAATGGGAGACTTGATGTGTGAGCACTGTAAGATATTCCCTTCAGGGGATGGAGCCGCTCTGGGAAGAGCAGAAGGTTCCAAGTTCCCTCCCTGGCTTCTCCAAAACAGGGCTGAGAGAGGTTCCTATCTGCAACTTTGGAGAAGCCACTGCCAGTCTGTGAAGACAATACTGGGCTATATAGACCAATGGTCTGACAGTATATGGCAGCATCCTATGTTCAAGGAGAGCTGGTCTTGTGGTTGCAAGTATGACTTGTCCCCATAGCTAAGCAGGGTCTGCCCTGGTTGCATTTGAATGGGAGACTTGATGTGTGAGCACTGTAAGATATTCCCCTCAGAGGATGAAGCCGCTCTGGGAAGAGCAGAAGGTTTCAAGTTCCCTCCCTGGCTTCTCCAAGATAGGGCTGAGAGAGATTCCTGCCTGCCACCTTGGAGAAGCCGCTGCCAGTCTGTGAAGAAAGTACTGAGCTAGATAGACCAATGGTCTGACTCAGTATATGGCAGTTTCCTATGTTCCTAGGGAAGGGACTGGGAAGCCCCAGTGTAGCAGCAGAAAGCAAAAACTGAAGTCAATGTTGTTTGATGGCAAGAGAAGAAGGGGCATCAAAGTGCGGGAGGTTCACTGAATGGGAAAGAGTCAGAGTTATCTGGCAAGTGGTTGGAGGCAGATTTCCTCCACTGGATTGGGGAGTTTAATTCCTCCCACAGAGCTACCTGGCTAAGAATCTTCAGAAGGCACAGTGAGGTCATTTGCATAACCGAAAACAGGGTAGGACAAGTGTCCTAACCCAGGGTTGGAATCTGTGTGTGCTCCCAATTTTCAGTTGTGTGAGTGCGAACTACTAGGTAGGAGGAGGGAGAAGTGACTGAGGCTGTTCTCACGCGCAGCCTAACCCAGGCTAGGGACACCCAGCCTGGGTTAGGCTGTGCATGAGAACCACTGGGATCAGGCCTGGTCCTGGTGGGCCAGTGCCACCTAGCCCAGCTTTTTAGCCCAGCGGCTAGCTGAGGTTAAGAGAGCGAGTGTTCCCTTGACCCGGGCCACTTGCTCGTGTGTGAACTGGGCTGCTTCCTAGAGTTCCGGTCTCCATCGAGAGCTGCAGATTGATGGAATCTGTCAGAGAGGGTCCAAAAAATGGGAATGTGTGTAGGGCTATATACTTACCTGTGAGACGGTCTGGCAATACATGTCTGCATCTGCATGCTGCTTTCCTTGTCTGTGCATATTATGGAGATGGGTGGGCAGGCTCCAATCTAAAGATAGACCCTGTTTGCACGGGTGGAGAATGCTGGAACTATTATTCCCAGGGACTCCCCCCCGCCCCAGATGTCACTGTGTTCTGCAGCACAATCTCAAAGAGCAGCAGCAATCTTCCTACAGCAGTAGCTGATGGAGCAGATGTTGGCTGCGTAACAACAAGCTCAAAACTCAGATGATGAACTAAATGTATGGATTCTTGATATCCCTGACTGTGGATGCTGGGGATGGACAATGAGTGGAGATCCTGGCAGCAGACCTTGTGAGAAGGGGTACGTTCCCCATGTGTAATAGTAAGATGAACTTTGATGACCATCCCAAAGCTTTAATTCAAACTAGCTGACCTGGTGCAGAGCATCTGCACCCCTAGTTTTCCCTGACTCCCCTCCCCTCCCCTCCCTTCAGCTGTTCTCCCCACCCCCTTCAGCTCCAGTTCGTTCTCCCACCCCCTTCAGCTCCGGCCGCCACTTCCTCTCGGTAGCCGGCCCACCAGCCTGGCTGCCACTTCCTCTCACCAGGCAGCACTTTCTTTTGCCCCACCGCTTCCTCCCCTCTTGCTGGGCAGTGCTTCCTCTCGCCGCCGAGCAACTGATCTGGCTGCCACTTCACTTCCTCTCGGCGGGTGGTGCTTTCTCTTGCTGCCCAGCTGCTCTGTTTCCTTTCATTGGCTGCTCGCCTTCCTCTCCCCTCACTTGCAAAATCTTGCGAGAGCTGCCACGCATGGGATTAGCCAAGGGGATTGTCTTAGTGAATTATATAGAGAGAAGATAAGATGGCTACTTTGGCAGATTGGCTGGAAATTCTGTGAGTCACCATTTTTTCCACCATGTCTTACTGGTGCCAACCAAGAGCCTGTTAATATCTTACAGCTGGAGGAAGCCAGGTATTAAAATGTTCAACATTCATGAAGAGACTTCGAAGCATCAGCCTATAGTTTACCACAGTATATCCATGTGTGGGATAGAAAAGTTAGACTAATTGTTTATGCTGGCACAATCCCATCATATGGACTTGGGTAGATGGTGGAATTTATCTTGCTAGAACAATTTGTGGCAATTTTGCTCCCCTCATGAATCCTAGAATTGGGTCCTTGAACTCCATGTAGTTCATGGAGGTGTACATAGTGGTGGAGTCCTCCTCCTACCTGGCACTGACCTCAGTGAACAGCCATTGTGAACCCAGTAGTAATAATACTCATTGAAAAGAAGGTGTGAAGGCTGCTCTTAATTATCTGAAGGGAGTGGTCAGGGATGGATTCAGCCCATGCTTTTTCAGCAACTGCAATCAAGAGATGGAAAATTAGGGGGAGCTCTGCCTTGGTAACAGTGGGGCCATTCACATGACTTATCAAGTGGGCGGATCGGGAGAAGGCTTCGCAAACCTTGCCTTCCCTCCAGATGACCAGGCTGTCCTTGGTGGGAGCACAGAGCATACTCCCACTCGATCAGCGCTGCTCCATGCAGTGTGGAGCAGGGTGGATCACTCTGAGGCCGGGACTTGTCCCGACCTCCAGGTATCCCAACATGCACAGCCCACTGATCACAGTGTACTGGGGGCTCCTTCTTGGGATGGGCTCTCTAGGCCCCCATCTCTGTGTCAGCACAGGGTCAGCACCAAGAAGAGAGGATAGCAGTTCCTGGGTTTGGTTAGTTACTATTGCTAATGGGTTTGCTAATGTAGTGACACGCCATTATAATCTGGAAGAACTACTGTAGATCCACCAAGTGGTATGGACAGAGCCCTGTGAGTGGACTTTTTGAATACTGCATAATTGTTTTTGGAGCATCCTCTTTTGCACTTAAGTTGGAAACTGGCCTGGTTGGAATAGGCTTCCTCAGTAGTAGAGGGGGATGTCTGGTTCATGCACTTCTCTAGGTGGACTTGACCCTTGAGCAGGAAGAATAGCTGGGTTATTCCTTAAGATTATCTGCAGCCCAAAATATACTTTAGGTAAGATATTCCGTAGTGCCAGAGGGATGTCTTATTATTTTGCTTGTTATGCCAATATCCCTCTTTTCCTTCAGAAAGCTCAGAAGACACTCTGCCATAATCACTCTGAGATTCTTTAAAGCTTCTTTCAGTTAAATTGAGTGGAACCAAAGCATATAGGAACAAAAGATTTCCAGAACAGTGTGGATGGGAAAGGATGATACCCAGAAGGTGCTCAAATATCATGCCTGGCTGGAGGACTGCATTGATTAAGTCCCTCGTCCATCACTGTCCATTCCTGATGTGCTGGCAAAGAGGGTATGGTGAAGTGAACTCAGCTATCCTCTTCTTCTCAAGCTGTATTGCTTTTTGGATGAAAAAAATTATAGGTTGTTGTGTGTGTTTCTGATAATGGGAGCTATCTCAGGCCATGGTAAGAAGAGGCTCTCTCACACTTCTCTATATTTGATGCCCTGGAACATGCTAGCCAAGAGATGATTCATAGGGCTACTCTCCTCATGGCTGCCTGGGCTTTTTCCTTCTCAGAGCCAAGCCTGTTCATAACAGGTCATCTGGAAATTGGATATAAGGCAATGCCCAGTCCATTAAACAACTTCATAATAGCCTCCTTCTCTTTCCATCTCTTTTTCTCAACTGCTTTGGAACTTCCATTCACTCTCCCAACTGCCTTGGAATGTTTTCCTCCTGCCCCCTAGGAAGATGAGCTCTTTTCAATTTTAGCTCCTTTTCATTGGTTTACTGAGATGCTAGCTACTTAAAGAGGTTACATTCCCCCCACTTTAAAGTTTAATGTCTCAGAAAACTCATAGAGTAACAGTTATTATAATAGATAACCACATACTTCCCCCCTCTTACTTCAAACATACCTGAACAACCCTTTTTGAGGCTCTTAGCATCTCTTGCCAGCCCAGCTTGTCCCGAGTTGAGCGTTAGCTTTTGTGACACTGGCTGACATCCAGATAAGTTACTTAACAGTACTACTCAGGAGCTACTCTGAAGGGCTCCTAAATTTCAATAGGATTTCCTCTAGTGCATTTAGTCAGGACGTTAGTCACGGTGTCCCTAGAACTCCGGACTATTAATATGTATGTGACCTTGTAACCGGACCTTTCTTCCATTCCTTATACATGACCTTTTAAAAAATTTGAACCCATCACTACATTTTTTTTGTGTGCAGCCACATTTATTTTAGATGTTCCCCAGTTTATGACTGCACTTTTACAAGCTCCTTTTTAAGGAACTACCCATCCTTTTCCCTATTACTTTATCAAGCCATGGAATCCTACATAGTGCTTCTCTGAACTTATTAAAATCAACTTCCCTGAAATCTAATGTACATGTTTGTCTACCTTTAGCTTTCCATAACAAGAATTCTAGTATTACATGGAAACTTTCCCCCAAAGTTCCCACTAGTTCAGCCTTATTGACCAACTCTTCCTATTAGTTAGGATCAAGTCAAGAAAAGTGCATCCACTCATTCATTCCTCCACCTGAAAGAGGAAGTTGTCAGGAAGGCATGAGGCATCTGTTGAGATTTGATGCTTAATTTATTTAGCACACTTTTATACTGCCCCACACATAAGTCTATGTTCACAATCAATTAATGGAGTTTGTCTTCCAACAGATATCAGAGTACTAATTCTTGTTTCCTCGAAACATCCCTACTGTATATGGCAATCATAAGTAGTTAACCAGCTGCACACAGTGGCATCCAAAGGTACTGGTTTCATAATACATGTTAATGGATTGTTATTTGTATGTATTGTAAATCTCATCCCATATAGATAGCTATGATATTACTCACTTACTGGCCATTTTAATGACCCAATGGCATTTTTAAAAAAACCAGGATAGTTCCGTTCAGATGATGAGAAGCTGTTATTAGCATTGGTTACTGTTTTCTAGGAGGGCACATAACAATTCCCACATGGCCATCAACCACACACTTATTTATCTCTAGTTCTTACTTTGATAGGTTTTTCGTATTAACAGGTGAATGTTTTAACTTATTTATGCCCAGCAAACTCTTTACAGAATTGTCCTAAGGCTTCAGGCATGGCAGTTTTAGGTCCTACAGTACAGGGTACCTGATCAGGGGATGCAGAAATTAAGGCAATACCCCGGTCTCTTTTACTATTCCACTACGTCTCCAGGGAATTTTAATTTACCAAATACATTCCAAAACAAAGGTACTGGTTCCCTCCCTTAAACCCTGTATTGCTAACCCAGTTAGGAGTTGGAAGGACAAGTGTCAAAGGAAGTAAATAACCTTTGTTGAAAAGCAGTATATAAATATTAAGCAAGGGGAGAGCAAATGGCCCTGTTCAATCCTAGCACAGCATCCCTCCAGTGGCTACTATTGGCTTTAGTTTTTTTTAAGACTATGAGCCCCTGGGGACAAGGAGCCATCTTAAATGGTTATTCTTTTTCTATAAAACTGCTCTGAGAAGCTTTTTGGTTCTCAAAAAATTGTTAATAAATTTGAAATAAATAAAGCAATAATATCTGCAACTACTGAATTTTTCTGAATTTCTCAAGGGATTATCCATCCTCATCACATCAATAACAAAAATCGATGGAATAGAAGAATGCCACTTCCTCTGACTCTGCTCTCTATGGACTTCCTGACTCCTGTGTGCACGTGTCTCCCTCTCTTGTGCTGATGGTGGTGTCGAAGATCTTATGCCTGAGGGCCAAACTACACTTTATGTTAATTGTACCATTGACCCTGACCTGTTTGGTAAATAGCAGACATGGAGCGAGGGTCAAGTTCAGGACTATAGCAGGAACAAAAGGTTAAAGTTCCCTCCCCCATGGTGCAGTCTTGATCTGGATAACTCCTCCCCACAACTATTGACCAAAGAAAAAACAATCATGCCAGAGCCAGTGGCGCAATTAATGTAATGTGTAATTTGGCCCTGAATTTTCTGTGCGGGTGTCATAACAGAAGAATGAGGTACTATTAAAACAGTCACCTTCTCCTGGAATTCCATTATTTCCTCATGCTATCCTTTAGTGAACCCATGAGTCTTCTGTACCTGTTAAGGAGAGAGCAATCACTACAGCTTCTCTGAGAGGAGCCTCATTTGAGTCTTGAGCTCTCCCTCCACCTCATTTGTCTCATCAAAGTTGCAAATTATGGAGGACTAGCCGACCCCGCACAGAGCATCTGTGTGCTCTTTGGGGCCGGCGGTTACTTCTCCCCCCCCCCTTCTGCCCCAGTCTCCGCTTCCGGGCCCAGGTGCCTCTCCTCCCCACCGCCACTTCTCCCCCTCCCCAACTTTCTTTCCCCCCTCCTGGGCCTTGCCTCCATGTCTAGGCCGGGCCCACCGCCACCTCTGGCCTCCGTGGCCAAGCCCGCTGCTGCCGCGGCAACCAATCCTCCTGGGTGCGCCTCAGCCAATCAGGCGCATCTGCCACCCAGCCAATCAGCTGGGCGCTGGGACGCGTACATTCCAAGGCACACCCAGGAGAACTAATATAATAGATTTTCTTTTCCGTCTTCTAGTTTCTACTGCACTAGCAATATTTGGCCAGCATGTCTGGCACCATGCCTTGTTCTCAGCCAATCCAAATCACTCCTTGTAACTCCCTTCCTGGGATAAGCTGCAGAAGTTGTTCCATATTCGCCGAGATACTGTGAGACTTCTAGTTCCTGACAGGCAGTATGGAATTTCAACAGAACATCTTCTCCACTTTCTGTGCTTCCAAACACACCCAGGGGTGCACAACACAAATGCCCCAGTGGGCCAGAACCAACCATGACAGGGAGTGCAGAGGCCAAGGTCAATTTTCTGCACATTGTTACGTTAAAAATAATTGACAATATGAATGAAAGCAAATTACTAGCTAATTGTAGATCTTTCCCCTTCGAATCAAGGGACTCACAATTTTAACCAAGGATAGATGCCATAACATAGACCCTGTGCCTGCTCAGTTAGTGGGGCACCTGGAGAGCATGCCAACCCCAAACAAATGCCAAGTCCTCTCCTCTCCCTAAATCATAGGAACATAGGAAACTGCCATATACTGAGTCAGACCTTTGGTCTATCTAGCTCAGTATTGTCTTCACAGATTGGCAGCGGCTTCTCCAAGGTTGCAGGCAGGAATCTCTCTCAGCCCTATCTTGGATTGTGCTTTGGCAATGTACTCGTACTGTATGCTTTGGTAGTTTGTTGGTTCAATAAAAAAATCTTGTCCAATTAAAATATATATATATCTTGTCCTATCTTGGAGATGCCAGGGAAGGAACTTGGAGCCTAGATGCTCTTCCCAGAGCAGCTCCATCCCCTAAGGGGAATATCTTGCAGTGCTCACACATCAAGTCTCCCATTCAGATGCAACCAGGGCAGACCCTGCTTAGCTATGGGGACAAGTCGTGCTTGCTACCACAAGACCAGCTCTCTTCTCCTGATCACAGTTGCTTTTAGGCTGCAATCCTAGGCATACTTACCTAGGAGTAATCCTCACTGGGTATACCAAGGCATTTTTCACACAGGGCTTTTAGCTCACATCTTCTCCAGAATAGAGCGTGTGCATTCACATATCGGCCAAATTTACTCCGAAGTCCGTGGGAGCTCTCGAGGACCACTTCACACACAATTTGGGTTTTTCATTGTGCATTAGTGTGTAGCCTGATTTATATCCAAATCCACCTTTTGAGTCAGTTTTTTGGGGGAACTTCAAACTTGCAGTAAAACCTACTGTGTGAAAAATGCCCATGGGACATATTGCTGAGTAAATATGCATAGGATGACATTTTAAGGCAGTTTCCAGAGTGGACAGAGGATGGCACCCCTCGGGGAAGAGAGAACTTGATTCAAAAGAGAGAATAGATTCCTTTCTGGGGTGCACTTTGCCTACAGAGAAGAGAAAGGGGAGAGGAAGAAGATGATGCAGCACCAAGAAGTCCAAGCTGGAGGGGGAGAGAAGAAATCCCAAAGGTGCCTACTGAACTGATAATAGTTTATTTGATTTTGCCTGACATGGTTTGAGCAATATGCTCTTCTCAAGAGGCAAATTTATTTCTAATGTCTTCCTGGAGATTATATCCTGCACCAGCTAATCAAGCACATTGTCTAAATGCATTTTAAAGAAGTTTGTTTAATACCAGAAGTAGTTCTTCTTTCAAAAGAAGGAAAGAAGAAGGGGAAGAAGGAAGAAGGGAACAGCTTGGGTGGGGCACTGACTGTACTGTCTTTTGCTTCTGCCCCACCTCTCCTCCAGGTGTGTAACATCTCCTGGGCTGTTGCTGTGCTGGGGCTTCTGCTACTATATAGGGCAGGCTGGCCCAAGGGTGCGAGCCTCTTGGCGAGAGCCGAAAAGCAAGAGCACAAGGGCTCTTGTCCTTGTGGCTCTCAGCTGTGGGGCGAGCTGCCCAGGGCCCAGAAGATCTCTCCCCTTCTGCGCTGAGGATCCTTCTCTCTGCAATTAAGAAGCTAGCAGGAGATGTACAAGTCTGGTTTTGGTTTTTATTAAGCCAACAAGCTGTGGTGGGTTAGTCTGGGGAGATGTGTCTGGGAGAGCGGAAAAGTGGGTCTGGAGTGGGGGCGGCAATATCACAGGTAGCGGGCAGAGGGAGGTATGGCGGTGGGAGTTGGGCAGGCCGTTACAGGGGGAAATGGTCCTCCAGGCAATTGAGGCCTGTTCCGTTTTCCGGCCCTTCTCCCAACCCTCTGACCCCAGGGAGCTCTGAGAACACTCCTTCGAGGATTAGGGTGCTGCTGCTGAATGCCAGGTCAGTTAACGCAAAAACATCTCTCATCCACGATTTGATTGTGGATGAGCGTGCTGACCTGGTATGTGTGACGGAGACCTGGTTGGATGTGCTGGGCGGGGTTGGTCTCTCTCAGCTTTGTCCTCCAGGTTTCCAGATCGCGCAGCAGCCCCGCCTCGAGGGTCGGGGAGGAGGCGTTGCAGTCATCTTTCGAGAGACCCTCCCCGTTTCCAGGTGCCCGGTCAGGCAATCTCAGAATTTTGAGTGTTTGTCCTTGAGGGTGGGCCTCCGAGATAGGCTGGGGATTCTGCTGGTGTACCGACCACCCCGCTGCACTTCAGTCTCCCTACCTGAGCTGGCGGGGGTGGTCTCGGAGGTGGCCTTGGGTTCCCCCAGGCTTATTGTTTTGGGGGATTTCAATGTCCACGCTGAGGCCCCCCTAGTGGGTGCGGCTCAGGATTTCATGGCCTCCATGGCAACCATGGGCCTGTCTCAATTGGTATCGGGCCCTACCCACGTGGCAGGACACACTCTGGATCTGGTTTTTGCCGACCGGGAAATAAATGATCTGGAGGCGGGGGAATTTGAGATCACTCCCTTGTCATGGGCAGATCATCACCTGGTGGGGTTTAGTTTGACTGCTCTGTCTGCCCTCTGCAGGGGTGGTGGGCCAATTAAGATGGTCCGCCCCCGGAGGCTTATGAATCCGCTTGGATTCCAGACGGCCCTCGGGGAGTTTCCAGTGTCCAGAGCTGGTGACCCTGTCGAGGCCTTGGTTGATCTCTGGAATGGGGAGATGGCCCGGGCTGTTGACACGGTTGCTCCTAAACGCCCTCTCCGTCTTGGTGGAGCCCGTTCTGCTCCTTGGTTTTCCTCGGAGCTTAGGGCGATGAAGCAACTCGGGCGACGGCTGGAACGACGCTGGAGGAAGAGTCGTCACGAATCTGACCGAACACGGGCTAGAGCCCATTTTAGGGACTACGCTGTGGCGGTGGGGGCAGCGAAGAAATGCTTTTTCTCCGCCTCCATTGCGTCTGCTCAGTGCAGACAAACAGAGCTGTTTTGTGTGGTAAAAACCTTGCTCACACATCCGCCCAGACAATGGGGGAGGAGTCATCTACAGCTCTTTGTGATCGGTTTGCCTGTCGCTTTGCAGATAAAGTCGCTTGCATCCGTGCTGACCTGGACTCCAGAGTTTTGGCAGTTCCGGCAGACGTGCCTCTGGTACCATCTGGTCCCGTTGTGTTGGATTCTTTTCAGTTGGTGCGGCCTGAGGATGTGGACAAGATCCTGGGCAGTGTGCGGGCGACTTTGTGCGCTCTTGACCCTTGCCCTTCATGGCTAATAAAAGCTGCCAGGGAGGGGACAGGCAGATGGCTGGAGGTGATTGTTAATGCTTCATTAAGGGAGGGCAGGATGCCATCGTGCCTCAAGGAGGCGGTGGTAAGACCACTATTAAAAAAGCCCTCCCTTGATCCCTCCAACCTGGATAACTATAGACCTGTGTCTAACCTTCCCTATTTGGGCAAGGTGATGGAGTGTGTGGTGGCGTCCCAGCTGCAGAGGGTCTTGGATGATATGGATTATCTGGACCCTTTTCAATCTGGCTTCCGCCCCGGGTATGGGACTGGGACTGCCTTGGTCGCTCTAGTGGATTACCTACGCTGGGAACTAGACAGGGGGAGTGCGTCCCTGTTGGTTCTGCTGGACCTCTTGGCGGCGTTCGATACCATCGACCATGGTATCCTTCTGGGCCGCCTCTTGAATATGGGAATTGGAGGCACTGCGTTGTAGTGGTTCCAGTCCTTTCTTGGGGGGAGGGTCCAGAAGGTGGTGCTGGGGGACTACTGCTCGGCCCCGTGGCCATTGGCCTGTGGGGTCCCGCAGGGATCGGTCTTGTCCCCCATGCTGTTTAACATCTACATGAAGCCGCTGGGAGAGGTCATCCGGGGATTTGGACTGAGTTGTCAGCAATATGCGGATGACACTCAGCTCTATCTCTCCTTGTCAACTGATCCTAGGGAGGCAGTGGATGTCCTGAATTGGGGGCTGGAGGCCGTGATAGGCTGGATGTGGGCTAACAAACTGAAATTGAATCCGGATAAGACGGAGGTACTGTTGGTCAGTAGGAGAGCCAATCGGGATGAGGAGATTTTACCGGTTCTGGATGGGGTTGCACTCCCCTTGAAGGAGCAAGTACGCAGCTAGGGGGTACTACTGGACCCGGCTCTGCTTTTGGAAGCTCAGGTGGAGGCGGTGGCCAGGGGTGCCTTTGCAGGGCTTCGGCTGGTGCGCCAGCTGCGTCCCTTTCTCGAGAAGGCAGATCTGGCCACGGTTACCCACACCTTAGTCACATTGCGGCTAGATTACTGTAACGCGCTCTACGTGGGGCTGCCCTTGAAGAATATCCGGAAACTGCAGTTAGTGCAAAACGCGGCAGCGAGGGTTTTATCCGGAGCTGCCCGTTGGGAACATATCACCCCCATTTTGAAAGAGCTGCACTGGATGCCGGTTCGTTTCCGGGTCCAATTCATGGTGCTGGTTTTGACCTTTAAAGCCCTAAACGGTTTGGGCCCGGGGTATTTGAGGGACCGCCTGCTCCCAAGGGTTGCTGCCCGCTTGACGAGGACATCTGAGGGGGCCCTGTTCCAGGTGCCGACAATGAGGGAGGCTCGGCTGTCGTGCACTCGGGACAGGGCCTTCTCTGTTGCTGCTCCTAGACTCTGGAATGCTCTCCCAGTGGCCATTCGTTCCTCAGACTCCATCACGGCTTTTAGAAAGCTTTTAAAGACTTGGCTTTTTACCCAGGCTTTTACATAATCGTTTTTACTGCTGCTTCTGTGTGTTTTTATCTGTTATCTGTTGTATTGTTTTTTATGCCTGTTTTACATGTTTTTAGCTTGTTTTTATTGCTTTTTATTGTATGTTTTAATTTTTTGTAAACCGCCTTGGGGTTTTCTTTTAACGAAAGGCGGTATAGAAATGTAAAAATAAAAATAAAATAAATAAATAAATAAGCGCCTCTCCTTCAAAACGTAGCTGTGGAGTGACTATCCTGATTGGGATAACAGTGCAAAAAGAGGGAGGGGTTAACCCTTTCACCCCAAAGCTGTTTTCCCACGAAAAATCACCTCTTCCCAAAGGTGATTTTTGCCCCCAAGTGCTATTTGCAGCAAATACCCTCTTTGGGGGAATGATATTCTGTATGAAAACAATATGAGGGGAAATAACTACTCTCTCCCTCCCAGGGGTGTAACTATAATAGGGTAAGGGGAGACTGAGGGCCCACTGCCTTGGGGGGCCCCCCAGAGGCAAGTCACATGACTGACTCCCCCAGTTGCGTACCTGCCCAGGCTTCCTTCATTTGTATTCATTCTCCAAAACTGATGTGGGTGTTAAGACCTGGACCTACCAGAACAGCATGTCTTTCTCTAGTAGCATTAAGTGACTTGCATCGTCTACAATTTTCAAAACCTTAAAAAAAATAATTTAGGATTGTGGCACATGGTGTGTGTGTGTGTGTGTGTGTGTGTGTGTGTGTGTGTGTGTGTAAACTATGCTTGTTGTGACCACTATTCAGCCTCATTTAAGATTTCTTTACTTCATGAGCTGAGCTTCACCAAGGAGGGCCCATTTTAAAATCTTATCTCTGGGCCCACTCCAACCTTGCTACGCCCCTGCTCCCTCCCCACATGGCATGCTTGCAGTCAGGATCAGCCCTCCCCCCAAACTAAAAAAGCAGCACTTTCAGTTTTAAACATGTTTCATAAAAACACATTTAAGTGAACATATTGGGCCCTCACAATCTCTACTATAGTTTTCCTCTTCTCTTGCTCACTACGAGTCCACTCCTGCTCTATCTGACCAGCATAATTGGAGACAACCAGTCTTCAAATGATTTTAATTGCTGAAGTGGATTTCATCCCTGAAAAACACTTCAACCTCTGATAACATGCCTGTCCATTCCCTCCCACGGAACTGGGAAATGACCCTTAGGAAAGATTCTTCTGTCAAACGCAGAAGAGTTCAAACAAAGCCTCCAGATCATCTTCGGTTCTTTCACACCTCTGTTGCAATCACTGTCTCTCTTGCTGCAAATCTGAATCCTCAGTGCTTGGAGTGGGGTTTTCAGCAGACATAAAAGCAACTGTCCATTTAGTGACACTTAATCTACAACCATCTTATTAGGTATCCAATATGCAAATTTTAAGGACCCAGAACTAAAAGTAGATAATTGCTAGCTTGGCTCTTGGTAAGTTCAGCCTGGTAGGTAAATATGCCCTGAAAGTGTTTACAGGAGCTTTCCCAGATAGCAGGCTTTACCATGGGTTTACTGCAAGGCTTTACTGCAAGTTCAAACTTGCAAAACAACAACAATAACAACAATGCAAAAAGTGGATTTTTTAAAACCCTGGACATAAACCTGGCTAGGCTCTAATGCACGATGAATAACCCAAACTGTGTGTGAAGTGCTCCCCAATATCTCACACAGACTTCGGCACAAATCTGGCCAATGTGTGAACATACACCCTCCATTCTGGTGGAGAAGCGAGCTAAAGGCCCCATCTGGGAATGCTCCAGTATGAATATTTGACTCTGACAAGTAGTTTTAGCAAATTCTTCTGCAATCACAGTTTGTCTTAGGTCAAATTCTTCCCCCCTCACAACAGTCTGGTACTTGCTATGGTGTCCAACAAAGGCTGAGGTAACCTGAGATCTGAGAAGGGAATCCTTCCTTTGGTACAGGAATTTTGTATCTCAGCAGTGCCTCCACGCTGTAAGGGCAATACTTTTATAGGAGTCTTTACCAGATGTCTCTGTCTGATGACTGCCTCAGGTCTTAATTCTCCCACAGCTTCAGGTGCCAGACCTGAATGAAATTCATGTGGTAATCGTACAGCAGAGACACAGAAGAGGCAGAGGCAGTTCCTTAAAAGCAGTGAATGATTACTGAACTGAACAGGCTCATTCACAAGAGCATTAACTGGGTAGGAATAGTGTCCTACCCAGTTTCGGGATCTGCATATGCTCCCAATTCTTGATTATCTGTGAGGGAAAAACAAGGTCGGAGGTGCTGACACTGATTGCCAGCTCACCTCCTGCTGGGTAGGAGGGCTCTGTCCTACCCAGCAGCTGTACTCAAGTGATGAACGAGGTAGGAGGAAAAGTTCTCCAACCCAGCTGCTGCTGCTGCTTAGCACATGAGCACGGACATGCCTCCAACCTTGGTTTAAAGTGAACTGACAATCGGCAAACGGGAGCATGTACCGCTCCTGAAATTATGACAGTGTGAACTACCCTAGTGCATTTCAGGTCTGCCCAAGAAATGGCTCCGTCTACCTTGCAAACTTAGTCAGTCAGACAGAAGCAGGCAGAGCTAAGCTGAAGCAATCCTAGTTTGCATCTAGCTTTTGCTAAATGCCCAGAGCATTTCATACATGATGCTGGGCATACAAAAGGAACTTACTTGTCTGGGTCTGTAGAAGTCAGCACTGTGTTTAAATTGGGTGCTGCTGGTTTCTTCCTTAGTATGAACTGTCAGCAGACCAGCACAGTGTGCTCCTGGGCCACAGACCCTAGCAAGCTAATGCATCATATGCAGTGGCTAGTGAGCTGATTTAAGAAAGGACACCAGGGGCATGTAACCCTATATGAGGAAAGCTCCCCCCCCCTTTTACACACTCCACATCACTTTTACATTGAATCTCAGTAATCCGTATAACAGAGTTCAGCAACTAGAGGCCTCTGGGCCAAACCTGAACCTTCCCCAAGAAATTCACCTGGCCCCTCCTCACTTGCCAACCTAGAGACCCAAGAAGAATACAGAAAATGGCATCTGTGGCAACAGAACTCGCAGGCAGGACTCTTACATAGGAACACAGGAAGCTGCCATATACTGAGTCAGACCATTGGTCTATCTAGCTCAGTATTGTCTTCACAGACTGGCAGCGGCTTCTCCAAGGTTGCAGGCAGGAATCTCTCTCAGCCCTATCTAGGAGATGCTGCCAGGAAGGGAACCTGGAACCTTCTGCTCTTCCCAGAGCGGCTCCATCCTCTAAGGAGAATATCTTACAGTGCTCACACATCAAGTCTCCCATTCAGATGCAACCAGGGCAGACCCTGCTTAGCTAAGGGGGTAAGTCATGCTTGCTACCACAAGACCAGCTCTTGAGGGGTGTTCAGGTGCTGGCCCACCACCTTGCCCTCTTTTTGCAAAGTGGCCCTCTAGGGAATCTCATTGCTAACTAGGACCTCACAACAACCTAGTAAGGTAGGCCATGTTATGATCCCTATATTATGGTTAGAGAGTGATAAAGAAGAGACTGTAGAAATAACTTTAAGCAAGGACTTTGGAGGATGCTGTAGCTGTGTGTGTGGTGAGGAGCGAGGTGGGGGGGGGGAGGAGAACAGGGAGTAGCAGCTGACTGCCAGGATTGTGGGAGGCTGCAGCTGGGGATGTTAGGAGAAGAGCTTCTGCCTACTGGCTGACGATAGGAAGTGATGTTTTCACTGTAGCACAGTTTAGGAGACTGTTTGGTCCCCAGATGAGGAGGGATAACAGAGATACTGGGATAGCAGCCTGTAGGGGGATGAATTCCCTTCTTGCATTCTTGCCTCTCCCCCCTCCCATGAACATGATAATGTAGTTCAGTGGATAGATGGTATACAGATGTGGACCTGGATTCAAACCTCCCACTTCAGCAACAGACTTACTCATAGCAGGGAGAAAACTGATGATCTCATTTCCTTTAGGTTCTTACTTACTAGGTGGCCCTGGGCAAGGCATGATGATAGTTGCCAACTTTCCCCCACTGATAGGGTCCCTGAGTATTTATTAGCTGCATGTCAGCAAGAGTATCTACTTGTTAAAGGCACAGGAGCCCTGCCAGAAAAGAAGCCTTGGCAATCCAATAAGTCAGCCCCACTCAGCCTTCCAGTTATCCAGCTGCAAAATTCATAAAATTAGTGACCTACTTCATAAGTGTACTCAGGCAGAGCTGCTCAACTTTGGCCTTCCTGCAGATGTTAGCCTACAATCTCCATAATCCCTGGCTACTGGCCACTGTGGCTGGGGATTATGGGAGTTGTAGTCCAAAAACAGCTGGGGGGGGCAAGTTGAGCAGACCTGGTGTACTGTGAAAGTAATGATCATGAAGTGCTTTGTATTTCTTTAATGTATTCCTAAGCACTTTGTATTTTAAAAACATTTATATTAACAGTGCATAGTATCCATGCATAGTATCTACACAGATACCCACATGGAATTTTATGTGTCTATATGGGCTGGTTCATATACTGATATAATGTGGGTTAACTGGTGCTGGATACAGCTGCTGGGTAGGACAAGTGCTCTATAGATCCCTGCGGTGTGTGTGCTCCCGTGAAGTGTGTGGTGTGATTTCTCCCCAAACCTGACTGGCAATGTCCCAAACCCACACGAAGCGTGCATTGTTAATTTGTGATCTGAAATGGGCTTTACGATGTGGGTTTCATGTGGGTTTGGCGTGATGCCAATCAAAGTTGGGGGTCTTTTGCTGAGTTCACATGATGTGCTCCACAGAAGTGCGTGTGCCACGTGGGGATAGCTGGTTAGCCCACATTACGCTGATCATGTGAACCAGCCTTATGTATATTAGTTCCTAACATTGTCTCTCTGCCATGCTAGCCCAAGATTCTGCCACGCTCTCGCATCACATCAGGGAATAGAATTCAAAACAGGGCTATGCAGACAGTTGGCTGGCTGTAGAATGGCACTAGTTTAATTCTATGGGGCAAAACCCAAACCAGGCTACAATCTAGGACAGCCAAGAAGATGCAAAACCTGTTCTTCACCCTGTTCTAGTGTTCTTCATTGTAAGGCTCAGGGGCCAGTAGGGGCCCCCATCAACCCTGAGTATGGCTCCCTGTTTATTGGGCCTGTGTAAGAGCTTCAGACCGAAGCTGAATACTCTGCACAGTTCTCCATTGCAATTCTCCATTGCAATTCTCCATTGCTGAGGCAATGATTCTCACCATGCTGCCCAGTGCCGGGGGGGGGGGCTCCTTTAAGAGAAATAGAGCCCTCTTGAGCCTCTGCACCATCTTGGAAGGGGTGCTGAGAAGTGTAGTCCTTCCCAATGCTCTCTTCCTGGAGCTCTTAAGAGAGTGCCCCATCTCTCTTAAAGGGCCCTCCCAGCACTGAGAAAAGTGCAGTACTGTGTGGAGGTGAGCACAGTGGGAAGTGGCTCTCACAATGAAGGTTTGGTGTCAGGGGCGTAACAAGGCTAGAGTGGACCCAGAGACAAAATTTTAAAATGGGCCCCTTGTTGATACACACACACACACACACACACACTTTTCACAATATATAGTCATGTGACTTGCCTCGTGAATTGCCTCTGGGGGGCCCCTTGAGGCGTGGGAGCCCCCAGGCAGCCGCCTCCCCTTGCCTAATAGTAGTTACGCCCCTGTTTGGTGTTCTTTCTTTCTTTTTTTGGCCCAAGCCACTTCTCTCTCAGCCTAACCTACTTCACAGGGTTGTTGTGAGGACAGACATAACCATGTGCACTGCTCTAGGCTCCTTGGAGAAAGAGTGGGATATACATGCGAAAACAGATAGATAGATAGATAGATAGATAGATAGATAGATAGATATCTGATCTTCATATTCAAATATGTGTGCAGACTCACAAATTGCTGCAGATTCTCTTTCATAAATACCTTACCAAGGGCTTCTGTACATGTACATCTTACATTTATCTTTTTGGATCCCGGTGTCGCTGCACCAATAGTGAAAGCCCTAGGTAGCCTCTCAACAATAACCAGAGGTAGTCCACCCTGTAGGAGTAACTGAGCAATCTCCCAGGGGGTTAAAAGCAGCCAAGCACTAATGAAAGGTGAGGACAGATGGCAACGGAAGCCTGACAATATGTATTTTGTCCACAGTCCCGAGACTATCATTTCCACCTCTCAAAAAGGCAAAAGAAGATTAAACTTCCCAAGTCCTGGGGAAGTTCAGCACTACCCTTGTTCTTCCTAGGTGCTGTGGGGGGAGGCGCAGCACATACTGAGAGTCCCGCGGCACATACTGAGAGTCCTGCGGCTGCTCCCCAAAGTCCTCCGGGCCTGGCTGGCTGCAGTGGAAGAGGCAAATCTACAGGGGCTCTGGCTGCAATTAGAACAGCCTTGTCTCTCAGGATAAAAAGAAAACTTGAGGCGAGAGAAAGGTGAGGTGGGGAAATGAGAACAAGCTGACTAAGAAGGATTGGTGGTGGTGGTGGGGGGAGTGTTGCCTGTGTGTGGCATTTGGGAGTGTCTCCCTCCCTCTTTCCAGTCGCTCCTTGTAAAGGGAGTGAGGCAGAGAATAACCCCCTTACAGGGAGGGGGTGAGACAGAGCCCCTCACCCCGCTGGGAGAAAAGGGTTTCATGGCTGGTGCGGAGGGCAGCAGCCTTCCGCATGAGTTCCCCCTTTCAGGGCTCATCTCTGCCCATTGTTGGGATGTCACCAAGGAAGAATACACGGATGGGCGGGGGAGAGAGAAGGGGAGAGGCGAGGCGGAGGGCAAGGCAGGCAAGAGGTGGCTCAGGGTGGATGCTCCAAAGGGGGAAAGGTCAGGCGCATGGCGCTGTGAAACAAATTGGGAGGTAGGGCAGTGTAAGGGCAACTGTCAGCGTTCCTACCCCTGAGTGCTGCAGAGCAAGTGCTGCAGGCTGGGCTACTATGTGCTCTCTCTCTCTCTCTCTCTCTCTCTCTCCTCTCGCTCTACCTCATGTGCCTGTTAATGGGCATGTTTTCTCAAACGCTGACCTCATGTAATTGGCAAATTTTGGATGGCAGTAATAAAATTGGTGCTATACCACCAGAATCTGTGCAGTGAGTCCCCAAAGGCTTATGCATAATAGCATAAGGATATAAGAGCCCTGTCAGATTAGACCAAAAGGCCCATTTGGTCCAGGTTCCTGTTGCCAACAGTGCCTGATTGGATGACTCTACAAGCCAGGCATGGAGGGGAAAAACCCTCTCCCATTTGTCCTAGGCATCTGGACTTCAGAGGTATGCTGCCTTTTAACATGGAAGTTCCACTTAACTATCATGGCAAATAACCTGGCCTCCATTAATCCATCCAATCCTTTATTTAATGCCATCCAAGCCAATAGCCATCACCACATCTTGTGGCAGTGAATTACATAGGTTAATTATGTGCTGTTGAAGAAGTACTTCCTTTTCTTTGTTCTGAACTTGCTGATGATCAATATCAATTGGGTGTCTCCACATTTTAGTGTTACCAGAGGGGAAAGAATGTATTGCTGTCCACTCTGCACCATTCACAATTCCATAAACCTCTATTGTGCTTCTCCTCATTTTCATTTTTTATAAACGAAAAGAAAAAAGCTGCTGCAGCCACACAAATGCCTTAGCTTTTCCTTGTAGGGAAGGTGTTCCAGCCCCTTGATCTTTTTTGTTCCTTTTCCAGCTCCATGTTATCCTTTTTGAGATGGAGCTACCAGAACTGTACAAAGTATTCCAGATGCAGCTGCATCATAGATTTATGAGGCGTTTTTGCAGCTCTATTTTCAGTCCCTTTCTTATTTATTCCTAACATGGATTTTGCCTTTTTTTTTTTTTTGTTGCTGCCATTGCACACAGATTTGAGCCACCCACCACAACCCCAGGATGGCCACAGCCAAATTTGCTCTGCATAGGAGTGGGGCATATCTTCAATAATCTTCTAAATTTTCTTTGCCTTTTGTCCCATACTACTCATATTGTTTTTTAAATCTGTAACTACCAAATTTTTCAGACCACCTCATGTAGATGACAAAGAGGATTCAAGCCTATGAAATTTAGTGCCACAATAAATTTGAAGATTCCACAAGACTCTTTTATTATAGTAGTAGAATTATCATAAAGTGTAACGACAGGTTGCCTTTCCCCCCTTTTTTGTTGCCAATAACACATCCATCTGCAATTTCCTCAAGTCAAATTGGGACCCACTCCATGGACCCACTTATGTCTCTTTCCTCCATGAATGCTGAATGTGGCACACCACATCCTGAAAAGAGCGTTAAACTAAGCCAGTCAGGGGCACTGTGTGCACAAAAGGAAGCTTCTGCATGCATACCTCCAACTGGATGGGGAGCCACATGTGTAATTAAGTGTTATGCAGATGATTGATCCAGTAGCTGAGATTGTGTGCATCTAGCACTTAACTGCACATGTGGTTCCCCATCCAGTTAGGGGCATGCACCTAGAAGCCCCCTTTTTGCCCACAGTGCCCCTAGCTGGACGGAGAGGCTTAGTTCAACTCTCTTTTCAAGATGTGGTGTGTTAAGGCCTGATAAGAGTCTAGCCAAACAGCACGGTAAAGCACATCAGGGGTCAGATTCCAACATGAGCAGAAGGCACCATCAAAGACAGACTGGCAGGCAGGCAGGCAGGGGCAGAGTCTGTTGTGCACCTTCTCTTGAAGGAGAAGATGCTCAGACTGGGGAACAAGTTCAGAGGAGTTCTCATTGGGAACAAGTTCAGAGGAGGGCTAGCTCCTTCTCTGAACATTCAAGAACTCCTTGGGAACATGTTCAGACTCAGAGGAGGGCTAGCAGGTATCCCATTGGCTCCACAGGTCACATGCTTTCCCCTGGGATAGCTGGCTGCAGTTTCTTTTTCTGCCACCGTTAGCGGGGTGCTGTGGAGCAGCAAAGTTTAGGTCAGTCAATCTTTCTCCCTATGAGCTGCCTCAGTGGAAAAGAGAGTAAGATCCCTGAGCGCTGCTACCAGTGCACGTGGCACTTTACAGGAGTCCTCTTGTAAAAGCTAAAATCCTGGTAACTGGCTCTTAAAGGAATGAGAGTGGGAGAGCGCTATTAGCTTTGTTCAAAAAGAGTGCTATGTATGCTCCTTTGGATAAAGACAAGCATATTGTCCCATGATATGCATTTGAGTTCAGCCATTCACAAGATTCGCTGCAACATAGGCAGTTCTGCTGAAAATGTGCCTTCCCTCAATAAATAAAACAATGGCCATGAAAATCAGGCCTTCTTATTGGGCTTTTTAATGTAATGGGGCGGGGGGGGGGTGTATCATTAGCAGCAGCAGAATTCGAAAACTCAGCATTAAGTGGCTCCGCCCTTCCACAGCTAGTGAGAGAAGTCAGGCATCCTTAGCTCCCAGCCAACACACCCCAACATCTACAAAACAATTTAGTCTCCCTAGTGATTAATTCCACAATGATATTGCAATAAAAAGATTTCTTCCCTGTTGCTATTGCCCTTGGGCAGGGCCGGGTTACTATCTCAGCCAAGACACTCAGATCCCCAAGTTTGGCGCTGGGGTGTTCTGAAAGGCTCAGACACATCCCAAGGCCCAGCCCAGCACTCACACCTCTCTGCTATGGACAAGGGAACTTTCCATCACATAGCATGTGTGGAAAAATGAGGCACTGTGGGTCTGGGCACATATGCAAGCATCGAACTGTTGCTTTTTGCCAAAATTAAGAGATCTGCTCACAAAACTTGGGTTTCTGGGCTCTGCCCTCCTGATGAAAGCCAGAGTGGTCCCAAGGGAAACCGGATGTTGGACTTGGGGAAACCTTGGTTCAAATCCTGGTTCAGTCACGGGATTACAGGCTGGCCCCTGTCCAAGTCCCCCTCTTTCTCAGCTTCGGTTCTAAAACTGTTATGAGAGGGGGTGGGAATAGCCCAGATCACAGGATTTTTGTGATGATTAATCTAACCATCCTTTCTTAATCCCCTTTTGCTTAATCTACCACCTTTTAAGCCATGGAGTGGGGCGGGGGGCAGGCAAGAGGGGCAGTCGCCTACTGCAGAAATATCAGCTTCAATCATCATCATCATCATCATCATCATCATCATCATCATCATCATCCCCCAGTGAGGCACTACCTTGGCGTGGTTGTGGGGCTTGTGTGCTCTGAGGAAGGTGAGAGCAATGCCAGAGGTCCAACCATACTGGACAGGTCTCACCAGAGGAGCCAGACAAAGAGTGCCTCTCCCATCAACAATATGGTGAGACGTAACTTTAATAAATCTATACCGGATCGGTCGTCGCCCGGGTCAACAAGGAACGCGCCAGGTGCTATAGTCCCTGGACATCTGGTGGCAAGTGGGCTACAGGACTCAGGATCTTCAGTTGAGCAACCAGGGCTGGAGACAGCAAAGCTACTGGAAGAAACGTCGCTTAACCGAAAAAAATATACAAAAAATGCCAACAAGGAAATAATGATCTGCTATTACAAGTCTAGTCCAACTAGAAGAGGTTATTTAAAAAGAATGTACCAAATTTGGAAAGAGAAGCATCCAGATACAGAAATAACAGAACAAAGGCTAGCAGACCAGAGAAGATACATAATAAGAAATAAAGTATTCACAGGAGTTGAGCTGGAAGAACTGCAAAGAGCAACACAGGCTCAAGATATGGAAGAAAAATTACCACCAATTGAAGAAGTTGCTCAGGCGCAGGTGGAGGAGGTGTTGGAAATAGAGGATGCCACTGTTACTGAACTGTTTCAAAATCAAAACCAGGCAACCACCCCTTTGCCTTCACCTCAAAAACCCAAATGCCGTTTAACAGAAAAGCAACAAGAACTAAAGCAAAAAATAACTGAGCACATGAACCAAACAACCACCAGGGTTCGACTTCCCGCTCTAAAAACAGTTGCCAAAAAACAACTCGCTCAGGCATTAAAAGATGTCAATGCTGCACTTGCAGAGATAACAACCAAGAATTTGCAAGAAACAAACCAACTAATGTACAGTGCAGCAACAATAACAACACAAGAGCTCGGATATAAGATCAGTGGACCTGTAAAAAAAGAAAGCAGTACATCACCTAAATGGAAGATTAGATTAGAAAATCAAATCTCCAGGCTTAGATCAGAAGCTAGTAAATTGAAAGATATGAAAGACAAGAAGCTGAAGAATGAAAACACCAAACAGTATCTGATCCAAAAATACCACCTAGATTCAAGGAAAATTAGAGAAGTCCTGGAAATAATAAAGCAGCAAATAACAGCAGTGTCAAAGAAGATTAGCAGGTATGAAGCCAGAATTATACAACACAGGCAGAATCTCCAATTCCGGTCGAATCAGAGACGTTTCTACCAAAATATAGAAGGAGAAACTGCAAGAAACCTAGAAACACCAAATAAAGAAGAAACAGTGCAATTCTGGGGAAAATTATGGGACAACCCAATAGATTATAATAAAAAAGCAGGCTGGATGAAAGAGGTCAAAAAATGTAACCAACAAATGCAAGATCTAATAATAACACCAGAATTAATAAGTGAAAGAGCAAAGAAAATTAAAAATTGGACTGCGCCAGGCGACGATGAACTGCATGGCTTTTGGCTTAAACACCTAACAAGCCTTCATAAACAACTATCAAAACAGTTCAATCACATTTTGCAAGGAGGTGATATTGAACAATGGCTAACAACTGGGAAAACTCATCTCATCATGAAAGACCCAGCAAAAGGTGCAGTTCCAAGTAATTATAGACCGATCACCTGCCTGCCAACCATGTTCAAATTATTAACTGGAATAATAGCAGATGAAGTCATGCAACACTTATTAACTAACAAACAGCTTCCAGTTGAACAGAAAGGAAATTGCCCGAACACCAGAGGCACAAAAGACCAGCTGCTGATTGACAAAATGATTTTAGAAAATTGCAAGAGAAGAAAAACCAATCTAAGTGTTGCATGGATTGACTACAAGAAAGCCTTTGATTCATTGCCTCACACATGGATACTAAAATGTTTAGAAACAACTGGTGTCAGCAAAAACATTCAGATATTTATTTAAAAAGCAATGAGCATGTGGAGTGCACAGTTAACAATCAATGGCGAGACACTTGGACAGGTTAGCATTAGAAGAGGCATTTTCCAAGGGGACTCACTATCCCCTCTGTTGTTTGTAATCGCCATGACCGCACTTTCACAAATACTAAACAAAACAGGCCTCGGATACCAAACATCTAAAACATCAAGTAAAATCAACCATCTGCTGTACATGGACGATCTGAAGTTGTATGGAAAGTCCCAGTCAGAAATCGAATCACTGCTAAGCACTGTCCGTATATTCAGTAGCGATATAGCAATGGAGTTTGGACTAGACAAGTGTGCTGCATTAATAATGAAAAGAGGAAAAATAACAAAAACAGAAGGAATAGAACTGCCCAATGGAAGCAAGATCAAGAACCTGGAAGAGAAAGAACATTACAAATACTTGAGCATTCTCCAGGCTGATAACATCGCACACACTGAAGTTAAAAGAAAAATTGGAAGTGAATACATCAGGAGAGTTAGAAAAATCCTCAAGTCCAAACTCAATGGCGGGAACACCATACAAGCCATAAACACCTGGGCTATACCTGTTATCAGATACACTGCAGGAATAATAGACTGGACCCAGGCAGAGCTAGAGACGCTGGATCTTAAGACCAGGAAAATCATGACCATCAATCATGCTCTGCACCCCCGCAGAAGATGTAGATAGGCTATACCTCCCTCGCAGCTCAGGTGGAAGAGGAATGCTGCAAGTCCATCAAACAGTAGAGGAGGAGAAAAGAGGCCTTGAAGAATATATCAAGGACAGTGAAGAAGATGCACTTCAAATGGTCAATAACACGAAACTATTCAACACCAATGAAAGAAAGCAGGCCTACAAGAAAGAACAAGTCAAGAACCGAGCAGAAAAATGGAGAAATAAGCCCCTGCATGGTCAATATTTGCACAATACAAGTGGAAAATCAGACATCACCAAGACCTGGCAATGGCTTAAGAATGGCAACTTGAAGAAAGAAACAGAGGGTTTAATACTGGCTGCGCAAGAACAGGCACTAAGAACAAATGCAATAAGAGCAAAAGTCGAAAAATCTACCACAAACAGCAAGTGCCGCCTTTGTAAAGAAGCAGATGAAACAGTGGACCACCTAATCAGCTGTTGTAAAAAGATCGCACAGACTGACTACAAACAAAGACATGACAAGGTAGCAGGGATGATACACTGGAACATCTGCAAAAAATACAAGCTACCTGTAGCCAAAAACTGGTGGGACCATCAAATTGAAAAAGTGGTCGAAAATGAAGATGTAAAAATATTATGGGGCTTCTGACTACAAACAGACAAATACAGGTGAAACTCGGAAAATTAGAATATCGTGCAAAAGTCCATTAATTTCAGTAATGCAAATTAAAAGGTGAAACTGATATATGAGACAGACGCATTACATGCAAAGCGAGATAAGTCAAACCTTAATTTGTTATAAACGTGATGATCATGGCGTACAGCTCATGAAAACCCCAAATCCACAATCTCAGAAAATTAGAATATTACATGGAACCAATAAGACAAGGATTGACGAATAGAACAATATCGGACCTCTGAAAAGTATACAGTGTACTGTGCTTGATTGGCCAGCAAACCCGCCTGACCTGACCCCATAGAGAATCTATGGGGCATTGCCAAGAGAAGGATGAGAGACATGAGACCAAACAATGCAGAATTGCTGAAGGCCGCTAATGGAGCATCCTGGTCTTCCATAATACCTAATCAGTGCCACAGGCTGATAGCATCCATGCCACGCTGCATTGAGGCAGTAATTGCTGCAAAAGGGGCCCAAACCAAGTACTGAATACATATGCATGCTTATACTTTTCAGAGGTCCGATATTGTTCTATTCGTCAATCATTGTCTTCTTGGTTCCATGTAATATTCTAATTTTCTGAGATTGTGGATTTGGGGTTTTCATGACCTGTACGCCATGATCATCACAATTATAACAAATTAAGGCTTGACTTATCTCGCTTTGCATGTAATGCGTCTGTCTCATATATCAGTTTCACCTTTTAATTTGCATTACTGAAATTAATGGACTTTTGCACGATATTCTAATTTTCCAAGTTTCACCTGTATCTGCCACACAATACACCAGATATAACTGTAGTTGAGAAGAAAGAAAAACAAGTTAAAATAATTGACATAGCAATACCAGGGGATAGCAGAATAGAAGAAAAAGAAATAGAAAAAATCACCAAATACAAAGATCTACAAATTGAAATTGAAAGGCTGTGGCAGAAAAAGACCCAAATAATCCCAGTGGTAATTGGCGCCCTGGGTGCAGTTCCCAAGACCTTGAAGAGCACCTCAACACCATAGGGGCCACAGAAATCACCACCAGCCAATTACAAAAAGCAGCTTTACTGGGAACAGCCTATATTCTGCGACGATATCTATAACAACTGACAATAAAATTCAGCCATCCCAGGTCCTTGGGAAGGACTCGATGTCTGGATAAAACAAACCAGTCAATAACACCTGTCTGACTGTGTAAACAAGAAATAATAATAATAATAATAAATAATGTACACACAATGGAGCCAGTTCCCATTGAATTCAATGGGGTATACTCCCGGTGGAGGTGGGGCAGATATTGGATTGCTAGCTTCCCCTCGCCCCTTGGGAAAGATCCTGTGGACACCCTCTTTCCTAAACTCCTGCTTGTGGTTCTCCTAACCTGGGCTTATCTGTCTGTCTGTCCTTCCCCTCTCTAGGACTCTAATAACCCCTGCTAACTGAGCAAAGAGACATCTTTTAAAAGAGGTGATTATCTTATATTTAGCAGGGGGAGAGCAATGGGTCCTATCCATCCCCATATCCGTCCCCAGCACAGCATCCCTCCAGTGGCTGTTGCTGGTGTCCTACCTTATGTTTCTTTTTAGATTGTGAGCCCTTTGGGGACAGGAGACCATCTTATTTATGTATGATTTATTTTTCTTTGTAAAATAAGAATTTTGTTGAAGAGCAGTATATCAATATTCAAAGTAGTAGTAGTAGTAGTAGGACCAGAGCAGCTCAGCCAAACTCAGATAAGAAACTTCAGCCCCCCAGAAGCCTGCAGGAGAGAAGAAGAGGTGGAACATCTGCTCCCAGGCAGACCCCAGAGTGAAGGACTAGGTGCTTACCTGTCTGCTTCTGCCCCCCACCGCTTACTATCTGCCCCCCAGGACTGGCTGCTGGACTGTGTTGAGGCTTTGCAGGACTGGGGCCCACAGAGGGTGACTTGGCAGTTTCCTGGACTCCATCTGCCAGAGCTTGCTGCTCAGGACTATTTAGGGTCCTGTCAGTGGTGGCGGGCCCGCCCACCACCTGTGGGGTCGCCCCTTTGAAGGAGCCACTTCAGGGGACAGCGAGGGCCAGGCCTCTTGGCCCAGATATTTGCATGTGGGGGGCATTTAATAGTGGGGCTTCTGTTTTAATTAGTCCTGGGTGAGATTGTTTTAGAATGTGTCTGGGCTTACCTGGAGATGTGGATAGAGGGGGCGTATCTATTGACTGTGGGGCAGCAAATCTGGTGGTGGTGGTGGTGGTGGTGGTGGTGGTGGTGGTGGTGGTGGTGAACAGAAGAAGTAACGTTGGCAGGTTAGTGGGCCATTACACTGCTTTGGAAACTTTTGTTGAAAAGCTCTATATAAATAGTATTTTTTTTTAAATTTATTTAAAATATTTATACCCCACCCCTATTGCTCAGGGCGGCTCACAACATTAATAAAATAGATACAATAGGTAAAATAAAAATAGTAGTAGTAGCAGCAGCAGCAGCAGCAGCAAAGTAAAGTGTGCAGTTGAGTCAGTGTTGACTTCTGGCACCCACAGAGCCCTGTGGTTGTTTTGGGTACAATACAGGAGGGGTTGACCATTGCCATCTCCCATGCAATATGAGACGATGATGCCTTTCAGCATCTCCCTATATCATTGCTGCCCGATATAGGTGTTTCCCATAGTCTGGGAAACACACCAGCAGGGTTTCAAACCAGCAAGCTCTGGCTTGCTAGTCAAGTGATTTCCCCGCTGCTCCATTAGTAGCAGCAGCAACAGTAATTTACAAAGTTGGCCTGGCTGGCTGCACGGAAGCAGTGAATAAGGGTTTTGTGGGAAAGCAGATGGTAGAAACCACATTCTTTTTTCTTTTTTTATTTGACTTAGGCATTAACACAAGTAAGTAAATAAATAAATAGGTATGACATGCATGCACTTGTACAAAGCTTATGACAGAACATACTGTAAGAGGAAGATGGCAGGATTTCCCTGGCATCTCTAGGTAGGGTTGGAAAAGATTCCTGCCTGAAATCTTGGAGAATCACTGCCAGTCAGTGCAGACAATACTAAGTGTAAGATGGACCAATGGTCTGACTCAGTATAAAGCAGCTTCCTATGTTCTTATGATAGTGTTGGCACTGAAACTGATCATATTCCCCTCAGGGGATGAAGCCGCTCTGGGAAGAGCAGAAGGTTTCAAGTTCCCTCCCTGGCTTCTCCAAGATAGGGCTGAGAGAGAGAGACTCCTGCCTGCAACCTTGGAGAAGCTGCTGCCAGTCTGTGAAGACAATACTGAGCTAGATAGACTAATGGTCTGACTCAGTATATGGCAGGTTCCTATGTTCCTATCTATGCAAAACTCGGCACCCTGAAATTATTGGATTTGTTGTTTGGTTTTAAAGCAACATCCCAGTCCTTGCTCTAGGCTTGGCAGTGGATGGAGGACAATGCTGGAGGACAATGTATGGAGCACAGTGTTTGGTGGAATCTCCGCTGTTAGAAGGAAGTCTGAGCAGGAATTCCAGGGGCCAAGCCAATTCTGAGTGTGCATGTGCGTGTTTCAGTGCCCTGGAAAATCCTTTGCCAGAACAGACTAGGGCCATTCACAAGGGCAGGGGGAGGGACGGCTGCTCCCTCAGACAATCACAGAAATGCTGCTGGGAGTGTGGATCACGCTCCCAGGTGATCCACGCTGCACCACACAGTGCAGAGCTATGGAGGCTGGGATGACACATCCCGGTCTCCAGATATCCCACAATGCACTGTGCCATGAGCATGGGATGGGATCCCCTGCCAGATGGGTGCTCTAGGCGCCCATCTCTGTGTCTCCTCAGGCTGTGTGCAGCCCAAGGAGACTCACGATTCCAGAAGCCCGATTAAGGGAGCGCTTGCTCCTTTAATCTTGGCTAAGAGCTGGGCCTGGGAGCACAGTAAGGCTGGGCGGGGGCGCCAGGGTCTGCACTCCACATAAGCAGCTTGGCACAGGCTAGGCTGCCGTAGGCTGCTTGTGACAAGAGCCCCACTGTGTAAAACAAGCAAACACAGGCATTTTTGCTTGATTTATGGGTGAATTTACCCTCAAATCGGCAACCACCTAATGGTGCAGCGGGGACATGACTTGACTAGCAAGCCAGAGGTTGCTGATGAAACACCTCTATCGGGCAGCAGCGATATAAGGAGATGCTGAAAGGCATCATCTCATACTGTGCGGGAGATGGCAATGGTCAACCCCTCCTGTATTCTACCAAAAGAAAACTACAGGGCTCTGTGGTTGCCAGGAATTGACAAGTGTGCTTGACGGCACACTTTACTTTATACCCTAAAAGCCTAAGGTTGTACCACACACAGACACACTTGCCAGTCTACGAATGGACTTCTGAAAAAAGCCATTTAAATGATGGATATCTACAAGGAAGAGACAGAAAGCATATGCATGTAAGAACTAGGCGTGTGCACAGAACCGGCTGGTCCAGTTCGGTTCAAGTCCGAACCGGACCCAAATCGGACTGGGCCAGTTCGATCAGGCAACCCCTCAAACCCCCTCAGTTCGGTCTGGTCTGGGATTTTTATTTATTTATTTATTTATTTTTTTGAGAGCTGGGTCATGCCAGGCCATACAGAGGGCCATTGCGTAGGCGTGGTAGCCTCCAAAATGGCCACTGTGCCGGTGGGGGAAAGGCCCGAATGGGTCAAATGACGGCCGAATGGGCCGGTTTTGGATGGATGGGAGGCTGACAGAGGGAGGGAGAACCTCCACAGACCCCACCACCACCTTGGAGAACCCCCGACCTTGGAGAACCCCCCAGGAGGGGATAAGTTTAAATTTAAAAAATAAACAAAACTCGTAACCCCCAAATGGGCCAGAGGGGTTAATGTTTTTTGTGTGTACACCTATATCTAACTGACCAACTGAGGATACACTCCATCCATGAAGTGGGCTCTAGTCCACAAAAGCTTATGCGACAATACAGTCTTTCGGATGTCACAATATTTTTGTTGGTTTTACTTTAACAGTTTAACATAGTTCCCCTTCTGGAATAATTCATACAGGTCACAGAATACAGAATGAGACTATTCACACGAGCAGCCCTACCCAGGCCTGGGCAGCCCTACCTGGGTAGGGCTGCTTGTGTGAAGCGCCGGGATCGAGGCCGATCCTGGTGTTGCCTCTCCAGGTAGCCTGAGTTTTTTTACCTGGGTTAAAATATAAAGTGCCCTTTACCCTGGTCTGGGGACGTGTGGATGCTCGGGCTGCAATCATATAAATAAGAGGAGAACAATGGTGGAGAAAGACAGGGCAATGAGCAGGATGAAGGGAACTGGAAGAGCCTGACCCAAACTGCAGTTTGCAGCAGTAATCGCAATGGGGTAAAATTAGCACCTGATTTATGAGCTATTAATTTGAACACCATTTAAAAAACAACAAACAAAAAACCCACACACACACCTTGGAAATAGATCCTGAACCTGGCCAGGATATGTGCAGACTGCCAGAGCAACTTGCACTTCAAAATGTGTACAAATAAGCTGGTAGAGAGACATCCCACCCTTAACATGGGATCAATGGGGAAAGCCGGCAATCAGATACAGCAGACTAGCGGGAGTGCACTGCCAACGGACACCAGTCCTGAGTACAAACACGGCAAACTCCAGTGGACACTCAGCCTGAGATCTGTGTCACACCAATGGATGTCCTTCCCAGTCATCTTGTTTGACACACAAACACTCCTCGTTCCCTCCACTCCACTCGCCTGCTCCCTTCTCTATTCAACAAATGCCAGCTAATTCCTGAACAAACTCTACTATTTACCTTCACACACCCGACCGCCACAAACTCCCTCTGTACAGGCAGCATGACCCACAAGTGGTTTGAAGTGCCGTGTTGACAAGTCTTGCTGCCTGCCTGATCCAGGGGAGGATGGGCAGTGGACACAGAATAGCAACTGAGTGCCCAGGAAAGGCCAATTCCTCCAGGCACCAAGCAGAAGAGCGAACTTGCTAGCACCTGCGTCTGCTACAGCAATCAGCTAAATGGCTTCCCAAACTCTAGAAGCCACATGGCCAGTGGTGCAACTGGCCAATGGCAGTGCTTCTGTGATGCTGGTTTAAGCCCAGCTTAGAAAAAAGTCTGAATTCCTGCTGCAGCGAGAAGTGTGAAAAAGGTGTGACTCCAAATTAAGAGGGTTTTTTTACATTTTGCCCAGAGGAAAATATGTGTGGAAGCAATCAAAGAAAGAAACATGCACATACAGGAAGTCATTTTAAGAACACATTACATGATTGCCTTTTTGTAGTAACCCATTTGAACGTGCCCACTGCTACTAGCTATGTACTTTTCAGATTTAACTCCTTACTTAAAGTTACTCTTTTAAGCAGGGTGCAGACAAATTGCTATCTTCTCCCAGTGCAAGCAAACACTCTCCAAGCAACAGCCCCACAAAGTGTAAAGCAAGCAACAATATGAGCATCGAAGCAATTAAATAAAGAAACATATGCATAAAGAAAGTGATTGTTAGCCTACTTTCCTTAAGAGAAGTAAGCTTATGAGATCACCCAGCATTGTGAGTGTGTGTGTGAGTGCGCATGTGTGTATGTGTGTTCCCCCCCCCCCGCCATCAATCTTGCCTGGACCAATATGAACCAAATTGAATACAGTTGTAAGGACACATAGGGATACCTCAATGGCGTAGTTTGTGATGATGTCACCCACCCAGTTCAAGATGGCGGCCATGTAAACATTTTAGGTGCAAGTGGGCTAACTTGTGGACCACCTAACTGATTTGGACCAAATTTGGTGCAGTTGTAGTGAGTGACACAAAGGGGTAGGGATGAGCACAAACAAGTTTGGCACTTCCTTTCCAGAGCGCTGAACCTGTTTGAATACCAGCATTCAAGCTGGCTCAATGAGCGGTGGGAATGTGCCTTTATCAAACTGGTAAGGAGCTCCTTACTTGCTCTCCCCCTCCCTGCTGCTTTCTCCCCGCCAGTGCTTTTTTAATAAACAGTCACGGGGGTGGGGTGGGGGGCTGCAGCATTCCTTCCCACAGCCCTGATTGGCGTCCACATGCAAATAACCTGACTGCCGGTTATTTGCATACTGATGCCAACTGGGGCCACAGGAAGGAACACTGCATCCCTGCACAGCTGTTTCTAAAAGAAGAGCTGGCAGAGGAAAAGAGACGTGGAGGGGGTGAACAGGTAAGGAGCGCCTTACCTGTTTGTTAAAGGCAGCCCTCCCCTGCCCTGCCACGGAGTGCACCAACAGCTCATGAACATCCCTACAAAGGGACACTGCAATGGCATAGTTTGTGATGATGTCATCCACCCCAGTTCAAGATGACGGATATGTGAATGTTCGAGGCACAAGAGAGCTAACCTTTGGACCGCCTAACCAATCTGAACCAAATTTAGTCCATTTGTAGGGACAGGGAAAGGAAAGTAGGCAGATTAGTTCTTACAAGAACTTGTTAAAATAAATTACAGGAGACCCTCATTATCCGCGGTTTCGGTAAACGCGGTTTCACATATCTGCAGTCAGGCGATATATACCCAATCTGGTTATTCACAGAGCATGGTTTCACCTATCTGTGGTTTTCAGGGATGCAATCTTGCCCTTTTATGGGTGTACTCTTGCTGCACGTGCCTGTGGGTTGAGTGAGGAGTTTGGAGGAAGATGGTGGAATGTTTCTGTCAGGGTATTGTGTGTTTTGTTATTTTGCATTTTTTAAGCTTCTTAAAAACATTTTTGGGAGCCTTTGCAGCTCTTTATTGCTTTTTTTTGCACATTTTGGAGCCACCCTATGGAGCCTTTTCAAGCCTTTGGGAATCCCATGGGATTAAGCTTTTTGCCACCCATAGGCAGCCAAGGATTTGTCGCCACTCTCTGGGGGCGGCGGTGGCCACAGAGGCTGCAGGGTGTGTGTGAGGGGAATGTCCCCCCTTTCATCTCCTTAAAGACGCCTCTTCACGGCAGGAGGGGGGCTGCAGAGAGGGGGGGACAAGGGGAAAGTTCCCCCTTTTACCTTCTAAAACAACACCGCTGCATGGCAGGATGGGGCAATGGGGGAAGCTGCGGCGAGAGAGACCTCCTTTCAGCTCCCCTCCTCCAGTCCTTCCCAAATGACTGAACTGGGAACAGACACGTGCGCACGTGTAGAGAAAGGCCCCAAAGAGGCTGCAGACAGGGCCATTCAGTCATTTGGGAAGGAAAGGAGGAGGGGAGCCGGAAAGAGCTCTCTCTCGCCGCTGCTGCCCCCATCGTCCCGTCCCACTGTGCAGTGGCATTGTGTTAGAAGGTAAAGGGGCAAGCTTTCCCCTTGCCCCCCACCCTCCCCTTAGCCCCTGCTGTGGCCTCTGCCAACCCCATCCCGCCACTCAGCAGCATTTTTAAGAAGGTGAAAGGGAGGACTTTCCCCTTGCTGCAGCCACTGCCCCCAGAGAGAGTCAGCAAAATTTGAGGAGCTGTGGGGAGAAATTTGCTGCTCCTCAAATTTTGCCACCGTAGGCAAATGCCTACTCTGCCTCTCCATCAATCCATCACTGCTTGGGAACCTTTGAGACCCATTCCTGTGGAGCTTCTTGTACCCACTGCCTGCATCTTTGGCTAACCAACCAACCAACCAACCAGGCTAGGGACTTGTGCTGCTAACTTCTGAGCTGCAATCGTGGAGTGCAGAAACATCATGATACCGACAGATACAGAGCCAACTTAAGTGTAAGCACTTTTGACTTTTCAGACCAGGGGGGCATTACTGGAGGAGCTGGGAGACATTGCTGGAGGAACTGCAGGGCGGGAGAGCTAAGGTGGCCAAGATACAGTGCCGTGCCCCTTCCTTATTTCTGCTTTTACCCTGTGTTTTCGGTGATTTGGGGGTCATTTTCCTGGGCTTGGGAACCAATAGGTTTAAGGTTTCATTATCCACAGCTGTTGCCAGAATGGAACCTCTGTGAATAACAAGGGCCTCCTGCACTCAGTGACACCCCGTTTGTAATTAGCCATTGGGACATGCTATCTGCTAATAGCAATATTTTGGGGGTTGGTTTTTTTTAAAGCTCTGTTCAGGTTTTTATTGTCCAGGTTTGACTTCTTAATCCATGAGAAGGAAAAGCTGTCCTGGGAGAGAAGAAGGTGAAGACAGAATTTGCATCACTGTGTGTTAACCACCTGCAACTTAATTAGGAATGAAGACAGTAACAAATGGGCAGAAGGGATTCACAGTCCACAACCATGTGAGCTGAGCACCTGCTGGCCGGAGGGAGATGCTCACTCCACTGCTGGATTCCCTGGCAGCTGCTTCGAACTTAACTGAAATTAATTTGCAGTAATATTGGACTTGAAGTGTTGGCCTTACTCTGCAGTTTTAAAGTCTGACTCATGGCTGATTCAAACAACCAGATCTACATACTAAGTTTTGGGTAAAATAAACCGCTGTATGCATGTGTAATGTTCCCTAAAGTGGCTTGGATGCACATTAAAGGACTGTGTTGAAGGGTGCCAAACAAAATCATGATCCTTATGGGATCTGTGTTTGGGCCTTTGCATGTTAAGTGGATTGATTGTTGCACGTGGACATTTCATGCATGTTTTAACTTGGAGGGTGTGTAAACTATAAGGATTTCACATAAAATGTGAACTGCGTGCTTGGGAGGCATGACATGCACAAAAATAGAATTGTATGCATGGATCACAAGCAGAGATGCACCTAGGTAATTTTGGAGCCTGGACCTAAGGGTCTTTGGAGCTCTCCCCACCCCACGTCACTGCCCGCTACAAGTTAAGCATCACACACACACACCCCACACACAAACACATGGTAACACACACAGTATTTTTAACATGTGGGTTCCTGAAGGCACAAACAGCAACTGAACTCACATGAATGTAAGAATATAAAACAGGTATATTTATGCAAATATGCTTTAGCAGAAACATTTCAACACACAACTCAACATGTTCCCATCCCACATATTTCTTTCCCCACTTCCCCCTCTGTCTCTAAAACACCCGGCACAGGTTACAATCACACACGACCTTCGGCCCCAAAGTCCAGGGGTAAGAGCACCTCTGATTACAAGATGTATTTTGCATTTAGCATGAAGGATGCTTAGGGTACATATTGGTTACATGAAAAGTGAGTGATTCACACAGAGGTTACAAATTATGTTGATCATGCAAAATGTAAATTGAGGGTTTCATGCTGCGAACATGCTCGGGATCAAATTGTGTATTTCATGCAAAATGCACACTGAGGGTTCTATGCTGCTGACATGCTCTGGGATGCACAGCATATGTAGGATGCTCATATTGAGCATATCAGGCGTACCAGGATATGCATGGAAACTAAAGTTGGTCATGCTCCTAGTGTGCTGGTAGAGATAGTTGGAGAAGAGAGTCCTCTCACTCTACAGAAATGACATTTTCACTGCAGTTTCTTTATTTTTCTCACTTCAGGCCTGTGTCCAAGTGTGGCAAACTCTTCAGCATCACTAACACTCTACAGGAAGATATCATTTCAACAGATACACACACCCACACTCATGAGTTTGCACTACTCAGAGCGATGAGGAGGTGAGATGCCTCTTAGCTAGACACACAAAAGCAGTGTCATACCTGGTTATCCAAAAAGGCTGCCTCCAACATAGTGCATAATGGCCCTTTCTGATACTCAGATCAGTTAGGAACATAGGAAGCTGCCTTATACCGAGTCAGACCATTAGTCCATCTAGCTCAGTATTTTCTACCCAGACTGGCAGTGGCTTCTCCAAGGTTGCAGGTGAGTGTCTATCCCAGCCCAATCTTGGAGATGCCAGGGAGGGAACTTGGAACCTTCAGCATGCAAGCAGGCAGATGCTCTTCCTAGAGTGGCCCCATCCCCTGAGGGGAATATCTTACAAGTGCTCACACATATCTCTCATCCAAATGCAAACCAGGGTGGACCCTCCTTAGCAAAGGGGACAATTCATAGTTGCTACCCCAAGACCAGCAATCCTCCCATAAAACTTCTGCATGCAAGTATGCAGATACTCTTCCCAGAGCAGCCCCATCCCCTAAAGGGAATATCCTACAGTGTTCACATGCAGTTTCCCACTCCAATGCAACCCAAGTTGGACCCTGCTTAGCAAAGGGGACCATTTGTGCTAGCTACCACAAGACCAGTTCTCCACAAGTTAATTGGAGGTGAAATGGAAGAGGACAAAATCAAAAGCCACACAGTGTGTGAAGCGTGCATGTCGGAATTTGGGATTGCAGTGTCAAGCGGACTCAGGGGAATGCTTTACATGTGACAATCTCCATGCAGGAAAGAACATGTACACTCTTGTTAAGTATGATGCAAACAGACCAGGAAACAAATCCACATGGCGTTTCATCAATGAAGGTACATATGCTTCCCCCTCTATAATTATTTCAGTGCAAAGAAACGCATTATATCTGAAATGGTACTCAGCTGCCATAAGTCAGGGAAAACTTCCAACAGGACAAGATACTTCCTCCCCTGATCCCAATCACATTATTTTAACAGTCTCACAGTTGATTCCTGCGCGGCTCTACCCATCTTTATCACGAGCCCTGTTCTATTCTAGCTAGTTACTTACTGAGTCTCTTCACACAGACTGTGAGAAGGGCTTGCGGTCAGGCTGCGGGGAAGGCGGGTGGAACCTACCTTCCCCGCAGACGATCATCTTTGCTTCCCTGGGTGGGCAGATCGCCCGCTCAGATGAGTAGTGGCTGCTCCCAGCAGCTCTGAGGGTCAGGTGCCAGGACATGCCGCTGTGCCACCCAGCCCCCAAACTCCAATAATGCGCTGTGCAAGTGTGCAGTGCATTATGGAAATCCCCCTCCCCTCCCTGAGTGTGACACATGTGGGGGAAAAAAAAAAGAGGTTAAAGGAGTGCTCACTCCCTTAACGTCATCATCCTGGAGAGAATCTATGTGGTCGCCAAGAGTTGACACAGACTTGACCGCACATAATCAATCAATCAATCAATCAATCAAATAGGCGGGTTTGCTGCTGTGTAGCTGTTGGGACCGGCCTGATCCCGAGTGGCAGTTCACACGTGTGTGCAAAATCAGGCTGGGCTCCCTCAGTCCGGTTTTGCATGCACGTGTGAATAGCCTCCCTAGCTACTTACGACACACCCTTTAATTGCACACCGTGACCACAGTCAAAGAGGTATAGGAGAATGGTTTAATCGGGGGCTGCACAACTCCAGCCCTTCAATTGTTCTTGGACTACAACTCCCATTGTCCTTGACTATTGGCCACTGTGGCTAGGGATGATAGGAGTTGTAGTCCAGCCACAGATGGAGGGCCAAAGTTGTGCAGCCCTGGTTTAATCTGTACTATTTATACAGGTCACATAATTCCCTCCTCTCTCTCAGTCATAGTGGACACACAGCGACAAACACGCCAGAGCTTTATTGTGCATTTGAACTTAAATGAGTTTCATTATATTGAACTCAAACCGAGATGGACTTTTGCAGAACATTGCAATTCAATTACTTTCCTTTTTTTAAAAAAAAAAAAGACCATTAAATTCCAGAGTCAAAATGTACCGTCAAAATTCCATAACGAGCTAATATGATTAATTAAATGAATTAAGTTCATGTGAAATGTACTATATTGTGTGACACGTGTCTGATTCTGTCAAATATTGACCTGTACCGCAGGGCAGCTATCTTATACAGTACTGTATAATGATGGTTGATACATGTCAGATACTGTCAAACACTGACTGCCACACTGCATGTCAGGTGGCAGATATGGTAAAAAATGGACTGAAACGCATCAGACACGATTGTCAAGTATCAACTGCTACTACAAAATAGTTGAATGTTAAAAGCTGATGCTGAATATATACTAACAGTCACCCATCCAGAGCATATTCGCCATCCAAATTTTAGGGGAGAATTTTTGAGGGCAATTATGTCTAAGTCCTAAGTTGGTTGGTTGTGCCGTCGAGTCGGTGTTGATTCCTGGCAACCACAGAGCCCTGTGGTTTTCCTGGTAGAATACAGGAGTGGTTTACCATTGACTTCTCCCACGCAGTATGAGATGATGCCTTTCAGCACCTTCCTATATCGCTCCTGCCCGATATAGGCGTTTCTCATAGTCTGGGAAACACACCGGCAGGGATTCAAACCAACAGCCTCCTGCTCTCTAGGCATGTTACTTCCCCGCTGAGCCATTAGGTGGCTTTCTATATAGTGTGATGATTATTACTACTGATTGATTGATTGATTGATTGATTGATTAAGTTTCTGTTCACTGTCCTTTAAGTGCCATCAAGTCATTTCTATGCCACCCTTCCTTCAAGGAACTCAGGGTGGCAGACAAGGGATGCCACCTTTTATCTTCACAACAACCCTGTGAAGTGGGTTAGGCTGAAAGAGACTGACTGACCGAAGACCACCTCGGTGAGCTTCTTGGCTGAATAAAGATTCTCCCCATAGCTGGCGCCCTCACAACAATCCTGTGAAGTAACTAGTCTGAGAGAGAGTGATGAGCTCAGGGTCCACCCAGTGAGTTTCATTAATGGCTGAGTGGGAATCTGACCCTCGCTGTCTCTGGACCTAGCCTGACACTCAGACCACCACACCACACGGAATGAACCATATTTCCAGGAATCTTCACTGACGTGCTGCAAATTGCCTCAGAACGCCAGTGCACGTGTGCCGACGACAGCCCCTTCCCGCTCTGTACCAAGCAGTCAAACGGCCTGCATAAAGACCACACAGCAATGTTGCTACAGCTGCATGAGAAGGAGTGGGAAGGTGAGCTAGTGACCCCTCCCCAGAGACTGCTGAAGGGCAGTCCCTGTCCCTTTTTTGAGCCCTGGCTGATAAGAGCTCTCAGGGTCACTTGGGAGGTTGTTGACAGAAGACAACACCTGTTCACCTCTTGGTGAGCCAGCATTAGGACAGGTGTTGCAAGGAACACACACTTTCCCTGGGGAAGATGACGGCAGCATTCCACGGAGGAAATGGGCAGTCAGCAGCCAGACAATAGCAGACCTTACAGACGAGGGTCACTGGTGGGTGACTGGTGGGGGCCCAAAGCAAAGCTCCTTCGTTCTCCAGTCTTTCCCACTTGTCACACAGATAGGGTTGCCAGCTAGGGACTTTTATAGAGGAGTTGTGGCTATTTGGGGGACCAAATGACTTTCTTCGCATTAGGAAAAACAGAGACTATTTTGGGGACCAAACAACCTTTTTTGCATGTGTTGTGGTGTCCAGTGTTCTGGGGAGCAGCTGGAACATTTTATTTGCTCAAGGAACCCTTTGCTCCCATGAGCAGCTCCTCTTCCTCTGTCTCCTCCTTCCCCTTCCTGCTGACCATCCCTCCAGCGAGGAAGCCAGAGGGGAGGTTCTGCTTCAGTGGCAGGTTGCAGAGCCACGTGATGCAGGAGCATGGAGAGGTGGCGGGACCGGCAGCTGCAGCTTGCTTCCTTCATGGGGTGGTAGCAGGGAGAAGATAGAAGTTCGTTAGCTAACTTTGCTCAGTTAGCAGTTACCCCTGCTAAAAGGCACTTTTTAAAGAAGTGGATCTCTTCCCTTTATCATGGGGAGAGCAACTGGCCCTACCCAACCCCAGCACAGCATTCCTTCAAGGGATGAAGCTGGTGTTACCTTGCATTTATTTTTAGATTGTGAGCCCTTTGGGGACAGGGGAGCATCTTCTTATTTATTTTTCTTTGAAAACCACTGTGAAACCTTCTGTTGAAAAGTGGTATATAAATGTTTTTCATTGTAGAGAACAGCAAGTGAATTGGGAAACCATGCAAGCACCGCTGCACCAGCAGGCAAAGAGCTGGCTGCCCTGCCTCGAGCCAAGAGGTGAAGTTGCTGGCCTGGCTGGGGAAAGCAGGCTGGGTGACCCGTGGGGGAGGAGGACAGAGGACTGCTGTGCATGCAGTAAACCTAACTGGTCCAGGAGATGAATTTACAGTTAAGAAGCAGGAGCCTTGGGCACATTTTCCCTAGACAGCAGACTGAACAGACATACAGCTCACCTGGAGGCTTTACACACAGGCAGCAGCGTAGGGAGGCTGGCGATGGCCCGTGTGTGCCTACCATGGCCCCCTGGCCCCACCCACCCCGCGTCTGACATCAGTTACGGGCCCGGCTAGCCATGCCCCCGCGTCTGACGTCAGACGCCGGAGATGTGATCTCCCTCCCAAATGGGGCCGCGTGGCCCTGTTTGGAAGGCAGAGTGGCCCACGCTGTCAATGCAGCGCGGACCGATTTCTCTCCTAAACTGGGTTGCAGAGTGGCCCCGTTTGGGAGGGAGATCGATCGGCCATGCTGCATTGGCAGTGAGACCAGGAGTCACTCCGGCCACACTGGGAACTCAGCGCGGGCCAATTTTGGCTCCAAACGGGGCCTCACAGCCCCATTTGGGACCAAAATAACACCCCCCACATCTGACGTCAGCTGTGGGGGGCATGTCTGGGGGCCGCGCTCGTGGCCCCTGATTGGTGGCGGGCCAGGTTATTTGAACCTGTTCACCCAGTGGTGGCTCTGCCCCTGCACACAAGGCTTCTATCCCAAATCTCCTTCAGGAGAGCGTGTGTGCATTCACACACTAGCCAAACTTACCCCGAAGTCCCTTTGAGATCCTTGGACCCACTCCACACACAAGTCAGGCTTTGTCTTCCGAACTCTAGCTTATCTTGAGGTATTTCCGGGTTTTTAAAATGCTGGTTTTAAGCTACTTTTTCTGAAAACACCGGAGCAAATAAGGAGAGGCACTGACATAGAATCATTAGCATGATAAAAAGGACACTCTCTTTACAAATGCAGATGTAGCTCTTCTGTCTTCCCCACCCCACAAATGGCTAGAAGGAAAACACAGAGGCATGCCATGTGAACTTGCACCAAAACAAAACCCAAGAGCAGAGGGGAGGGGCTGCTTCCCTCAATGCCGCGAGTGTACCTCAAAGTGGCTTCGCTCAACATCTACTCCGCAGCATGAAGCCATGTGTGAATAACAATCTGGTCATCAGCTTCACACTGGTGAGCTGTATTTATTCTCAAATTATCCAATTTGAATCAAAATATGCATATATAATACCAACAAACGTATGCAAATTTTATGCAAATTTGAGACTTTTTGCGGGGTGAAGAGCGTCCTCTCTTTCCACTTGTTTGATTATGGATATTGACTTTTTCCACCATCTAGACCTGGCAACCTTACACAAAGAACTTGACCTAAGGCTGAGTGTACTCCATGATTCCACAATTTGATTTTACAGCCACATGATGTGTAGAGATCAGAATTCGACAGCAGGATAATCACATCTCCTATTAAAACACAAGTTTCTAGATCTCAAAGCTGCAGCTCATGATTTGAAAACATATGGGAAGCATTTCCAGTGGTTAGAGGCAGAGCTTTCATGCTCTGCAATAGTCTTTGCTCCTCCTCACAAGTATAGAAACAAGTACAGTATAGACAACCTTGCTCTGCTCCGTGTGCCGACGATGAGGGAGACTCAGTTGTTGGGCATGTGGGACACAGCCTTCTCAGTCATTGCCCCCTGGATGCTCTCCCAGTAGGCATCCACTCCTCAGCTTCCATAACTTGCTTTTAGAAAGCAAGGTAAAAAAGGTCTTTTTATCCAGGCTTTTAGATGAGTGCCATGTTTTGTTGTTGCTGCTCTATATGCTGTTGTTGTGTTAGTGTTTTATCACAGGTCTTTTTAGTTTACTAGATTGATATTGCTTTCGATATTGAAATATAATATTTGTATTGTTTTAATTATTTAACCCATCGGGGTCCCTCTCGGCTGAGATTCCCACCTTCAGGGTTATAAGGCAGGGCTGGGTTCTAGCCCCCACTTTGTTTAGTTTATACATTAACTCGGTGGTCTCTCATTTTACCACCCCTTTTATACACACACCCCCAATTAGCAATAGCACTTACATTTATATACCGCTTTATAGCCGGAGCTCTCTAAGCGGTTTACAATGATTTAGCATATTGCCCCCAACATTCTGGGTACTCATTTTACCGACCTCGGAAGGATGGAAGGCTGAGTCAACCTTGAGCCCCTGGTCAGGATCGAACTTGTAACCTTCTGGTTACAGGGCGGCAGTTTTACCACTGCACCACCAGGGGCTCTTCTTAGTGAATAAACATGTTTCCATCTTGCTGTATGCAGACGACATGGCAGTCATGTCCCAAACCCCAAATGGTTTAAAGCGTGTCCTGGGTCTTCTTGTGAACTTCTGCACCCCAGAGTTTATTGAAATTAATTACGAAAAAAATAAAGTAGTAGTCTTTGCAAAACGCCCTAGGCAACATAATTGGACCATCAACAGCCATAGGATCAATCAAGTTAATTCGTTCAAATACTTGAGTGTGGACTTTCAATCTTCAGGTCTGCGTAATGCCCATTTAAAATCTATTAGACAGTCAGCTCAGTCTTCTATAAATCTTATCACATCCTATCATTATCGGAGGGGGGCTTCTTATGTGCTTGCTGCAATAAAATTATTTGTAACCAAGGTTTATCCCCAATTGTTATACAGTGCCCAACTTGGCCCGGTTAGTAATTTTTCTCAGCTGGAAGCTACTCAGTCTAAATGTTTAAAATCTATTCTGCTGGTTCCCCATAGTGTTTCCAATGTCGCGATAAGACGAGAAGTGGGCTTAATTAGATTGGAAACATGTTATTGGAGAACAATTATTTTATTTTGGCTAAAATTGGTGTTCTTTCAAGTGGGATTGGCCTCTCTCAAAACGACGGATGGCTTCAATTTTAAATGGAAGTCTCTGATTACTAATAAATTAGCTCATTATGGTTTTTCCCAGGATGAGATTATTAAGCTGGGATTTGATCAGGTTAGGAGTGCAATTAAGAAACAAATCACAGATATGGAACTGCAGGAGGAAGCTGCGAACTTACCCCAAAACATCTTTATAGGGGATCAATTGATCAACAGCAAATCAGCAGGATACCTCAGTACCATTGTAGTTCCAAGTTCAGGTGTGCTCTCAAGCTTGCTCATCTGAATGCGATACCTTCTGCTGTAATGGAGGGAAGATTCAAGGGTATTCCCTTTTCTGCTCGTGTTTGCCCATGCGGCTCTGGTTTGGTAGAAACAAGTGCACATGCCATTTTGTAGTGTGATTTTTATAGGGAGGCACAATTAAGATTAGTGTCTCCTTTGCTGCAAAACTTTCCGGGCCATTCAGACAATTTTTATCTAAAATTTTTACTTTTAAATTCCAACTGTGAGGTTATTAATAAAATGGCTAGATTCTGCTATATTATTTGTAAAACCCGTCCAGGATTACTGTAATATTTCACTTGTCTGCTGGTCTATGACTGTAATAAAGTTTGAATCTAAATCTGAATCATTTAATATATTTGCCCTGTTTTTAAATATTTTGTAAACCAGCTGGAGATTATTTTAATGACAATAAAAATTAATTTAACAACAACAACAACCCAGAACAAACATAGCCCCGCTGGAGATCCTGATATGAGCATGGCAGGCAGGACAAACAGAAACAGGGAGAGCAAGACGGAGAGCTGTGGACTGAGGGCCAGTTCACGTGACCAAGGTGTGCATGGGTGGATGCTTACTTTCCCTACCTAGACTGCCCCATGCTCACAGCAGGCAGATCTCCTTTGGCTGGAGAGAAACCTGAATATTGTACACCACCAGTCAACAAACATGCTGATGCTCTGTAGGCAGATTCATTACATTTACATTTACATTAAAGCACTTAATTAAAATGGAAGCATTTAGTTTCAGAAAACAAGGGAAAACCAATCCTCAAAGCAGGCTTCAGAATGAGAAATCTCCAGAGGCCTGGACTTATGTTGAGATTTAGTGGCCATCACCACATCCTGCGGCAGAGAATTCCATAGATTAATTATCCACTGTGTGAAAAAGTACTTCCTTTGGTTGGTCCTAAATTTCCCAGCCTTCAGTTTCATGGGATGATCCCTGGTTCTAGTGTTGTGAGAGAGGGAGAAAAAATTATCGTTGTCCACTCTCTCTACTCCAGTTTTGTCCTTAAGTATGCTTTAAGGTGCTGGAGAATACTTTTGAGGATACCACAGACAGCCAGGAAAACAAACAAATGGATCCTAGAACAAGTCAATCCAGAATTTTCACTCGAGGCACACTTTGGACACATTATGAGAAGACCCAGCTCCGTTGAGAAGTCCATAATGCTGGGGAAAGCTGAAGGAAAGAGAAGAAGAGGACCACCAGCAGCAAGGTGGATGGACTTGATTACGACAGCAATGAAGGCACCACTGAGAGACCTTAAAGGCCAAGCTGAAGACAGATCATCCTGGAGAGAACCAACCTATCTATGTGGTCGCTAAGAGTCGACACCAACTTGATGGCACTTAATCAATCAATGCTTTCCATCAATTTACCTGGCACTGAAGTTAAGCTAACCGGCCCGTAATTTCCTGGATTCCCCATGGATCCCTTTTTAAAAATTGGAGTTACATTATATACAAGATACCAAAATTATAAAATCAATTTGACAAAAAAGTGGGTTGTTCTTTTTTTAAGAAGGTAGGGAAGCTTTCAAAAACACAGCCCTCCCCACCTTGCAGTCTGAAGTTGGACAGCCTGTTCCAGGACTCGACAGCCTCATTCTGCTGCGTGTGCAGTCCAAGTCCAAACTGCAGGCTTACCCTGCGCTCTTGCTCTGGTCCCTTTGCCCTGCACTCCCTTCTGCCTCTGCAGTCTGCAGCAGAAACCCGGCAAGCCACAGCATGCCAGGGAGGGGGAAGAATGGGCAGCTTGCAGCACCCAGGGCTTGGCAGCCGTCCTGGCAGCTCGCTCCATCTATGAGGGACCGTTTGCACAACCACTTTTAACAAGCGGCGTTCTCCCAATGATTCTGAGGCACTGAATGGCTGGCTGGAGAATGCCAAATTTCAACGGTCCACATCCGGCTATGTTAAGTACTGCTCTGCGGCAGCAGCGGCAGCAGCAGGTGAGTTGTCCATCTAGCTCAGCATCCCGTGTCACTGGCCAGATGGATCCCCTCAGGGCAGGGCCACAGAGAGGAAGCCGGTGGGGTCCAGGGGGTCAAAGCACAGCCTCCGGACCCCTTTTCCAGCAACCTCAATGCTATCAGCAGATGTGGGGAGCCCTCAGCCTTGTGAGGCCCTAGGGCAGTTAGTCCCCTTTGCGCCCCCCCCCCCCCGCCCCCACCCCAATCCTTGCTTCAGGAAGCTTTTTAAGAATGGCACGATAGCATTATCATCTGTTATTAACATCCAGCATCTGGTCATCAGAGGCACATACTCTGGATGTGGAAATTGCGCTTTTTGGCTACCATTGTTAGTAGCCACTGATAGTACCATAGTTAGAACATAAGAGCAGCCCTGCTGGATCAGGCCCAAGGCCCATCTAGTCCAACATCCTGTTTCAGACGGTGACCCACCAGATGCCGCTGGAAGCCTACAGGCAGGAGTTGGCTACACCAGTAGCCGCTGGTCTTCCTTGTACTCATCTCATCCTTTTTAAAAGATGAGATGAGTACATATATGTACATAGTATATAAAAGTAAGCCAGCGTGGTGTAGTGGTTAGAGTGCTGGACTAGGACTGAGGAGACCCAAGTTCAAATCCCATTCATGATACTAGCTGAGTGACTCTGGGCCAGTCACTTCTCTCTCAGCCTAACCTACTTCACAGGGTTGTTGAGAGGAGAAACTTAAGTAGGTAGTACACTGCTCTGGGCTCCTTGGAGGAAGAGTGGGATATAAAACGCAAATAAATAAATAAAAACATTTTTTTATATACTAGTTACTACCACTCTACCTTGCAGCAAGAAGTTCTGCAAGCAAGTTGCCTGTTGCACATCCTCCCCAAATAGGTTGGATATGAAAGGAATGGAATGTACAAGATGGGCTCAACATGCCAAAACCCACCACCCGTTCTCACAGCCAGTAGGTTGGTCTCAGTATGTAAAGGTGAGCTTGAGCTTTGAGAGTATCAAATTCCCCACCTGGCCATAAGGTGGCAACCCTAAATAGGATAGCAATGAATTCTAGTGCCAGAGTCAGGTACGGGGATGATTTCTTCCCAGGGCTTTTTCTGTGTCAGGAGGATTCACTCACTGCATCCTTTTTCCCTTCCACCCACAGAACTGGCCAGAGGCTCTAGGCGGGGCAGGGTCAAGGGAGAGTCACTCTGGAGTACATCAGCATTTCATTTATTGTCTACTGCTGGTTTCTTCACTCCCCAAACAAGCTGAGGAGGCGAGGCTTGTGCAGAGCATCTACCACAGATCACACCTGAACACACCAAAGTAAATGAATCCCATCTATTCTCTACACATGCATGAACCAGCATGTGCCAGTTCTATGCTCTCCAGCTACACTTATTTAATATACCATGACTATTTTCCTAACATTTGTCCTGGTTAGTGGGGTGAACTGAATTTATCTTCTCTGCCCATTTCATTGGTAGAAGGCTACTTTCTGCGGCCACTTTGCTAGAACATATAATACATCGAGCCCTTCTTCATGATTGCGTGAGCGGGCTTGCTGGAGGTTAGCGGGGAAGGCTGTAGAAGCTCCCCTTCCTCACAGACAATTTTGGAAACAGGTCTCGGCATGCACAACCTGTGCCCAGACCTTCCGCTGCTGGCCCAGGCAGTGCAGAGGTGTGGGGGGCAGGATGCGTCCTCCTGAGTGCAGTGCATTGTGGGGACCCTCTTGGGGACAGCTGGGAGCCCACTCCTGTCTCAGTGTTGGCTGGGAGCAGCTGGCACTGATACACGAGCAGTTAGCCTCAGCTAACTGGCAGGCTCCGAAGGCGGGTTTCCCGTCATGCCACTGCCGGGAGCCACGCAGCTCCCGGTGGTTCTCACGGACAGCCAAGCCCAAACGTAGCTGCCCTAGCCCAGTCTTGGCTGCTCCTGAGAACAGCCTCATTTTGTCATTGCTAAGAATTCATGTGCTGGAGAGCCAGATCTGTTGGAAAAACTGAAAAAAGAAGACAGCTGATTTCTTCTTTGGAAAAATGCATTTCCTAGGAGACGGGAAATGCACATTTTGAAAGTAAGTTTTCCAAAATTCCTTAATGGGGAGTATTAGATTCTGAAGTGAGTTGCTCATACATATTCAGGTCTGAAGAAATTAGGGCTATAACTTTTCATTAATTAATTGGATCAATTACAATATTAAGCATAGCAGGTACCCCTAACTAAGTAACATATTTCTAAATATAAATTATTTTTAATATACGTATTTATAAGACTTTCAGATGGCCAGCATCGAAGTCATTAACATAATCAAAAACTGTGTTCTTTCTGGGTTTGGAAGCTGTGTGTGCTCCCAATTTTCAGTTGTGTGGAAGCAACGTATGTAAGAGGAAAACCTGGGTAGAAGAGATTCTGTGGAAGCAAGGTAGGAGGAAAATCCTATCTTGCTTCCACACAGTCACTTCTACCCAGGTTTTCCTCTTATGTTGCTTCCATACAATCAAAAATTGGGAGCACGAACAGCTCCCAAACCTGAGAAGAACACAGTTTTTGATTTTGTGAATGACCTCATAATCTTAAAAGAGGCATTCCCCTACACTCTAACAAAAGAGAGAATCCTTCTTCTAAAATGGTATCTGCTGAGACATAAAACATCTAAAAACAAAGGGTATATGCTTTTTTCCCTGCCCAAACTACTGTTTTAGTCATATGTATTTTAACTTTATCCACCACCTAGAGTGTCTATATCAGGCAGTATAGAAATATGACCGATAAATAAATAAATAAATAAATAGAATGATGTATGCATGTTTAACCAATTAATTTATCACTGATGAAAAAAACTAGGATTTCTTTATTCAGGTGATAGTCCTATAAGCGCCTTAAAATGTTGCTCCCAAGCAATCCAGATTCTGCTTCAGGAAGAGCTAAACTCTGCAACCTGTATAAATTATGCACATTGAGCAAATCTCACATAAAATTAGCAAAACATATCCTGCAATGTAAGCTATTATATTCTACTGTTACTAGATATGGGGATGAGTAGGGAGGGCACTGAAGTCCCTCCAGTAACTGGAAATTGTATTCAGTCCTGGCTTCTGATATTTATTTTATTTACCACTTGCATGTATATCCCACCCTTCCTGTAAGCTCAGGGACAGCCCCATTTTGCCCTCACAACAACCCTGTGAGATAGGTCAGGCTGAGAGAGAGTGACTGGCCCAAGGTTACCCAGTAAGTTTCATGGGGACTTGAACCCAGGTCTTCCTGCTCAGTTGCTCACACACCTTCAAGTATATCCTCTCAACCATAAGGACTAGAAACTTGTATTTAAAAATAAATAGAATACCAACACCTTGCCCAATGCCACATTTCTGCAGATCCCTCCTGCAAACTGCAGCCTGCAGACAGCCCCACCTGTACCACTTGCTGGCTACTCACAATGCTGCTGAGCGATCATATCCCTTGATGTAAACAAAGGCATCTTTTTTCATATAGGACAACATGCCTCTGCAAAGCACACACTTGCTATTTCCACATCAGTTCATACCACAGCAGAAAAGACTACTCAAGGGACACCTAGCCACACAAAGAGTGCAGTGCAACATTGTGGGAAAGTATTAAACAGGAGGAATGTTATCCCATGAGATAACTTGGAGGACAAAGAAATAGATCTTTGTGTTCATCCTTAGTCAGCATCTTTTCAGGATTAGGTCTAGGGCAGATCGGGGGGAAAAGGCAGAAGGTGAATCTGAGGATGAGGCAGGAGGTTCCTGGAGTAAAATAACTTCAGTGGGCTCATTCAAAAACAAGGCTAGTAGCCCCCAAAAAGCAAGGTATCCAACAGCAAAAGGTTGAGCAATTGCACAGGTGCAAGCATACTGGTATCAACAGAGGCGTATCTAGGGAAAATAGCGCCTAGGGGCAAACATTGAAATTGCGCCCCCTGTCCAAACAATTGACACCCATCTTTCAGATAACTTTACCATAATATCAGCTCAAAAATACAAGTCAGGCTCGTTAATCTTTTAATATTTCAAGAACTATTTAGCAGTGGACATAGCCAGACCAAAAAATGCTGGAAAAATACAAATGTCAGTATGCTGGGGCTCATGAAATACCCAAATACTAGGTTGAGGTGTACTTGGGAAACTAAACAGAAGTGCCTGTCTAATTCTCTACTATGCATTGTAGCATCACTATTACATAAGTTTTAAAAATAAATGGAGAATTTGACTTTTTCAGATACTCTGAAAATAATTAAAGGATAGGCAGAGTAAACTGTGTCACTGCTTGGAATATATTCTAGTCTTTCAGAAAGACAGTTAAAATGAGAGAAAGCGAGCAAGAAACTCCCAGTGGGCCTTAATACTAAGGATTTCACACTGATTCAAAGACAAACTCACCATTAATAGCCATATTATTAAGACATCACATTTAACTCACTTATCACAAGAAGCAAATTAAGAGCAAATGAATACAATCCTAACTCATAAGCTTCAGCTCAGTATTCACAAGCCCTGATTCTCTGTACATAGTGCCAATCTGAATATGTGTACAGTGACTTATGTTATATTAATTTTTTTAAAAAAATTACCTGTAGCCCCTTCGAGGGGTTTTCTAAAGGCCGTGGGGTGGTGGTGGTGGTCTGCAAAGGTTCCCCCTCCCCCCGCTGGCCTCTGGGGCCTCGCAGGGACCATTTGAGCATGTGCGGTGGCCATTAAAAAAAATTTTTTAAGGCTGCTGAAAACCAAATGGCCACTGCCCATACTCAAATGGCCTCTGCGAAGCCTGGCATGGCCTAGGGCCTCACAGAGGCCATTTGAGCATGGGCAGTGGCCATTTTGTTTTCAGCAGCCATTTTTTAAATTTAATATTTTTTTTTAAATGGCGCCCCCCCTTCAAGTGGCACCTGGGGCACATGCCCTGCCTGCCACACCCTAGATATGCCCCTGGGTATCAAAATCTTTCCAAGGAAAGGGAAACTCATCGAACCCAAGCAGGTGACAAACTGATGAGGAAAAAAGCCATGCAGGTACAAATGAATGTGCCTACTTTCCATGCAGCCACCATCTTGGATCAGGCTGCTTGACATCATCACAGACTATGCCATTCAGGCAAAGTCGCTGCGGGGGGGGGGGAGACACACATACGGGGGAAAACACGGACAGCAAGGCAATCTTATGACAGTACTTGCCATGCACCAAGTAAGCTAAAAACAAACAAATAAAAAACCACTTAGGCCCAGCCTGCTGTTACGCGTTTAACAGCAGCAGCTTGATGTGTAGAAATCAGCAGAGGAAGCTTCTCACTGCACGGGGAGACACAATTGTCACCTGTTCATGCAGAGGCTTAGCAAAGGGTCAGGGGGCCCATGTTCACATGTGCGGACCTTCCCCCACCGCGGTGGTGGTGGTGGCCCTCCCAGTGGCTTGCTGCGCTCCTCATGCCTTGCAGCACGCCTTACGTTGCACTCCCCCATCCCCATCTCCCCCCATCCCTGGTGGCACCCAAGGCCACCCCCCGCCCCACCACTTGCCCATCACTCGGGTCAGAAGCTGACCCTGAGCCAGCTGGGGAAAGAGCGTGCGTGTGCACCCTCCATGCCCAGCTGGCTTGAGATAAGAAGGGGCAGCAGCACAGTGGAAAGCAGTGGCAGACAGCAGTGGATGGTGGGCCTGCAATGGTGCCCCCATGCCCCCCCCAGCACCCCAGGTGGCCATATTCCTTTAATATCCTGGAATGCTACTAGCTCTGCCCCCGTGCCTCATGTCCATCAATCAAGCAGCTGTTAAAAGTACAGCTGTGGGGCCTGTTGAAAAGTTGGCAGCCCCAAACCTTTTCCTTCTCCCAGTAACTCATTAGGCTGGTTCAGACCTAACACAGAGCTAGCCCCAGGAGAGCACAGTCCCCCCTCTCCTGGGGGGGGGGGGGGCAGGACAAGCAGGGCAATTGCTCAGGGCTACAGAGAGGCCCCATGCACTTGTTGCCACCATTAAAATTAGCTGGAAGGGGTCCCTCCACTGGCTGATTTGCCGGGCACCCTCCCAGGACAGCCCTGTGCTCAAAGGTTGGAAGAATCCTTTGATTCTGGTTAAGAACAAACCATGATCATACATTACATCCAAACGGAGCCATCCTAGCTTACTCTAACCAGAGTTCCAAAACAAACCAGAATCTGAACCTGGAATATAACAGGAAATTGAATTCTTCTGACTCACAGGGGGAAAAGGAGCATACATTCCTGGGGATAGAGGACATTGCATGAAGCCAGAGTCTGAGCTGGCCCATAACTGCTTTGGGAGAAGTTTACTTTTAAAAGGCAATATAGAAATAGATGAGATTGATTAATTACATTAAATAAACACCTCACTGGCCATCAGGAGCCTCCCATCAATTAGGCTTTGACTCCTTAACAGACCAGTGATAAGCCAGTTGAGCTCCCTAAGAAGTGGCTCTGGGGCGATCCATTTATGAGGCAAGGTGAGTCAGTTGTCTCAAGTGGCAAATTACTGAAGCTCCACCAAGGCACAAGAAGGGTGGGGAAATGCCCGCCCGCCCCCCATCCTAGAGCTTCCATCCTACAGTTCCCGTCTTATCTAAAGTTCTTCAAATGTTAAGCACCCTTCCTAAGGAATTCTTAACCTAAGGTGGCTTCCTAAGGATGACTGGGCAATTGTTCACAAACTCAAAGAGGTTAGCAAACCTCTAATTGTTAGTAAACCCCTTGATCCTTCCTTGCCACTCCAGTTTTGACTGCACAGTTGTGGCCCAAGACATTTTGCTATTTGGAGTGGAGCACCAAATGGTGTTCCCTTTTCTCCTTCTTTCCATTAAACTCAGACTTCATACCTTTCCCCAAATCTCTCCCCTTTCCTTCATTTTGAACTAGATCATCCACCTCCTTTATATCTGATTGGGGCGAAAATGTGAAATTAAGAATGTCAAATGTGGTTCTCTCTTGTCTCTATATACATGTAAGGCTACCAAGCAAGTTTGTTTACAAGTAAATAAACCCAACAAATGCCACCAAATCTGCTGCCTGCTGCAGGCAGAAGACTTGGGGGGATTTGTTTTGTTTATTTGCTTAAGCCTGCTTAACAGCAGTGCTTCCTCCACTGCCATCCAAACAACTGTCTGACATTTGACAAAGATCAGTGGGCAACCCATTATTTTTTTCTGAGGAATTTGGATATGAAACTCCATGAGGTGCCTGTGTGGCATTGTTCCCCCACAACTCTGATCAGTCTTCCTCAGGTTTTATGTGAATCACGGCTCAGTCTTCAGAATCCATTTTTAGTACTATGGAGCGGCCCTGGCTAGCACACTGTCCTGGTTGTAACAAATGGCAGCTTAGGAAGTAAAACCTGTTTCTGGATTGTTCCACTTGAGATTGCAGACGGGGATTCACTCCCATGATGGATATTGCCTCCATACAAAACAATTCCCTGAGCATTGAAAACTAGATGTCAGGGAGCAGGAGTCCAGCCTAGCCCTCTCTCAGACATTTTGCTTTCCTGTGTGCAGTGGATCGGTCTAACACGAAGGAGCATTCAGTAACTTGAACTGCAGCCTGCAGTCTGAAGTGGTCCAGTCCAGGAACAAGTTTATATAATCTGTTGTTTATGACAGCGAGGCCATTTACAGTATTAAAAAGAGAATGAATATGTGCAGTGTGGCTCTCTTTTATTATTGCTAGGCCTCATACATTTGGATTTAGCGAGGTGGGGTAAGTGGTTGCTGGTCAAAAGTATATGGCTTTGAGTTGTGACATCTCTCTTTTTTAGAAGTTAAAATCTGCCATGCCTTGATGACTGAGAGCACCTCTCCCCCAGCTGACCTGTCAGCCCTAAGCTATAAATCTAGGCACACACTTAGGGAGTAGCTCCAACTGAACTCAGTGGGACTTGCTTCTGAACAAACAAGCATGGGATTGTGTTGCATGTCCAAATGAATTCAGTGGAACTTACTCCAAAGCAAACTACACAGGACTGCCGTGTTAATGTTCTGCCTCAGTTCTTATGATACAGGAGCCCCACAAGAAGCATCCATTGGCCTGGGTTTCTCACTGCCCATCCAGACTGTCGACTTAATACAATCAAGTTAGCATTGCTTGTCTAATTATTCAGGGTTTTGCAATAAACCTATACCCTAACACAAGATGCCATTCCTCTCGCTAAGGTGCACTGTCATGCTGGCATTTCTGTACAATTTCTCACAATCGTTTTAGTATTCATTATCCCAGCCTATCCTGCAAGGCAGGGTAGGGTTATATGTACATAATCCCTGCTGTACGGATGGGAAACTGAATTTCAGGAGGGCTAAAAGGCGTGCACAAGAAAGAGTTGCTAAATCCAGGAGACATGAATCACTTTACTCTCACCTAACCCCCCACCCCCACCATCAAGAGACTGTTTATAAGCAATCATATATTCAAAAACAACAACAAACTGTCTTAAATATGTCATCTTCTGTTTAGCTTACTTTCCAGTAGGTATATGAGATCACTCAGCATTCTCTGTGTGTGTGTGTCCGTTTGAATGTCCATGTGTCCGTCGCCACCATCAACTTCACAATGCCTGGACCAATATGAACCAAATCGGGTACAGGTATAGGGACATACAGGGACACCTCAATGGCGTAGTTAGTGATGATGCCATCCACCTCAATTCAAGGTGGTAAATGTATGAGGCACAAGTGGTCTAGCTTGTGAACTGCCTAACTGATTTGAACCAAATTTGATACAACTATAGGGACACATAGGATCAGCTCAGTGTCATAGTTTGTGATGATGTTCTCCATCCCAATTCAAAATGGTGAATGTGTGAACATTTGAGGCACAAGTGGGCTAACTTGTGAACAGCCTAACTGATTTGAACCAAATTTGCTACAGGTGTAGGGACACATAGGGACACCTTAATGATGTAGCTTGTGAATATGTCATCCATCCTGATCCAAGATGGTAGACGTGTGAACGTATGAGATGAAAGAGGGCTAATTGGTGGACCGCCTAACTGATTTGAACCAAATTTGATACAGCTGTAGTGAGTGACACACAGGGACGCCTCAATGGTGTGGTTTGCGATGATGTCATCCATCCCAATTCAAGATGGCAGATGCATGAACATTTGAGGCGCAATGGGCTAACTTGTGAACTGTCTAACCAATTTGAACCAAATTTGCTACACCTGTAGGGACACATAGGGACAGCTCAAGGGCACTGTTTGTAATGATGTCATCCACCCTGATTCAAGACGGCGGACACGTGAACTTTTGAGGGGCATGGCAACTGATTTGGACTAAATTTGGTACAGTTGTAAGGACACATAGGGACACCTCAAATGCATAGTTTGTGATGATGGCATCCATCCCAATTCAAGATGGTGGACACATGAACATTTGAGGCACATGTGGGCTAACTTGTGAACTGCCTAACTGACCTGAACCAAATTTAGTCCAGTTGTAAGGATAGTGAAAGCAAAGTAGTCAGATTAGTTCTTACCATAATAACTTAAGTCACCAGAACTATAGCAACTTCCAGAGGGGAAACTGCATGATCATGGTTGTTTTTTGCACAAGGCTCTCGCAGCACATGTTGTGCAAGACTCAAATTTATTTCAGTAGCAGTTTATAAATGTATAAGCCCACAATTTATTTTTCTGAATTAATTTTATTACTTTTACTTTCTAAGCTGTGACAAGTCTCCTTGTTATCAGAACGGTAACATTTCCCAGAGAAAATTACCTGGGCTTGACCCCTTGAAAAGTGGGAGAGGCAGACTGGGGGAAATGGCACCCACCTACCCAATCCTCATGCAGCACAAAAGAGACCTTCAGATAGCGATGTGCCTGAACTGTGGTTCAAAGCACGGTTTGAGCACTTTTATGGAAACATTTTCTTAAAGGAGAGTAGGTGCTTACCTGCTCTCTGCTGGCCCTTCCAGCTTCCTGCTGTGCTGGCACTGGTTCCCAAAATCCCTGCATGCCTTCAGCATGCACATGGCATCCGCATATGCATGAGTGCCATTTGCATAATCTGCAACACCATGCTGACAATGCAAATAGCACCCTCCTTTTTCTTAAAGTCCCCTTTTAAATTTTCCTAAAAGTGCTCAAACTGTGGTTCGAACCACAGTTCGGGTACATCTCTACCTTCAGGTGTGCCTTGCAAAAGCAGACAGTCCTGGTCCAGAAGTTCAGTGATAACTCAAAACATCTTTGCAAGGCTGTGGCAAGGTTGGAATGGGCCATGGGACAAGAAGTTGAGTCCCTGCCTTTGGCCCCTCCTCCTTCCTGTCAGGTAGTCTGAGGGAGGGGTGGGCTGAACCTTAGCACTAGCCAGCCAGTCAGGAGAAGAGGAGTGGAGAGGAGAGGAGGGGGGAGGGATGTTGTTTGACACTCTTCCCCTTCTGCTCCTGGAGAAGTCTCATCTCTCTCAAAGTCAAGATCTTGTTGAGGAGGTGGGAAGGAGAGAGTAAAGAGTGAGATGCCACCCAGCCAGCAGGCCCTCCTTTCTCAGGGGCCCAGGGAAATTTGTCCCCTCTTGTTCAATTATAGCGATGCCTCTGCTTCTTTGCTGTTTTGGTGGACTTGTTCTCTTTTCTTCAAATAATGATGGCAGAATGAAACAGAGGGCATGGCACTCCATTGGTACCTCAATAAGCTGCTGCTTGAGACAATCAACTCATTTTGTTTAATGGAAGGACCGCCCTGCACTAGTCTAACTATGGCCACCCAAATGCCCCTGTGAAGCTCATAAGCAGAACTTGATGCCATGCCCCAGCATTCAGTAATCAGATGCTCTACCCATGTGCAACTGAATAGGGAGGTTCTATTCTTAGCTATTATTGCTAATACCCATAGTCAGATCTATATTTCCTGAATGAATCCGAGTTGTTTTTAAAGCCATCTAGCCCAGGGATTCTCAACAGTAGGTCCCCAGATGTTATTCAACTCCTATAATCCCCAACCAAAGTTCATTGGGGCTGGGGATTATGGGAGTTGAAGTCCAATAACATCTGGGGACCCAACGTTGAGAATCCCTGATCTAGCCAATGGTCCATTCATTAATTTATGGAACTTGCTTCCAATGTGTGCAATTCGGAGGTCCATGAAGATATAATTCCTTTTATTAGTAATAGTAACGAATAAGCCTAATGCAAGCCTTTTGTTGTTGTTGTTATGGTTACACATATAGATTACAAATTCAGACATTTTACAAACTTGGGAAAGGATTAGCAAATTGGTATCTTGTTGGAAATCTTGTTGGATGACACTACATTTGAGAGCGAGCAAGAATAATCTTAATTTTATTTTTTATGTAAAATAAACATTTAGAGATGCTTTGAGAACATTTGTTCAAAATCAGTATATAAGTGGTATAGTCACAGTCATAATTTCTCAACATCATTAATAATTATATAAACATCTGTCTTGTATTCCAACCTCTGCTCCATTTTCTTTTTAAACTAAAAACCCTACACAGTTTAAACCTGTTTTTCTGGGATCTGGACCAAATCCAGCCCAAAAACAGATTCAGAGAGGATTCCCCCCCCCCCCAGTAAATTGGTACCGAATCCAACCTAAATTCTCTTACTTAGCTTGAACCTGAACCAGAATTAAACCCTATACAGAAAAAGTGGTAACTGCTGCTGGTTCAAAATAAATGTTTCAATAATCACACACTCTGCTTTCCATTGTATGATTAATGGTTTATTTTCCTGTTTTTCTCCTACGGTATGTGTTTTGTCTATAAAACCCTTAAAATTTTTTTAAATCAACAGATTAAAAATAGCATATTTTCATTCTCATTAAATAGTTATTGTTACAGTGTTATATTGAAAGCCAAAGAGCCAAACATCATTCTGCATGAAATTATCTAAACCAGTTTTAAATTGGTTCTTAGTTTCTGAACTGGTTACTGAACCACTTTTTAAAATTGGTATCTCAAGCTGAATTTAACCAGATAGTTTTATAAGGCTGATTAACTGAAACTGAACCCATATTTTTAATAGTTCAACTCTTTACTTTCTTCATAGGGGCAATGCTACAGGCCTTGATCAATTTTAGTTGGACTTTCCCTCTATCATCTTCAACTCTCAGACATTCATTTTTACATGAAAATGTTACAGGTACACAATAATATTCTAAAATAAGGGTGAATCTCCTTTTCTTCTAATAATTCCTAATGCTAAGTTTGCTTTTGTAGTTCCATAGCATACTGAGCTGACCTTTTCCATGAGCTGTTTACTATAACCCCCAAGATCTTTATCTTGGGTGTCAATTTAGATCCCATCAGAATGTACCAGTACACCACATACTCCTATCAGCATCAGGGCTTAAGCCTTTCTGTAAGTCAGGTTGTAGTGGATTACAAGCCTTTGTCTCAGAGCAAGCCTACATGATGGGAAGAAAAATGCTGAATCATCCCCTCTATGCTTTCTGAGCAAGGCCCACCTGGTGGGCTGATTGGCTGATCCCTGGAGTTCACCAGCCTCTCAGTCAGGGCAGGGTTCACTTCCGGTTAACTCTTGAGGCGAGAGGAGGGGCTGGTTGCTACACATGCCCTTTGACCTGCAAGCCCTTCTCTGCAATCAGTCATGTGTTAGTTGCGGTTACTTAGTGATAAGGGAAACAGGCACACTGCACATGTTCAAAGATACATTCAAATTTTTAGTCCCAGCTAAAATCAAGCCATTTTAGTTGCAGGAATAAGAGAGGCCAATAGGGGAATGCACTTTTTCTTTAAGGATTCTTATACAGGAGACAGTATGGCTTACAGAATTGAGATAGTTATTGAGTTAATAAATTTGTTTACTGTCCAACTAACAACTGCCCTCAGGGCAGCTTAGAATCAAGAGGGGGGGCCCCATTAAAATCAGATACTATTTCAGATATATGCTTGGCCTAAACAGTTCAGCAAAAACTCCTCAAAGCATTTGATACAGTCCTAGACTAGGGATGTGCATGATTCAATTCTTTAAAATTTGATTTGTGCCCATATCAAATCACTCCTGATTTGTTTTATGTCCGAATCTGTCCTCCTGAATCACCACAGATTTGATTTGGATTTTATTCAGATTGATTCAAACCACCTATAAAGGTCCTAGGGGAACCAAATTTGGGTGGTGGGTAGGTACCCATGGGTTTCACCTACCACCCAAATTTGTTGACAAGTGGGATACTTGTTTGATTTTTAATGGTTTTATTTTTGTTTTTACTGCTTTTGTATATTTCCGCCATAGGAAATAATGAGGATTCCCTATCCTAACCCTAACATGAACCCACAGCTTTCATTTTTTTAAAAAACCTAAGCTCTAGCACTTGTAGAAGTGGAGTTATGGAGCAAAACGGTGCAGTCACTATTTTTCAAGTGTTTGGATTATTTGGTATATAATAACTTTCCCTCATAATGAATCCCTATGAAGATTCATTACACGCCTTCATTTCATTTTGACTGTCACTGGACAGTGCCAACTGTCAACTTCCATGTGCCAACTATAGCCCCCCACATGCAAGGCACATGCAAGGTAGGGTTTTGAGGTTTTTAGGAATCTGGAAGTGTTTAGATTCTTTGGTGTTTAATAACTCTTCCTCATAATGAATCCCTATGAGGATTCATTATACGCTTTCATTTCTTCTGTTCATTTTGACTGTCATTGGACAGTGCCAACTGTCAACTGCCTTGTATCGACTACACACACACACACACCCCACACACTGTGGTACTCTGTTTATTTTTTAGGAATTTTTGAAGTGTTTAGATTCTTTCATGTCTTCATTACACACCTTCATTTCTTCTATTCATTTTGACTCCATTGCTTTGTGGGTGTGGGTGGGGAATTAGTGCCATCCCATGTGCCAACTACCCCTCCAACCCTCAAGCCACTGGGTACTCAGTTTATATTTTTGGAATTTTTGAGGTGTGTAGACTCTTTGGTTTGTAATGAATCCTCATAGGGATTCATTATGAAGAAAGCTTATTAGACAACAAAGAGTCTAAACACTTGAAAAGATCTCTAGAACATAAACTGAGTAGTACCCCACTGCCTTGTGGGTGAGAGGGGGATGTAGTTGGTACATGGCAATTGACAGTTGGCACTGTCCAAAGACAGTCAAAATGAATAGAAGAAATGAAGGTGTGTAATGATAGGGATTCATTGAGGGAAAGTTATTATACACCAAAGAATCCAAACACTTGAAAAAATAGTGACCACACATTTTGCTCCATAACGCCACTTCTACAAGAGCTAGAGCTTAGCTTTTTTTTTTTAAAAAAAATGAAAGCTGGGAATCTGGGGGAATTAAAAGGAGGAATCCAAATCTCGAATCAATTCGAATCGAATCTGGCACAATTCGATTTGGACCCAAATCTAGCCAATGGACCACAGGGGCTATTTGTCCTGTCTCCAAATTGCCCGAATCAGCTAGATTCAGGTACAAATCAATTTGTACCTGAATTGATTCACACATCGCTACCCTAGACACATCAGTCTTAGGTCATACACACCTCCTGTGTTTTGGTCCTGCTCCCATCAAGCAACTTTATGGGAGCCCCTTGTTTATTTAACCCTTGTTGATACATGGTGACCGTGGAATTATTCCATCTCTTTGTTGTAGACCATCTGTTTGTTGTAAACGATGGCAGTATACAAATATACCAAACAAACAAACAAACAAACAATTTCCCAAATGCCCACATGAATGTACAAGTTGCCAAATCCACACTGATTTGTTTTCCCCAAAGGATGCTGTTTTCTCATTGACCCATTTGAGTGCTTGTATCATTTTAAGCCTACTTTCCTTAAGCAAAGTAAGCTTATGAGATCACCAGGCATTCTGTGAAGCTATTCTCACAACCAGCAGGAACCAGGCTAAGGGAGCCCAGCCCGGTTTCTGCTGGTTGTGAGAACCACCAGGAGCTGCACGGCTCCTGGGGGCGGAGCAGTGGCAAGCCTGCTGACAGAGCCACCCCTTTGAATGAGGCTAACGGAGCGAGTGCTCTGGTAACCTCATTTTTTTGGTCACGTGTCTGCCACAGCAGACACACTCGGGGGGAGGGGGGATTACAGGACTGCACTGTGCACTGGTGTGGTGCATTACTGGGACTCCGCGGGGTGGGGGGGGGTGCCATGCAGCAGTGCTTTCCTTCACCCGTCCCTAGGGGTTGCTGGGTGAGACACAGCAAGGCGTGGGAGCACCGGAATCCAGCCACCACTCGTCTGCAGGGAGAGCGGGTCAAAGCTGCTTCCCCTGCGGAACCCCTTTTGGCTCTTCACATTGATAGTGTGAAGAGAGAGAGAGAGAGAGTGTGTGTGTCCCATCAACTTTGCAATGCTTGGACCAATATGAACCAAATTAGGTACAGTTGTAAGGACACATAGGGACAGCTCAATGGCATAGTCTTTAATGATGCCACCCACCCCAATTTGAGATGGTGGACGCATGACCATTTGAGGAGCAAGTGGGCTAACTTGCAGACCATCTAACCGATTTGAAAAAAATTTGGTACAGTTGTAATGACTGACACATAAGGATACCTCAGTGGCATGGTGTAAGCTGCCCTGAGTCATTTTTGGAAGGGTGATATATAAATAAAATAAAATAAAATAAAGTGTGTAATTATGTCACCCACCCCAATTCAAGATGGCGGATACATAAATATTTGAGGATTAACTTGTGGACCGCCTAACCGATTTGAACCAAATTTGCTACAGCTATAGGGACACATAGGAAAGCCTCAATCTGTGATGAAGTAATCCACCCCAGTTCATGATGGTGGACATGTGAACGTTTAAGGCTGAAGTGGGCTAATGTGAGGATGGTAATTATCAATTAAGATTACAGATTCGTGCTTACCACAACAACTTGTGAAGCTTGTGTAGAGCCCTTTCTCACAATCTGTGAGAAGGGCTTGGCAGGTGGGTGGGAGGGGAGGAAGGTTTCGTTACCATACCTTCCCTGCATACGATCCATGGAGGGCACGGATTGTGCACCCAGATGAAGCACGGTTGGGGGCTGGAATGCATTGTTCCACACCCCTCGGAACTCCCATAATGCGCCATGCGAGTGTGCAGTGCATTGTGGGTATCCCCCAGTGCCAGCAAGCAGCTGGGACTGGCAGACAATTGAAAAAACAGGGCTAAGGGAGCACTTGCTCCCTTAACCCCATTTAAGCTACAGGCTCCCTAGTTGGGTCTGCTGCGGTGGCGCTGGCAGCCACTTGCCTTGTGCTGCGTCTCATGAGCAGCTAAGAGCAGTCTTGGCTGCCGTAGCCCACTCTTGGCTGCTCATGAGAACAGCCTCACAGTTTAGCATATTGATCCATGAATGTTCCCACCTGCCTCATTAATGTTTCCACACCTGTCCAGATTGCAACACACAACACCCGGGAGAGTCTTCCCAAAAATTGGTCTTACAAACCAACGTGTGGTGAGTCAGAATCTGGGCACTTGTTGGGACATTTCCAACATTCTGACAGGCAGCTGTCAGAGATACATTAGGTCTAGGATACCCTGTCTTAGAGCAAAGAACTGGGCCGAAGCATCCAGCGGGTCAATTCCAGTTCTAAGTCTTTTACAAGAATTGTTCAGCAGGTCTGCATGGAGAGAAGCCTTGTGTTTCTTTCACCACTTCAGAAACAGTTGCGTGGATCAGTTCAGAATTCTTTATCCTCTGCAAGACCTCCTTTACTTTGCTCTATAGGAGTTCTTTATGGCACAGAGGTTTTTAGATATATACACAGAAGACTAAGATTTAAAATAGCTAGTCTCTGACATGACTTAGCTTCACTCACAGAAGTATTGGTAGTGCTGGAGAGGCTCAAAGAGGAGGGCTGGTGGTCATATAACTCCTCCTCCTCCTCCCTCTCTCTCTCCATATTAATTCATTAATTATTATTTAATAATTCTGACCGCCCCATCCAAAGGCTCTGGGCACTACACAGCAATATCCTGATATGATTTCTAATGGGGGTAAGTCCCCTCCCTTGATATCCTCTCCTCAACAGCATTCCAAGAGACATAGGAAGCTGCCTTGTACAGAGCCAGACCACTGGTCCACTTAGCTTTGTATTGACTACACTGTGTGGCAGCCGCTCTCCTCCAAGGTTCCAGGCAGGAGTCTTCCCCATCCCTACCTGGAGATGCTGCCGGGATTGAACCTGGGACCTTCTTCATGCAACGCAGATGCTCTGCCACTGAGCTACGGCCTCATCCCCAGCTGCTGTCCCCAAGAATTTGAGGGTATCTGCTGCATGACCCGAAAATGCTGCCAAGACCACTCTCCCCACTATCACCTTTCCTCATAGCTAGAAGCAACATGAGGGTTGTCCATGCATTTAAGAATGTCGGATTGCTTGTATCATGGATTAGGGGTTCAGGAGATGTATCTCCAGTGGGTGTGTTAGGCAATCTCCTTTAGTGGGGAGTAAGGGAAATCAGCAAGGATTTCTGTGTGTGTCTATCAACGCGTGCAGGCGTAGGAGCTGAGTGCAGCCAATGGGAGGGAACGCCTGTTCCTGCTTGGAGTCACCCTCCTCCCCTCCCTCTGCACAGCCGCCTCTGGCCCACCCAAGTAGCAGCCGATGGGCATAAATTTGAGAACCGAGTACTAGGGCTGGATTGAAGGGAACCTTCCCCTCTCAGCCTCCATGCCTGCCAAGAAACTCAAACCGAAACACATTCCCTCCTGGCTCGCCTGCCAAGAAAGCACGGCGCAGGGCCAGCATCGCCGAGGCTGCTCCACGTAAACACTACTGGGGTGGGGGAGTGACAAGGCTACCGTCCCCCCCCCGTTACTAACCCAAGGAGGAGGATTAACGTTTCATTCTGGATTGCTTACACCCACCACAGACACACATCTGGCTCCCTAGAGGGAGCCAGGCTCATCCCCACCCCCAGCCCTCAAGGTTTGGGCTCCTTCAGGCCTTTGTTAGGAAACACACATACACACTATATGTATCAGTCGGTATAAATATCCTGTCCAGCAAAGAGGTGGAGGAATAGGCAGCGATTGTAACAAGGCTGCACACTTCTAATGACACACACACACACACACACCCTTTAAAACACAGCAAGAATTATTTCGATCCACAGGAGACCAATCTCCCTGACATTTCTCTTCAGGGGAAAACTGCAAGTAACAAGACGAAATACATTTGGAAGACAGCGTGCATGAACAGGAGAGGACCGGGCCTCAGGAAGCCAGAGGTACCAGACCGCCTACTTTTCCAAATTCAGAAATGACGGATCTACTACTCCTTCCTGGCTGGATGGAAGCTTCTGGCTGAGACACAGAGCTTGGGTAGATCCTGAAGCCTAGAGGCCTTCCAGTTAAATTCACTGACAAGTGATGTTTAAAAAGGGCACACTTCACAGCTGATGTACCCCTGATTAGATATTGACTGAGAATGCTGAAGGACGACTGACAGGCCAGGTTGTGCCTGCCAGGTTATGGCAGGCTTTGGGCCCTCTAAACTCTAGTAGAATATTTCCTTGTTCTGAGCCGCAGTCAGGAGCATTTCACCAGAGCCGCACCATGGCCACCTTTAAAATAAATAAATAAATATCTTCTTCTTCTTCTTCTTTTTAACAACAATGCCATACAGCCATCACTGGACCTGCATGATAGCAGCAACTGGCAGGCACACCAGGATATGGGGGGGGGGGACTTACTGGGCGGCAGAAGCCTGGAGTACTTCAAGACAGCTGTACCCACTCACTGATGCGCCTATGTGACAGCCACAGCCACATGGCACAGTCATTAAAAAACAAAAACAAAATGGAGGCTATAGCGTGGCTGCTGCAAAGCACACTGGGCCACTGCTGCTGCCACCCAGGAAAACCCCCATGGGGTTACATCCACACAACTGCTCTTCAAAAGCCCCTGTGTCATCTCAGGAGCCTCTGCACAAATCCCATCCGTGCACAGGGAAGGTGCCCGGAAGAGAGGACAATAGAGTGATGATGCAGGGGCCTCGGAAGGAAACCCACTCACAGATGGAGAAGGTGGGAGTTACGAAGCCACTGCTTGAAGGATTGACACTGGCCAGGACCTCACTACTGGGCCTTTTGACAGCCATGGACTGACTGGGCCAACTCTTAATCCTGGCCCTAAACTTGTATATTGCATTTTGGTCCTGAAGAGACTTCCAAGGCCATAGTGGTTAGAGTTCTGGACTAGGACTGGGGAGACCTGAGTTCAAATCCCCATTCAGCCATGGAACTCACATGGAACTCAGTCTGGGCCAGTCACTTAACTCTCAGCCTAACCTACCTCACAGGATTGTTGTGAGGATAAAAATAACCATGTACTCCTTGGAAGAAGGAGTGAGATATAAATGTAAAAATAAGTAAATTTACAAACACAATTTGAAAACAATATACTATCAATAAAAGCCAGTTCAGAAACCTAAACCAAAGGACAAAGAACTAACTGTGAAGGCACAACGGACCAAAAAAAGTCTTAACAGTCCACCTAAATGCCAGTTACGAGGGAGCCAAGCAGGCCTCTCGCAGAAGAGAGTGCCTTAATCTGGGAGCTACTACTATGTCATTTAGTCACTTACTATGTCACTATGCTCCCTTCCTGGGGAGCTGAACCCTATTATAAAGGAGATAAACAATTTCAGGGGTCTTGTTTCTAGGAGCATCACATTCAGATCTATCAAGGCAGGGTGATAATGGGATCATTGGCTGAAGAATAGGATTTGGAGTCTCAACAGCTCCAGTTCAGCCCCAGGTCAGCGGAGGGTGGGGCTTAAATGAGTTAATGTGAAGTTTTGCATTTCTGTTATCAGAGTTGTTAATACAGAGTCCCAGACTGCCTACTCAGAGAGGATCTGGCACATTGGACTATAACCTGGGACTCTCAAATGTTATTCATATTTATTTATTTATTTATATATATATATATATATATATATATATATATATATATATATATATATATATGGTATATAAATATGATAAATATATATCTGATATATAAACAAATGAATCAATCATCTTCTCCAAAATTACAGACCCTTCAAAAACAAAAAGGCCTAGCACAGAAAAACAGTCACAGTCTATGAGCAATGAACTGGGACTCATTCTCCCATTTCCCTGGCTCTGCCATCTTAAAGTTGCCTCCTCCTGTCCATATTTTCTATGCGCCCTTTTGCAGCCATCTAACAGCGCAGTGGGGAAATGCTTGACTAACAAGCAGAAGGTTGCTGGTTTGAATCCCCACTGGGACTATATTGAGCAGCAGTGATAAAGGAAGATGCTGAAAGGCATCATATCTTACTGCTCAGGAGGAGGCAATGGTAAACCCCTCCAGTATTCTACCCAAGATAACCACAGGGCTCTGTGGTCGCCAGGAGTCAACACCGACTCAATGGTACACTTTGCCTTTACCTCCCTATTTCAAGTGTAGAAAACCTATTACAAGCACAGTTAGTCCAGGTTCATAATTAGGAGTCCAAACCAACTTAAATCAGTCCTGCCATCATTTTTAAGAATATGTGTATGAGGAAAAGGGGGTTCTGAACATAGGCACTTAGAAAGTTGCCTTATACCGAATCAGACCATTGCTCTGTCGAGCTCAGTGAGGTCTACACTGACCGGCAGCAGTTCTCCAGGGTTGCAGGCAGAGGAGTATCTCTTCCAGTCCTACCTGCAGATGCCAGGGATGGAATCTGGGAGCTCTTCATGCAAAGCAGATGCTACATCTACAGCCCCATCCCCATTCTAACTGAAGACCCCAATCAGAAATGGCAAGCATATTTTCCAAACAAAAACAAGAACAACACCCAACCTAATGAAGGGTTGGGTTATAGAAATAGGATGCAAAATCAGTGTGATTTTGTCTGTCTCAGCTCTGAAAACTGAAATTGCTGTTTAGGAAGAGGCAAATCTTAGAGAGCGCCTTCTTCTACATGATCCTTACCACATGTTGAGGTCATCTGAGGAGGTCCGTCTCCACAGGTTCGTTTGGTGGAGACTCGGAGGCGGGCCTTCTCTGTAGCTGCTCCTGGGCTGTAGAATGCACTCTCTGCAGAAATCCGCAATCTTAACTCTTCATTGACCTTCAGGAGAGCCCTTAAAACCTATCTGTTTAGCCAGGCCTTCCAGGGTTTTTAATTAGTTTTAATTGTTTTAATACTGTAACCTCGTCTTCAGGGTTTTAATTGATCTGATTGTTTAATTGTTTTTTATGATGTTTTAATTGTTAATTGATGTTTATATTTATATTTCTGTTTTACTTGTTATTGTTTTTAATGGTTTCTGATTTAATTGTAAAACGCCCTGAGCCATCTTGGAAGGGCGGTATAAAAATCAATCAATCAATCAAATAAATAAATAAATGATTATTATTAAGCAGTGAACAGTCAAGAAGTCCACATCTAATATGTACATTACTAAAACAATGTGACTAGTTGATGCCCATGACAATACTGTAGTTACAATAATCTTACTCATTTGAAGGATCAGTGAAGGATCAGACTGTCCATAATTTGTCAGATTAAAATGTGACTATTCAAGAGTGAAAGATCCATTTGTAAATTTTGTGACAAGAAACGTCCCCAACGCTTTCTGTAATTCTGAACCACAGAGCTTGTGGCAACAGGTCAATACACTGCTGCCCCTTTTAAATCAATGGTTCACCTCTCCCTTTTTATTTTTCTTCCCATTCTGCGTCCTTCCTTTCTCCTTTGTTTTAACCAACCCACTTACTCCTTTTTTACCCTTATTTGTTTACCATAAGAGTGCTTTCCTTCCCTCAGTTTCTTCATGTGTTTGCCACCATACTAAAAAAGACCCCAGTAAAGTATTATGAGAAGTGGAAAACCTCAATGGAACTCATGCTTAAGACCAATTATTATTATTATCCATTTATCTATATTGCACAAACTATGCACATGGTGCTTTACAAAAATGGAAAGACAGTCTCTGCCCTGAAGGGTTTACAGGGCATGGCTAGGGGGACCTCAGCGGTGAGCTGTTCCTGGGGCACCGCTAGCCTCCCTCGGTGCCTGGTTGTGGTGTCCGAAGTTCTGGGGAGCAGCTGGAACATTTTATTTGCTCAAGGAACACTTTGCTCTCATGAGCAGCTTCTCTTCCTCTGTCTCTCTTCCCTGCCAGCATCCTACTGACCATCCATCCAATGGGGAAGCCAGAGGGGAGGTTCTGCTTCAGTGGCAGGTTGCAGAGCCACATGATGCAGGAGCATGGAGAGGTGGGACCAGCAGTTGCACTTCCTTCCTTCATGGGGTGGCGGCAGGGAGAAGATAGAAGTTCGCTAACTTTGCTCAGTTAGCAATTACCCCTGCTAAAAGGCACCTTTTAAAGTAGTGAATCTCTTCCCTTTATGATGTGGAGAGCAACTGGCCCTACCCAACCCCAGCACAGCATTCCTTTAATGGATGACGCTAGTTTTACCTTGCATTTCCTTTTAGATTGTGAGCCCTTTGGGGACAGGGGAGCATCTTCTTATTTTTTTCTTTAAAACCACTGTGAAACCTTCTATTGAAATGTTTTTAGTGGTAGAGAACAAGTGAATTGGGAGACTGTGCAAGCACCGCTGCACCAACATGCAAAGAAGCAGCTAGCTGGTTGCTCTGCCTCGAGCCAAGAGGTGACGTTGCTGACCTGGCTGGGAGAACAGGCTGGGTGACCTATGGGGGAGGAGGGCAGAGGACTGTGTGTGTGGCAGACCTAATCCGAAAATGAATTTATGGTTAAGAAGCAGGGGCCTTGAGAGCGCTGCACCTAGACAGCAAACTGAGCAGACATACAGCTCACCTGGTCATCAGCTTCACAGTGGTGAGCTGTGTTCAGGGCGCAGGAAATCCACTAGTCGACTTGTCTGTGATAAATGAAAAATGATGTCCGACAAGCAAAATATCCTGACGAGTAATGTAGCAACATCACTCAACGAGTAAAAAGCTTTTGTGTGGTTGGTGAACAGAGCCAACATTTCTTGACCTCTGGCTGTATTTATTCTCAAATTATCCAATTTTCAACTAAATATCCACATATAATACCAACATATGCAAATTTTATGCAAAGTGGAAACTTTTTGGTGAAAAGCATCCTCTGTTTCCACTTTTTTTGGTGATGGATATCGACTTTTTTCACCATCTGGACCTTGCAACCCTACTGATATCTATGTATAATTGGTAGATCAGATAGGTAAGCAGATGTGTAGTTTGGTAGACTGTGGACAAACAGGCTGCGGCAGGTCCAGTGCTTTACAGGAAACCTCACCCAATCCTTTTTCAAATCAGGATTGGGAATAATGTAGTAGGACCCAGTGATGGAAAACACGAGTGTCAGGGAAAGTTGGGATAAGTTGTTTGGGAAGGGAGGAGTTGTGGGAGAAGCTGATGCAAGAGCAAGTGTGAAAGCCAATGCTTCAGTGCATGCTGGCTCCCATGGTTAACAGAGAGTGGTGATTCATCACCAGTTTGTGCCGTTCAGAGGTCTAGCTCCTCACAGTGAAACAGGAGTTCCCTGGGGAGGGGGTGCAAATGTACCCAGTTTGTTCTGAGATGGTTCATCCCCTGCAGTTCCGATTGGCTGCTGCTTCATCACCCAAAATGGATTACACACACACACACCCGCCAAACTAAAGCAAAATGAACCATAGAAAGACTGGCTGATAGAAAGACACTATGGGGTAAGATGACAGGACTATAGGGTGGTGTTCAAGATGCACCAGGTTTCAAAGCAGGATGGTGGGTTTTGGAAGGAATCAGATGCTGGGGAAATGGGAGGGCAATGGATGAACACAGACTCCTGCAGCAGCTGAAACAAATAGCAGGACTTATTTGACAGAGGCAAGGAAATAAAGGGAGGGGCAACATCAGAAGAAACAAATGATTTTTCTAAACTTAAGGCAATGCTAAATCTGGTTTATTTTTTGAAGAACTACAATCAGTAGGGAAGGGGGTGCCCAGCACATTTCGAGGTAAGCCTTTCTTGGGAGCAATACTCCTATTTTTAGCTCTGACGAAAGCTCTCTTAGCTTTTTCCAGAATATATAGACAGCCATGCTGGCCCGGCCAAGTCAATTTTCATGAGGAAGCTGCTGTCTGAAGCTTACCATCTGCCTATGTAGAGTCTCTTTCTACACTACAGTTTTATATTGTTCTTCATTTATCTTTTTAACTGTCATGATTTCCCCCACAGAGTTCTGGGATTGTAGTTTGGGTGGGGAGGCACATTACGAAGAATTCGCTGAGGTAATTCACAGAATCAAGAACTGTGTTCTACCCAGGTTTGGGAGCTGTGTGTGCTCCCAATTTCCAGTTGTGTGGAAGCAAGGTAGGAGGAGAACCTGGGTAGCTTTTCCTCCTCCCTTGCTTCCACACAATCACTTCTTCCCAGGTTTCTTTCCTACCTTGCTTCCACACAACCGAAATTGGGAGCACACACAGTTCCCAAACCTGGGTAGAACATAGTTTTTGACTGTGTGAATGACCTCACTATTAGAGATCCCTAGCTATCCCTCACCCCACCCTCAAAGAACAATTCCTAGGGTTCTCCTGGATGAAACTATTAAATTTATAGTATATAAATTTATAATAAATATATTCCCCAAGTGCTTCTCCATATTTGAAACTTGAATGGTCTTTGAGCCTCTCTCTCACTGTTTATATTAGTGTTTGACGACTGTTAATGCTGAAGATAAAGAGCAGGAGAGGATTTGTAATGTGGATTAGCATTCTGTCCAGTGTACATTTTACAATGACATTACAAACCAATTGAAGTAAAAGCCACTTTGAGGCTCACACTTGAGAATGCCCTAGGTTTATGCTGTGCTTCGCAATGGAATTACTACTAATCTCAACTATCAATGTACAGAGGGTTGCTTGGGATGTTACTTATTCATTTAAAACCTAAATAATACAAATGCATGGCAACAAAGTCACTCTGAACTGTGTTATATAATCATATGGCTGCAAATCCCTGCCCCAAGAGGCTCACAATCTCAAAGTCTCTTTAGGACAGGGGACTCCTTGTCTCTCATTGATTGACTGATTGCTGTGAAAACCATTTTGATAACATTTTTGTTTGTTGAAAAGTGATACTGTATATACTTAACAGCAATAAAACACTGACATAAAGGAGATAAAGGGTAAACAGAGAAGAATATGTGGTCATTTTATGTAAATTTACTAAAGAGTAGTTACATCAGAGTATAAGGACATTTTTATATTCATGTTAAAATCCCACAATACATTTCAAGCCTGATTTCTTTCTTGTCAATCATGGGCTTATAAATTCAGGGTCAAGCTTAGTCGCCTGATCTCCCCCTGCCCAATCTTCCCCCAAGGCTTTTCCCCCTGCTCCTGTTCTATATGAAGGGTACCGCTCTTCCCTCTTCCCACTCCAACAGGCCTCCCCTGCTCCCCTCAACTCCCAGATTCCTCCTAGCTCTGACTGTGCCACTCCCCGAAACCTCACCTTACAGAGACTCACCTCCACACTTATTCTTCTGTTCTGCCCCTTTCCCTGGGCTTTTGAAAAGCCAGAGGTGGAAGAGCACAGGAAGCTGATGGTGGTTGGTGCCTCTCTACCAGGGCGCTTTCCAAATCACATTTGAAACGTAAATAACAGGGGGAGCACTCTCATGGAAACTAACAACCCGAAAAAACAGCAACCTTTTAACACCAGATACACATCATAGCACTATATTGCAGTGATTAAATTCGAAACAAGGCATCAGAAATGTGAACGGCACCCTGCAGTCAGCATAGGGACTATGGTGTTACAACACGGGAAGTGTGGAAGCACACTTCCAAGATCTGCTGTGACCCCTTTGCAGGGTGTAAGATGGAAAGCACCTGGGTGAGGTAGTGGCTCAGCCAATGCAGTCAGAGACAGTAATTACTGTTGGGCAGTCACTGGCTTGGCCAACCTTCTTCCTGAAGCACCTGCCTCATTGGCAAGCCAGCCATTTTCAGGGAAGTTCAAGGCTCTGGGGAACAGAAGAGGAAATTGGCTGGATGGACCAGATATAAACCAAGGAGCTGGTCTTGGGCTGAGAAGAGGGAAGCCAAGTTTCATAAGGAGATGAAGCCTGAAAGTCAATTCATACTTATTTTTTTAGTAGTTTGCCTTTAGTGGAGTTTCCCCTGCTGTTTTAGTATGGCAAAAATGGCACTGAGTGCTCCAAAGTGGGCTGAGAAGGTCACAATTAATCCACCCTAACCTGGAAAATGTTTGAAAACTGGGATGAGCCAGGATGTGATCTCCACAGATGTCTGTCAGAGCAATCCCAAGTCTTCCTTACCATGTCAAAATGGTGGAGAAATATCAACTTGTGGGGAGTTCATTGCATCAAAATGCAGCTAATTTGGCCCTGGCTTTTAGGGAAAGTTATGGGACTGAAGACTGGAGGTAATGTTGCAAGTTTAGATAGCAGCAGGCGCTTCCATACTAGTTTTCCACACACCTCTGGTACTGATCCCTTTCACTCACACATTTATTCCTAGAATTCCCAACTGTTGCATTGTTTTCCCCATTGTTGTCCAATTTAAGGTGCTAGTTTGGAACAACTTATAGTTCCCACTGCAAAATCCTTTGAGCTGTGAGTTGAGTGATGAAAATAACAGTTTGGAAATGTATGTTCTCAAACATTCTTAGATCCTTAGAATGTTCCCTGAAATTAGATCTTGTTGGGATGTATTTGCATCCGCCTCCGGATATGGTTCTCCTCTCCCCACCCCACCAGTAATCTAATGGAGTCTCATGGTGGGGCCAGCATGCAATGAGACTCTAGTAGACCATAAACTCCTGTCACAGAGGCATGACCCTGTCTGGTCCCCAGAACTGAGGTGATGACAGTCCTTCGCTCAGCAAGGAACATCTTGGGTAGAAGGTTACAGTGTCTTCAAAGTCTGCAGCTTCCCTTCTCCAAACTCTTGACTTCTGGACCAGCACGAGGGAGCAGCTGAATTCCCTGAGCACAGCACATAGCTCTGCCCAACCTCTATGGGGCCTGGAGTCCTAGCCAACTTTTCCCTGTAGAATAGAGAGGCCCTAGGGCAAGGGCCAAGCCTGCTTCCCCAACCTGCCAGCATGGCACTCCCAGGGCATGGCCTTCGTATAGGCAAAGTGCCCAACCCCTGCTGGTAGGCCAGCTGGCCTTGCCCCATTATGCAAATCCTACAACACCATGTGGGAGGGGCTAGGAGAAACCCCTCTAGTCGCAGCTCTTTTCACACTGCGTACCTATCTAATATGAGATGGTGCTTAGATGATATCTGTCATGATCAGCTCATAACTCTCTGTGCAGCAGGAACTTCAAACAGCATTTTTAAAATCCTTGGGCCAGGTTGATAATGGAAATCCCTAGCAAGGGAAATTCCAATACACATACTGTACATCATTGCTCGCTGTCAGGACTGAAGGCCACAGTGACCTGAAGGATGTCAGGAGAGGATTCTGGGAATTCTGAAAAACAGGTGATCCTGGAGAGTCAATCCTACAGCACTGCCAGCTATATAGACCTCTATTGGCTGCACTCTCTAGCCTGATTCAGACATCATGCTATCTCCAACACTATTACACAAAATGCCTGTACAGCACTATATACTCATACATGTGTTTGCGTGAATGACTGTACCTGTGCTCATTTTAAAAGTGAATCTGGATACAGGCCCTTCAAATGCATGGTACAGATAGGAAGTGTACTTCTGTACCCGCATTCAACATAACATGTGAATGACTACTTGTGTACAGATCTGTACCTGTGAATACTGTACACTCATTGTACCAGTGTTGAACAAAACATGTGAATGGGCCTTCTTAAACTGGGCAGTTTATCACTAAGAGAAGCTTGCCTGCTGAACTGACTGATTGACTGACCTACCAATTGCTCCCTATGCTTGAGGTACTTGTAGCCTCTCAAGCTGGGATGGTGGTGGTGGTGATCCTTGCTGGTACTTGGACTGTAGTGTCTGATATTATATTTACAAGCCTCTGTTCCCCAACCAGACTACCATGTAACACCAGTCAAGTTCCAAGTCTGACAAGCCTCAAAATGAGTTTTTCTGAACATTTATTAGTCTGTATTCCTAATGCACAGTGTATTTCCTCTCTTGATGCAGTACCATAAGGATTTCCAGAGAGGTGACGTTACCACAGTGGGGGGGGGGAGCCATGTGAATACTCAGTCTTTGACAACTATTTCAACTCCCCATCCTTGTCTTCTAGTTTACTGTGAAGGTATTTCACTCTTTTGGTGCATGAAATCCTTACTTCTATAGCAGGAAATATTTGAATAAGGAGGCACTAGTTACTCTTTGAGTTATCTATTTGATGTTACTCTTGGCCTACCAGGGGGAAAGCCTCAAATGCCACTTTAAGATACCTTAACTGCTCCTTCACTCTCATCACTATGGGAAAAATCTATTTTTCTTGTGAGAGTGAAGAGATTGGAGATGGGGAGGAGTGTGTGTGTGTGTGTGTGTGTGTGTGTGTGTGTGTGTGTGTAGTTCCCAGCTTTTTCCAAATCAAGGCTGAATTCCCCTCTCCATGTGGGAGCCAGGCTGAGACTCCCTCTGACCTGAATGGGGTTTTTGTGTCCCCACACATGACAGGAAAGAATCCCCTTTGCTCACCTCCACTGTGTGCCCGACCCCTTCTGTCTGGCCCACCGCCCTCATTCGCTCTCTGCTCCCCTGATGTTGCTAATCCTCCATCTCAGACAGCTGCCTCAAAGCCCATTGTTTCAGGTTCATGGGCTTTGAAAAGGCCAGGATTCCCTGAGCTGTTGTAGGCTGCAGCACTGGATTCAAGGTGGTCCCGCCACACTACTCGGGGCTGTGGAAGATGGGAAAGGGGACAACATGCATTTAGTACAATCTTGACTCCCCCAAACATCCTCACACACCATCTGCTGCACCCACACACTCCCAAATATTGTCTCTTAACAAGTTCAGTGTACCAGATTCCAGTGGTTTTTTTTAACTACCTTTCTAATAATAAAACCTGGACCTATTTGGATGATGAAATACCAGCTCTTCTGCTCTGGCAGTAAACTGAAAAAATATACAAATTTATCATACGTAAGGCTGAAGACAGAGAATCGCTTTAAGAGAGTTTAGAGTTATTTAAGAGAGGCATAACCTCCCATGGAGTACACATAGATTTCCTTTGTCCCATGTTTACCCCTGGTCTAACTGATTTTAGAAACAATATTAAAACCTGCAAAACATGGATAGATAAAAATCCATGATTTAAAATTTTAAAATCAGATTTTAAATTTTTTAACTAGATTTTAAATATATATATTTAATATAAATAACCTAGCTAAAATTAAACTGTATGTAAAACCTACACTTACAATCTCTTAAAACGGAATCAATGGTCAAACACATTGTGTTAAAGGTCAATTTTCTATGTAAACAAATAAACCATGGGAAAAATATCTTTTTGAGGTCAAGCATTCCAAATATCGTACAATAGGTCATATTCTTTACTGTTGTTGTGGCCTAATACTGGAGAGTCATCACATGCATTAGGACCCATCTCCTCACTCCAATAGGTGCTTTCTAGATATCTAGGGCAGGATCTGAGCGGCCATTGGCAAACTGCCTTCCATGGGCCCCTGCCTCCTGCCTGAAGAAGCCAAATGAGAAAGCCACCATCCATGGACACAGAGGAAATCTCAAGAATCAACAGTAGACACTTCTAGGGATTTTAAGGATGGTTTTTATGGTTTTTAATAGTTTTAACATTTTTAAAAATTTTAAATTGTTGTAATGTTTTAAACTTTTTATTTGTTGTTTTTATTGTATTGTTATAAACCACCCAGAGACTTGCGTTTTGGGGTAGTATACAAATATGTTAAGCAAACAAACAAAAATAGGGGCCCTGAGTCCTTGGCAGTTGCCTACGAATGCTGATACCCAACACCACCTCTGTGTATATCAATGGGGGGGACCATCCACTGTGCTCACCTGGCTATCATATATACCTGCTTTTATGCACTTTAACTACTTGAGTTTCTCAGTTCTCAAATTATGACTATGTACTCTGTATAAACAAACATGGACATTTCCTTTTCCTCTGACAAAAACAAACTTCTTTGTCCAGTAACTATCAGCCCCTGATCCTGTCATAAATTATGAGCAAGGTTATCAAATAAGCAGGTATGATGGCATTGGGTGGACTGGATGGGGTAAAGGACTGTGGAAGCCAAGAAAAGGTAGCACAGAATGAGATGCAAGGTCCAGCGAGATGCAATGGTAGCGGACACATTTGTTACAACAACCAAGTCTACCCCATAAAGTGGGTCTGATATCTAGAGCAAAAGAAGTATGCAGGTGTATGCTAAGCCCTCACTCCACCTACAGCTTCCTCCTCAAAGTCTGACCCCTATCCTCCCCCCTCACCCCCACCCGGTGTTTTTCTCCTCAGCTGAGTTTCAGTGAAATGAATGGGAAGCAGGAAGAAGGAGCTTCTGGGAAGCAGGTGCTCCACTCAGCACATACCCCCTTTGCACTAAAAATCTGGACTCCCATTCCTGGCTATATACATGGGGGTCTGGATTTAAAAACAAATGAGTCACTTTCATGCCCAGCTTGGCTCTAATACAAATACTTCACAGTGGCTGTCCTGTGATGAGTCTTTAATAGCTGTGAGTTACTGCTACTAAGTTTGGACAAGACCTGACCTTCCAGGCCTTCTTCGGTCTGAGGCCAAAGTCTGGCTCAGCAAGCCCTGTGGCTAGACTGGGATAGGGCAAAGTTTGGCTGTGATGCCCTGATCTTCTCTGACCTAAAAAAGACTGCCTACCATCTTTCCCATTGAAAACAAAAACAAAAAACCAACCTTATTGATATTATAACTTGTTAGTTTAGCATCCATTATACCCACTGCACAATGCACCTAATTTTAAAACTAAAGCACAGTATAAAGGTACAGGGGACTACAAGTTGCAACTTGTTAGTGAAACACTCTCCAGCCTGTTGCTAAGGAAGACAGCAGCAGCCAACATCCAGACTAATGATGTGCTGGTGCTGGTAATGCCTCACATACACTAGAGGAAAGGAACGATTTTCATGAATGTGGATTGTGAACCAACCCTCAGGCATTCCCCTCAATATACTTTGAGCAGGAGATTATAATCAAAGTGAATGGGTGAAGGTGGGGCCAGGATTCAGCGGTGTTAGGAGACCACCGCCAGGAAATATGCACAACAACAACGCCACATCTGGAATAATAGGTGTTTCAGGTGGCCAGGGCAGTCGAGTACAACGTGGAAAACGCGTACCACCTGTGCCTGGTCTATTCTGAGCTCTTTTCTGGCCACATTTCTATTATGGGAATCTGAAGCCTCCTTTCTAACCATAAGCCAAGGCATTTCCTGGAACCAGGCAAGGCAGCCATCGCCTTGATAGGTGGTCCTGGGGCCACAGTTCGGGTGGATGCCCTGGACTGCCAATGTGTTTGTTTTGGCACTCGCCACAAAACCTTACACATTTCCCTTGTAAAGTGGCTGCAGGAATTTGTATACGGTATTGAAAGTGCATGTGTGTGGATGTAAAAACATGTGGGATTAATAAATCAGTCAGATTCACCTGCTGGGCCTCCTTTCCTAGGCACCAAACAGAAGCTGTGCATGGGTACCATCCTTCTCTAAAATAGCAGAAGACCCCCCAATATATCATTGTTAGGGCCCTAAGCTTTAAGTCTAAGTGGTATGTTAATCAACTAAAGAGAGCTGTTACTTGCATGTGGGCTTTCTGAAGGCATCTGGTTGGTCACTGTCAGAAACAAGATGCTTGATTAGATGGAACCCTTTGCTCTTGTATTGGCCTCATCATGTAAAGTTTTAAATAATCATCAGGGGCCAATTTTAATCCACGAGGCTGAGAATTATGGAACACTGATTTTTTAATACAATGTATTAAAAAAGTATTCTTGGGGCTAATTTGACCCTGGTATGTCACTATAATGGGAAATGAAACAGAAAATATTAAAAGGTGCTTTCCCTTCCCTTCTTAAAAAAAAGAAAAAGTGGCAGCCTTTGTTAGTTAAATTGTAAGCATTTTCATACTGCTTTTAGTGTCTCAAAAAGGAACCTACACTGAGGTTTTGACACTATGCCAGGACTTGATAAATATTCTTTGGATCTAGGAGCTGCGCAAAAATTTGTACCCAGACAATGGGCATTTGACAAAATTACCAGACTCAGTGGTGGATATTCTGTAGGGGGAGAGTAAATGTTATTTTCTTTATCCCCTTTATAAGGAACGTAGTTAGAACAGTATGAGACAAATAAGGCCTGCACTATGCAAATATATTTAACATTTAATTAAAATCAGTTTAGTAGCAGGCGATTAATAAACTAAATATTCTTTAATTAGCTGAGAACCCTAAACATTATATCCTTCATCTATTTAGTAAAAACTGGCCTATTTTCCCTCTTTGGTGTGGAGTGGAGTATGTAGCATTTGAGTCTAACGACTGGATTTCAGACTCCGAACTGAGCTCTTTGGTATGGCTGGCTCAACCATATTTGTTTGTTTGTTTGTTTGTTTGTTTAACACATTTTTATACCGCCCAAAACATTCGTCTCTAGGCAGTTTACAATTAAAATAATTTAAAACATTAAATCAATTAAAAATTAAAATCATTTAAACATTAAAATCATTTAAAGCCAACATTAAAAATTAAAACCATAAATCTAATTAAAAGCCTGAGTGAATAAATGTGTCTTCAATGCCTTTTTAAAAGTTGCCAGAGATGGGGAGGCGCTTATTTCAACAGGGAGTGCATTCGAAGGTCCAGGGGCAGCAACAGAGAAGGCCCGTTCCCGAGTAACTGCCAAACGGGTTGGCAGCAACCGCAGACAAACCTCTCCAGATGGTTGACAGACTAGTATTGACTAGGGCCTACAGCAACCATATTAGAATTGGTTTTTGCTCTGCATTTCCTGGAAGTTTTTCACACGAGACTTTTAAAGCCTTTTAACTCGCATCTCCTCCAGAATGGAGGGGGTGCATTCACATTTCGGCCAGATTTACCCCGAAGTCTCTGCGAGTTATCGGGGAGCAGCTCACACACAATTTGAGTTTTTCACTGCATGTTAGAGTGTAGCCTGATTTATACACAGGGTAAAAAAATCCATTATTTGCGTCAGGTTTTTTGGGGACAACTTTAAGTTCGCAGTAAAGCTTCCCAGTAAACTCGTGGTTACAGGTTACACACACAGGTTACACACACCTTCTGTGTGTAAAAGTCCCCGGTAAGTTTTGCTCTAAGTAAGCCAAAACACTGGATGTTTTTGACCACTGCTTGTTTACAACTGAGGATGCCACTATGAAGAGATGCTGAATCACAAGAATTGGTCTGAGGCGGATATAGTAGTTTCAATATATGTAAGTGTGAATTAGTAAAGTGTGAGTTTGTGAAGTATCCTTTTTATGAGATCCAGTTGTCATCTCTTCTGAATCCAATCCAGGGTGACCTCTCTAGGGAAAGGTCACAGCTATTCATTTGGTAACTGCGGACAATCCTGACTAAGACTGAATTTTAAATATTAATAATGTATTTGTATCTCAACCAGATTTAATTATCTTCTTTGATTTGTTTGCTTCATTATCTGTAGCTATTTGCATTGCTTTACTGCTTGTTAATTTGCTAAGTGAGATCTTTCAGTTTCAAATCCAGTTACTAGCTTTATGGGTCTCTTGGAGGATTCATATTCACTGATAAGAACTGCATTTGTCATAAGTTTTAAATAAGTATCTTAACGTCACCACCTCTGCAATCATTGGTCAGCATCCTGAGTGAGCATGTGCCTGCACAATGAAAAGAGCTGCAGAGAGCTTTTTGAGCTCCACAATGCCAACTGTGTGGGGGCAGCGGGGAGCAATTTTTGCCAACCTCTCCTTCCCTTGGAAGTGCCATGCACCACCTGAAAATGTATCTGAAGGCACTTCTGGGGAAAGGAGAGGTCAGCAAAAACTGCCCCCTTCCTTGCACAATCGGAACTGCGGCGCTCAGGAAACTCCACAGCAGAGATGCTGCATCTCTGTATAGGTGATTTTGGAGCCTGGACCTAAAGGCCTTTGGAAACCCCCCCCCCCCCACACACACACACAATCCACACACACCATGACACACGCAGTATTTTTAACACATGTGTTCTTGGGGCACAAACAGCAACTGAATTCACAAGAATGGAAGACTATAAAACAGGTATATTTATGCAAATATGCATTAGCAGAAACATTTCAACATGCCACTTAACATATCCTCATCCAACATATTTCTTTCCCCACTCCCCCTTCTGTCTCTAAAGCAGAGGTCACAGTTGGCCACCCGGCACAGTGGCGCGTCAGCACCACCCTGGACAGACTAAGGAGGATTGGGGGGGCCCCAGGGTGTGTGTGGAGGCCCTGGACTTTGGCCCCGAAGTCCAGGGGTAAGAGCACCTCTGCATAGACACATGCTGTAGAGCTCTGGGGTGGCTGCTATGATGGCACTAGTACCAAGGGCTTGAACCCATAGGAGGAAACCTTCATTAAGGGCTTTGGGACCCCCTTTAACACTACACAGCCTCCTAAGATGACACAATTTGCAGTGGCAAGTCTGGATTTGTATGCTACTTCCAACATGACTTGTTCCTCCTCATATGAACTGAAAGTAAGCCCCCAAAGCTTCTGTAGTATTGCAGGAGTCACAGTTTAACTCAAGGGTGTCAGAAAACCTTGCTATATTACTTTTATTTTGTTATCTAGAATATGATGACAAAATTATAACCAGAAAAAAATTCAACGAAAAATTCTCCACACAGTTTATATGGCAAAAGGAATTAGAGGATGGCTCCCTCTCCCAAAGGGATGCACACAGTGTAAAAGAACCAAAAGACAGCCACCAGCAACAGCCGATGGGAGGGAAACTATATTGGTCTGAACAGTTCCTAAATACAAGAGAATCAACACTTTGAAGGGTGCCTCTATGCATTCTTTGTGGCAAATAGATTACTGGCTTTCTTACTTTGATACTAGATCTAATTATTCTGCAGGTATATTGTTTTGAAGCTCTGAATATTATAGCATTTCAGAGCCACATTGGGGGAGAGAAAGGCAGACAAAACAGGAAGGATCAGCCATGGCTGTTGATTTTCCCATTTCATGGGGAAATTTAAAAGGTCTCCAGGTTGGATCTGTTAATACAATGCACCAAAGATGTGGTCCTACATGTGCTGTGAAAGTCTGAAGAGAAGAACTTGCAAGTCCTTTGGGATGCTCCTGACCAGTTCTAGAATGTGCACAAAAATAGAATTCAAACAGGAGGCTGATAGGATAGAAGTGCAGGTCCTTGGAGATCATGAGCTGGGCTGGGCAAGGGATGAAAGTAGCAGAAATCTGGTGGAGAGCCAAGGAAGGGAAAGGAAGCAGCAACACTGGAGAATGTGCATCCCTGAAGGAGGATTTTAGGCAGGGAGGAGCAGCAACAGCAGCAGTGCTGCACAGATTTTGGTGATGGCAGAGCACAATGAGGAGGGAAATTGTAACTCAGCAGCAGAAACATGGAGTTGTTGCTGGATTTAAAGATATTGCTAAGCATGGGTTAAGCTTACCAGCTTTCACCCCTCCACAGGCTTGGCCCTACCCCTAGGTGGGGTGAGATGGTCTGCCTCAGGTGGTAGTTTTTACAGAACTATTTAAAGGACAAAAAAATGTCAATTGTTTCATTTATTATTAGATTTTTACTGCAATGGAGAAGAGAGGTGCGATCTGCATTTTCTCCCCAAGGAAGGCACCAAGAAAGATATCCTGAGATATGATCACTGCTTCTTCCCCAGCCTTGATTTCTAAAGGGCTAATGCAAGTTTTCAGCATTTGAAGGGGACCACATTAGAATGTAGCTATTATGTGCTATGTACCATATATTAGCAAATTGTAGTTTGGCATCTGCCAGACTACATTGTATAATTGTATAAATATATTCACTGTACAATTGAAACCAATTACATAAGTAACATGCGGCTAAAACTTGCAGTTGCACTGCAGCTCTCTGGCTCAAGGTGCATTTCTAATGTGGTGCTCAGTGATGAACATGTTGCCCATAGTCACGGACTACCTGCTCCTTATGCATTATGTGTGACACTATGCCATTTCTCCAAGGAGCACAGATTGGCTTCTGTATGGTTCCCAACTGGTTCCCCATCCAGAGAGCTTATAGGACCCAGGCTTTCTTAGCTTCAGCAGTAGAACTAAATAATGTGCCTTTAGACCCATCTCTGGGCAACTAAAGCTATTCCACGAGAACACGAAGAGATTCAGTCGCCTCCAAATAATCTTGCTTATAAACCAAGAAATAATGTATACGAAAGATTACTTTTGCAATAACGCACATTCAACTACAGTGCACACTATTTATTCCACACATAATTATGAGGTGTTGGCAGATGAATAAGCATTTTCGATAGACAACATTGACTAAGGCAGGATTGCACACAAATACTTAGCTGTCATTTCAGTCTGTTGAGTCAGGTGCTCAGTTACAGCTTCAGTTTCCTTAAGACTGCCTTTGTTAATATAAAAAGTATACCCTCGGTATCCATATGATGGCCTAACAAAAATGCAAATTGCAGGTTCCATACTCAGCAAATAAAGCAGAGGTAGTGAATTAAGAACAAGAAGAAAAATAACTTAAATATGACAGCTAAATATTGCCACACCCCATCTCCGCACCGCCTTTTGGGCCTATCCTTTGCAAACTCTGTTCCTGAAGTTTGAAGACCGGGCATGAATTTTGCATAATGTGAATCTGAGGAGGTGTTTTTTGGGGTTGTTTTTTTTTTAAAAAAAAACCACTGATTTAATGCAAATATTTGTTTCAGCCCAGAAGGGATCTCAAAAGGACAAGCAGTCCCATGGTCAGGCTAATTAAACCCAACCCATTACTGGAAGATCTTTATCCAGCCCAGATTTAACACTCCTGTTAATGAGCATGTTGTACCCTGTCTTGACAACGAATTCTCAACTTTCAACCTAGATCCACCCAACATCATATTTCACCCAGCACTGCACTACCAGTGTGCCACTCTGCTTCTTCACTGACTAAATGAAAGGACACCACCATTTTTGATCACATAACAGGGGAACAATCAACATGTTTTGAAGCGTGACGGCCTTTGAAACAGCTCAGCGAGTTTTCAAGGCAGTCACTGCCCACTCACTGTACAGGGGCTTTACACAGCCTCAGCTGGGTTGCAGTATATGCTATAATGGTGTGTTTGGCAATGCAAATACGACCTTCATTCTTCTAAAAGGGCCAACAAGATGTGCCCCAATTGAAAATGGGTGGAAAAGTGGAGGAAAAATTGTAATGTGCTTAGGTAACATTGGCAAGTTGAAGCTGTCTGATCAAGGCAGACAGACCTATCAGGTGTTTCTCATTCAGGTTGCACATTTAAACTGGCTTTCCAGATGATATATTCAAATACTAATTCAATGGCACCTTGACACTCAAATGCAACTCAAGCAAACAAGCCAAACGAATCAGTACTTTCCTGTAAGATGAATTCTGAGCAAGGAAAGAAACAAATCCTTCCTAAATGAACTAATAGTCTGACTCAGAAAAAGGCAGTTTCCTATGTGCAAAATCCCTTCCCCATTACCTGGCTGCAGTAACTTTGCCCCTGCTTGGCTAGCTGCCTGAATGGGTTCCTCCCTCTTTCTCTTACCCCTGTACCTTGTTTCTGCATGAAAAGAGAGTAAGAGAGAAACCCATCCAGGCGGCTAGCAAAGCAGTGGCCAGTACAGCAGCTGGAAAATGGTGAAGCATGGTGCGTGCCAGGAAGGTGGGCTGGCCGCTGACACTGGCATCATGGTTGGGGGCTGGGTGGGCACGGAACAGAAGGTGGGGACAGCAAAGAGCTGGTGAGTGGCAGGCAAGTGGGGCAACCCCTGCAGATGGTGGGGGCAGGACAAGACCTTCCACCCCAGGATGTAGGCACCACTAGTGTTCTCTCTAAGGCATGCGCACATGCGCGCACTCACAAGTTTTTTGATGTCCGCTCAGGGGCGGAGCCACCATTGGGCCAACGGGTTCAAAGAACCCGGGCCGGTGGCCAATCAGGGGGCGGCCCCGACACGCCCCCCGCATTTGACGTCAGACGCGGGGGTGGTAGTTAAGCTCCCGAGAGGGGGCTGTGCGGCCCCTTCAGCAGTTAAAGACAGCAAGCAGCAGCAACTCCCAAACAGAGCCTCAAGGCTCCGTTTGGGAGCCAGACTACGCCCCCCACGTCTGACGTCAGATGCAGGGGCATGGCTATCCCCTGCGTCTAATGTCAGATGCAAGGGATGGGGCTATCGGGGCGCCCGCCATGGCCGCACACGGGCCGCCGGCGGGCTGGCTATGCCCCTGTGTCCGCTCAGTTAATTTTAGACCCCGCTCAAGTCGAATCAGGAATGCCCTTTCTGAATGCATGTGCACACACACTTCCTTGATACTGCCGCCCAGAACAAATTTCATTCTGCACACAGATGAAAAATATTAGCAAGAACACTGCTCACCACCTGAGGCCATCGCCTCACCTTGCCTCATAGATGACTGCCCCCATCAGCAAGGGACTAATTAATGAAATAATCATGTGCTTTAAAACTGCTAGTAGCCATGCTTCATCTCCTTCCTACAATCTTCTCATGAACTACTAAGATATGTACAGAACCCGTCATTAATTAGATAGATGCAGAAATGCTAACTGTTTATCTGGTTCACCATACTGTTGATGCTTTGTTCAACAGCATTCAGAATTCATGCCAGTTGACAAAATCCAAAGTTAAACTAACTCAGCATACCAATAAAAATAACATGTAGCACTTACATAGCATTTTTGAGTATTCAAAATATTCAAAGCACTTCCCATACATTATCTTGTTGTAAACCTGACAACAACCCTGTAAGACAGATCGGTATTATTACTACTCATGATGCAGATGGGGAGGGGAGTGAGAGATAGAGATAGATAGATAGAGAGAGGGAGTATACACACACACACACACATACCTAGAGGTCATTCACAGGGGCGGGCGGGAGCAGGGAAAGGCTGGCTTAACTCACCTTCCCAGATGATCCGCGTGGCATGCTTACAGTGCGGAACTCCGGAGGCTGGGACAACACATTCTGGCCTCCAGAGATCCCACAATGCACCGTGTGACATGTCTCTGTGTGTAATCAGGCTGGAAGCGGCCCGCACTTGCACATGAGCACCAAGCCCAGGTTACGGGAGCGCTCGCTCTCTTTACTTTGGCTAGCGGCCGGGCTGAAAAGCCAGGATAGGCAGTGCTGGCCTGCCAGGATTGGGCTCGATCCTGGTGGTTCTTACATGCAGCCCAACTCAAACTGGGCTTCCCTAGCCTGAGTTAGGCTGTGTGCCAGAATAGCCTTCTGATGAGTTTATGGCAGAGGTTAAGTTTGAATAGGGGACCTCCTGGTTCACAGCTCCGCCTCTTAGCCACTATGTTACATCAGCTCTGTAACATGAATCCCCACCAGGAAATTAGGGAGAATGGGCTATTTACTTCATCTTGTGGGGAAAGGGGAAGGGAGAAGCTGATGTAGAAAAAAATGTTTAAAAGCTCACACATTATATGCAAAAGCTTATTATACACACACACACACACACACACACACACACACACACTCTTCCCCCTTGGAACCCTTCAAACACTAAATCACACCCTTGCAGTCACACTAAAAACCAGTACCATCTAATGTTGCCATGGAGTGGAATCCCCACTTCACCTATAATAAATGTGCATTGGAATGGTTCAAACCCCCGACTCTGAGAACAACAAGGTGGCTAAAGATGTTAAGTGATCTCCCCGGCTCAGTACTTGGAATTAGAAGTTAATCATGACTGAGGAGGCTTGTTTTTTATTCAGTAAAGAGCAGCCAGATCAGGATCATGGCGTGGGCCCAGAAGGCGGGAGAGATCAACCCCCTGTTCCCACCACTGTCCCTTTCCAGATCATGCCTCCACCCCCAGTTGTTATTTCCCTTAGGAGATTCATTTCGAGGGCAAATAGGAGGTGTGTGTAGGGGGGGATCCCGAAGTGAGGGTACAACCCCCCTCACCCTACACCACAGTCCCTATCCACAAGGGGCCCTGAAGCAGAGGCGTATCTAGGGAAAATAGCGCCTAGGGCAAGCACTGAAATTGCGTCCCCTGTCCAAACATCTGACACCCATCTTTCAGATAACTTTACCATAATATCAGCTGAAAAATACAAGTCAAGCTCGCTAATCTTTTAATATTTCAAAAACTATTTAGCAGTGGACGTAGCCAGACCAAAAAATGCTGGAAAACTACACATTTCAGTATGCTGGGGCTCATGAAATACCCAAATACTATGTGGAGGTGTACTTGGAAAACTAAACAGAAGTGCATGTCTAATTCCCTACTATGTATTGTAGCATCACTATTACATAAGTTTTAAAAATAAATGGAGAATTTGGCTTTTCCCAGATACTCTGAAAATAATTAAAGGATATGCAGAGTAAACTGTGTCACTGCTTGGAATATATTCTAGTCTTTCAGAAAGATAGTTAAAATGAGAGAAAGAGAGCAAGAAACTCCCAGTGGGCCTTAATACTAAGGATTTCACACTGATTCAAAGACAAACTCACCATTAATAGCCATATTATTAAGACACCACATTTAACTCACTTATCATAAGAAGCAAAGTAAGAGCAAATGAATACAATCTTAGCTCATAAGCTTCAGCTCAGTATTCACAAGCCCTGATTCTCTGTACATAGTGCTAAACTGAATATGTGTACAGTGACTTATATTATATTAAAAAAAATTGTTTTTAAACCTTTAGCCCCTTTGGGGAGCTTCCTGTAGGCCGTGGGAGGGGGGTGTCTACAAAGGTTACCCCTCCCACCGCTGGCCTCTAGGGCCTCGCAGAGGCCATTTGAGCATGTGCAGTGGCCATTTTTAAAAATATTTTTTTAATGGCTGCTGAAAACAAAATGGCCACCGTGCATGCTCAAATGGCCTCTGCAAGGCCTGGCATGGCCTAGGGCCTCACAGAGGCCATTTGAGCATGTGCAGTGGCCATTTTGTTTTTGGTGGCCATTTTTTAAATAAAAATAATAATTTTAGGAATTTGCGCCCCCCTTCAAGTGGCGCCCAGGGCATGTGCCCTGCCTGCCCTACCCTAGACACGCCCCTGCCCTGAAGTTAACATCTTGGTACCCATAGGGCTAGGTCTACACCAGGGCTGCACAATTTCTGCCTATCTGCAGATGTTGTTCTATAACACCCATAATCCCAGACTACTGGTCACTGCAACCAGAGATGATGGGAGTTGTGGTCCAAAGACAGCTGGAGGACCAAAGTTCTGAAACCCTGGTCTACATAAATATGGGGATAAGGTGGCAGAATGGACTGAACCATCTCAGGCTACCGGTGGGGCATACCAATTTTGATTGATTACTCACATTAAAAAAAATTCCCTGCAAACAGGAAATTAGCATATCTGAGAGGAAGGATTCAGCAGCCCAGCCCTTTGCCTACTATGCCCATTTTCTAGCAGCAGGGGTTTATTAATGTCACAGAGTATAAAGAACAGTGATCACCTCTTTGCAGGCTGAAGTGGCTCAGTCTGTTCTCACACCTCAGAAGCCAGCCACCTCATTCTGCTGCCTGGTTAGAGCAGGCCTCACCAACCTGCACTGAGAAAGTGGGGAAGTATGCTGAAAGCATATTAAAGCACAAATTAGTCTCTGTTGGGTGATCTTCTTGAGTATATATCCCATTATAACATCATTCAGCAACCCCATCTTCATTTCTCACTACATGGTGGGGGAGAGCCAATTTCCCCTAATTCCATGACGGGGAGTACACCCCCTCCCCCACAAAGCAAACCTCTGTAAATTCCAAGGGGTGGGGAAAGGGAGTGTGGGGAAACAAACATGTTATCCCTAATGGCCCAAGTTGTTGCCTCACTTTGTTTTGTTTTGTTTCTAATGACCTAAGTCAAAGGAGGGGCAGGAATGCTGGTAAAGAAGCTCATTTTCTGCCCCTGTCCTTACAGTGATAGACAACAGGGATTAGGAGATTCAGTTAACAGGCTGACATTTTGTCTTGAAAGTGGAGAGGAGACAGACAAAACATCCACCTCCAGCGCCGCAAACACTGCTCCAAATACTCACAAGAGGGCTGGGCAAGGGTTGAGGGAACAAGGATCTCTTGGTGGTGGACTTTCTGCCACTTGCAAGCCACTCCAGACCTCCACTCACCCACATGCACCACTCCCCCGTGAATGCCACCCACCCAAAATGCATTGAATGGAAAGAAGCATTTAACTAGCAGGGATAATTTTCTTCCTGCCCATGCAATCGCCTCCCCTCTATATTTCACCTGTGGCGCTCCTACCTCTGGACTTCAGGGCCGAAGTCCAGGGCCTCCACACCCCCTGCACCCCGCCCCAATCCTCTTTAGTCTGTCCTGGGCGATGTGGTCGCTGCTGGCCCGCAATGTGCTGGGCAGCTGAGTGTGATTGTGACTTGTGCTGGGTGCTTTAGAGACAGAGCGGGGAGTGGAGAAAGAAATATGTCGGATGGGAATATGTTAAAGGCCTTTGCGGGGTGGCCTCCAAAGCCCTTTAGGGGTGGCCTTTAGGTCCAGGCTCCCAAATTACCTTGGTGCACCTCTGTATGCCACCCAAACTTCCAGCTCCCTGCATGCTTCCAGGCAGGCCAGCCACATCAGCCATGCCACACATACACACATGCTGTGCACAGGAGGACCCAAGCCGACTCTCCAGCAGTGGCTGCAGCTCTCTGGGACCCCAGTGACTGTCTGTGCACAGGACCAGCAGAGCAAGGCTGGAGCCAAAAGCTCAATGAGGAGTTGGAGTCCCAGCAAAGTCAGGCTTCAAACAGAGAGACCAAAGAGGAGCCAGGAGCCATTTCCTAGCACTCAGGCCAGCCCCAACCCAAAGCAGGTGCCTGAGCTGGCCTCCTCCTCTTCCCAAGTTAGCCAACTGGGAGGGAGCGACCTGAGCAGGCAGGTGAGCACATATTCGCTTCTGGTGCTGGAGCCCAGCCTTGGCATGGTGTCATCTCTGCTTCTGGAGACTTGAGGAGCAACCAGAGATGAGACAGAGGCTTGACTATGGAGGAAACCAGGTCCCCAGGGCTCCTCCAAGGGGGTGACAAGCTCTGGCTACTCAGGATCCATTGGATCCTGGCATTCATTGAGGCTCTTGGCTGGGTCTCTCCTGGTCAGAGTCCAAATGGGTCCTGATGGTAACCCAAAGCTGCTGCTGCTGCTGCTGCTGCTGCTCCTCTGACATGCTAATCAGCAGGTATGATGGTACAGCATGTCCTTCTTATAGGTGACATATGCTGAGTGGCCAGCTAGAATGCTTGAAAGAAAGAAAGGAGGGATGTTCCTTCTAAGGCATGTGCATAATTTAGTAACACAAACAAACAAACAAACAAACAAACAAACAAACAAATAAATAGTCAAGACACATTTGTTCACCCAGGCTTTTAATTAGATACTATTGTAATAGTTTGATTATTTTTAATAGATTAAATGTTGTTTTAAGTTTTAAATTGTTGTAATGTTTTAACCTTTTTACTTGTTTCTATTGTTTTGTTGTAAACCACCCAGGGACTTGCATTTTGGGCAGTATACAAATATGGAAAATAAATAAATGTGCACACGCTCACACAGTTTTTGGATGTCCGCTCAGTCCATTTTAGATCCCGCTCAGGTTGAATCAGGAAGGCCCCATTCTGAAGGCAGGTGCGCACACACTGCCTTGATACTGTTGCCCAGGACAAAACTCATTCGCCACCTGTTTCTGAGGTTTTCTGAGTGTGGATTCTATGATAGCAAATTAGAGTGGATTCATGGTGCCTCATTGAAAATCTCATTTGCTATCATAGAATCCACACTCAGAAAACCTCAGAAACAACAGAACCCTGTACACCATGGGTTAGAAACCCATGGGGGTGGTTGGCACCCTATGTGCACTACACCACCACTCGCTCTGGGCCACCCCAGCACCCCCTAAGTGCACTTATGGGGCTGATGAAAGCTCCATTATAACTTATTATGAGGAAAAACCTTAAAGACGCGAAAAATTCAACAATTAAAAAAAATCAGCCCTCTGCCCAAATCCTTTGAAAAAATTCAGGTAGCTTCCTTGCCCCAACCCAGAACTACCACCAACCCCACCCCACTCTAGGAAACCCCTTTCCCCCCGACATGAAGCGATACACCCTTCACGGGGAAAACCTTAAAGACGCATAAACTTCAGAAATTCACCAAAAATCAGCCCTCTGCCCAATCACTCTGTAATTAGGGTGGTAGCCTCCACCCATTAGGCACTACCACCCCACCTTTTTGGCACAGATCCCACGTTATGCCCCTATCTGCCCCAAAGACACTAAAACTTCAGAAATTCACCAAAAATCAACCCTTTGCCCAATCCCTCTGCAATTGGGGTAGTAACCTCCACCCATTAGGAACTACCACCCCACCCCACTATTTTGACCCTGGCACCCGAAATTCGAGCAGACATCACATCCAACCTTTTTGCATTGAAGTCAATGGGATGCAAAAAGGCGGGAAATTCAAATAGACGTCATAGCTCAAAACAGAGGGGGGGAAAGAAGGCAAAAAATGGAGGTCCGAATCACCCGAATTTTCTGGCCCGAAATTCGGGTGATTCAGCTTGTGCCCGTAATTTATCGGATCTTTCCGTGGGTGATTCGGTTCTGCCCCGAATCACCCGAAATTCGCTGTTTCGGGCACAGATCGCTCTGTGCCCGAAACGTTTTGCACATCCCTACTCACTACAGATGACCAGACAAATGATCTCTATACACACACACACACATTCACAGACTAAGTTTGCAAACTTAATCTGTGCGTGCATGTGTGTGTATATAGAGAGAGTAGAGAAGAGGAGAAAAACCAATACACAGACTATTGTAAAATGCACTGCAGATGGGCAGGGAAAAGAGCTAAGATAACTGGCTCTAGTTTGCTCCATCCCTCTCAACCTGTGGAAGCCTACTGCAAAGCAAAGATCTGCTCCTGCTGTGTAGAAAGGATGGGAAATGGGATTTAGGAAAAGGACAGTGCTCTGTCAGGCCTCCTTCCTATCTGTTGCATGGGCTCCAGAGAAAAGAATGAGATGCTACTGAAGCATCTCTTTGAATGAGAAACAATAATGCTACACACTGAAATGACTCTTTCCTAAGGGCTCAGAGAGTTGTATGTAGCATAGCATAGAACTTAGCCTCAGCAGTCTTTACAACACCGTAAGGGAGACTCTCTCTCTTGGGCGCTTTCCAGATTAGACCCTGCAACAGGGTCATGTCGGATCTCTGAAGTGTGCTTTCACACTTCCTGTGTTGTGACACCGCAGTCCCTACGCGGACAGCAAGGTGCCGTTCACATTGCCAATGCCGTGTTTTGAATGTAATCGCTGCGATATAGAGCTAGGACATCGTATATCTGGCGTATGGAAGTTGCTGTTTGGGGGGGGGGGTTGTTAGTTGCTGCAAGACTGCTCCCCCTGCTGTTTATGTTTTCAATGCGACTTGCATTAATTGAGGCATTTTGCTGTTATTGAGCAGCTAGCAAGGAAAGCGCCTTGTAGAAAGAGTCGCCAGGGCCTCGGAGGCTGATTTCCTAAGACTCTGCCTTGGAACTCTTGAGTGGCAGGTTAGGGGGTGGGACTTGGTAAGTATGGGGGTAGAGTCCAGTGAGGCTTGGTGAGGACAGGAAGCAGAGTCTGTGGCACCCAGCAGATCAAAAATAGAGCCAGATACCAAAAGCTCTCCAGCTGACTTGTATGATAAATATTACAAAATCATATGTGGGTAATATAGCAAACACATGTTTTGGATGTGACAAAGAAGCACAAAGAAAGAAAATATAGGAAGGGGGCACTTTTTAAACATTTAGAATGGGAGAAGAGAGCTGGGAGTCTGTGAGCCCTGCAGAAAACAGCCTGCCACCTAAGATCCTGCTGAGCAGAAGGTTAAAAAGAAATTCCTGGAACCCCAGGTCAAACCCCAAGACCTGGCAATCCTAATTGCAGCAGGCAAGCAGAGGCAGCAGCAGCTTGCCTAAGGGCCACCCAGAGAGTTCAAGAGCCAAGTTGCAATGTGAATAACTCTTCCGAGTTAATAACTCATGATCTTAATAATCACTAAGCTGCACAATTTCCTAGTTAACTCACCTTGGCAGCAGATGCACAAACTGGGATATACACTAGTGCCAGGTTTACTCAAATTTTGTGGCAGCAGCAAGTCTTCACAACATGGAAGGACAGAGCCTTCAAAAAACGTGTAATGGTTTGGAGGGGCTTGAAGAATTATTCTTGGTGTGAGAAATAGGGGTGTTATGTCACTATTGGTGTAGTGGTTAGAGTGTTGGGCTGGGACCAGGGAGACCCAGGTTCAAATCCTCATTCAGCCATGAAACCCGCTGGGTGACTCTGGGCCAGTCACTTCTCTCTCAGCGTAGCCTACCTCACGGGGTTGTTGTGTGGATAAACATAGCCATATACATTGCTTTGAGCTCCATGGCGGAAGAGTGGGATAAAAATGTATAAACAAACACACTTTTCCTTCTGCCTCTAAGTACCAAACTAAACTCTACACACTAGCTGTGGGTGACTGCAGCCCAGTGTTTGCCTCAGCACTTCATAATGCCCTTAAAAGGGGACAATTTGCAACAGGGAAGCAATAGAATGGGGATGCTTAACCCTCACCCTTGCTGCCATTTTCCACTTGAACCTCCACCTAGGCACTTTTCCTCCCAAAGTGTTCCAGACCCATGTTCATCAGGCCAAGATGGGTCTGAAAGCCTGGCAGGAACAGCAGAAGCTGAGGAAAGACAGCAATGTAAGAGGGGGGGGGAACAGCAGGAGGAGGAAGGGTTAAGCATCCCTTTCCCCACTGCTTAGCTCCTGCAAATTACCATCTCCTGAGAACACCTTAGAATTACGGTGGCCAGGTCAAGGGCTGTCCCAGTTTCAAGGTCTTAGCCTCCTTCTCAGGCCTAGTTCTCACAAACAGCACATGAGGTGGCAAATCTGTGTCTACCACTTCAGACTGCAAGTGAATGCACCGAAAAAGAAGGGTTCTAACTAATTTGGCCTTCCACCTGATCTGCTACTTTTCTGTGTGCTGAAATGCTTCTTTCTATGAAGGTAGATTCAATTATGTGAGCCCCAGCCCGAAGGGTACAGTCTAGGCACAGGTTTGCTACCTCATCTGTTTTTGTGAATGAGGCCTCAGGGTCCAGGCAAAGAGTTCAATCTCAGGGTAAGAAGCCAGAAGGAATAGGCCAGACTAGTTTTCACAGGACCCATCCCTGCGCTTCTTTATCCTTCTAATCTGTCATCATGGCTTATTATTTATATGAGCACTTAAAATATATTAGGCTCCATATAGAATTAACCTGAGCAGGTCTCTGTCCACAGGCTCACAATATAACAACATCAGACAAAAGATCATCAGAAACAGCTGCCTCTCTGGGTTGTGGCCGTCAGCCTGTCCCTGACTCCATCTGCAACCCGGAACCTGCACTAGGTCATTAACTGCCAGGCCCAAAAGAGACCTCCATTTATCCCTAACGCATTGAACCACTTCGAATGATACCTCCCTGATCCACACAAATAAAAGGGGGGGGGGGCTTGCCAAGTACATACTTATCACAGCATTTTTCATGACATCCCAAAACTCTCTCGATGCATCCCTTTATCACATGTGGGGATCTGTTTGTTCAAATGGCATCTCTACATACAACCCAAATACTAGTTTCGACTAAACTAGGCCACCTTTACACAATAAGGGGATGTGCCAAGAGGGAGAGCATTGGGATGTTGTGGAAGTCCTTTAGGAACATAGGAAGCTGCCATATACTGAGTCAGAACATTGGTCCATCTAGCTCAGTATTGTCTTCACAGACTGGCAGCGGCTTCTCCAAGGTTGCAGGCAGGAATCTCTCTCAGCCCTATCTTGGAGAAGCTGACAGGGAGGGAACTTGGAACCTTCTTGCTCTTCCCAGAGCGGCTCCATCCCCTGAGTGGAATATCTTATAGTGCTCACACTTCTAGTCTCCCATTCATATGCAACCAGGGCAGACCCTGCTTAGCTAACCGGACAAGTCATGCTTGTTACCACAAGTCCAGCTCTGCTCCTGCAAAGGTAAGGCTGGTAAAAGCCCAGGGGCAGGCTCTTTCCAGGGTGTCACTTGCATCATGGGGTGCCTTGTTCACTGACATCCACCCAACTTCTTCATTGCTGGCCTTCTGGCAAACATCTTAAAATATATGGCTTTATAAAGGAAATGTTCTATGGGGCAAACTGACTATGATTTTTAAATTTCTTTATAGACTGTCTAAAATCCTTTTTATCAGCTGGCTGCTATTTTGTTTGATGACATTTTATGTAGTTGGTGCGTTATGGATGGCTCTGTAGCTTTGCCTTTCATATTTTAACTGTACACAGAAAATGTGGCTTTAAAAGGTCTTAAATAGATTTACAACAGTTGTCCAGAATCCATCTATAGATCGGGGCGATCTACACATAGGTTTGGGGGGTTCAATATGTTCACAGTAGGGATGTGCACGAAGATCGTTGTGCCGACGGGGGGTAGCGCTTTAAGGGCGGGGGAGGGTGTACTCACCCCTCCCGCTGCATTTTCCCCGCCGGCGCACTATCATTTGGAAGCCCCTCGGGGTGGCAGCGTTCCTCCTTCCCGCCCCGTTTGCCCCGTCGGCCGGAAGTGGCCGGAAGTGGCAAGCGCGCGCCCGTTGTGCATGCGCTCGCGCCTTTCTGCCATGTGCGCGCGCACGCATGACGGGCGCACACGCGCTCGCGACTTCCGGCAACTTCCGGCCGACGGGGCAAACGGGGCGGTAGGGAGAAACGCTGCCGCCCCGAGGGGCTTCCAAATGACAGCGCACCGGCGGGGGAAATGCGGCGGGAGGGGTGAGTACACCCTCCCCTGGCCTTAAAGCGCTACCCCCCGTCGGCAACGAAACGCCGAAACGCCCCCAGTGCCAAAACGTTTCGGAGGCCTTCATAATGGCCTCCGAAACGTTTCGAGCACATGCCTAGTTCACAGAACCTGCTTTCAGAGGCATCCTGTTGTCAGGATTGCTCCAGGTATCATCCTGCAGTGACCAAACTTTACAGTGAAAGTAACCAATTCTCAGGTTCACATTCCTGCTCAGCTGTAAAACGCCCTTGGTAACTTTGGACCAGTCAATGAGGCAATTCTCACGAGCAGCAGAAACCGGGCTGATGGCTCCCAGCAGTGGCTCAGTGGCAAACCCGCCTAAATATCCTCCCCCTTAAACAAGGTTAATGGAGTGAGTGCTCCATTAACCCCATTTTTTTGGCTGTGTGTCTGCCATAGCAGCTTGCAGCTGTGGACTTGGGGAGCGGGGATCTCAGGAATGCACTGCACCCGACCCCTGGAGCTGCTGGGTGAGCCACAGTCAGGCATGGGAGCGCCAGAGCCAAGCCACCGCTTGTCTGGGCGGGCAACCTGCCCACCCGAGTAGGGGTGAGTGCTTGTCTGCGGGGAGAGCTGGTCTTGTGATAGCAAGCATGACTTGTCCCCATAGCTAAGCAGGGTCTGCCCTGGTTGCATATGAATGGCAGACTTGATGTGTGAGCCCTGCAAGATATTCCCCTCAGGGGATGGAGCCGCTCTGGGAAGAGCAGAAGGTTTCAAGTTCCCTCCCTGGCAGCTTCTCCAAGATAGGGCTGAAAGAGATTCCTGCCTGCAACCCTGGAGAAGCCACTGCCAGTCTGTGTAGACAATACTGAGCTAGATAGACCAATGGTCTGACTCAGTATATGGCAGCTTCCTATGTTCCCCACAGAACCCCTTTTGGCTCTACACACGGATTGTGTGTACAGCCTTACTATCTCTCAGCCTAACCCACCTCAAAGGGTTGTTGTGAGGATAACATATGGGGGGGAGAACAATGTATGCCACACTGAGCTTCTTGGCAGAATAAAAAATAGAGTAAAATAAATGTATCTCCAAAGGAATCCTTTCTCTTGGCAATATATGAATTACTGCATAGCAGCAAATAGCAAGTCTTCCGTGAATCGACAGTAAGTTTCCTTCACAAAGATCTTGTCATGTCTCATCAGGCCACTGCACTGCACTGATCTTGGATGACATGGTGTGCTAGGTGCACAGCAGAGCAAGCAACAGTTTCAATGAAGATTCAGCCTGAACCATTGTGCCTCGTAAGCCACCTGCCATCATGCTAGAAAGGTCACATTATGTACCAGTCCCTAAAGGGATATGTAAGGTGTGTGGAGTGTGTGTGTGTGTGTGTGTGTGTGTGTGTGTGTCCCCATATAAAGGAATTTTCACAAAATCACATCTATGTGACAGATTACAGATAGATTCACTATTGCAAGCTTTCGGACATATTTTGAAATCACTTAATACAGTGCTTTTCAAACTTTCTACCTTCAGGAATCTTTTCCACATCAGCTAGTCCGTGGAGGAACCCCTGTGCTCTGCAGAGAATTCTGGGCACAGCAAAGTGTTCTCGAATGCTGGCTCAGTTAATGTGGAGTGCTGGCCAGGCCTGCTGGGTCTCCCTGACATTCTCCCCCCCCCCTTTTTTTTTTACAGTGAGGCACCATAGTTCTGTGGTGGAGCACCAGCCTGGCATGCAGAGGGTCCCAGGTTCAATCCCTGACATCTCCAGATAGGACTATGAAAGACAGAAAACTGGAACCCTGAAAAACCCCATTCAGTCAGTGTGCATAATACTCAACAATAGCCATGACGGAGGTTTCACATGTTCTAAGATGCGCTTTTAAAACGAACACGGGTACAATCATATTCAACATCATACATGTACAAAAACATGAATGAGTGTAAAGACATCTATACAACCGTGCAACATAACAGGGCTAGAAAGTAGTTACCCTTTAGCTTGCTTTAACCACCATCCTCACGTTCAGGGGCATGTTCCTTGTAGGGTCATACAATGTTCCTTCCATTTCACAGTAGATAGCAGAGTGTTTTGGGGGCCCAGTAGAGCGAATCTCTGCCTTTTACCCCATTATATCTGGGCATATGCCTCTCAAAACCCCCACAGAACATTAGCGCTAACAACCATCCACATATGCGGTCACTGTACTGCTATACTGTTCTAAAAAGCACTTGGATTTTCTGTATTAATAAATGCGACAGTTAACACGTGGGGAGAGTAGAGGTGGACAACAGAAGATAACATCATGTGAACCTCTTGTAAAGCATGAGTGAATAAGCTGCAACAATCTCAAATTAAACAGCCCTTCTGGAAGTGTAGGAGAAGAGTGGACTTTTTTCTTTTCTTCCAAATAATATTTATAAAGAATGGAGCAAATATTCCAGTCTCAGCTGTTGTGAGAACACAAACTCTTCCTTGTATTAGGGAAGGCCCCTAGGGATTAATGATCTGCATCATCATCATCATGTATGTGAAAGCATGCAGGGGACGGGCAGAGAAAATGAGCATATCTCTAAAGCAGGCATCCCCAAACTGCGGCCCTCCAGATGTTGCTGAACTACAACTCCCAGCATGCCTAGACACAATTTTTTTGTGGCTGGGTATGCTGGAAGTTGTAGCTCAGCAACATCTGGAGGGCTGCAGTTTGGGGATGCCTGCTCTAAAGACTTGATTCCCAAAGCACACACACGTAGTACCAGGTCAGCTGACTTGCACTGACTCCTCAGCTTTCCTGCTTTCCAGTCAGAGGCGTGGGCACACACTCTGCCACCTTCCAAGGCCTGCCCCAAGCCAACTGGCAAGCACCAACAGTGTGAAACACACAAATAAACAAACAGGCCCTGGGCACAGGCTGCCTGTGTGAGCCGCACCAGGCAAGAACTGAGGGAGGGAGAGGGGCTCCGTAAGGAGCAATCAGGAGAAGTATTAAGCCTAGGAAGAGGATAATGTAAGAGCTCAGCAGCGATTGCTGTGGCTGCCAAGACTAGCCTTAGGAAGGAATCGGGCAAGACTAGCTGCTCTAAATCCAGCCCAGATTGCAAATAGAGGAGCTAGCCCTGAGTGAGGGGCTATTTTTGAAATAACTGGCTAAAGGGAGGGTTTTCCTGAAGTCTTTCCTTCTCCTACCCCAGGCCTGCTCAACTTAGGCCCCCCAGCTGTTTTTGGACTACAGCTCCCATAATCCCCAGTCACAGTGGACAATAGCCAGGAATTATGGGAGTTGTAGGCCAACATCTGCAGGAGGGCCGAAGTTGAGCAGCCCTGTCCTACCCCTTCTTCCTCCAGACTCACCACCTTAGATGTCAAGACCTTTTAAAAAACCAAGTAATAAAGCAGGGAGTGGTGAAGCATCTTCTGGAGGGATGGGAGCAAGAGCAGAACAGGGATAAGATGACCATATCATACTGAGTTCACAGTCTTTGCCTTTGCCCATTAAACTATAGCCCTGTTCACATGTTATGATCAACACATGTACAATCTGTGTAATAAAGTGTAATCACGTGTGCACAATAAACAGTTTTTAACATGTTCTGTTTGGAAGGCTCTCCCAGTGGATATCCACTCCTCAGTCGCCATCCTAGTTTTTAGAAAGCAAGCGAAATCTTTGCTTTTTACCCAGGCTTTTATATGAATGTTTTTGTTGCTGCTGCTTTGTATGTTATGGTTATATTGTGCATGTTTTTTTTAAAAAAACTTTTAATTAGATTTGTATTTTTATATTCCATTGTAATATTTTTATTTTGTAGTTTTTATAATCTTATATTATTCTAAATGTTTTGTAAACCGCTTTGAGATTGTTTTAATGAAAGGTGGTATAGAAATTTAACAATAAATAATAAAATAAAATAAAATAAAATGTTAAACACACATACAGCAGCAACTTCCTATCTGTACACACATACAACACAGTGTCTGAATAGGGCTACTATCTTCTTCCAATAGTCAGTCAGCTGTTCTAGCTCTGTACATTTAATTACCCACTCCTGAACTTTGCCCTGACACATCAACTCATAACCCATTTCCTGGGTTGAAGATAAAATGCAAAGTTGTGACTTCTTCCCTATTCTTTTTCCTGTTTCATAATTCTCTTTCCTCTACTCTTTTCTAGGGTTGTGAATCCCCCCCCACCAGCCATTTCATCTGTAGATGTTCATTTAAAAATATGTATGTTTAGAACTGCCCTCTGCATAGTCATGAAATTACATTAAAATGATGAATTCAAGCCAGGTGCTGCCCCCACCCCACCGCAACACAGACACACACTCCTGAGGAGTCTTTCTAATTCATATTCTAGTTCAAAACATGCAGAACTAATGTCAGTAGTGGGATTTCTTCATCCTGTCTTTAGGTCGTGCAGAGATAGCTGGGACCATAACGTTCTAGGTGTCTGAAAGTCCAAGGTACACCTCCCAGAGCTAATTGAAACTGCGTCCACATAGTTGCTCCAAGCAGTGAGCTATTTCTCATATACTTCCATGAGCACCGGTGTCAGGGTGGTAATACTGGCATAACCATGTGAGCAGAGACTACCCCCGATTTCCCTCCCCACATGGCTACAGAAGCCACACAGCGACTTAGTAGCCATCCTGCAGTTTTCAGTTTCTGAAATCCACCACAACCGATCACATGAGCAGTAATGTGTGCCACGCAATCATCTTCTTATATAAATTGGCATTACTGGAAGGGACAACATCCCTACTTGGGGGGTGGGCAGGAGGGTGGCTGGTTTCCTGCTGCTTGTCTAGATTTTTTTCTCCCATGTGGATCATAAAAGCACACTGTGGGCCTGTGTAGAGCTGCTCTCTCCCTATTCATGACGTCTGCCGGCCATTTGAGTCGGGACCTGGAATGTGAGTTAATATCACCGGCCAAGCCAAACCTTCTGACTTTGCTCTCACGTTGTTCCTCATGAGCCTACCTGTGTACTCTATGGACCAAAAAAAAAGGTCCTCTGGGAACATGCTGCTTTATTTTTAAGATCTACATATCACTTTTTGTCCCAAAAGGACCATCAAAGTAGTACACACTAAAATACAGTAAAAATATTAACTTTAACACAGAAACAAAATAGGGAACTTTTGATGCAGTGAAACATTCAGTCATTCCATTCTAGCCCCAACCCTACAAACTGAAGTGGTATAATCCCAGGAGGACTGCATGACATGATTAAAAAGATTGTTGATGTAAGACTGTGAGGTGGCGTATAAGCACCGAAGTGTCACAGGCCATGTCAGGTCTGTTATGCTCTTATATTAACAACAGTCAAAAAACTATAATTTCAGCAGAAGATCTAAACAGCAGCCCCACCTCACCCTCTGCCATGGTGCAAACAATAGAACAATAAGACTAAATAGCTGGATATCTGCTGCTCTGTAATGGTGCCCCAGAATTGGCTATCTCACCCTGCTTAATTTCGGCAGTGAAAACACCAAATTGTGTATTGCTTGGAGAAATCTGTCATAACCAAGAAGAAGCTGAGCTATACAAGGTTCTTCCAGCAGATACTGTGCCCCTATGAGATTTGGAAAATGGGATTAGCCCCTCATCAAGGCATCTTCTGCATAATCAGCAGAGGGAGTGTGCCCCCAATTTTATTTTAGCTTCTGTGCATGATAGTAAGGCTAATCACTTGACTGCCGGGCAGGCAGGAAGTCTGTGCTGAACTCACCTTCCACCCAGATGATCATCCCACGCTCATGCTCCCAGACGACCCATGCTGCTCCAAGAGGCTGGGACAATGCCTCTGGAGATCCCACAATGCACCATGTGATGAGTGTGGTGCATTGGGGAATAACCCCAGGAGTCAGGCACACGACTGTGTGTACTTAGGCTGCATGCAGCCTGAGCACCCACATGAGCCCAGTGCCAGGGTTAAGGGTGCACTCATGCCCTTAACCCTGCATAAAGGTTGGGGTTCAAAACAGGATTAGGCAGGTGGGCAGCACTGGGATCAGCCCCAATCCTGGCACTGCACATGAGCTGCCTAGCCCAGGCTGGGCTGCCCTAGGCTGGTCTAGGTTGCTCATGTGAATCGCCTTAGTTCCTTACTAGTCCCTTGGGATGCAATACTAGGATTGAGATTGTGTGGGCAACTACCTCTTGAAACTGAAGAAACCAGAGGGAAGGCTGAGCAAAGTATTCAGGAGAAAAGGACTGTGATGTAGAAGCTGTGAATTAACCCTTAGGTTCAAGCCCAACCCAGTCTCCCGAATCCCCACTCCTATTCTTTCAATGGCCTGCCAGAAACCATTCTGCAGGCCTGTGCTAAGCACCCTGCCAGGGAGCTGCATATAATCCTGTCAATAAACCAGATAAACAGCCAACACCTGAGTGATGTTGAAGGTTTATAGTTGAAGCTCAACAGAGAGCACTTAAGAGTATTTTGCCTCTCTAAAAGACTAGCAGAAGCAGGATAAGGTCTACAGAATAGGCACACATATATGGGGGGGGGAATAGTAAATGTGTACAAATCCTACAGGGTGAAACACTGCAATTACCTTCGTGCATTTTGTTTTTAAGCTCAGAGTATACATAGCCCTGGAAATATGAACAACTTTGTGCCCCTTCTTTCTGCTTCTGTAGTACTGTGTCAGAGAAGCAGCACTGGAAGGTAGAGACACAGCTCGGGAAGCAACAGAGAGAGAACAAGTCTTTCTGAAAGAAGAATGAAAAACTGGATGTGGTCTGGGGGAATAAAGCAGAGCTGGTCTTGCTCAGCAACTTATCATTGGCTCAAGAATGGGCTTGAAAAGATACACACCAAATATGGCTCTATATTTACTAGAAACACCCCTGTTTTCCAGTCCCTGGCAAATCATGGTCCCTATTTTTGCTTGTATGCGGACATTGGAGATGCTTTTTAAATAAATCTGGTAGTGTGTATGCTCACGTAGAAAATGTATTAGCTTGCCTTCCACCCAAATAGAAAATGTTGCTAAACATATTCTACAAGAAACACAACCAAGTCCTTTTAAATAGGATTTAAAATATTCTATGAAACATTTTAAAGTTTCAAAATATAAAATTGGTTGGCTGGACAGTTTACTAACCCACTTGATGCAGAAGGCAAGGCAGGGCAGGGCAGGCTACTGCTGAATAAAATAGTATATAGAAGCCCCTCGGCAATGTGCAACAGTGTGAGGAGGTGTCCTCAGGCAGCAATCTTTGGTGTGGGAACAGTGAGGTCCAAAATATCCAAGAATATCTATTTTCATCCGAAAATTGCTAGAGAGGCCATTAAAGGAGAAGGTCTAGGATATGAAAATGAAACCATCATGGGTAGGTAGCATATCCCTCCATTCCAGCCCAGCCCAGAGAACCCTGTACTTTTCATAAAGTCTGAAGACACCTGCTTGGCTTAGCCAGCCAACCAAATCCCTTTTGACTTAATTCTGTTTTTCTTTCCAAGCCACTCAACATTTCCCTTTGGAGGCTAGCTCCAAGGAACGAGGCCATCTAGGAGTCAATTCCAGGGTTAGGTAGCAGGGTTCCCTAGGTGGGGTGGTTCTGCAGCTTCTTTGTACCACAGAATAATCAATTCATCCCAGATTCTGGGAAGCTGCCCGGGGCCTGTGAAAGTTTTCAGCCTCGCCCCAAAGGATGCTGCCTATGTGGCGTATCAACTGGCCAAGGGCGGTTGTTCTCACATAACACCCAAAATGCCCGATCACCATCTCTCCTGCTCCCTCCTTGGCCCAGGGAGTGCTGGCTGGGTGTGTCAACCCCCCAAGATGGAAGCACAGGATGTGCATTCATGACACAAGCAGTGCGGCTTAAAAAAAAAAAAAAGCTGCCGCAAAGAAAGTAGGGAAAGATGGAGGATAACGAAACTCATATAGACTAGAACAGGAGTTCCCATTCCTTTTCTTAAAAGCGTGGACCCCTTCTGTTGCAAACCTTCAGCTCAGGTGCCCCACAGAGTTTTATGTGTGTGTGCACATGTGTGCGTGTGCACATGTGTGTATGTGTTTAAATTTTAATGTTTAAAATTTAGTGTTTAAATTTAAATTACAGGCTAGTCCAGTCACTGGCCTACATCCAGGCTCGGTTATTCATGAGTACTCCCACTGAAAGAAACTTGTTGAAGTTACTCCCATTTGAAGTAAACTTGTGCCATTAATTTGAATAAGACTGCTTATGAACAGTACAGATGCAGCGTAGGAAACGTAGGAGGGTTCTAAGTACCCTCTGGGAGCCCTTCAAGAATCCCTAGGGGTACTAGTACCCCCTGCTGGGAACTCCTGGACTAGAAGATCCCCAAAGTCCAAATATGGGGACATCAGTATCTGATGGCAGACCCATTAAGTAGGGGAAAGAGAAGAGTGGGACACAGGGGTATAGCTATAATTGAGCAGATGGGTTCAAAGAACCTGGGCCCCCAGCTCCTGAGGGTCCCCAGCTCCTCCCCTCCATTTCCCCCCATTATCTCCCTCACTCTGAGGGGCCTCCGGGGAGAGGGGTGAATAAGGGCCCCCTCTCCCCAAGCTATGCCTCCTAGAGGGAGGAAAGATTAGATGAACAGATGGGTAGATAGAGAGAGAACTGGAAGTCCTTCTTCGAATGGACAGATGAATATTATTGGTTTTACAGCTCCATCAGTGTACATTATGCTTTACAAAGTTAAATAAATAACCACCCAGTCCAAAAGACCTTATGATCAAGATTTTTACAGCATAAGGAGAAAAGCAAGAAGAAAAGAGAGAGAATAGTCACAAGGTATATTCAGACCGATCCCAGGCACCTGGGATTCCAGAATTTGATGCTGGCAAGCCTCAACCTAAATATCTGATGCTAGCTCCTACAGACACATACACGTGCACACATACACACCCCAAACCGAAATTGGTTTCTATGAATCTGAAGTATTTGTCCAGCCATAGATAGACAGATATATAGCCAGAAGTCCTATATTTTACATATTAGGAACACTGCTATTACACAGCATTTCAGTCATTAAGCTGTGGCCTTCCCAGTGGTTAGATATATATCAGCCTCACCAAGTGATGGACTACAATAACCAGGCCTAGCAGGAGAAGTAAAACACTGCTGCTGTTGCAGCAGCAGCAAATGCAGAGATCTAAAGGTCACCAAAGATTAGGTTTACCCAGTTCTTGAAAGGCCAGCCTATAACTCTTCATGGAGATGTGTTGGTAAAGGATAACAAGCAACCTTAATGAGTTTCTCAAGTGGAGAGACAGAATCTCACTGACTTGGATTGGACCCACTTCCCAACACAGACTTAGCAGAAGTTCAGGGTTTCATTCAGACAGTTGGGTCAGACGCCAGTTTCCCCTGCCATGAAAAATCAGAGGCTAGGATAATTGTGTGGGTCTAGTGATGCTTGGCCATGCTGTTCCCAGCTTTTCTAACATAAATGCCCCTATGAGCAGGACTTTGGGTTTAGTGCTTTCCAGCTAGTGCCCACAAAGATCGGATTTCTGATTTAAATAATCACCTGCCAACATCTGCCACCCCAATTGCCTGATAACACGGATCTTCTTCAGCATCAGGGATGGCCAACTTCACAAGGGCCACTCTATTCTCTAGACAGTAGTCTGGGGAACAGAACAATTGACTCCCTCACGGATGGCTAGGCTCTGTAATAAAGATGGCATCACCTAGAAGCAATAGAATCACAAGTACAGAGCACATGTGCTCACCTGACAGGAGGCCATCAACAGGGAACTTCCTGAAAGAGCACCTCAATTATTATGACATTGGCTGGGGAATTGGGCTTTTCCAGAAATCGCATGAGATAGCAATACAAATAACATGTTTATTAAATATACAGAGTCTCATTGCATCTTTCCCTCTCAAGTGGGACTATGAGCAAAAATGGTTTACAATGCCATGATTAAAATTGAGTAGGGCCAATAGGGGCCCTACAGCTGCTTTGGGGCCGTATCCAGCCTATGGCCTTCTGTTTGAAGCACAAATCTGCCTTTGGAGCACAATTAGTCTCTGGGAACATGAAACACAGCAACAGCTAAGTCGTCATCCTCCTCCTCAGTCCTCAGCCAGATGTTCGCCCACAGCCTTCACCAAACAATTTGCAAGCAGCGAACTCACTCTGATCTCAGCTTTCTCTCCTTGTGTGTCCAAACCTCGGAGCCAGCAACTCTGTTACAAAACCCTGAGTGGATGGAGTGGATTTTTCCAGCAGGCATGCAACTTCCACAAGACGTTTTGCTATGCTGAGAACCTCACCTCATCCCCTTTACACCTCCCCATCCATCACCCAAGGCAGATTTTTCTTAATCTGAGCGGCAAAGTCAAGAGGCATCCCCAGCAATCGAATGCCCTTTAGCAGCTCAACAAGTCCACACAGGTCATTCCAGCTGCCGAGTTCGGCAGACAAGGAAAGCCGATTCTTAATTATTTTTCCAAGCTTGTCACGGATGGCTTTCTTTTCTCTGTTGTGTCACTGAATGCTAGTGATGAGTCACGCTTGGGGATTCCTTTTGGGGGGGGGCAGGAAGGGAGGACATGCTGCTCTTCTGAACAATAATGATCTGGATCCTCAAAACTAGGGTGAAACTAGACTTTCTTAGCAATTAAGAGCATTTTCAGAAGCTATTCCAAAGTACTTCTGGACGACACACTTAAACCAGTTTAGCCATCATAGCTTCCTGTGAAGTGCTCAGGAAACTGCCATTCCAGCAGGGCACAGAGAATTGTTTGGTGGCAATCCTTAACTCTTTCACTGAATGCCAGAGACCTTGGCTGGAGGCATACAAGTTTTGGAATGGGTTTAAATCTACAGTGCAGACAAGCCCTACAAATGCCATTGAACCCACATTGGTTACTTGTGAACATTGTTAAGACAGGATAGAAAGTGAAAGAGAGCCTGTGTGTGTGTGTGTGTGTGTGTGTGTGTGTGTGTGTGTGTATATATATATATAAAATTTATATCCAGCCCAAACATACGTCTCTCTCTCTCTCTCTATATATATATATATATAGAAAAAGAGGGGGCGGGGGAGGGAGGGAAATAAAGACATTCCATCCACTGTAGAGTTTGTGTTCAAATTAACAGAGATGTGGAAGAAATTATTTAAGTGTCATCTGTGGAAATAGAATAAAGGCTTGATCTGGGAAAAGGGATGGGTCCATGAACATCTATGGACCCCCCAGATTGTTCTCAAAATTTGGGGCTAGAAACATGTGTAGGAGGATGCCAAGGGTAGTCATCCCACACATGAAGAGGGCCTTCTTGATTCACACCAGCTGATGGAGAAATTTGCCCTGATGTTAATAATTTAATCTAAATAACTGCAACCACCACCAACACCCCCACTTTTGAAGCCTGCCTGCTTGAGAAAATGTTTTGTTAAAGAGGAATGCCACTGCCTCTCTTCCACCCACCCACCCACCCACACCCCAAATTCTCCCAAGCGCTGATCCTGCAACGCTCACCACTGAGGTGTGAAAAGCAAATACATTGACAATGAGGAAACCAAGCAAAAGGGCTTATTTTGCTCATCTGTGTATAATCTCTCCCTAATCATCTGTCATTTTAATTTCAATTTTTATTTTTATTTTTGCAAAGCAATTGGTTATGGGTTTACTGTCACCACCACTCCCACCCCAACTTTTATTGGCTCTGAACTGGTTCCAGGAATTTGGATGAAGAGAGTAGATGGAGACTCCTTTTGGCTTGTTTGGCCAAATTATGACAGAAAAGATACGGGAAGCGATCTGACAATTTTTGTTTTCAGTTGGTGGTGAGGAATGAGAAGAATTCACAATTCCTCTCACAAACTATGGAAAACTCGCAGCAAGGAAATCAATGTACTGCTCTGCCCAAATAAGACAGTTTTGAAGATGGAAGTTGGCAGCTCCTTCTCTTTACAGATGCGCCTTCTAATGTTGTTTTTAGGAAAATTAACAATCGCTGCACTAAACCAAAAAAAATAACACACACACCCTTCCCCCCCCACCCCACCCCGCTTTTCTTACTTAGCCATAAGCGCTATAATCATTTGAAAAAATATTTTAAACGGGGGGGGGGAGATATTTTGTTTTTTAAACCAATTTCAAGTAAAACAAGATAAAAGAGCATACCTTTCAAAGCCTGGGAGTGAATTGTTGGACAGGCAAGTACAGCTGGGCGCTGTAGATCCTCGTCTTGTGGGTGGGGGGTTTGGCGTTCCGCCCCTGGGATCTGGACCCAGTTCCGCAATTCCAACTTTTCGGTAGACTCTCTTCCCAAAAGAGCAACATCCAGAGGAGCGGGGGGAGCTCTTCCGCCACCCCCCGCAAAAAAGCCAGCCGTAAATAGAGATCGTTCTAGCCTTTCACCAAATTCCCCAGATTTTCCACATCTTGATTTCACTTCTTTTGCCTTAAAGGGCGGCGTGGGGGGGGGGGGGGGATCCAACAATAATAATATTTTTAAAGCTGTTCAGAATGCGAGTCGGGGTGCCGCTTTCTCCCCACACACGCAGCGCGCGTTATAAATATTCTATTCTCCAGACTGCAGCAGCCCGGGACCACCTTGAAGCAGGAAGTTTTGATTTTCTTTCAAAACTTTCCCGATGCTTTCTTGAGCTTTTGCACATGGAGCCAATCAGCCGCTCCGTCTGCGCTGCTGTCTTTTGAAAGAGGGCTTGCTTGGGACCGTGCAGACTTGTCAGGAGGGGATGGGATGGAAAGAGACTCCCTCTCTCCCCTTGCTACTTTCAGGGAGTTTTTTTGGAAAGTTTTAAGTTGCTGGCTTTTCCTCTTTTTTTTTTTTTTTTTTTAAGGTGGGATCTTTAGCAGCAGGAGGAGGGTAAGCTGAGCCCTGTGTGAGGTTTTAGATGAAGGAGCCCCTCTCAGGCTCAGTTCTCACAGCATGCTGCCTACAATTCCAGAGCCTCTTGGAAAACCTGGCGTGGACTTCAGCGTATATGCAGAACAGACGTACACATCTATATGCACACATACATCTGGGCACATGCAGGCGAAGGAGTGAGTGGGTGGTAGCAGGCTTGCCCTGTTCCCGACCCAATGCCCATCCGAAACTGAAGCTGCAAATTCCTGTGCACACATACTTCCGAGTAAGAAGCAGCAAGTACAATCTGAGGTATAGAAGTGAGACCAATGGACTTCTTATTGACATTGATATGGGACAAGAGCCGAGGATTACATGGGAAGCTGGCTTATGCCAAACCAGACCATTGGTTCACCTAGCTCACCGGCAACAGCTACCCAGGGTTTCAGACAGGGGTCTTTCCAAATCCCAATCCTAGCTAAGAGACACGGCCAGAGAGATTGGACCTGGGGCCTTATGGATGCAAAGCAGGTGTCCCACTACTGAGTTACAGCCCCATCCCTGCCATCGTGCAGCCTGATCCTGTGCATTTATTTTTTTTAAAGTTAAGTCCCACCTTGTTCAATGGGATGTAAGAACATAAAAACATAAGAAGAGCCCTGCCCGATCAGGTCCAAGGCCTGTCCAGTCTTGTGTCCCACCATGGCCCAACAGATGCCTCTGGGAAGTCCATGGGCAAGAGATGGCCAGGCCTCCTCTCTTGCTGTTTCTCCACTGCAACCAGTATTTAGAGGCCTCCTGCCTCTGATCCTGGAGGCAACCTATAGCCATTAAGGCTAGTAGCCATGGATAGACCTGTCCTCCATGGATTTGTCTAAGCCGTACTTAAAGCTATCCAAACTGCTGGCCATCATCACATCCCGTGGCAGATAATTCCATAGATTAATTTTGCACTGTGTGAAGAAGCTCTTCCTTTTGTTGGTCCTAAATGTCCTAGCAGTCAGTTTCATGGGATGACCCCTGGTTCTAGTGTTGTGAGAGAGGGAGGGAAAAAAAATCTCTCTCCACAATCTCCACACTATGCATAGTTTTATAAACTTCTATCATGTCTCATCTTAATTGTCTTTTCCCACCTAAAATTAAAAGCCCCAGATGTTGTAGCCTTGCCTCATAAGGAAGGTGCTCTAGGCCTCTGATCCTCTTGGTTGCCCTCTTCTTCAGCTTTTCCAGTTCTACAATGTCCTTCTTAAGATACAGTGACCAGGACTGCACACAGTACTCCAAATGGTGGCCACATAAGGGCATTATCATATTAGCAGTTTTGTTCACTTCCTAATGATCCCTAGCATGGAATTGGCCTTTTTCACAACTGCCCTACACCGAGTCGACGCTTTCAATGAGCTGTCCACCACAAATCCAAGTTCCCACTCCTGATCAGTCATCGTCAGCTCAGACCCCATCTGTGTACTTATGAAGTTGGGGTTTTTTGCCCTGATGTGCATCACCTTGCACTTACATTAAATCACATCTACAATTTTGTTGCCCACCCACCCAGTTTGGAGAGATCCATTTGGGACTCCTCACAATCTGTATTAGATTTCATTACCCTAAATAATGTCATGTCATCTGCAAATTTGGACACACCACTGCATACTCCAACTTCTAGATCATTTATAAATAAACTAAAAAGCACTGGTCCTACTACCGATCCCTGGGAGACTCAATTTCTTACTTACTTCCATGTGAAACTGTCCATTTATTCCTACTCTGTTTCCTGTCCTTCAATCAATTACCAAACCAGACATGAACCTGTCCTCTTATCCCATTACCGCTAAGATTGCTCAAGAGCCTTTGATGAAGATTTTTTTCAAAAGCTTTTTGGAAGTCCAGGTATACTATGTCAGCTGGATCACCTTTATCCACACACTTGTTGACACTCTCAAATAACTCCAAAAGGTTAGTGAGGCAAGATTTACCTTTGCATAAGCCATGCTGATTCTCCTCCAGCAAGTCCTGTTCTTCTACATGTTTAACAATGTTATCCTTAAGTATGCTTTCCAACAGTTTACCCAGCACAGAAGTTAAGCTGACCAGCCTGTAATTTCTTGGATTCCCCCCAGAGCTCTTTTTGAAAATCAGTGATACAAACATAATGTGCAAAAACTGTACATGTTTTTACAGATCTATACGTTTGTACACTATAGACAGATTGTAAGGCTCTCCACACGAGCAGTGCAAAGAGCCTAAAGGGGGATTGTGGGGAGAGCGGGCTTGACCCGCTCTCCCCGCAGACAAACAGGGAGTCCTCCCTGGGTGGCTGGATCAGCCGCCCAGGGGTCTCCTGGCTCCTGGAAGCCCCAGAATGCCCTGCACTTGTTGTAGCCTCCCTGCCTGGGGGGAGGGGGGCTACTCAGGAGTCTCTGTGGCATGTAGGCGCGTCGCAGCAACACACGATCCTCTGACCCAGTTTTCGGGTTCTCTCATGACCAAAACCCGAGTTAAGTGCCGGGCTCTGTAAGTGGGCTTGGTCGCCGAGCTGCCGGCAGAAGCCACGCAGCTCCCGTTGCTTCCCACAGTTGGGAGAAATCAGGCTAGCCTTCTCTAGCTCAATTTCTGCCTATCGTGGGAACACCTTCTATATGTGTGAATGGAATGTGTGAATAGGGTTCATGTATCCATAGGATCAGACCTCCCTCTGTTGAAGTTTGGGCTTCAGTGGGAGGTAATGCTGAATGGATGGAGTTCAGAATGTGCATAGTGTTAAATAAAATAAAATAAAATAAAATAAAATAAAATAAAACAAAACAAAACAAAACAAAACAGAACCAGCTCTGATGAATCACAAGAATTTAAATGATGGAAACTCTGAAAGAAGAAAGTGCAATACTGCCTGGCCTATCCATATTGGAACTTTCTTGCTGTTCTTATCAAAATCCCCCCTAGTCCATCCCTCCGGGTCCACTCACATGACCTAGGAAGCTCCCAAAGCAGGTGTGAGGGGGACATCCTCTGCTGTTTGTCCCCAGCATCTGGCAATCAAAGGTATGTTGCCTCTAGATATGGAGGTTCTATTATGGGTAAAACCAACCAATTTATTTTCTCACCTCCACAGATTTACCAATCCCTCTTTATAAAGCCATCCACACTAATAAAGATTGCAACACCCTCTGGTAATTAATTCTTTAAAAATGGAGGACTGGTAAGATTGGAAGAGAATGCCTTACCTTTTTCAGAGATATCCCTAATTTGAACCTCCATTTTAAGAACTGTCCTCTCTTAGTCATGCACAGCTCTGATTTCACCACAGGTTTCTCTTCTACTGACTTGCCTGTATTTATATATCTAATGTTACTAGAGGCCATTGTGATGTGCACAAACCTTATGTATTTATTTCTCTCACGTATGTCATATCCTTCCTTCAAGGACCTTAGAGCACTGTACATGGTTTCTCTCTCCCATTTTATCCTCACAACAACCCTGTGAGGTAGGTTAGGTTGAGAGAGAGTAACTGGCCCCAGGTCACCCAGTGAGTTCCATGGCTGAACGGGGATTTGAACCTAACAGTGAAACATTTTCAACCACCCCTAACCTAGACTATCTATTTGGGGAACAAATGGTGAGAAATACACGCTAGTTTAGACCATCCCCACTCTAATGGAATAGGCATCCCTGGCCCTGCAAAGCCACCAAATGTGAAGATAGCTGCTCACTTGTGGTTTGAAAGTGTCTCTCATAATCCTAATATATGCACCTTTAAAGTGGGATTAGACATATTCAAGGAGATTATTAGTATGAATAAGAATATTTATAGACCATTTTCCAATAAAAGGTTCACAACAAACATAGCAAAAGAAATCAGAAGAAGAATGAGAAGATGGTTTCCTGCCCAAAGAGGCTCACAATCCTAAAACCACACATATCAGCCACAGCCACTGGAGGGACGCTGTGTTGTGCTGGGTTGAACAGAGGCAGGGGCTCTCCTCCTGCTCAATAGAAGAGAGTCACCACCTTAAAAGGGACCATGTATCTTTCAACAAAGCCACCTAATGGCGCAATGGGGAAATGACTTGCCTAGCGAGCAAGAGGTTGCTAGTTCCAATCCCTGCTGGCATTGTTCCCAGACTAGTATGGGAAACACCTATACCAGGCAGCAGTGATATAGGGAGGTGCTGAAAGGCATCATCTCACACTGCGCGGGAGGAGGCAATGGTCAACCCCTCCTGTATGCTACCAAAGAAAACCACAGGGCTCTGTGGTCGCCAGGAGTCGACACTGACTCGAGGGCACAACTTTATCTTTCAACAACCTGCCTAACCCAGTGTGCCTAATAGCAGCTCATACTGCAAAACAGGGCAGGTGACACTTTTTACCACATGGGGAGCAACATTCCCACCACCAAGTATCTGCAGAGAGCAAGCTGCTGTTCAAAGCACATGAGCAGGGACTAGTTGGCAACCCTACCCTACACCTCATGGAACCAGTTCAAAGACCCACAAATTCCCCATACTTCTAAAGACAAGCTCCAGTTTGCACCAAAACAGATAGATAGTTTTCATAAAGTACTGCTGTGTATCATTTCTGTTCAAATAGAAAGTATCATGTTGTCCCACACTGGAGGTATTTCAAAGATTGCGCCATCAAGGAATGACTTGAATACATGAACCAGCCACCACAAAACAAAAACTCGCACAGCAAGAGCACAGCATTGTCATGAAGCTGTTTAATACTGTGCTGGGCCATTGGTCCATCTACTCAGTACTGGCGATTTGGATTGGCTGAAGCTCTCAGGGTCTTAGGCAAAGAAACTTGAAAGGTCTTTCCCAACCTTGCTACTTTTAGCTGCCAATAGCAGAGATTGTACCAGGGACCTTACACATCAAAAGCCATGGCCCTCCTGACATATATGCAGTCAGGTATCTCACCAACAGCTTTAAGTGCTTAGTTACTGAGTGACATCCATCCTTGTGCGAATCAGTTTGTTGTCTCTCATTGTTCTAGGGGTCTCATTGAAGGGGGACCAGAGATACAAAGGAAAGGTGGACTCCTGTTCCTTTAAGAGTCACATAGAAGGGAGAGTTTGGGCAGGGGTTGCTTGTCAAGCCGGGATGAGAAATGTTGCAATGCCCTCTGCTATACAGCAATTAGGCCTACAAGCCTTCCTACACTTCCTAGGGAGTCAGTCCCATTGCACACAACAGGAATTATGGCAGAGCAAATGTGTCATCTTTTGTCAGCCTGTCCAAAACTACCTCCTTCTCAGGCTAAAAGGCCCCATTATCTATCTAGTCCAGTGCTTGGGCCTCAGACCTTGAGAAAACTGCCTCTGGACCCATACCTGGCCAGGTTCCTCTGCTATTTGGAAACCACACCCAGCACTGAGATCAGAGCTCAGGGCTGTCATCACATCACCAGTGTCTGTGGGTGGCTTTGAGTGAGTGCAGAGTCCCTCCCACACACAGTACTTGAGAGTGGCATGATCAGCCTCTTAACTGAGAAGGCAGAAACCTGACTGAAACTGCATCAGCCTTGTCATGAAGCAGCCCTTCTGTGGGCTAAGCACTTGAAGACCTTAGCTTTCTCTCCAGTTCCTTTTGCAGGTGACTGGTGGAGTGCTGCTGATGCAGTGCTCAGGATATTTGCAGTACAGGCAGCAAAGGCACCACTATCTGTGCAGTTCACTGCTGTCCCAACAAACATGCTAGCAGGATTCAGGAGGTAGGTACAGCCACCACTATTGCACAAAACCAAAGCTGGGAGCAGCTTCCCCTCTTCTAAAGCGAGCCCTTATTGTATGAGCCCTTGTAGATGTGCCTTTAATAGTAGCTTGATCTGCAGGCATTAGCAGATGGTAATACTTCTCTCCACGTACTGAAAGGCTTCACCAGCTATTTCTGTAGATTAAGCTGCTGTTAAAGGCACTGGAGTAGGAGATGCTGTCCCCCCCCCCCCCCCCGCAAAAAAAATCAATTGGCAACTCTTACAGTGGGTGCGTCCGATAATATTGTTTCCACTTTCTTTCTGGATTTGGTGGTACCATCACTGCAGGAACAGGGTCAGCACTCTTTCCCCCCTGTTCCTGCACCTGTATCCCTCACAGCAGACACGCAGTAATAAACTGCACAATCTGCTGCATGTTTACTGAGAATGCTAAGTCCTACTGAGTTCAATTGGACTTGTTACCAAGTAAGTGTGTTCGGGGTTGCTTCTTAAGCCACTGTCTGACCCTTTCCTCACCATCTCTCTCTATGCTAGTAAAAGCTTTGCTCGTGAGCTGTCTATGTCAGGCTGTAGATAAAGAAACAGGCCAGTAAAAGAAGGCTACTAGGGATGTAAAGAGGAGCCCTAAGGATGGCTGAATTGTGCTTCGGGGGGCAGGGGTCGGGGGAGAATTGGATTGATCAGAATGTGGTATGTAAATACTGGGGTTGTCACAATTGTTTTCCTGGTATGGCTCTTGTTCCTTTGCAGGTGGAATGCCAGGAAGGGTTGCCAACTTCTTTGCCTTGCTCCTTTCCCTTTTAGCAGTAGGCTGACACCTGGGGATTGAGTGGGTAAAGCTTGTCCTGGCATAGAGGTAAAGTGAGGGAGTAAACCCCCACCCACTTAATCATGTGGACCTGTTTTTAAAGGCATCTAGGAAGGTTGGAGCTCCATAAAGCAGTTGGCAGTGTTAATCAGGTGTAAAGGGGGCTAGCAAGGCTTTAGCAGTTGTGTAGAAAAGGAAATTTAAGCCAGGATGGTTTTTCTTACCCTTATAGGACACTGACCATAGTTCTTCCATCCTGTTCCCTGCTTGATTCCTGATATTTTGAGGGACATGTATTCACACCAACATCGGGAAGATAGCAAACCACAGTGCCTGCTGCTCTCTGCTGGACACACATGTCTCTGCAACCAAATGTATGGGCAAGTCAGGGACTTTTACTCACATGGCTTTTAGTTTGCATATCAGCTGGATTTACCCCGAAGTCGCAGAGGGCTATCATGGACCAGTTCACACACAATTCTGCTTTTCCCCAATTACTGCTGCACATTCTAGTTTAGCTCAAATTATGTCCAGGGTGAAAAAAAATCCTCTGTTTGTGGCAGTTTTTGAAAAAACTGAGCTTTCTAATATGCCCCGGTGCTTCTCCCACAATGTGTGGAGGGGCCATTGCCAATAATGTGGCTTTTTTCAAAACTCATACTTTTGTGTGTGTGTGTGTGTGTGTGGTTGTTTTTAACTTCAAGCAGCGCCGATCAGCTTCAGAAAGAGCCTGCAGGGAGGGGGTTTGCTGGGGATCAGAAGAGGAGGTGTGAAGCCTGCCTGCCTGCCTGCCCCAAACCCAGCCATTGCTCCCTCCCCACTTTGTTTTTTCTCACCTCCTGCCACCCTCCCTATGCCATGCCTGTGGATGGGAGGGGCTAGCAGCAGGAGTGACTATCTCCAACCAATAAAAGCTGCTTCTCTTTTTCTGTCTCTCCCTGCATCCCATCCACCCCCCTCACTTTGCTGAATTATTGAGCAGGTCACTCCTTGTCAAGTCAATTTCCAAAAATATTTGAAGGCAACAGGAGAGTTTGCAAGGAACTGGAGACCTGGGTGAACTAGTGGAACGCCAAGTATCAGCAGAAGGTGCTGCTTGGCAACTTGTCTCACCAATCTTCTGCAAGGCTGAATGAAAGGGAGTTGAGTTTGGTATGATCTGCTCTGAGTGATTTGCAATTGTGAATGCTGGGGGCTGGGGAGGTGTTGTGACAGATTGGTGAAATTCTGTGGGGGGAATCCAGAAGGGGAGGGGAAGGGAAAAATTGCTGAGTGAAACGCAAGCATGAACAGGAATGCAAAATGTGGGCTTAATTTGCTGTTCCGAGCCTTCATGCTTTCCATCCCTCTAACTAAGACCAATGGGTCAGTCTCAAAGGCTTTCTTGGGAAGTAATGTAGAGGGTCTTCCTATGCTTTCAACATGTACAAAATCCTTGCTAGTGCTACTCCAGTCTTTTGGCTACTTTTAGTTCATATATGAGTCTCTGGCTTCGTCTTATTGAAGCCTGGTCACCATAGGAACATAGACACTGCAAATCAGGCAGATAGGCAGGCTTTACATATGGAGATGTTGTTGGAGGTTTGATGTAACCTGAGCCTTTTATGTCTGAGCTGATTCCATGAGGTTGCATTTTTATTCATCACAGAGAGAAAGCAATTATTTCTACTTTAAACTTCCATGGCCTCTTAAATGGTCTGGGGTGGGGGGAACATGAGGTGATGAGGGCAGTCACAGAGGCAAGTTCATTTACCACAGAGCTCCTGGTGGCGCAGTGGTAAAACTGCCGCCCTGTAACCAGAAGGTTACAAGTTCAATCCTGACCAGGGGCTCAAGGTTGACTCAGCCTTCCATCCTTCCGAGGTCGGTAAAATGAGTACCCAGAATGTTGGGGGCAATATGCTAAATCATTGTAAACCGCTTAGAGAGCTCTGGCTATAAAAAAGCGGTATATAAATGTAAGTGCTATATTGCTATTGCTATATTATAAAAATCAGCAAAGATTTGGGTCAGATTTGGCAGGTTCGGGTTCTGTTGTTTCAACTAGTCAATCTTGTGGAATGCCGACTGTCAAACGAAATAATAAATATATAAATAAATAAATAAATAAAAGAAGAGAGGCGTTTCTTGCCGCCTCCTGCGATGTGATTGGTTGGAGAAAAAACCCGGAACACACAGGAAAAGGATCTGCAGGGAATGTAGAGGGGAACCGACCCTATATGAATGGCTCATCTATTCACCCAAATTAAATTGCTGCGAATTTGCTGCAAAGCAAACTTGCTCCTTGGATACCCTGCACCATGAAGCCATGTCTGGATAACTCCCTGATAGATGCCAGTCACCAGAATATGGGAACATGAAACACAGATGCCTTTGCCAGGGAAGAGCTGCAAAAAATGGGAGTAGATCCTGAAACTAAAGGGGAGATAAAACTAGTAACGCTTAAAACATTTCAGAGGGTATTGAATGCCTTACAGGTGGCCACCATTAGTTAGGTTTACTAAACACAGAATGATTTTCCTAAATGGATATCGCACTTCCTCGTAGAATCACAATTGTTTTGTATCTTATGGGAACAGACATTGTGCTTTATTAATACATCAGAATAACAATTAGTAATGATGATAACAACCTAGACCAAATAACTAAGCCTCCAGTGTTTTGTTTTGTTTCTCAACAGCCATTTGTAACTTGGGTGTGTCCATTTATTGCACAATCCTGTTTAACTGTTTGTAACAATAGACACTCATCTGCCTTGGAGACAGCCTTGGTTGGCCTGATGGATAATATCTACCAGGGAATGAACAGAGAGAGTGTGACTCTGTTGGTTCTTTTGGATCTTTCTGCAGTTTTTGATACCATTGACCATAATATCCTTCTGGATAATCTGGGGGGATTTGGGAATAGGTGATACTGATTTGCAGTGGTTTCATTCCAATCTCAACAGTAGATTCCACATGGTGTTGCTCAGAGATAGTTGCTCTCTGAAACCAGAGCTATTTTATGGTGTCCCTCAAGGCTCCATCCTATCTCCAGTGAGTTTTAACATCTACATGAAACCACTGGGTGAGATCATCAGATTTGGAGCAGGGTGTTATCAATATGCCGATGACACCCAAATCTATTTCTCCATGACATCATCATCAGGAAATGGCATAACCACCCTAAATACCTGCCTACAGGCAGGAACAGACCGGATGAGGGATAATAAATTGAAGCTGAATCCAAGCAAGACAGAGGTAAGGGGTCATACTTAGAGGGGCATGATAGATCTTCCTGTTCTGGATGGGGTTGCACTCCCCTGAAGGAACAAGTAAGTAGCTTGGGGGTACTTCTGGACCCAGACCTCACTCTGTTTTCTCAGGCTGAGGCTACAGTCAGGAGTGCTTTCTATCAGTTGATACAACAGCTGCGTCCATTCCTTGAAGACAGTGATCTCAGAACTGTGGTGCACTCTCTGGTATCCTCTAGGCTTGACTACTGTAACATACTCTGTGGGGCTGCCTCTGTATGTAGTTCGGAAACTTCAGTTGGTTCAAAATCCAGTGGCTAGATTGGTCTCTGGGGTGTCTCGGAAACACCATATTATGCCCATTTTAAAGCAATTGCACTGGCTGCCAGTAAGTTTCTGGGCAAAATACAAATGCTGATAATTACCTTTAAAGCCCTAAATGGCTTAGGACCCAGTTACCTGGGAGAGCGCTGCCTTCTGCATGATCACCACCACACATCGAGATCATCGAGAGAGATCCGTCTCCGTATGCCACCAGTTTGTCTGGCGGTGACTTGGGAGTGGGCCTTCTCTGTAGTCGCTTCTAGGCTGTGGAATGTGCTCCCTTCATGGCTTAACATCTTTGCCAGCCTTCAGAAAAGCCCTTAAGACATATTTTTCCAGCCAGGCTTTTAGTAATATCTGAATGTTTTTTAAATTTTTTAATTGCTGTTTTTATTTTGTTTTTCTTGTGTCTATTTTTATGAACCGCCTAGAGCATTTGGAGTCAGGTGGTATATAAATTAAATAAATAATAATAAAGAGTACCGTGAAATCTAGCATGGAGGTCTCTTCCTGCCGCATGTCTTTGCACAGTGTGGGCTGGAAGGCTGCCAGGAGCAGAGGGCTTCGCTTGGGAGGCTAGTGCTGGCTGCTGCCAGGCTTGTGCAAGCCCTCTGCCCTGCCTCCCCCACGACTGCCCGCTTGTGTGCTGTGCCTGCCTCATTGTGAGAGCCATGCAGAAGGTGCATGGATGGGACTATCTAGGGCATGTATGGGTTATCCCCCACTTTGTGTATTCCCAAGAAGGCTTAGCCTAGGGCTTTGATATTTGGCACAAATGCAGGGCACGATGAGAGGGCTCTGTCTATTTAATTTGAAATAAATTGGTCAATCCATGTAGTTTTAATAAAATATTGATTTTTTGGTTGTTACATTTCAAAAAATGCCCTGTAAGTGTTTTATTTAATGGCAGAAAATTACAAAAACTTCTGGAACTGACGCCCCTCCCGCTGACCATGATTTCACCATGTGGAGGAATCTGCCCTTTGCTTCCATGAAAAAGGGTAAAGCACTCCACTTTTCTGCCCAACCCTTTAGATCTCCTGGAATGGCTTGGCCTAGGGCCTTGATACTGGGCACAGATGTAGGGCAGGATGGGAGGGCTCTGTGCATATAATCTGAAGCAGATTGGTAAATTAATTTATTTTTAATAATTAAAAAAAATAAAAACTTTTAAACAGTGGGAATTGTGTGCTCAAGAATGCTATGTGAAACTATGGGGCTAATATGTGTGTGTATATAGAGGATGCTTATTTTGCAAGGGGGCCGGCCATATGCCCACTAGGTCCAGGCTCCAAAATTATCTGTCTGCACCTCTGGACATGGGGGGCAGGGGGGACTGTGCCCACTGGCCACAACTTCCATTGCTGGGAATGTTGCTGTCTCCAGTGGCTGCACATGTGCAACTACTAGGAGATGTGGCCAGAGAGTGTGGCCTTTCTCCCCCACATTTTCTGAAGGGGAAGATTTATTGAGAAGAGGGCTAGAGAGGCACACCTTTCCAAATTGGAGGGCACTTTGCGTTAAGGACCCACCTCTCTGCTTCCATGATGCGTGTCACGAAATGCCAATGATGAAAGAACTCCTGTACCATGGAGGGAATTTAGAAAGTACAGTGGTTCTCGTCTTAGCAGTAGGACATGATACTGCCCCCTGGTCCAAGAAGATATAATTCCCTTTTAATTATTCATGCCTAGACTGGAAGCAATCACCCAAATGCTCTCAACATGTCTGGCTCATGGAGATGGGCAGCAAAGCCACAATATGATCAATTAACAGTCATCTTGTGTGGATTACACTCGCTAGAGGGCAATAGAGAACCATTGTTCCCTATTGTAGACCGTAGTGCGGAAATGCTTCAGGCCCGCAGCCATGCTACAGAATTAAATTCCCTGGAATGCTGGGGGTTGTAGTTTTTGGGGAGAGATTATGAGAATCTCTAAAAGCAGATGCTCAGCCCCAAACAAACTACAATCCCCAGGATTCTTTGGGGGAAGCCATGACAGCAAAACTGGCATAATTTGGTATATAACAAAAATATGTGTATACCCCTTCCTTCCTGCTTAAAAGCCAAACCCTTTAGTTAAGAACAGTCCTGCTGGATCAGGCCCAAGGCCTATCTAGCCCAGCATCCTGTTTCACACTGAGGCCCACCAGTTAGGAATGCCCTGCTCTCACTCTCGCTCTCTCCCTGAGTAGGGTGCTTGCTAATTAATTTAAATATATACACATTATGGTCTGCCCCCATAGCACAGACCCTCCAACATTCTACTAATGAAAATGGGGACAATGTGAATGTGTAGGGGGCATGGGCATGGCCAAGAAACCTTTGAGGTGAGGTTCTCACAGCAAGCATGCCACCAATGGAAAACAGGTAATAAATTACATGCAGAGAGCACTGTTCCAGATTACCAAAGCAGACGGGGCAGGCCCTTGGGTTTTTGGTGCCCTAGGCAGAGTTTTATTTTGGTGAACTGAATCCTGAAGAATGACAACTTGAACAACTCAAGTTGTTGGGGGCAGGGGCAAGAACCCCAGGAGGCAGACATAGGGACAGTGACTTACCAGGGACAAATTCCAGAAAATAAGGACTGGGATAGGGATGGTTGGAACCTATGCTAGTGTTGAGGCTAAATTATATTAAATTCAAATAAACCTGCATGGGTGGGAGGAAAAACCAATTTGTAGGTTTAAAACTGAATGAATTGCAGCCCTGCCCTCCTGCCTGGAAACAATAAAGATTCCAGGCAGGTTTCTGCTCCTTGCATTAGTTTCCGCTCATTGGATTTCAAAATTATTTGTAGGCTTATCTCTTTCTTTTTCCATACCTCAGGACCCTTCTCGGTATCACAGTGAAGTATGTCAAGGCTTTTACCAGGGCTGGCTGGGGGTGGGCTGCTTGCTGGAGCAGTTTGCCTTGAGCCCCCACAAAGCAAGAGGCCCCTGCCTCAGCTTGTCGTCCCCCACATGCATGAGCTCTTTTAGAGGGGAGACCCAACATCACACCTGCCCCAAGCTTCATAAATTATCCCCCAACATCACACCTGCCCCAAGCTTCATAAATTATCCCCCAACATCACACCTGCCCCAAGCTTCATAAATTATCCCCCAACATCACACTTGCCCCAAGCTTAATAAATTATCTGGGCAGCTCTGGCTTCTACCATAAGATTTAGGAGTGGAAGGGCCTCCAAAACATGTGGCAGGGACAAGTAGGAGGCCAGAGGGCCCAAGATGCACCCCACAGAGGAGGCAGACCCCAAGGCAGCTAAGAGACCCAAGGTCTTGAGGGAGGCAGGGCCCAAGTCAACTCCACCCCTAAGGTGACTGACTGACTGACTGACTGGGGCAGGAGAGGGGACCGACCTGGCCTCCTCTGGCTCCTATAACAGCACCAGAAGCTTATTACAGTAAGCGGTAGCACCAAAAAGGTAGGTGAAGCTTCTTACAGCCTAGAGATAAATGTTTTCACCTGCTAATGTCTTCTAAAGCTGATAATATGGGTCTGATTCATGGCCTCATAGCCACTAAATCTCACCCGACCTAGCAACACATGGAGGGATCATCAGGGATGCCCTGTAGCAGGAGGGGTGTCAGTGTTGCCTGAGTCGGACCAGAAACCGGCGTTCTGAAGTCTTGTGAGGCCTGGAAGCAGCCTTAGGGAGGGGCTCACAGGAGCAAGGTCCCTGGAGCAAGCTGTTTGTGGCTCAGGGCCTGGCAGAGGAGGTCCCCTCACAGTGTTCCCTCTCAGGCGTGCGCACACGCCTGTGCTCACAAGTTTTTTTTAAATGTTCGCTCAGTTCATTTTAGATCCCGCCCAGGTTGAATCAGGAAGGCCCCACTCTGAATGCAGGTGAGCACACACTGCCTTGATACTGTTGCCCAGAACAAAACTCATTCCGCACACAGATGAAAAAAATTAGAGAGAACACTGGTCCCTCACCATCTTGTGATATTCAGCAACACATAAACAATTGGAAGGCAACCAGAACATGTCAGAAATGTCATTTTTGTGTTGTTTTCAACAGACAGGCGTAGGCCTAGTGCTTGCAAACAGCAGATGAGGTGGTACTAGACCTTTTTCATGATGATATGACTTCAGATCTCAGGGTGGCTATCATGTGACTGAATCCTCCTCTCAGGGGCGTAGCTATAATTGAGCAGATGGGTTCAAAGAACCCAGGCCCCCGAGCTCCTGAGAGGCCCCCGAGCTCCTGAGAGGCCCCCAGCTCCACCCCTTCCTATCTTTCTTTCTTAAACATATTCTTATACCACCCAAAACTTACGTCTCTGGGTGCAAAACCTGCCTCTCCCTCCCTCTAGGGGCCGCCGGAGAGAGGAGTGGAGATGGGCCCCCTTTCTCCTAGCTACGCCCCTGTCTCCTCTATACAAAACAGTTCTCTCCACACAAAGAACTAGACGACATGGAGAGGGGTTCTAGTCTATCCTTCTCCCTAACATGCTGGACTTCTATGCGCAGGAAAATTATCTTCTGCATGGAGAATTCTGTTGTGAGAGCCCCTAACTTGAGGCTTGAAGTGGTACAGCCAATACACAGGGTTACCACTTTATCTGGGAATGAGGTTTATGGACAAAAGAACTTCCATGGAGCAGAACAGGAAAAACCATTGGGACCGGGCCTGATAAATCCCAGGGGCCAGCCAGGGAGCCATCTGGCACTTGGAAATTTAACTGTAACGCTTAAACTAGGCTATTCAGAGGCAGAGTTATTGAATGAAATATTTAATTGTTCCAGGCAGCCCTGTTTCTGTTCTATGTAAGTTACTTGTAAAGGGGGAAACCAGAAGCTCATTTACCCTGTTCCTCCATAATGTCTATCATCAAGTCCAGTAATTTTGTCAGGTGTCCGTTGTCTGGCTCTCAATTTTTTGGGCTGGCTCCTAGATCCAATTTTTTTCTTTTTCATTTTGGTCAAGACCTGCACTGGGGGAGTGTGTGATGCTGTACTTTCCCGCACACTATTCATTTACCCATTATGAGCCAAAGTCAAATGCCACGTTGTGTGTGTTTACGTATAAAGGGCAAGCAACCAACCTGTTATGGTTCATGGGGCAGTGAAAGCAAAGCATTTCTCTTGGGCAATGCCTGAGATGGGTTGCATTTCTCATCAGTGCTACTCATTTTGCAACCAGAGAACCATGTAGGCTGTTCTCCAGAAATCTGGAAATTCCCCTGCTTGTTCCCTACAGGTTTTCCCATAGTAGTTGTGCATCTATTCCTAGGTGTCAGGCCTAATACCAGATAGCAAAGATGAGTCAAAATGAACAAACCTTTTAAATGAGCTACAAATACTTCATAGTCTATTGAATTACTCTAAGGGGGGGAGGGGACACATAGTAACATTTAAAAAAAAATACAACTAGAAATGTATTATTGGTGCAGTAGTACAGTATATTCAAGACACAACCTGTCTGTACAAAGTGAGTATACAAAGCATATACATCCAAATGTATCATTTTTATACAGTTTTTTAAAAGTTAGTATGCAGTTGGTAATATAAAATGTGTTTTGTCCTAATAGGCCTTTCCCCCCAGCAATTATACATAGAGGTCATTCATAGAATGAAAAATGGTGTTCTATGTGAGTTTGGGAGCTGTGTGTGCTCCTAATTTTCAGTTGTGTGGAAGCAAGGTAGGAGGAAAACCTGGAGCTGCAGCTTTTTCTCCTACCTTGCTTCCACACAATGGGGCTATTCTTACGATCACAAAAATCGGGCTAGGAAAATCCTAGCCTGATTTTTGTGATCGTAAGAACCACCAGGCTCGCAGCCAAGCCTGGTGGTTCTGGAGCGGCTAACCCGCTCCTGTAGCCTGCCCCTTAGCCCGGGTTTGCGGAGTGAGTGCTCCGCAAACCCGAGCTATCTGCTCGTGTGTATCCGCAGCGCGGCTCCGCGCCGCAGCTACTTGTGAGTATACCCCTGGCCGGGAGGCTTAAAAGCAGCCTCCCAGCTTGGCCCCCGAGCTCCCCAGCCCCCACCGGCTCCGGCTCGGAGCCGGACATCGTGTGGGCGGCTGATCCGGCCGCCCAGGGCTCCCTGCTCGCTCGTGAGCGGGGAGAATAGGCTTAGCCCGCTCTTCCCGCTCACCTGTTAGAACTGGGTCTCCCTGATCGTGAGACCCAGTCCAATAACTTCTACCCAGGTTTCCCTCCTACCTTGCTTCCACTCAACTGAAAATTTGGAGTACACACAGCTCCCAAACCTGGGTAGAACATAGTTTTTGATTGTGTGAATGACCTCATCTCTCTCTCTCTCTCAGGTTTAGAGGGATTGTCAAGAGTCTCCTGCATTGACTAAGGCAGCTGAACATCTTTAAGATATCAATAGGCTGTTCTAATATATTATGCCAGTTCTTATCATCCCTGTTTAATTCATTTTAATGTAATTAATATACAAGAAGCAAATATGGAACATTGATGGGCAGGCTGGATGTTACTCACCTCAAATGAAAGCAGTGCGAAACCCTCATTTGTGCTGAAGCTAAACTATGAGGGCATAATGGTAAAAGGATTCTTACACTGGGCAAAAGACCCAGCATGTGGGAGTGTTCCTTTAGGAACCAGCACTCTGATATGTCACCACCTATCTCCTCTACAGTTTGCACTATGGTCCATCTACACTTTTCCTGCTTGCGCAAGGTTTCCCCCTATTGTGATCAAGTTGAAGGATGTGGAGGATGTCGACTGCTAACTGAGCAAAGAGGCACCTTTTTAAAGTGGTGGTTTTCTTTATTTAGCAAGGGGAGAGCAACTGGCCCTACCCATCCCCAGCACAGCATCCCTCCAGCGGCTGTTGCTGGTGTCTATCTTATATTTCTTTTTTAGATTGTGAGCCCTTTGGGGACAGGGGGCCATTTTGGCACAGCAGGGAAATGCTTGACTAACGAGCAGAAAGGTGCCAGTTCGAATCCCTGGTGATACTATATCGGGCACCAGCAATATAGGAAGATGCTGAAAGGCATCATCTCATACTGTGCAGGAGGAGGCAATGATAAACCCCTCCTGTATTCTACCAAAGACAACCACAGGGCTCTGTGGGCGCCAGGAGTCAAAATCGACTTGACAGCACACTTTACCTTTAAACTGCTTTGGGGACTTTTGTTGAAAAGCAGTATATAAATATTCGTTGTATTCACCATATTATTCTGGAGCACCTGCAAAATTACACATAAGAATCTATGTTCATGTTGGAATTCACCATCATCTGGAAAGACACCTAATATCTGTTCCATAGGTGAGCATGCCAAGATACTTGATCAAGTTGTTTGCATGCATACAGCCTGCTGTTGCATGTGAGAATGTATGGATCGAGACACTGTGCACAGAGAAAGAAGAAAACAATGGCTTTTTCCGAGTTGCCTTTTTCCTAACTGATATTTGGAAAATGGGGCATTGAAGATGCAATCACCCCTACAAATTCAGTGTAGATCACTGAGGATCCACTGCCAGGGATAATCAATTGTCCTAGATCTTGGGGTGTGTGGGAGGAAGGTTCCACCTACCTCAGGATCCTATTTGAGCCTTCCAGGTCTTGCACTTCCCAAGAGGGGCCTGCTCCACAATTTGAGTGCCACCGCTATTATTCACTGAATGAAATATTTCCTTCTATTTATCTGTCCTGAACTTCCTGCAAATAAATGTCTCTCAGTGCTCCTCTGAGAGTGTGTGTGACTAATTTCACCAGGGGCAGATTAACACATGGGCAAGAAAGGCGCTTGCCTACAGCAGCTAATTTTGAGAGGCAGCAAATTGGGGGTGGTGGTGGTCAGGGGCAAGTTAAATCTTCTTTTTAACCTTTTAAAACCACCGCTGCTGCATAGTGGGGATGAAAGTAGAGACCAGGGTGGGGTGGGGGTGGCCGACAGGGTGCAACACTCCAGTGGCGCTGGCAGGAGTGAGGGGAAACCAAGGCAAAGGAAGCGTTGACAACCGCGAAGGCTCTTTCAGCCCGAACTGTCATTTGGGTGGCAGGCGGGCCCAGGGAAGGAGCTCTTGCTGACTGCCTCCGCCTCCCCTGCCTTGGTCTCCCCTCACCACCACAAATGCTCTGCAGTACCACCAGCCGCCCCCATCTCCCTTACCATCCCCGCCACGCTGCTGCCATCCCATGGCGGTTTTTAAAAAGTTTTTAAAGGATTTAACTTGTCCCCCTCCCAAGGCTTCAAGTTGGGGTGGCAAATTCTTTTTGCCTACAGGTGGCAAAAAGCTTAATCCGCCTCTGTTCAATAGACTCAACCTATAGATTGACACACATTCCTGGAGACTCCAGGCCGACCTTGGAGGGCTCCCTACACTGCTAACATATTCTCTTTCCTGACCTGGGAGCAGCATCCACCAGGCATGACTACTCTCCTGGGGAGCTTTAATCCACTCAACACTTTCCCCTAGCCCACTTTACTGCCCACTGCTTTGGAAATCATAGAACCTTGGGGTCTTTGCTCTCAACCCTGCATTCAAACACATGCAAGGACAGGTGAGGTTTGGGAGAAAAGCCCTTCAGGGACCTTACATGTTTATTTTTACCTCCAAGGCCATTCCCCCTTGCTCTGGCCCATGGGTCCTTGCTCTCCATGGTTGCTATGGTGCTTGAATGCAGGGCAAAGGGCCTTCCCTGACGGAAGAGGCATGTGTCTATTTAAGGTTGTGTGCCCTTTGCCCATGCTGCTCCTGCCAGAACATGACATAACATATTGCAACCAGAACTTGCTTCCAAGGGGCCAAAGTCCTGTGCCAGCTCTGTCCAAGCATTCTCAGCACAAGTCCAGAGGATCGCCCTGTCTGATGAGGTGCCTCAGGAGCAGCTCTGTTCAGAGGTTCCTGTGCCGGAAAAGGTTACTCAGCTTTCCTTGTGCTTCTTGATCATTCATTCTGGACTTGCCACTGGCTGGCAGGCTGCCTGCAAACGTTTGCTCTATAAGCAGCCTGTTTCACACTGGTGCCATGCCAGTCAGCCAATAAGACAAATCATACATTTATCTCAGGCCTTGGCTCTGAACAGGATCAGTGACGGAGCTGCCAGTGACAGGTTCCTTCACTGTGGCAGTTCAGAAAGAGAACCAAGACGGGAGCGTACCTTTAGGAACATAGGAAACTGCCATATACTGAGTCAGACCATTGGTCCATCTAGCTCAGTATTGTCTTCACAGACTGGCAGCGGCTTCTCCAAGGTTGCAGGCAGGAATCTCTCTCAGCCCTAACTTGGAGATGCCAGGGAGGGAACTTGGAACCTTCTGCTCTTCCCAGAGCGGCTTCATTCCCTGAGGGAATATCTTGCAGTGCTCACACATCAAGTCTCCCATTCAGATGCAACCAGGGCAGACCCTGCTTAGCTATGGGGACAAGTCATGCTTGCTACCACCAGACCAGCTCTCCTCTCCAACTCCCCTCCTTTGCCAGTCCTTAGGGTTGACAACTAGCTGGGATTCTCTTAGTCCATCCAGACTTGTACACTTTTGGCCCATTGCTGGAACCAGATGGAAATCCGCGGGGGCGGTGGGTGGTGGAGGATCCAGGTGGAGCATTCTTTCTGTGCATGCCTGTGTGGAAAGGCTTCTCATGGAGGGGTAGAGGAGGCAGCATTAGTAGCAAAGTGAACATGCGTGTCCAGTGAACGCCAAATGCATGCACGCTGTGCTGCATCCCTCAATAAGAGGATAATGGAAGTGGCTGGCGTCATTTTGCAGGGTGAAAAGACATTACACAAGCTTTGAAAGGCTTTTGATGGGAAAGGAAATCAGTATATGCTCAGAGACACTCAACCCAAGATCTAATGTTTTTTGTAAGCAAAAACTAGCAACTCAAGGAGCTGCTCATAGCATATTTTAAGCTGCCTTGTTCAAGGGGAAATAGGAGGGAGAAATCATCCCCCCCTTTATTGCAATAAGTTTAAAGTATATCGACACAATCAAGGATGATAATAATACATGTAAATATAACTAAAAAAGAAAGAAAGAAAAGTGGGGTGGGGGGAGACATCCCTTAACACAATAGAATACAACCAACAACAGAAGAAGAAAAAGGGGTGTTTTTTAAAACCACCTTCTTCAAGGATATTGACTTATGTTTCAGAGCACAAACAGTTCATTGAGGTTCGACCAAATCGCTAAGAATTCTACTTTGTTATCTTGGCGACTGAAAAAAACCCAGTTCAGATGCAGCCAAAGAACACATATCAATAATCCAAAATTGTAATTCAGAAGTAAATTTGTCTTCCCAGTGTTGTATTATAACCCTTTCGGCAACACCACAAGCACAGAGAATCCACAATTCTTGATGTGGTGCTAAATTCCAGATGCTGGGGATATACCCCAACAAAACATGAACATCATTATGGACAATGATAACTGTGATATCATATTGATTACCTTATGAATTTCAGACCAAAGCAGTGCGATAACCAGACAGGACCAAACCATATGTGTAAGTGTACTCTTGTGCAAATTGTCCAACACATAGCAGTCTGCAACCATCCCTTATTAAACATTCTCTGAGGTGTCCAATAGACATGGAATAAAGGTTTCATGCTCTATTAGCCACATTTTAAGATATAAAAAAGGCATGTTTCATTGCCTTCAATGCAACCCGCCACTGATTTAATAAAATAGGGTATTCAAGATCATTATTCCAAAGATCTCAGATATAATCAATATCAATCTTATCAATGTCTTTATTTTCTGATAGAGCGAGGTTACAGGCTTAAGTACATTTAATAAGTGCTCCAAATCTAATAATAAAGATGGAATTTCAGAAGCTGCAACTGCTTCTGTGACAGTGACAAAGAGCTGTGACAATAAATGTTTTAGCCAGATAAACAGTCACCTAGCATTTGAAGGTATATCAAATCCAGCTCTCAAGTGTCAAAGGATTTAAAAACAGCTTCAGAAGATATCAATTGATCTAATGTGATGATGTTGCAAGAGGCCTAGTTGGCCCAATAAAAAAACCTTACAAGCAATCTTCAAACTGAGATTTGCCCACAATATAAGCTTTTCATGCTAAAAAAGATCAAAGCCATGTCTAGAACCCAGGATTCTCCATATATGCCTTACCACTTTAGCTACTGGTAGTGACCCAGATCCACAAACAAATAATGAACTGACCACCTGCCAAGTTTTCAATGGGGTCAAATAATAACTCTCGAGCTGTGCCCATTGCCAAGGTGTAACTGAAACCTGGGACTCATTGTTCCAGCCTAAAACTGAAGATAAAATAAATACCCAATGATAAGCCTGAAAATATGGGAGATTAAATCCTCCCTCTTCAAGTTTGTGGAGTGAAAATCTGGGCAAGTCTCCTTGTCATAAGAAGTCATTTACTAAGTTATAAACTTGCTTAAAATATGATGAAGATATAAGAATTGGAAGACTTCCTAAGATAGATAGATAGATAGATAGATAGATAGATAGATAAGCCTTGATGTCAGATTCATCTCAACCACATTTATTTTGCCCCAAATATTCGACAGGATCATAGCCCACCAATCTAAGTTATTTTTCATTTGAGCCAAAAATTTGGAAAAATTTAATATTACTGAGAAAGTTTCCCAGAAGTTACTATACCTAAATATATTTTTTTAAAACTCTGGGCACCACTTAAAACCCCATCGCCTACACTCCTCAGGGAAATCTATAAATCCCAAAGGCATCAAATCTGATTTACCTTAATTTATGGAATAACCGGTTAAATTACCAAACTTTTGAACCATAGAAATAAGCTTAGGAATTGAGCCCTCTGGTTTATCAATAAAACATGAAATATCATCTGCATATAGAATCAACATGTGTTCAGTTCCACCAAGTGTAATACTCTTTATATTATTCAAGTCTCTAATAGCACAAGCCAGGGGTTCCAATACCATACTGGGGAAAAGAGGAGATAGAGGACACCCCTGGCATGTGCCCCATTCTAGCCTAAATAAAGGAGACAATATACTATCTATCTGTATAATTCTCTAAGGTGTACTCATAGCTAATTTTGTGCATAGCAGTTCTTGCGAGAGTTCACAAGCAGAAGCACCTGACTGGGCAATGGGGATTCCTTATGCAGATAGAGAGGAGGAGCCTGTGAGAGCAGAAGCACCATGGTGATTGGGCAGTGGGGATTCCATATGCAGATAGGGAGGAGTCTATGATGGTTAAAGTCAGTTGGAATGCAACTGTTATTGGTCGGAAGGTGTTCTTGATTGTAGAGGAGAGGAATCTATATATATTAAAGGATAGTGGGCAGGGTTCTGCAAAGAGGGGTCATGAGGGAGGAAAGAGCCCCTTCAGGAGAAGGAGGCTGCCACTGTATGAATTAGATAAGGAAACAAGATGAACAAGATCTGTTAACTCGGGGGGGGGGGGGAGAAGGGTGGGTGAGGGACAGGCCCGAGCCTGTCAGCGGCCTGAGGGGAACGAGTGGCAATGGCGGCAGCAAGAAATGGCCCAGTCAACCACTGCTGCTGTTTGGGGCTACCGAGGCCATTGGCAGAGGGATGCAAGCAGGCAAGGGCGGGCCTGGGCCTGTCAGTGGCCTGAGGGGAACAAGCGGCCACAGTGGTGGCAGCAGCAAGGAAGGGTCCAGTCAACTGCTGCTGCTGCTGCTCTTGTGGGGAGATGCAGGAGCATGACTCAGGTGAGGGTGAGGAGGTCTCTATGGATAGGGGGCTACAGCTTGGCCAATAGTTGCCAGCAATGCTGCAGCTGTAACCAAGAGGGGTGAGGGGGATGGCATAAAGGAATGGAGGAGTGACCAAGAGAGGTGAAGGGGGTGGAAGCAATGGGATGGAGGAGGAAGAGCAGGAGTATGACTCAAGTGAGGGTAGAGATCTCTCTGAGATGAGGGGGGCTGTGGCAGGAAGTGGGGGGAGGCCCAAGTCCAAAATTTTTTGGGAAAACCAAATTTGATCAGAACATGTTTCAAAAAAACACAGATGCACCATATCAAATGCTTTCTCAGTGTCTAAGGAAATTATAGCTGCTGGGTCTTGCCTCTCCGAGGATAGAGCTAATACATCAATCAATAATCTAATGTTGTCTGATCCTTGATGACCAGATATAAATCCAGTCAGAACAGGATGAATAACGGTGGGAAGCACCGTCTGCACCCTATGTGTCAATTGAGCTGTTAATATCTTAGTATCAACATTTAACAAAGAGATTGATCTACAGCTAGTGCATAAGCCTTTACCAGGTTTAAGAAGAACCGTTATATGAGCTTCGTTAAAAGAAGGAGGTAGACATTTATTTTTAAAAGCATCATTGTAGACCTCCAGTAAGATTGGAGCCAGGAAACTAATATATTTCTTGTAAAACTCAACAGGACACCCATCCAGCCCAGGGGCCCTACCGGAATTCATGGATTTAATTGTGATCCTTATTTCTTGTAGAGAAAGAGGTGCAACTAAAAAAATGATTTGATATTGTGTTAAATGTGGAAGATGCACATGTTACAAAAAACTATATCTACGTGTATATTAGATGCATTGCTACTATACAGGTTAGAGTGAAGCAAAAACCTACTGGTTTATTAGTTTAGGGTCTCTGTAAACATTACCGAGTATCGTGAACAGAAGTTATAATGTTACATTGTTTTATCTGCTTCAGCCTGGAAGCCAAAAGTGTTCTAGACCCCCCCCCCCCATTTTCCAATATCTTTACAATTCAACAAAAATTCAGTTTCTAAGGAGTATAACTTATTAAGTTCATATTTGGCCATAAGTAAAGTTCTATATAACTCAGAGGAAGGATGTAGTGCATACAATGTTAATAAACCTTTAACTTGCTTCTCAAGAGATACTACCTGAGTCCTTTGTTGCCTTTTTTTGGTTGAAGAATAAGCAATAATCTGGCCCCACAGAAAAAATGCTGTAAAGGTATGCCAAACCAAAGATAATGATGGAATTGAGACCCTATTAAAATGAAAAAAAAAATCCTCCATCTCCTCTTCCATTTGTCTAATAAATTGAGGTTTATTCCGCAGGGATGCATTCATATACCACCTAAATGAAGTATTAGAGCAACTTTGCAAATGAACAACCATCTCAAAAGGGGCATGATTCGAGATTGCTATGGAGTCAATATTACATACCTGAACGCGGGACACTAAAGAACGAGATATCAAAAAATAATCCAAACTAAAATAATTTTTATAGACAGGAGAGAGAAAGGTATATTCTCATTGAGAAAGACTGAAATTATACCATATGTTAACTAGATTAAAATCGAACATATAGGCCTTAAGTGTGGTATAGGTTAGAGAGCTTGATCTAGATGTGTGTGGGGGGGGGGGGTTTACAGTTAGGAAGGGGATCAAGAGTGTGATTCAGGTCTCCACCAATAATCAGATGATCAAAAGTGAAGGTGTGTAAATGTGCAAAGCAACTGTGTATTACTGTAATTCTAGAGAATCTGTGCCAGAAAGTGTTACCTAGCTTTTCAGATGCTCCTCTTGTGCTTCTTGATCACTCATGCTGGGCTTGCAGCTGGATGGCAGACCACCTGCAAATCTTTGCTCTATAAGTCGCCTGTTTCACACTGGTGCCATGCCAGTCAGTCGGTAAGATAAATAATACATTTATCTCAGGCCTTGGTTCTGTAGGTGACAAGGAGCTGCCAATGACAGGTGCCTTTACTGTGGCAGTTCAGGATAAGAACTATGTTGCCACTTCCCTCACCCAGCCTTTTATAGAACAGGCACCATACTGGCAGGTGTTGTTAGTCTTTTAAAATACTAGCATTCCTCCAAAGAGCTGAGGTGGCAGCCATTGTTTCTCCCCTGCACCTGCATTTTATCCTCACAACAAACCTGTAAAGTAGGTGAGGCTGAGAGATACTGACTGGCCCAAGGACATTCTGTGAACTTCATGGCTGAGCAAGGATTCAGTCTCTGGTCTTCCCCTGTCCAAGTTCACCTCTCTATCCATTACATTGGGCTGGCTCTCACATTAGCTCTTAAGCAGTAGGAGAGCAAATGAACCCCAAAGTAAGTACCCTTCAGGAAGGAAGTTGCCTTTCCTGGCCAATCTTCCATCTCTTCTCTTATAGGCCCCACCTATGCTTTCAGTGCTCTCTTTGAGGTAGGGGAAATGAGACACAGAGACAGGACCTTAAACCTATGTCTGTATTTAGGGAATATATATGGCGGACTCTATCCATTCTCCTCTACCTAGCAATGCCAGATTTCAAAAATTGTGTCCTAGGACACAACCAATGCTACCCTATGGCTCTGGGTTGCAGGGGAAGATCAGTAGTGGTGAGTAATTCCATTCTTGAACTTGTCATTGATGAACCCCTCATCAGTTTCCAGGATATATGGAAGGTTGTTTTGAAAACAGCTACCTTAGGTTGCTTGTCAAGGTTAGGAAGCAATGGGGCAACCTTAATGCTTGCTTCCAAAAATTTCCTTCTCATAGATTTAACTAGGTGGTTGATTTCTAAAATGGATGTGGGGTTCTAGCCTTCCTGGAAATGAATCCATCTGACTTGTGGGTATGTGGGTGGGCTGGTTTTTGGTGATCCATGAGAAGCAGTCTGCACATGCTAGGGAGCATTCTTGCTTCTTCCTGCATTCCAGAACTCTGCCCTATTCCTGAAAGCAGGTGAGCTTTGTCTCAAATTAACCTGTGGTTTTGCCCCAGTCCTCTTAAATGTTTTATCATCTATGCCAAATGGCCCTGTTCCCTCCTCTAGACCTCTGATAAGCTTGTCTTCCAGGTGAAAACAAAAAAGAGCACTGCCAAGCAACCTCCCCGCCCACACACACCGCTCCCTGCTTTAGGGTTGCCATCTTGGGACTTCGGGACTGGATATTCAATTATTCTTAATCCCCTCCATCTGTTTTCTACACACACACCCTTATCTGTTTGTTTTATCTGTGTGATTTCTTCCCGTTAGATGGCACTGTGTGTTTTTCTCTTTCCCATATTTATAAACTCTATGGCTAGGTTCAGACATAACGGCAAACTGGAGTAAAATGGGCAGAGGTTGGAACTCCAGTACATCTGAATGTGTGGAACCACAGTTTTGAGCCAAAAGAGATCTGCGGTTTGCCTTGCTAAACTCCACTTTGAACTTATGGTTTACACAAAGGTTCACCACCGATACCTCCAGTTTAGCCGCCAGAGAGTTACGTCCAAACTCGGGTGCTGCCATAACCACGGTTTCATGCCAATTTTGAAAACACAATCATAGAGGTGGTGGGGCAGACATATTCGGGATCGCGCCTGCTCCATTCCCGGGACCACTCCTCACTGGCTGCCTGTCCGAGCATCAACCCCACCCCTCCTGTCATCTGTCCAACTATGGAGATGCCCTGCAACAGGGACACCGAAACATCCCATCGCAGGCTTGTCAGCGAATGCTCTCCCTCTCTTGGCAAGTGCTACCAAGTTGCTGTCAAAGCGTGCCTCCTGCCAGCCCGTCAGCCCATGTGGACATGTGCACCCTGCTCCAAAACAAGAAGATGCCAACAAGCCAACAGATGCCCACAAGCATAAGCTAAAACTGTTAGAGTATAAACTTGTAAGAAAAACTCACCCCACCCCCATAGTACACTTTCTTGAGGAAATTCGTTACTACAAAGTATTAAAAAGCTCCAAATATAAAAAAGAGCGAGAAATATAAATATAAAAGAGCGAGAAATATAAATATAAAAGCTCCAAATATAAAAAAGAGCGAGAAAAGAAGAAATGCTCTAGAAACATTGATCCATTTTTGTTTTCTCTTTCTGCCTTTTGGTTTACTATGTGGTGGCTGCTGGGTTTGAGGATATTAGGCTGTTTAGTAGCTCTAATTTGGTCTGTTCCCCCCTCCTTGTGCCTTTGCCATTATTATTGTTGTTGTTGTTGTTGTTATTATTATTATTATTATTATTATTAGAAATATGTATATCCTGGTTTTTTTAGCAACAAAATTTGCTAAAATGCGCTGTCTCTTGTCTCAGTGACAGTGGAGAACAGACTAGTGAGTCAGAGGGCTAGAGGGTCAAGACATTGGTCATCCCTTCTCTACTGCTCTGACACTATTCCTTTGAAATGTAGATTGGTACTCTTAGGGATTAACTTCCTACCTCTCTTCTCTTCCTGTTCCTACTACCTTGCAACATGGCAAGCTCCTCTCCCTGCACCATGTGTGCAGAGAAGATGCAGAATCCATCTGCATCCAGCTAGATAGATAGATTAGAGATCGTAACTCCTCACTTTCCTATCTAGAATGGAGTTCTCTAATAAATGCCTTATATATTGATTTGAAACTATGAATTGGCTCCAGGTTACTTTACTCTCAGCATACACGCATGCCTAAGCAAATTCCGCTGTGTTGTGCCTCTGTGCACTCTGCTATAATGAAAAAGGGATTCTCTCACCAAAGAGAATTCCCAACATATACTGACTGGCAGCCACTCTCCAAGGTTTCAGGCGGGAGTCTCTCTCAGCCCTACCTGGAGATGCTTCTAGGGAGTGAACCTGGGACCTTTTGTATGCAAAGGAGATGCTCTTCCACTGAGCTACAAGGGGAATATCTTACAGTGCTCACAAGTAGTCTCCCATGCAAATACAGACCAGGCTGGACCTTACAAATGAAATCCCCCCCACCTTACAAATGAAATCAAATACACCATTTGTCCCCATGGGAGTCTGTGATCTAGAGTGTCTTTGAACTGTAAAGAAGGGGTCATGTGTGGTAGCTTTCATTTTTCCCTTACAAATGCACCAGATTTGTCCAAATATGCAAAATATGCATATTATACCGATTAACATACAAATTTTATGCAAAGTGGGGACTTTTTGGAGACTTTATTTGATAAATAGCACCCACTATTTTCATTTCTTTTGTGATGGATTTTGACTGTTTTTGCCATCATTACCTGGCAACCTTACCTCGCTTCCTTGTTTGCTCTTGGGCAGGTTGATTGGCTGCTTTCTTGATTCTTAATGTAAGAAAAATTGGTCTGTGCAAGCCTGAAGTGCTAACCTTATAGTCAAACTAGATGTGCCTTAAAATGCGCCGGCACTTGCATATTGTGTCAGCAATAATGAACCTCCATCTTCAGAGGCATTTTGCCCGTTGGTGATGGGCAAGAAAAAAGTGTATGTTCTTCAGCTGAGCCACCTCAACCTCTCCTCCACTGTGGTTGTAAGTAAGACAACAACAGTGGCAGTGGCGGCAGCCACAAAGCGTGTGGACCTCAAGTAGGATGTCAGCATTCTCCTCCTCACTTTCTCTTTCCTTCATTGATGCACTAAGTGGGGGAGATTAGACTGCTTGGCATAGTGCTGCATTCCTCCCTTTCTCCCTAGAGTGAGCAGCCCTTCCCCATGTATTATTATTATTATTATTATTACATTTATATCCCGCTCTTCCTCCAAGGAGCCCAGAGCAGTGTACTACATACTTGAGTTTCTCTTTCACAACAACCCTGTGAAGTCGGCTAGGCTGAGAGAGAAGTGACTGGCCCAGAGTCACCCAGCTAGTCTCATGGCTGAATGGGGATTTGAACTCGGGTCTCCCTGGTCCTAGTCCAGCACTCTAACCACTACACCACACTGGCTCTCTTATGTATGCTCTTCAGCAGTCCAAGAGAGATAGGGGAAGGACGAGGTCAAGAGGCCCTGCTTGAAGAAGCAGCCCTGCAACTTGAGTAACACATGTCAAAGGTGCTCAGAGTGGCTGTTTGTCCTGTCTCAGAGCAATACCGTGCGTACCTAACACTCTGTGTGGAGTCAGGCAGGCACACACAATGCCAAAACAAGGCATTGTGTATACCTGCCTGACTCCACACCCAGTGTCAGGTACTACACACACTATTGCTCTGAGACAGGTGCCTCACCACCTTGTTGCCCACTTCCAGGATGTTGCACAGTATTGTTTCTGTGTCTGGAATAGATGACACCACATTTGGGGGGAAAGTTGTACTCTGCACAGAGGAAAACAACAGTGGCAGTTCAGGTCACAAGTGATGTAGCAGAAGAGACAACCCATGGCACCACAGAGTGCAATTTTAGACAGGGGACGTGCTGGGATCCAGTCTCAGTGATACGGTGCAGCCTAAACCCAGCTCACCTATCCCCACAGTCAGACATTCCAGAACATGAAGGAAGCAGATCATGCATGGGGATAAAAAAACAAAACAGAAATTTGTGCCACTGCTGCCAGACGATCTCTGAACACGCACGTATTTATGCAAATAAAGTCACATCTTGCTGGACCCTAAGTAAATATGACGCCAATGAGCCATATGGCTGAGAAGAGTGCTGAAAGCTTGTGGTTCTGCTGTTTCCATCTGCAGGGGCTCCCTCTTATATTGTAGTCATAGTCTATCAAGCCTCTGAAGTAGCTTACAGAACCAAAAGAAAGCCATAAATGATGAAATTACAATACAAGAAATCTAAAAAACAATCCAAAGATACAATTCAATCAAAATAACTAGCGGCAATAAGTAGGTAGTCTCATAAGATTTTTTTAAAAATCTGAGTGGAGAGGGCTGGCTCAGGGTGGGTATGGGGAGGGGAGGGGTAAAACCACATAACGCCAATAAACACTGTAAATTTTAAAAAACACAACTCTATTAAATTCTCAAGAAAATAAAACAGTTTTGATTGGGTGCCTAAAAGAAGAGTTGGTGCCAAACAAATATGTCGGAGAAGGTATTCTACAGTTATGGCGCTGTGTGAAAACGGACCATGTGTACAGATCTGTGTATACTACACAGACTGTTTCTGCATTGAACAAAAAGTGTAAACAGATCATTTGAAAACGTTCTCTTCATTATTCTGTTTGTGTGCCAAATTTGGATAGCAAGGACAAATAAACAGGCATTTCTACTGTTCCATAACTCCCTTCACTTGGAGACTTGTCAAAGTCTGAACCTAGAGTTGGCAACATTTTCTCTCTTCTTGTTCCTGAACAGCAACCTGAATTCATAAATTTCACAGGCAAAATGTACCCAAAGTGATGGTGGAAACATCACAGGATCGAGGCTAATTAAAAAGTTGGGTACCCCTATCTGAACCTAAGTGGTTTTTGGATGCACTGTGAGATGGCTTTATTTAATGTTGGGTTTTGGTGGCCAGAGTTACACTTTTAAGAAGCAAAGGTTTTTGCATTTATTTTGTTTTCAGTCTCATTTTATCTGGATATGTCCCATGATTGAAAACTGGAATCCATTCTGATACCTAGAAATGGGGCAGGCTCCAAATAAAAAAAGTACACATGTAAACAAATGCCTTTGGAGGAGGCCAGGAGGTAACAGTGTTGACTTGCTCTAACATCGGAACGTGGATTTTGCATCCCTGTGCCTGGTTCCAAGATATGGAGAGTGTGTGAGGTTCATCAGGCCCCCTGACCACTTCCCAGTGCCGCTCTCCCATGGACATTCTCATGGTTTTGTTTGCCAAGAATAAACCTAAACAGATCAAAGGTGACAGCGAGGCTCTGGAAACCAGGGCAAAGGTAAGGGCCCAGCCAGGGACAGACCACTCCTTCAGATAAGCATTTGTTTGGGTAGGTGGTGTTGGTGAAAGACAAGGCCATGTGACAGATGAAACATTTGCTCCAGGTCGTACTTTTGAAAAAGGGTCTGTGAAAATTGACCTGAAGGTATTTGGAGTGGAATAAACCATTTCCCTTCTAACCAAGCAAAATGGCTGGTTGGCTATAGGACTGAAGTACTACTGCCATAGGAAAAAGGCTCTAGCAAAAGAGCAGCGGATGGAGGAAGATTTGGGGTGTGTGAGCTGAACAGCAGCACAATAGAAAAGAACAAGTATGGACCCACAACAAAATGTTACAGTATATCCATGGTCTGCATGTATTACTTGAGTCTGTGCCTGAGCATAGTGAATATTTTAGGCAACTTTCCCCTTCAGAAGCAGAAGGGGTTGTGACTGTCTTGAGGGAGTATTCTTCAAACTGAGAAATTTCCAGCTGTTTTTGTTCAAGCATTCTTTTCCCCACCTGCTCATCACTGATTTCATTAGCTCAGTTGTCTGTTAACTGCCCTCTGAATCTGTGAACATTCTGCTCCACTGAGTTACATTGCTGCACTGTCGGGTAGGCTTTTGGGGGGGGCGCCTTAAATTTTTCTTCTTCAGGTTTTTGTGAAACTGGCAAAACATATCTGCAGGTTACCCTGAGTCTGCTGTTATCTCCCTTTCACCCTCAGGTGTTCTGGTTGTGCATCCATAAGGATCATAACATTTCTAGCTCTTTTGGAAATATAGATCTTAGATTCAACAGGCTCGTGAAAGTACCCCATCTTTCCTTAGCTGCCTCTCTATCCTGGGATGGGCTGCATCTGTTAAGTTCCTGTGATCTATCATACAACGGTTAAGCACACAGAAATCTTCTCAGTGGGGTGGGGGGGGCGGTGTGAAAAAATTTGTGTGAGGCAGGGGTGGGGGTGTGCGTACAGAGAAGCAGCAGTGCTGGCATGGCTTGAATGAATGTTATTTAGTTATTTATTTGCATACCTACTAAATTTATCTTCCACCTTTCCACGCTAAACAGCGTGCTTAAGGAAGATTGCAATATGCATAAACATAAAATCATCATAAAGGTTTTTAACCATAGTAAACTAAAGCACAGCAGAAAAACATAATAAAAGCAGGAGACTGAAACCACCCAAGAGAAGGCAAATGAAATGCTTGCCTTAAAAAAATTAGTCTGAACAGGGCAGTGGAAAACCCAAGAGAGATGAAGCAAAGTGGATCTTGGTGGGCAGGGAACCACCATGGAGAACACGCTTCCCTTCTGGTGCACCCAGGTTCAGGGCAGGGCAATAGAGGAAGGAGGACACCTTGATGTACTATATTATTTGAATTGTTCAGCTGGCCATCTTCAACCACTGAGTTCTTATACTTTGACCATTCCGCCTGCATGCCCACTGCTGTTTCCGTTATATGCTCTGGTGTGTGCAGGTAGGACTGCCAAATTGCCACCCAAAGCACATGCAGTCACTTTTAAGCGCACTAATAAAGTGGGGGATGAATTAGCCATGGGCTCCTCGAGCTCATTCCTCTCACATTTGTAGTAGGGCAGGTGCGGAATCCTGCTTCCTATTGTTAGTGGGGGAACTGGTGAGGGAAAAGATGGGTCAGAGGAGAAACAGGTGAAACCACCATAGCTACTATTGGGCCTTGCTTTGTTGGATTGCATTTACAGTTCAATGCATTTCCTTGCATTTACAGTTCTTCTCTAGGTTGCATCCTGGCAACTGTATGTGCAGAAGTATTAAGCAGCACTGCAGCCTGCAAGGGATCACTAACAAAAGGGGTGGCTCCTCCATGAAGCAAGATGAGGTGAAGGCCTCAGAAGGTGAGTGCAGGCACCCTGCCTTGCTCTCAAGGGGCACCCATTTGCCTGGGGCTGCTGCCCACACCTCACCTCAAGGAGCAAATGGCAACAAGGCAGCACTGATCAGCAACCAGCAGCAGCAGCAGCAGAGAGAAGTGTGATGGTAGTGAAGGGGAGAGAGAGGGAGAGAAAGAGCCAGCAGCTTGGTTGGCTGGAGAATAAGGTTGCTACATGTCGAGAATTTGCCTAGACAGTCTAGGAACTGGATGTTCTGTCCAGGATATAGGAAAAGTGTCCTATTGGATATGATATGTTCAGGAATTTGAGAGGGAGGAATGTTTTAAGGAATTTTACCCATATTTCTGGTGCTTCTCTCCAGGCATTGTAGCTATATGGTGTAGCTACATGGTGTCAAAGTCCCATATTCTTACCCTTTCTTTTTCACCAGTGCTGCCAACTATCTAGGCTGGCCCTCTCCATGTGGTTTAATAAAACCCCTTTCTGAATCATCTCTAGAGATGCAAAGAATGCTATGGGGGGGGGATGTGCAGAGAATGCTATATTCCTGTGCAAAGAATGCCATGGGGGGAAATGTGTGAATCAGTCACCAAACTCCATGACTGAACACTCTTTTCAATTCTGGTTTAAAAAAAGTAGAGTTTTAAAAATCCTCTCCCCTTTCACAGTTGTGTCCAGGAATTCTCTATGACAACTGTGGCAACCCTGTTGGAGAACTTGTGCAGGCTGCCCAGACAAAGGTCTTCCCTAGCTTAGGTCAGTCCCCACAAGATCTTGATGTGCGTGGTAGGGGCTGAGAGTGATTTTAGGTTACTTTCTGTGCTTCAGAAAAGTCATGTGCCTTCTAAGACTATGCTCCTGAGGGCTGGGTGACCCTCAGGGACATATTTTCAGAAGATACAGGACTTTTCCTGAGGCAGAGAAGATCACCCATAATTGCTCCCCTGCCCCGCACATGCGGGTGGAGCAGCAGCCTCTGGCTATGGAGATGCAACTTTCCATTGCAAGGAGGTAACTCTCCATGTAACTTTACTCCCTTGCCCTCTTCCTGGATGTCAACCACTGGCCACATTCACACATAAGATGAAACTGGAGGTTGCCGAACCCACGGTTAATTTTTCTAACTGTGAATTGCATTGCAGACGTTCATCTAACCGTAGCCCAGCAACCTCCTTTTTCAGGGCAGGGGAGCCCCTCCCTCTTCCTGGTCTGCCGAGTCTACATCCCAGCATGCTCCATAGCATTCATGTCAGCAGACTGTGGACAATGCATAAGAACATCTTCAGGGAGGCAGCCACTGTTTATGAACTTCAAAAGGGGCTTACTGAGCATGATCATGCCTTTTCAGAATGGTCCACCCTCGGCAGGGAAAGGGGATTTAAATCCCTTTAAATGTCATGCAAGCTCTTTATCTGACAGTGATTGCACCACCACCCTCATAAGAGCCCTGCAACAAAACAGTCTCACACAAGCACAATTTCTGGCAGCGGGGGGATGCTAAGGGGCATTATTTTTCTGTTACTCCAGGAAGGTAACATGATGACTTCCTGGGGGGGGGATATGTATATGAAGGAGGACAAAGGATCCTTGGGTCTGGCCCACTGTGATCAAGGATGCTCTTGCGATGGCTCACTCCAGCAAACAATCCATGGAGACCAAACCACACTCCTGCCCCCGTGTTGGCTTGCCACCAGGAGATTTGCCCTCTCATGAGAGGGTCAGTTCACTGGGGAGGACCTTAGGCTCGAAAACCTTCAGTCTTAATAACAGCCCTGCTGGATCAGGCCCAAGGAAGCCCATCTAGTCCAGCAACCTGTTTCACACAGTGGTCCACCAGATGCCGCTGGAAGTCTACAGGCAGGAGTTGAAGGCATGCCCTCTCTCCTGCTGTTACTCCCCTGCAACTGGTACTCAGAGGCATCCTACCTCTGAGGCTGGAGGTGGCCTATAGCCTTCCGACTAGTAGCCGTTGATAGACCTCTCCTCCATGACGTTATCCAAACCCCTCTTAAAGCCATCCAGGTTGTTGGCTGTCACATCTTGTCTTCTGTTGGACTGCATGCTTATGAGCTGAGTCATCCAAACCCACCCACCCACCCCGCTTGTATGGGGCCCCTATTCTCTCTGGTTAGATAGGACATTTGCACAGCAACTCCCTCCTCTCCAGGGAAGCCTTTGACACACCCAAAGAAGAATTTGATGCTCCATGTGTCTGGCCATTGCTGGGTGGGTAGACTGGGGAAACACTAGGACCAGGGACAGCGCTTAACTCTCATTCAAATTTCCTGGATTCGGACCAGTGTTGTGGTGTCTGCAGATCAGCCACTGTGGGAAATCACAGGGGATAGCAACCCCGATTTCCAGCGAAATGTATACATATAAAAATATATATGTCCCGATGGGCAACCAGACTAGCAGAGGGCCTGGCTGGACTCCTTCCTTGTAGCAGTCGCCAAGACAGAGAGAGGTGTTGCCGAGGTAACCATCCCCACAGCTTGCTTGTGGAGCAACCAATCCGGGTGGCATCTGCTGTCTGGCTCACATGCGTGTCTCCATGGCCTAACACTCTCATGAGAGAGAGGTCCGTGGGAGAAGGGCTTTCATCACACATAATGAGTGATTCATCCTGATCCCTTTTTCCCTGGATGTTTCTTCTCATGAGTTGCAAATGAGTATCCCCATGGCCTTCCCCACATGAGAGAGCAGCCTGCTCTGTAGCAGAATCACTCCTTTTACTGGAGGCAATGCTGCTCCTGCTGGAAGGTTATTGTCATGAGTAAGCCTAGGGACTGTACACATTAACCCAAGGGGAAGGGGCTGCCCCCCCTTCCCCAACATCACTGTACAAAAATTAGACATGAGCCATTCAAGAATCCCTGGGTGGGGTTGACTTTTAAACCCAACCCTGGGTATTGCCACCCTGCCATGTGTTATCTTCCCAGCAATCTAATCAGGTTGCCCGGTTTACGGTGCCACCACGACAACAAGTGCTTGTAAACTTATACCTTTATCACTTCATTTTCAGAGAGCAAAGCTAGTGCCCATCTTGCTATCCATCCACTTTCTCTCCTGATTGCCAAGAGGGGCAAACAAGGGAGAGAGTGGGACGAGGGCATGTCCCCATGTGACTTTCCCATTTGCCAGGCTTACAAGCTTGGGATGGGATGTGGTAGCATCCCTGTTGCTGGGCAACTACTTTATTAGATTGGAGACAGGGGGCGGGGCTAGTGCTTGGAGAGATGGCCAGTGAGAAGCACCTCAAGTATGGAGCAGGCACTATTCCAGTCAGGTCTGGGCCTCCTTCTCTATGACTGCAGTTCCAGAAACAGTACAAAACCATGGTTATGGCAGTATCTGTGTTAGGATGTAACACTGCCGGCCCCAAACCTCAGGTTGGGGTGGTGAAACTCACTACAAACCTAAGTTTTGGAATTTGGCGAGGGAAACCGCAGGAAAGTATTTCAGCATCTCTAAAACTCCAAGGTTGACTCATTTTCATTTTCCCTCACTTTTGGCAAGGAAAACCTCAGGAAAGTATTTCAGCATCTCTAAAACTCCAAGGTTGAATTCTAGAGACAGTAAAGGGTGATGCAGTTTCACACACTTGGACATACACAAATTGCAGCCTTTGTTCCAAGTAACTGTGGTTTTGTGTTGTCTCTTGTGGTTGTTTTGTTCAGGTTTTTTCATGTGAGTTGCTAGAGTTGTCATTTTCCAGGATTCAGCTCCCATCCCAGAGTTTCTATAAATGCAATCTCCAAGTGGATGGGTAGATACAGCATGTCTCTAGTGTACTATGCAGTGCAGCTTGGACAGTAATCCTTGGTATGAGAATTGGTTGTTACAAGTGTATCCCTCTTTTCTTCTGTGAAGTGCCAGAGGGCATGAGATTAGCTCAGCTGCTTTGGTTATCTGCTCTAATGTACACTGCATGTATCTTATTATTTACTTTCTGTGGAGAACAGCCTTCTATTCCTCCTAACCTTTTTACCACTGCCACCAAGTGGGTGTTTGGTATGGCTGGGTCCACTATAATAACAGCCCTTCCAAAAAATAAATAAATAATAATAATCTCGGGTGTGGAAATGCTTATAAGCGTGGGGTGGAAACAATCAACAGGCTTCTAATTAAAAGAAACAAGAAAATTTACTTCTAGAAAAATTGGTTCAATTAAAAAATTACTTTTGCAGCAACCCCCCCCCCAACAAATTCAAAACAATTATTAACAGAGCAGGTCAGAGAAAATAAGGACTGGAAAAATGCATCTACTGCCTGACTCTTTGAAGCCACCTAATGGCACAGCAGGCCAGGGAAATGTTTGACTGACAATCAGAAGGTTACTGGTTCAAATCCCCGCAGAGACTATATTGGATAGCAGCAATATAAGATGCTGAAAAGCATCATCTCATACTGTGCAGGAGATGGCAATTGGTAAACCCCTCCTATGTTCTATCAAAGACAACCACAGGGCTCTGTGGTTGACACCAGGAATTGACATCAACTCGACAGCACATTTCACCTTTACCTGCCTCTCTATACTGGTTCCTACTCAGAGTCCTCTGTGCTTTCTTGTCAGCTTCCGGCTTGCTGGGTGGTTCTGATTACAGCACAGGCTCAATCCAACCTGGCTCTTCTTTTCCTTCTTAGAGATTTCAGTTGGGTTTCTCCCTTGAGCAGACTGACTTCCAGGACTCTGTCTTCTTCAACCTTCAGCTCAGACCCTCTCCAGCAGACTTGACTTCTCTGGCTTCCAAGACTCTCTCTCACTAACTTTCCTTTCAAAACACTCCCAATATATACAGTTTCTCTGGACCAACAGTTTTTAAGCCATCCAATTAGAACAAACAAAAATTCCCTCCACTTCTTGAAATCTCTTTTCCCTCCAAAAACCAACTGTCAAAATGCTAAACCAAAAGTGAAACTACAGAAAACCAAGAATGAACTTTTGACCCTGCCATCCTTCTCCATGCACAGGGATTTGAAAGCACAGAAATCCTATTTACAATACTGCAGAGTTTCTATGAATATAACACAGTTCACTTATCAGGGCTTATTTACAAGAAGAGGTTTGGGGATATTAATATGTGATACAGTACAGGGGCCTATTTACAGAAACCCAAGAGGTCTAGACTTCATTCCTTCACACTTTCCCTTTTTGTAGCATGCTTGTATGCCAAGCCTGTTTGTCCATGTCTCCTCCACATTGATAGGTATGTCAGTATTTTAATCAGTGAAATGTTGGAGGGTATGCACATATCCAATTTGTTCTTCCAGGTTCTTTGACCATGTGTGGGGAGAGTAGAAAAAGTCTAGAGAAAATTCTAAGCCTGCTGTGAAGTAGTTGCCATGGAACGGGTCTTGCCAAGGTCAAATTTCAAGTAGATTTCCCCATCAGCCCATGCCTGTGTAAGGTGAGGAAGTGGGTGGTTGTCATTTGGGAAGGTGCTTACCCACTTAGCCAAGATGTGTTGCTGAGCAGTCTGGAAGTGTCTGATTCATTATTACTGGACTGGCCAATTTTCACAAGCCATGAGCTCCCTCCCTGGCAAATCCTACTAGGAAAGAGCAGAAGGGAGCTCACAGCAGCATCTGCGGTTTGGTCACATCAGAGTCACTGGACACCCTTCAAATCCAAACTGTTTGCCTGTCATAGAGTAAGCTTCTATGGTCTGTTTACACAGATCAGTCCTATAGAGTGAAGGCCACTCTGAGGAAAAGAGGAATCGCTGCCTGCCCCGGGCCGTCCCCTTTAATCTTTCCTCTGTCACTTTAAGAAAGTTAAAGCAGCTCAGAAACAAGGGGGATTAAGGGCTTAGTGACTCCAGGCTTTCAACCCCCTGGGCTGATAGGTTAGTATGTCAGCATGTCAGTGAGTCACTGTGACACATGAACACTCAGTATTCAGGCCCACAACTCTGACTAGACCACAGATTCCCCCTGTTAACAACTGAACTCTCTGACCTCCAACACCTCGGTATCAACACATGCCTTTCCCTGCACCATATATCACTTACTGACTTACAATATTTCTATCCCACACTTCCAGAACAATTCTGCTCAGGGGGGCATAATAAAACATAAGGCAAATAAAATAACACCATCCCATTTGTCAGTTGCACCATTCTCCTTACTACTACTGTGATTTACCCTATCCCCTAGAACTGAGCTAATAGTGTTCTCTCCTGGGGATTCCTTGTCATTAAGGAATCCCTGACAAGCTTCATAGAGTCCACTTTCAGGTGATCTGACTAGAAAGATGAACAAAATCAGTAGGGCTGGATTCCAAACCAATCCAAATGAAGTCTGTTCAGACATCACTTAATTAGCTGTATCTCAGTCAATACAATTGGACCATAACTACTGGCTCCTGACCTAAAAGTAATGATTATGGAGGCAATAGAATAGTGTATGAGAGTCAGCTGGAACATACTAAAAGACATTGAAACCAGTGTTCCCTCTAACAGGGATTCCCAGATGATGTTGATTACAACCCCCATAATCCCCAAGCAAAAGCCATTGCAGCTGGGGATTCTGGGAGTTGTAATCAACAACATCTGGAAATCCCTATTAGAGGGAACACTGATTGGGACCCTATTCTGAATTATGCTTCAAGTCTGCACAGCTTTCTTCTGCTAATACTCATACTGAAATCTGAAAGTATATAGAAGAGGCTTACTCATTTTACTCATCATACAGGAAAAGATAATTTGCATTTTAAATTTATCCTAATTTGGGAACATGGACAGATTGCTATAAATGAGGAACAGCAACTATGTCCTAATACACAAGATTGATTGATTGATTGATTGATTGCCATAAAGTCTCTTAGCGACCACACAGATAGATTCTCTCCAGGATGATCTGTCTTCAGCTTGGCATTTAAGGTCTCTCAGTGGTGCATTCCTTTGCTGTTGTGATTGAGTCCATCCACCTTGCTGCTGGTCTTCCTCTTCTTCTCTCTCCTTCAGCTTTCCCCAGCATTATGGACTTCTCAAGGGAGCTGGGCTTTCGCATAATGTGTCCGAAGCTGAAACCAGCTTGAACATCTGGCATTTCCCTTTCCATGTAGGGCTCTAATCTGTGTTGGATGATCCTAAGCATTATTTTGCTAGCATGTGAATTTAAGGATATTGTGCTATGGTTTGCGCAATCTGTTAATTCTCCTTTCTTTGGTATGGGTATGTAGACTGACCTCTTCCAGTCTGTTGGCAACTGTGTTGTTCTCCAAATTTGCTGGCATAGTTTGGTTAGAGCCTTGACTGATGCTTCTTCTGTTGCCTGCCATATTTCTGTAGCTTTCCCATCAATTCCTATAGCCTTCTGACTTGGTAATGACCGGAGTGCTGATCTAACTTCATCTTCCCGTACTACAGATTCTTGCAAGTAGGGACTATCTTCTAGAGTATCTTGGATGTTGACTCCTTCCATCTCTGATCTTCTCAGAATCAGTTACTATCTGTTCTTTGGCATCCCTTAAAATACCAATTCAAGGTTGGAACCTCCTTCTGAGTTCAGAGATCTTTCGGAAAACTTTCCTTGTTTTTCCATGTCTATTTCAATCCTCAAGGCCTTTACAGATGTCACTGCTCCTTGTCTCTTCTAACAGCTTTCTGAAATTCCCTATTGAGTTTCTTCCTGAGGTCTTTATCTTTCTTGACTTTGGCTTCTCTCCTCTTCTTAGCAATTTCCACTGTCTGTTCTGAGATCCATTTTGCTTTCTCCTGTTTCTTGGTCTTTGGCAGTCTCTTTTCACTTTCATCCTTGTAGTGATCAATCACTGAACAGCCCCTCCTTTCACCTAAAGAGTGAACCCTGTCCTGACTGACAGGGTGGCGAAGTCTGAGGATCAGCCAATCAGCACACCAGGTGGGTGGGACCTAGGGGACCACAAGGAGGAAGAGAAAGGTTCCTTTGTTTTAGAAGCAGCTAGGCTGGAGGAGGGAGAGAGACAGGTGGAAGGCTTTGTGAGGATCAAGGGAGTTTTGCCACCACATGGTCAAAATCTAGCCTGGTGAATTATCTCATGGAAGGTCCTCTGCAGATCATTGAGAGACAGGATTGCAGGAAGTTTGACTCTCATCAGGTGTTGGGTGAGTTTGCAAGGAAAAGGGGATTAAGTCTAGGGAAAGTTTGTTAGTCAGATTTTGTGTAAGAAACTTGTTTTGTGTGCATTGTATATCCCTGGTACTCTTCTATGATGGTTTATCTGTAAACTTTTAAAGGTACTTTTGTGTTTTCTTACATCCATCTTCTTTGCAACTGAGTAACCACGATTTTTAAAGTGTGCTCTCCCAATATCACTTGGGGTGCTTTTTGAAGTATCCTTGCAACTACTGAGTGTTACAACTAAAAGCTGAGAGAACCTCAGATGGAAGCTGTCTGCAGTATTTTGAATACATGCTTTTTTCTTTTTTTCCCTTTGCAATTTCAACAAGCCTCTCTGAGTGGATTTTTAACTCAGGAAAGTGGGGCTGGGAAGGGTTTTCTCTGGTGCAAAACACTTCTCAGATCGTTCAGCAACCTAACAGTTTTCTCACTATGTGTAAGCTTGCATGTGGAAGGTTTTAGTACTTTTTCAATAGCAGAGGAAAGAGAGTTTCCCTGGGATTTCACTCAAGCCCGGGGGCGGGGTGTCAAGCTCTGTCAATAATTGGGTGTGGTGGCAGCAAATAAACTACTACAAAGATAAAGAAACGTTTTGGGAAAAGCCTTTGCCAGAAAGCTCAGAGGGGATGATTCAGCATTCTTCCTCTCACATGGGCTTGCTGTGAGACAAAGGCTTTGTAATCCGCTACAGTCCTTAACAACTTCTTTGATTTCTTTCCACAGTTCCTCTGGTTCCCTATCAGTGAGGTTCAGAACTTCAAAGTGGTTCCTGATGTTCTCCTTGAAAATAGTGGATACATTCTCAAGATCATATCTTGGAAACTGAATAGCTTTGTTTTTCCACTTTAGCTTGACTTGGAACTTGCACATGAGCAGTTCGTGATCTGTTCCACAATCAGCCCCCGGCCAAGTCTTTGCTGCTATAACTGAGCTCTTTCACCTCCTTGCACCAATAACGTAATCAATTTGATTTCTGTGTACTCTGTCTGGTGATGTCCTTGTGTATAGGCGCCGCTTTGATTGTTTGAAGAATGTGTTTGCAATGAAGAGATCATTGGATTGGCAGAAATTAATAACTTGTTCTCTGGCTTCATTTCTGTTTCCTAGGCCATTCAGTCCAACTATGTTTTCTTCCTTACCATTTCCAACTTTGGCATTCCAGTCTCCAATCACTAGCAGCACATCTTGCTTGCATGTTCTGTCAATTTTAGACTGAACTTGAGCATAGCACTCATCAACTTCCTCTTCTTCTGCATCAGACGTGCGTGCATCGACTTGAAAAATTGTCATGTTAAAGGGTTGCCCACAAAATCTAATTGATATTAGTTGGCCACTGAATGCATTGTACCCAAGTACTGTCATTGCTATATCCTTCCTGACTATGAAAGCAATACCATTCCTTCTTTGTTTTTCGTGTCCTGAGTAGTAAACACTATGATGTCAACCTGTAGTCGATTCATTTCATCTTTCACTGTGTCAAGCTTTCCCATATTCATGCTTCTTACGTTCCACATTCCCATTGTAATTCTGTCTTTGCAGCTCCTGATTTTCTTTTCCTGCATGTCAACATCAGCCACTAGATGTCCAAAAGTCTTTAGCCTAACTGCATCCTAAACACCATCGGCACTCTGAGAGATCCTCAGCAATTCATCAGTAGCATGTTGAGTACCATTTGACCTGAGAGGCCCATCATCCGGCACTACATCGATAATTATTTTATCTCATCTATCCATGTAGTTTTCTTGGTAAAATACAGGAGTGGTTTACCATTGCCTTCTCCTGTGCAGTATGAAATGATGCCTTTGTTGTATTGTATCAGTATTATATTGTAGGGTGTTACTATTTCTTTTTGGGCCATCCAGGTTCTAACATTTCCCTGCTGCTGTGAAGTGGAAGCAGACACTGTATTATGTGCTTAAAGAAACATTTGAAATAGTTTTTCACTTCCCTTCTTTCCCAGTACAGAGTTTTCAGAGAACTCTGTGAAGGAGTCCCAGATTGTCTCAAGATCTACCCTATAACAATAAACTAGCTTTAGCATAAATTTTTATTTAGCCATATGTGCTTATATACCATATGTGAGCAAGTCAATGAGTGAATGAGATGGTACTGCCAGGAGAATGAACAAAGGCTTCTTCTAATTTTACTTTCTGTTGACAAGTATTCCATGTAGTTGTCACTTTGGAACAGTTCTGAGTCATAAAATTCAGAAAAACCAAGATATAACTATAACAGGGAGGAGAGCTGGTCTTGTGGTAGCAAGCATGACTTGTCCCCTTAGCTAAGCAGGGTCTGCCCTGGTTGCATAGAAATGGGAGACTTGATGTGTGAGCACTGCAAGATATCCCCCTCAGGGGATGAAGCCGCTCTGAGAAGAGCAGAAGGTTTCAAGTTCCCTCCCTGGCAGCATCTCCAAGATAGGGCTGAGAGAGATTCCTGCCTGCAACCTTGGAGAAGCCGCTGCCAGTCTGTGAAGACAATACTGAGCTAGATAGACCAATGGTCTGACTCAGTATATGGCAGTTTCCTATGTTTCCTATGTTTCCTAACTTGGGATGGGAAGCTTGCTGCTGGTTGATAGATTCTCTCCAGGATGATCTGTCTTCAATGATATGAAATGATATGAACATGAAAAAAATCAAATACATAGGTACAGGATATATAGCTATAAGTAAATACCTGGCTTGGCAGTAGCATATGGAGAAAGAATTTCGAGATTGTATTTGATTACAAGCTGAACACGAGTCACCTTGTGATGCAGGTGCAAAAAAGGCAAATGTGAGTTTAGGCTGCATTAATAGAACCATGGTTTCCAAGAGTCATGAGAAGAAATAGTTCTACTCTAGTCTGCACTAAGTTGGAGTACTATATCCAGTTCTCTACACCACACTTTAAGAAGGGTGTGGATCAGAGGTTCTCAACCTGTGGTACTCCAGATGTTACTGAACAACTCCCATCATCCCTGATTGATTGATTAAGTGCCGTCAAGTCAGTGTTGACTCTTAGTGACCACATAGATAGATTCTCTCCGGGATGAGCTGTTTTCAACTTTATTTATTTATTTATTTATTTTTACATTTCTATACTGCCTTTCATTAAAAGAAAACCCCAAGGTGGTTTACAAAAATTAAAACATACAATAAAAGCAATAAAAACATCAAGCAATAAAAACATCAAGCTAAAAACATATAAAACAAGCATAAAAACAAGACAACGGATAACAGATAAAAACACAGAGAATCCGCTGTAAAAACGATCATGTAAAAGCCTGGGTAAAAAGCCAAGTCTTTAAAAGCTTTCTAAAAGCCGTGATGGAGTCTGAGGAACGAATGGCCACTGGGAGAGCATTCCAGAGTCTAGGGGCAGCAACAGAGAAGGCCCTGTCCCAAGTGCACGAACGCCGGGCCTCCCTCATTGTCGGCACCTGGAACAGGGCCCCCTCAAATGTCCTCGTCAAGCAGGCAGCAACCCTTGGGAGCAGGCGGTCCCTCAAATACCCCGGGCCCAAACCATTAAGGGCTTTAAAGGTCAAAACCAGCACCTTGAATTGGACCCGGAAATGAACCGGCAGCCAGTGCAGCTCTTTCAAAATGGGGGTGATATGTTCCCAACGGGCAGCTCTGGATAACACCCTCGCTGCCGCGTTTTGCACTAGCTGCAGTTTCCGGATACTCTTCAAGGGCAGCCCCACGTAGAGCGCGTTACAGTAATCCAGCCGCGACGTGACTAAGGTGTGGGTAACCGTGGCCAGATCTGCCTTCTCAAGAAAGGGACGCAGCTGGCGCACCAGCCGAAGCCGTGCAAAGGCACTCCTGGCCACCGCCTCCACCTGAGCTTCCAAAAGCAGAGCCGGGTCCAGTAGTACCCCCAAGCTGCGTACTTGCTCCTTCAAGGGGAGTGCAACCCCATCCAGAACCGGTAAAATCTCCTCATCCCGATTGGCTCTCCTACTGACCAACAGTACCTCCGTCTTATCCGGATTCAATTTCAGTTTGTTAGCCCACATCCAACCCATCACGGCCTCCAGCCCCTGATTCAGGACATCCACCGCCTCCCTAGGATCAGATGACAAGGAGAGATAGAGCTGAGTGTCATCCACATATTGCTGACAACTCAGTCCAAAACTCCGGATGACCTCTCCCAGCGGCTTCATGTAGATGTTAAACAGCATGGCGGACAAGACTGATCCCTGCGGGACCCCACAGGCCAACGGCCACGGGGCCGAGCATTAGTCCCCCAGCACCACCTTCTGGACCCTCCCCTCAAGAAAGGACCAGAACCACTGCAACACAGTGCCTCCGATTCCCATACTCGAGAGGCGGCCCAGGAGAATACCATGGTCGATGGTATCGAACGCCCCCGAGAGGTCCAGCAGAATCAACAGGGATGCACTCCCCCTGTCTAGTTCCCGGCGTAGGTCATCCACTAGAGCAACCAAGGCAGTCTCAGTCCCATACCCGGGGCGGGTATGGCCTTTTGGCCTTTAAGGTCTCTCAGTGGTGGATTCATTGCTGTTGTGATTGAGTCCATCTACCTTGCTGCTGGTTGATAGATTCTCTCCAGGATGATCTGTCTTCAACTTGGCTTTTAAAGTCTCTTGGTGATGTACTATGTGCCAGCAATACTGGACTTCTCAAGGGAGCTGGGCTTTCACATAATGTGTCTGAAGTATGATAGTTTGAGCCTGGTCATTTGTGCATTGAGTGAAAATTCTGGATTGATTTGTTCTATGGACTATTTGTTTGTTTTCCTGGCTGTCCATGGTATCCTCAAAAGTCTTCTTCAGCACCAGAGTTCAAAATGACCTGGGTGTGCCACTGGCCAGAAATCCATTTACTGGCAACATTACGACAAAGTGATCCAGTACATGGCTGCAGTTTTGGCAAGGGAAGGTCTTCCTAAAGAACTAGTGACTGACAATGGGACACATCTTGATTGATTGATTAGTGCCATCAAGTCAGTGTTGACTTTTAGCGACTACATAGATAGATTCTCTCCAAGATGATCTGTCTTCAACTTGGCCTCCAAGATGATCTGTCTTCAACTTGGCCTTTAAGGTCTCTCAGTGGTGCATTCATATCCTCAAAAGTCTTCTCCAGCATCAAAGTTCTCCAGCACTATCTTCCCTAGCCACACCAAATTGTAGCTGGGGATGATAGGAATTTGTTTGTTTGTTTGTTTGTTTGTTTAATGCCCTTGTATGCCACCCAAAACTTACATCTTTGGGCAGTTTACAATAAAATACAAATTAAAACAGAATTAAAATGTTAAAACATTAAAATTTAACACAATGTGAACACTATTAAAAACTGTGAATCTAATTAAAAGCCTGGGTGAACAAATGTGTCTTAACTGCCTTCTTAAAAGTTGCCAGAGATGGGGAGGCTCTTATTTAAGCAGGGAGCGCATTCCAACACCTTGGGGCAGCAATAGAGAAGTCCTGTCACTGAGTAGCCACCAAACGAGTTGGTGGCAACTGCAGATGAACCTCTCCAGATGATCTCAATGGATGGTGGGGCTCATGGTGAATAAGACATTCTCTTAAATATCCAGGGCTTTATAGGTTATAATCAGCACCTTGTATTTTGTCTGGAAACTTATTGACAGCCAGTGTAGCTCTTTCAAAACAAGAGTAATATGGTCTCTCCAATATGACCCAGAGACCAACCTGGCCGCCACATTCTGTACCAACTGCAGTTTCCAGACAACATACAAAGGCAGCCCCACATATGGTGCATTGCAGCAGTCAAGTCTGTGGTGGCCAGCATATGCAGTGCCATTTTGAGGTAGTTTATCTCAAGAAAGAGACGCAGCTGGCATATCAACCAAATGATGTATTTGGTGATGGTTTTCTTATAAGATGGATATTTCAGCAGAGGTATGAACAGATTTGATTGCAAGAGTTTCAGGCAGAAAGATGGGATGTCAGGAGAACTACTGGTTGACTTTGCAACACTCTGCTAGGGCTTTGTGGTGTTCAGGGCTGACTTTGCACAGGAGTGAGGGAGGGGCATCTACAGTTCCAAAGAAGCCCAAGAATGGGGGGAAAGGAGAACTCAGTTATAATTGGAAGCCACAGAAAAAGATTAGAATTGAATTGTGGGGTGCAGTAATGGGTTGGAAGGATCTGTACATTCAACGCAGCTTGAATGAAGACATTGCAAGGTGGGTACAAACCCATGGGGGAATCACCAGGATTTGTAGCCACCACTAATTGTTTGGTGCAATGATACATCATGATCCCCTCATGAATCGATTGGCCTGAGCAGCAGATTGTGCATGAAGTGTCCTGGCTGATGAAAGTTGCCCTTTGCTCGCTGAGCTGTACTTTGCTGAGCGGCAGGGCCAGGGCCATGAGAGAGGGGAATAGACCTGGTCTGAGAGATGATAATATGCTTCCGAGCTTCCATGCAGCACTGGACTTTGACCTGCATTCTCTTCATCATGGGCAGCTGTGAAACTGAAAATACACAGCAGTACAGCATTGTGACATGCTGCCACACTATGCAGAGCCTCACTTTTTGCTCACAAAGAGACATGGGCTGCAATTCTGAGCCTCCCGTTATTTGGGAGTAAGCTCCATTGAGTTCACTGGGGTTTACTTCTGAGTAGACATGCATACCATTTCATGACAAGTGCCTTAATTTCTCAGTCATCATGAACTGAGATACAGACTGACTACTTGCTGGTTAACCAGGAAAGTGCTCTAGATAGGGTTACAGATTGAGAGTAATTATTGAGGGTTAGTGGGCTGCAGTTAATAGAGTTTTGAGAACACCTGCTTAAAATTCTTACTGAAAGCCATTTCAAACATTACACAAAAGCCAATTGGGACGTGCCATGAGGTATACACTCAATGGAGAGATACTGATAATTATGCCTCCTTGCTTATTGTAGCTGTATATGTTTGCAAATGAATATTTGCTGCAATCATGCTTTACATTTCTTCATGTATACTTCATAGTGAACTGTGAGAAGGAGCCCTGAGTCATTAAGTTTCCTTTGGGCAAGCCACTGCCTCTCTGCCTAACCTTTCTTTCAAACTTCTTGGGGTAATATTGTAAGACAGGCCGCATTCTCATGACTGTGTTAACAGTGGCCCACTTTGGACCAGACTTTTGGGTGCAAGTCCAGTCCTACACGCCAGCCCGCCCCCACCCCCAAACATCCTGCTGGGGACTGTGGTGGCTGCATGTGCTCCTCTGAAGGCAGCTGTGGCCAGCCCGTGGACTGCTTGCCCAGCCTCCCAGCAATCTCCTGCCATGATCCCCACTGCCTGTTGAGATCATCTAGAGCAGTGTTTCTCAACCACTGGTCCGTGGACCGGTGCCAGTCCACAAGGCATTGGGAAGCAGTCCGTGAGGCATCACTAATAACCCCGCCCCCCAAAAAATTTTTGGGCCAGCGGGGGCCACTGGGAGCTCTCTGGAGCTCATTTCCAGGCAGCCCTCGCTGCTGGATAACGTTCATTTCACTTCCTTGAAATGAACATTATCCAGCAGTGAGGGCTGCCTGGAAATGAGCTCGGGAGAGCTACCCAAAATTGCTTTAAGGGAGGTGCCTGGGGGTGGGGTTGGGGGTGAGGGGGGTCACCCCCTTACTAACTGCTGGTCCAGGAAACCGCGCATGAATAATGTACTGGTCCATGACTCCAAAAACGTTAAGAAACTCTGATCTAGAGAAGTTCACCTGCAGGAGCGGGCCTTCTCCCTTGCTGCCCCTGAACATTGGAATGCGCTCTCTGTTGAAATAAGAGCCTCCCCAGCTCTGGCCACTTTTAAAAAGGCACTGAAGACACATTTATTCAAATTAGATTTATGGTTTAAAATTTTTAATGTGGGTTTTTAATTATTTTAATGTTAATGTTTTGAATGTTTATATGATTTTTAGGGATGTGCGAAACGTTTCGGATACAAAATGTTTTGTACCCAAAACAGCCTGTTTCGGGTGTTTTGTAGACAAAACAAAACACCCATTTTCCAGATCCAAAAGTTTTGTATACAAAACAAAACGCCCGTTTCAGCTACAAAACGTTTTGTTGTTTCGGACCTCCATTTTGCGGTTATCTCTGAGTCAGTCTCCATTTTGTGTTTGACATCTCTTTGAATTTCCCACCCTTCCAGCCTTCTGATCGGTGACCTAAATCATGGGCTGACCTGCTGACAATTCCCTCCTTGTTCCCCACTGGCTCTTTTGCTTCTTCCCACTCTTTACTGACCCCACATTGGCCAGGGGAAGGGTTGCTAACCTATGGGGTACTGGGTTTAACTGTTTCTGTGGTGTTCTGAGTGTAGATTTTCTAGTAGCATATGAGAGTGGATTCTTGTTTTTCACTGAAAATCTCATATGCTATCAGAGCATCTACAATGAACACCTCAGAAACAACAAAACCCAGTACCCCACGGGCTTGTGGGTATGGGGGTGGTTGGCACCCTATGTGCACTACACAACCCCTCACTCTGGGCAACCCCAGTGCCTCCCAAGTGGAATTATGGGGCTGCTGAAACCTAAACCTCCATTATTCCCTATGGGAGAAATCTTAGACACGTAAACTTCATCAAATCACAAAAGACCAGCCCTTTGCCCAATTTATTTGAAATAATTCTGGAAGTTTCCCTGCCCCCATTGGGCACTACCACCCACCACACTCCGCTGTGGGTCATCCCTTTCCCCTTGATTTGAAGCAATACATTTGCTGGAATCTCCATTATTCCCTATGGGAAAATTCTTAAAGATGTGTAAACTTAAAAAATTCACAAAAAAACAGCCCTTTGCCTAATTCCTTTGAAATTTGGCTGCTAACTTCCACCCATTGGACGCTACCACCACCACCCACTCTTTTTGCCCTGGGAACCTTTTAAAAATCCAAATCGATTCGGATTCGGAAAATTTGGCTACAAAACAAAACAGGGCTGATTCGGATTCAGAAAATTTGGGTACAAAACAAAAAGGGGGTGTTTTGATTTGGATACAAATCGAAACAAGAAAATTCCAAAATGCACACCCCTAATATTGATTTTAATTGTTTAATTGATTTAGTTTTGATTTTAACTATTAATTGATTTTAATTCTTTTTATTTGTTGTATACCGCCCTGAGCCATTTTTGGAGGGGCAGTCTATAAATCAAATAATAAAAAAAAAATGTGTGGTGGGGCGGGGTGAAGGCTGAGCGGGCCTGTCTGTGGCCAGCCCACAGCCACCTGCTTCTGCAGCAGCTAAGGCACTGGGTCTGGGCCAGGCTGGCCAAGCCTGGAGCAGGCCATTTGCTTCCTTACGCCTGTATAGTGTGACTCGCGAGCATTGTGAACACATGACGTCACATGCTCTCAACGCTGGCAAGTCACACTGCACAGGCATGGGGAAGCAGCTTGGCCAGCCTGGGCCCAGTGCTGTGGAGGCAGGCGCTGGTGGGCTGGCTGCGGGCAGGCCTACTTGGCCCTCAGTCCACCTGCTCCCCCACCGCCTTGCACAACAGGAGATCAGCCGGTGGGCGGGCTGTGAGTGGGCCACAGCTGCCTTCAGAGGCCTGCACTTAGCCGCCTGGCATGGGCCAATAGCATGGCCACTTTGGCCCCCGGTGGAACATTTTGGGAGAGCCCCGGGCCCAGCCTGGGCCCACTGGAGAGAGCAAGACATCTGCCCATACCAGATGTGAGGTGTGCAGGTCAATGGGAAGTATTCATTATTTTTTATTATTTTTTAAAGGTTTCCAGCTTTTCCTGAGTGTGTTCTGGTGTGTAAAAAATAGTGCATTCAGCTAATTTAAATGGCAGGACTGTCCATACAAATGTGGTATGTTCAGGTCAGAGGAAAGTATCTTATTCAGAATTTTTTCTAAGAATACAAAAAAAAAAAAAAAGTTCCCAGCTTTCCCTGAGCATGCCCTGGTGTAAGAAATAGTGCATTGCATTGCAGCTTATCTTGCCACGGTGGTGAGGGGCATGGGTGTTCAAAAGGCTTTAGGTCCAGGCTCCAGAATTACCTTGGTGCATCTCTCTGTGTTAAACCTGATTAAATAGGACTGACCAGCATCACTGTGATGGTGAGAACCCACATGCAGTGGGAATCCTGAGTAAGTTCCACATCATTAATCAGGATATTTAATCCAGGATTAGATCTGGGCTAGTCATCTGGATAGATGCCTGACCCAAATCCCTTGGTCTTAAGAACCCGTTCCCCACATTTATTCTGGCTACTTACACATAGCCCATTGACACCCATGCTCATAGAGGACCATATCCACTGATGCTCTAGCCACCCACCCACACTCCGTTACCACCAAACCAGAATGTTTTCGGTTGCTCTTCCTGGCAACATACTATATCATCCATATCTGCAGTATGATAGAAATCCAAATTATGGGGACAAAGAAATGGAGGGTCAGGACTTACTGGCAGCACGTTTGTGTGTGTTGCCTGGCTTGAAAAACCAGAGAGGTGGCGTTATGGTTAGTACAAAGCAGGGATTCCTAAACTTTGATTCCTAGATGTTGATGGACTATAACTCCCATCATTCCCAGCCACAACCACCAAATACTATTATGGCTGGGAATGGTGGGAGTTGGTCCAACAGCATCTGGGATCCCCAAATTGAGAACTACTGGTACACAAGATTGCTTGCAAGACAGGAGGAAGGCCAGAAGTGGGGTAGTGGGTAGAGGGAGCAGAGGAAGGAAGGAGAGCTGGGACTGATGGCTACTGATAGACTGACATCAGGGGTGGAGCTATAATTGGGTGGACAGATTCAGAGAATCCAAGCTGCCCAGCTCCTGAAAGCCACCTGGCTCTCCCCTCCCTATCTTCTTCATTCTCTCTCTCACTCTGAGGGAGTGAACAAAGAAAACACCTGGCTGGCAAGGAAGCTGGCTGACATGGAAAGTGGATTCTTGTGGAAGCAGCATGTCTGCTTCTAGAGCCTAATTTTCATTCTTAAAAAAAAAAAAAAATCTCGCCAGTTTTCCAGCAAAACTTATTTCTTACAGCATTACTGCATTTTTAAAAACACATTTTTATTTTGGATGTCATTCAAAAATATAATAATATAGATATATACATTAATATATGTGCAATAAACACACACAAAAATATAAAAGGCAAAACAGTATCAAGGAGCTCTTTTGATGTCAGTATTACCAACTGGACATTTGGTCTCCCCCTTTTATGCATACCCAAGTGCAGGCTTTCCCAAGTAAAATGTTTCTTGGTCCATTGGAGGAGACAGATTAGAACACAGTTCAAGTCCAGTGAGATTTTTAACAATATGCACCATTGAGATTCTTATGAAACAATGAGATTTGATGACTGAGAGTGGTTCTCAATCAATGGCTGAGAAACAATGAGATTCTTAACAATATGCACCATTGAAATTTGCCTTTCAAGCCAAACACCCATAATTCTGTCCCCATGTATCCAACTGGTCAGGTCTGAAGTGGTAAACTTTCTTGACTTCTCTCCAATTATATTCTGGAAATCTGAGTGCATCAAAATTGGACCTTGGAACCGAAATGAGATAGGTAGGTGTGTGTTGTGTCTGTAGGCCTCCATACTCCGGGTGTGGTGGTGGTATGTTTTGCTGACTTTCCCCCAAGTGGCATCTGTCCTAGCATGAAGGCTACAAACCGAATTTACTGGGGGGGGGGTGTAGGGTGGGGGCTCAGAAGGGCTATCACTTGCCCACCCCCAGAGGAAGACCAGAATGCAAACAGCATTGCAGGCCTGAAAGACACTGTCCTCGCTTTGCCTTGTCCTCTTTCTTTGCTTTATGGTACTTGGAGGAAGGCAAGATGATTTATGGTCTGCTTTCCTATGCAGAAATCCCTGTTGCTCTCTGAAGAGAGTGTGCACTGTGCTCCCAACTTGTACTGGAGCACCATGACTGTCTAATGGGAGTGGAGGGAAATTGCCACATATTTTCCTCCTCCCCTTTCAGGTTTCCTTGTGGCCATTATCCTGTCCTTAGCTACAACCACAAGCATCGACAACCATGTCAGGAATGTCCGTCTTGATCAGGTTGCTGTTGGGGTCAAAGTAGAGCAGAGAAAGGGCACGTCGCTGTGTGGGGACACAACATGAGCGACCAGCAGTCTGGATATTGTTGGCTTTGACCAAGTTGAAGACTGTGGTGTGGAAGGAGGCTGCCATACCAGGCACGCCAGCCAGGTGCACGGGGCACTCACCCATGCAATAGTTTATCTGATAGCCCTCTGGCTTAAAGATCCAGTCATTCCAGCCAATGTCCCGAAAGTCTATGTAATAGTCTTTTCGACAGCACACATCAGAGTTCTGGTCACAGCTCAGGCTGCGTTTAGTTACTCGGTGACCAGGCTCCTGAATCTTGGCCTTAACCACCAAGAAGGGCTGCTGAGAGCTGCTGGTGGAGGTCACCAAGGCTGTGATATTGGGTTGGCAGCCTTTGCACTGCAGCTCCAGATGCAGGGCCGCTTCCTCACGCTCAAAGAAGCTCTGCATGGCTGGCATGAGGGAGAAGGTTTGCCAGCCACTACCCTTGCTCTCCAGCTGCTGCTCCCCCAATGACACCCGCTGAGGTCCTGCCAGGTAGATCTGTATCGTGATGTTTCGATGGGCCTTGAGGTACAGCCACAGCTGGGCCTGGAGGATGTGCATGACTTGACCTTTGGTGTGGGTGATCTGAAACTTTAGTAGTCCTGAAGGTTCTGTGGAGGTTACAACAGTCAGGGTTATTAATTAATTAATTAATTAATTAATTAATTAATTACATAATTAATTAATTAATTACATTTCTATACCACCCTATCCATCCAAAGGCTCTGGCAGTGATATCCCTCTCACAGCAGTGCTCAACCTTCCCTGTCCCCAAACAGTTACTTAATTGTACCTGAACCAGAGTCTTTCCTTTGATATTAACAATATGTTCACGAGGCACTTTGTCTTCTCTACGGGTTTGTTTGTGACATTTGTATTATGCCCCCAGAACAACCCAGTGAGATAGATTAGGCTAACAGATAGGCTGGCTTCACATGCAATGTGGCACCTGAGGTGGCTGCAAGCAGCGTTCAGAGCCCTGCCTCAAGTCACAGTAACCATCTGCCAAGATTGGGCGTGCTGCAGCATATCCAGCCCTACTTGCAGTATGGAACTGGACATCTGTCCCTCACTTCAAAGTTACAGATGTCGAATTCTGTGCCACAGATAGGGTACGATATGCTGAGACTGGCGTGTTCATATGACATGCCCAATCTCAGCATAGTGTTACTATGACTGGAACTAGGGTTCCTGCGTGGTCCCAGGGCTGTGGCAACTTGCGGCAACCTCAGGTGCTCATTGACATGTGGAACTGACCATAGTGATTGGCGCAAGACTCTCAGTGGATTTAATGACAGAGCAAATATTTGAACCTGGATATGCCTAATGATAATAATGCATAATTATTCTTTTTTGTTTGTTGAGCACCTAAAAAGGCTTTGTACAAAACGTAGGAAGGCAAGTCCTGCCTGAATAGATTTACAATTTAACAGCAGTAGTGTACTGGAGGAGGGGGCGGGGTATAGTTATCTTAAATAAAATTAATAATTAAATAAACTTCAAAAGCAATGTACACGCGGGCAATGCTGAAATTAAAATCTATTCAATGAACCATAATCATTCTCACCAGTTGCTCTTCTATCAGCACCCTGATTCCATATCAGCTGCTATTTCCCCCCTGCTTCTGATTGGCATTGTGCAAATGTATTTCCATGGTACTAAATGACTCTTTGCTGTCCTTTCCTGAGGAACTCATCTATATGTCCCCTGAGTGTGTTCTAACATATAATCGAACCCTGCAACACTTTGCCCAGAAGGATGATAAACTAGCCTCACCCAGTTTGGGTGGCCAAGAAGCCAAACACATGTTGACTCCATTCACAACACCATGGTCCACATGGAGTTCCACCATGCAGTGGCAGCAAAGGTCATTTAATGCTGGAATCATATTAATCAGGGTTCTGAGCATTGAATCCCCGAAGGCCATTGTGGCTGGGGCTAATGGGAGTTTCAGTCCAACAGCATTGGGAACCCCTGATATAGATTGCAATTCCATCCCAAAATTCTGTCATGAGATCTGGGTGCTCTCATTAGGGAATTCCTATGGCCAGTTGCACTTGCCTACTAGGAACAAGACAGGATGTGGAGCACAGTTCAGTTGTAAATTCTTCTGTTGCAAGCTCCACTGAGATGAAGGGGGGGGGGGGCTGCACAAAAGCCTAGGTCCCAAGGGACACACAGAAAGGTCAGAGAGATGGAGAGAGATCAAAGTAGGGCTGTTCACACAATTCTAATTAGGGTCAGAGACATGCCCTATCGAAATTCAGGAGCTGTGCGTGCTCCCATTTTCTGATCATCTGTGACAAATAGCAAGGTAGGAAGTGATCATTTGCTAAGCAGCAGCTGGATTGGAGGGCTTTTCGTCCTGCCTCAGTAAAAATCTGGGTACAGCTGCTGGGTAGGACGGAGCCCTCTGACCCTGCTGCAGCTTAGCAGACAATCACTTCTTCCCCCTCCTACCTTGCTTTTTTTGCTTACAGACGACCAGAAACTTGGGAGCATGCACTGCTCCTGAACTTGGGTAGGATGAATCTCCCACCTTAATTAGAATCGTGTGAACCAGCTTAATAAATTAAGCATCAAGCAAGAGAAAGCCACACAGTGGTGTGGGATATTCCTATAGCTGCCACCATTTTTTGATGGATAGTGAATGACAGGCAGAAATCAGTAGGTGAAGAAGCTTTCCCCATCACCTTTTGGAAAGACTGCCTGTTAATTTCTGCCTATCACACAGCAGTTAAAGGCACAGAGCTCGTGTTCATACCAAGGTAGCCAGCCTTATTCCATTGGCCCCATCTCTTAAAAGCTGCTCCTAGTTCTCCTGCCCCATCTTGCACTTTAAGCAGAGAAGACAGAATAGAGTAGAATATAGGCTGGAAACAGGCAGGTGTTTTTAAGGGAAATGTAAGTGGTATAATAGAGCTATTGTTGTCCTGGGGTGCAAGCACATGTACTGTGCCCCATGGTCATTTGAGATCAGACAGGGTTTGCAGGTTTTTAAAGTACTCAAAATCCTGGAAAACCTGTCAAGAGGGATGATAGTGCATAAGTATGTACAACACAAGCAACTATGTATCTACCATCTCTATTAAACCTTCTGAAAACACACATGCCTTTCTTCAACGGAAGCTAGATTTAGTAAGCAATTAGCCAGTGTTTTACACATGTACCACTACCCCTTCTTACCTAGGAGAGGAGAGCTGGTCTTGTGGTAGCAAGCATGACTTGTCCCCATAGCTAAGCAGGGTCTGCCCTGGTTGCATCTGAATGGGAGACTAGAAGTGTGAGCACTGCAAGATATTCCCCTCGGGGGATGAAGCCGCTCTGGGAAGAGCAGAAGGTTCCAAGTTCCCTCCCTGGCTTCTTCAAGATAGGGCTGAGAGAGATTCCTGCCTGCAACCTTGGAGAAGCCACTGCCAGTCTGTGTAGACAATACTGAGCTGGATAGACCAATGGTCTGACTCAGTATATGGCAGCTTCCTATGTTCCTTGTCCCTAATATTTTCCAGCACATGGCTGGACTCTCCTCAGTGCTCTCATGGGTAAGAAACTGCAGCAGCACAAGGAGTAACCCCTAGCCTTTACCCCTCAAGACTGGCGTTGCGTGCAGTGAGGGGAGTTGACAGCCTGGGGGACTCATGGTCCCTGTACCAGCACATGCAAGCTGAGGGCCATGTGCCTGAAAGAGCTGGGGAGAACTCACCTGTCTCTGCAAAACTGATGATCTCATACCCCTGTTCATCCAGCTCCGGCTTCTCCCAGCTGGAGAAGTGGCCAAGTCCATCCACCTGGGCTTTACCCATATGCAGATGCCGCAGGGCGTTGGCCACAGCCACACGGGGCACAGGGTGGGTGATGTTGGGCCTCTCACTCAGGTTCAGCTTCTGTAGGATCTGCTTCTTGGCCACTTCAACCAGGAAGGCTTTCTCCGCACTGGGCTCCAGAGGGGGCATCCTACAGGAAGGGCATGCAGGCTTTCCCTCGATCCAGGCCAAAGAGGCCCATAGGAGGGCCAGCATGGCCAGGGGAGTCTGTCTACACTGGAGGCTGTAGGTAGGAGCCATGAAGAACCTGAGGAATGTAGACAGCAAGCAGAGGAGGTGGTTTGTTGCCATGCAGTCTAGCAATGATGCCCAGAGTTCAAAAGTTCTGTCTGTGCTATGTTCCGGCTGTTTGCATCTTAGCGTTCAGGATGGCAATCCTCCCTGGGTCCAGAAGGACAGAATGGATCTCTTTTGTCTCCCTTTGCTCTCCCTGCTTTTTGTGGCCAGGGCTTGCTGCTGGTGCCCGGGAGATGAGGCAGATGTTTCTCACTCGGGAGATTTCAGTTCATTGACTGGCTGCTCTCTGAGTGTCACCCAGCCAAGTCCCTCAGCATTTGTCACTCAGCCAGCCTGGCCTTGCCCTTTGTGCCTCTGTGATTGGCTGGCTTGCCCATGAGGGAGGTTTCCTCCAGCTGGGGAGGGAGGTGGGGATTAGCAAAGGGGGACTACAGGCTCCCTGTGGTGGGAACAGGTGCCTGAGGAAAGGGAACACCACTAGCTATGATGCAAAAAGGGTGAGGATTGCACTCGGAGAAGGGGGGGGAATGTCACTGCCTGGAGGGAAGAGGGACCCAAGGTGGGTGAAACAGCAAAGTAGTGGGTGGGGGGTGATGAAGGGGACAAGAATTTGCCTTTGGCTCTGGCATTATCCTAGAGAAGGTGCCTGGTGTAAAGCATGGTCAGAGTTAAGGTGGTGGTGCAGGGAGCAACAAAAATGTGAAGTGCTTTGCAAGACCTCTGGCTGGGCCATGCACACCACAGCAGCTGGGAGTATTATGCACCCAGAGTCATACCTTGGGCTTAGGATTGTGCACTAGGGAGCTCCCAGTAGCAAGCAAGGGGTCTATACAAAGAAGGATGGGACATAAACATAGGGGTCCAAAGCAGACATCCGCCCACTCCTGGGCATAGAGTCTGCAGAAATGTTTCCCTCCAGCATTGCCTTAGGGGGGCTGTTTTCATACATTGCAGGGCTAAATGCCTGACATTTGTCACGGAGTGTATATTTGACAAGGAGATGCAGCTAGTCCCAGCTCCCTGAGATGTGCACAGGTGTGAGTGTGCTTGGAGCCATGCTTCACATGTTTAGGTGTGCAGGTAAAGCGTGTTAAGTGTACACCTAATAAAAATGTACCGTGTGATCACTTAGTATATAATCAGAGGGAGTGTGCTGGCTTGAAATCCCAGCTTGGAGTTAGGTTGCGGTTAACTAAGCAGGGCAAAGGCGCATTACCTGTGTCTCTCGTTTGGCATATTACTTAAAGCTAGTAGCTCTTTGAGGAGATGCTAATGGGCAGAGATCAAACTTCATTCCAAGGGGGCCCCCCACACTGTTACACCCACACCCCAGGATACTTGGAAGTGGGGTAATGCGCCTGGCACTGGTTATGTAAGACAGGATTTCTGAAATGAATCTCTCCTGAATCACCATCTTTCAGAAGCCACAAAGTCCTTATCTGCTGCAGATAAGCTGTCTGGTGATTAGCAAGGCTGAGAAAGTGTGTCCATACGTCACAACTGGTTTCCCTTTTTGTACTGTGATGTCTGGCAGGTGCCACATGACCGCATCCCTCAAGGTTCCAGCAGTTTGAAACATCAGCTAAGCTTTGGTCAGGTGGGCAAGGTCCCTCAATGAAGTGGCAGATTTCAGCTTCGGCAGTCTTGGAAGTGCTCTGGTTTCAGTACTGTAGGTGCTAGTAGGTTCTGTAACCTTTCCCTGCTATTAAATTCCACAAGTGGAATATATGGTGCAAATTAAGGAGCCTATGCAGATGAACTTCATTTACATAATGCTGGCTACAGGATTTGTATAATCTTGTCATGAAATCTGGATTCCTCCTTTCCGCACCCCCACCCCCCAGAGTAGAATGTGGAGATTATTGGGAGTTGCTAAATAGAAGCACTTGGAAGTAATGGTTGATGTTACATCCTAGTTGGCTGACTGTGATGGAGAGACAATCCTTGTCACATCCCATGGTAGCTGAGGTTGCGGGTACAGCAGCAACAGAAAAGACATTAGGAACAACCCCACTTGTGATTAACTTAAAGGCAGAGGCACTAGCACTGTAAAGTGATGCCAGTGAAACTTGGGAAAGAGGAGCAAATTGTGAATCATTTGACATTTGATTCAGTTTATATGCCACCTCCTCTAATGAAGTTCGAGGTGATATATAACATTATTATTATTTAAATGATTCAATTCAGCCATAGTTACACTTCTGTATCCCATAGATTATAATGTGAGAAAGGGAAGTACATGCTTGATACTCCTTTGAAATAAATGGGAATGAAAAATGCTTCTCTTGATTGGACTGTGCTATATCTAATCTATCTGTCTATCTGTCTATCTCTCTACACACATGCCATTAAAATGGATACACATTCATTACCATATCATCACATACAGTGTGATAGAGGTAAATCAGGTGTTGACAGTCCTGGTTTATGGAACTTGACATATGGGTCCTCCCTCTTATTGCTGAGGTACTCTGGAGCTGCAGGATCAAGCCTGCTAAATGACATTTCCATCTTTTTAAATACTGAATATTAAGATACAATTATGCCAGATCAGTCACTCCCAAACAGCTCTGATGTCTGGCAAAACTACAAGAGAGTTTTCAGGGCTACATTTAGAAGACATGGGTGCATGCATCCAACCTAAAACTCTGGAAGCAGATTGATCGGTAGGACTCTCTCAAAAGTACTAGATTGTCCATATTATTACAGTTTTACTTAAATCACAGAGGTGGGTGCATATCTCCAACAGATTATACAGGAAGAAGGCTCTTGTGATCTCAGAATCCATGGAGGTTTGGTTTAATGGGGGTAAAGATGGGAGTAGTGTGGTTGTTTTTTTGGGTTTATTTTGCACAACTGGTTTTTAAAATCTGTTGACGTTTTCTATGGATTCGCCCATATGTTTAATTGATCTTATCTGAAAATGGTTCATTGCAATCCAGTTCTAAACTCAGCCTTCCTTTTTCAACCTAAGTGTGGTGAGATACAACTGCTTGTGGGCTTCCTGGAGGCATCAGTTTGGCCACCATGTCAAGCAAGATGCTGGACTAGATGGACCTTTGGTCTGGTCCAGTAGAGTTGCTCTTATGTTATTAGGCAACTTGGGCAAATACTAAACCATCCATAGTCACAAGACCTATGGAAGGTCCTACAGAAGCAAAAAGCCACTGCACATGTTCACTTGTGTTGGTCCCTGACTTGTAAAACTTGTTTGGGGCCTCCCAGCCCCAAGGACTCACTGTCAGTAACAGAGGTCAAGCTGAACCCAGCCAGCTGTCCCTTGCCTTTGTACAGTTCCAACTAGGAAGCAGAGACAATGTAGCCAACCTGACCCTGTAGCAGACCATGGCCTGGTAGACTGTTTTGTTGATAGCATCAGCCACTCATTTGCCTTGTGAGGGCACACAGCTTGTCTGCAGCGAGTATCTCAGCTGTGCCTGCATCAGTGACGCCCTCAACAGAGACCCTGGAGAGTCCTCAGAAGAGGAGTAAACGACCAACCAGACCCCCGAGACAGAGACAGAGGTTCCTCCACTACCCTACTCAGTGTACTGCAGAACTGAGATTGCACCCTGGAAGACCCCAAAACTCCAAAAGGCCTTTAGGTCCAGGCTCCAAAATTATGTACAGCTCCAAAATGTTTGTACCATTTTGGCATGAGTTTTGACCGTATTCTCCAACATAGAGAGCCATTTTGGTGATTTTATTCCCTCTCATAATGACGCAGTAAAAATTTCTGCCACTTCCAGCTTTCTGGTTATTCTTCTCCAGCTTTTTTGTCAATAAAAAGAGAATATAGGTGCCCCCCATTATTCACAGTTCTGGTATTCACAGTTCCACGTATCCACGGCTGGAAAATATATACCCAAACTCAGTATTCACAGTAGACCAGTCTTGTGTATCTGTGGTTTTCAGCATGCGCATCTGAACATATTTGGTTGTGCTCTTTCTGCACGTGCTTGTGGATAGTGAGAGGAATATGGAGGAGGACGGAGGAGTGATCTGGTGTGTGGTTTTGGAGTGCTTTTTGCTTTTAAAAGATAGATTTGAGAGTATTTGGTAGCCTTGAGTAGCCTTTGGTGTCCTCAGAGAGCCAATCCTCTAGAACAGGGCTGCTCAACTTTGGCCCTCTTGTAGATGTTGGCCTACAACTCCCATAATCCCTGGCTATTGAACACTGTAGCTGGAGATTATAGGAGCTGTGGCCCAAAAACAGCTGGGGGCCCAAAGTAGAGCAGGCCTGTCCTAGAACGTTGGGAGCCTTCTTGTGTCTTTCTGTGGAGCCTTTCTTGGAGGAGCTTCTTGCAGCATTGTGCAAGAAGCTAATTAGAGTACTGGATCACTTTAATACATTTAATTTTAATGAAATTCTACTTTTTAATATAAATATTTAAATAAAAATTAATTTTAATCTTGGAAATTAATTATAGTAGTGTACTGTAAAACTAGTTAATTTATATAGCAATTAAAATTTAATTATCCATTAAAAATCTTTTTAAGTACGTACTGTACAGTACCCACAAAAATTGATTTCAAGTATCCATTTAAAATTGATTTTAAATACTATACTGTATCCATTAAAAATTGATTTTAAGCATCCATTCTAAATTGATTTTAATTATCAGTTACAGTCCTATCCTGTCCTTTATCAATGGCGGGGTGGGGTGGGGGCACAATTGCCTGGCACAAATACTGTACTGTACTGTACATCATTGTACAATTTTTTCCTTCCTCCACAGTCAAAATGAGCAAGTGCACAGTGGAAGCAATAACCTCTCCCAGTTTCAAGGCAGCCAAGGACTGCCTCACTCTGCTGGTGTGTGGCAAAGCTGCAGGGGACTAAGTAGTCAAGCCCATGCTCCTGTACTGAGCACAGAAAGGGTAGAATAAAAACTTGTGCCCTGAGAGGGAAGAATAAAAACCAGCTTCCTGTCTGCTGGAGAGCCAAAGTAAAGCATGGGTGACCTTAGTGGTTTTCTCTGACTGGGTGAACAACTGCTTTCTGCATGAGGTGCAGAGGTATCTGGAGATCGCCTTCTAGCTGCCCAACACCACCTCCTTGATCCAACCAATGGACCAAGGTCTGATTGCAACCTTCCAGTCCTACTACACTTGCTGCACCTTCAGTAGGATGCTGGATCTCATGGAAGCCAATCCCTCTCTGTCGGTCAGCGATTGCTGGAGGAGCTACAGCATCGTGGACTGCACTAAGAACATCACAGCATCCCTTGCAGAGATCAAATCCCACACGTGGAATGTGTGGAAGAAGTTGTGGCCTGAGGCACTTACTTCTTCATCTGCTGCTGCAGCTGTTCCTTCTGTAGCTGAGCAGATGAGGTGGAGAGGATCACCAACCTTGAGCACACCATTGGTGGAGAAGGCCTGGAAGTTATTAAGCCACATGAGGTAGAGGAACTCCTCCAGTCCCATCAGGAGAAGCTCACAAAGGAAGAATTGGAGAAGATCATCCAGGCAGCTCCCGAGAAGGAGGAAGAAGAGGAGAAAGAGGAAGAGCTGCTCCCCAAGCCCAAAGGAGCTCTCTGAGATCCTGCAGCTGGGGACTGCCTTGGCAGGCAACTTTGTTTGAACTTTATCCCATGATGGAATGCAGCATCAAAAGGCAGGTGAAGGCTTCTGTGCAACCCTAGAAGGACACCTACCGGGCTCTGTAAAGAAAGACCAAGCAAAGTACCATCACTAGCTTCTTTGCGATGGTAGTTACACCCACCACCTCCAGCTGCGGAGTCATCACCAGAAAAAGCGACACCAGCACTTTCCATGGTTTCAAGGAGGAAGAGGATAATTATGATGACAATGGCAGCAGCAGGTCCGATTCTGTAGGACCTGCTTCTGCTCTATGATCTGTGCTCCAAGAAGAAGACTGGAGATGGAGTGTCGCTAACTCCAGCAGTAGAGTGAGAGAACTCCACTGGTTTTTAAACTTGATTTTTGCTTCTGCAGGCCAGAGACTGGAGAGAGAGATGGTGTGCCGCTAAATTCAGGGCCTTTCCCAGACAGCAGGCTTTACCATGGGATTAGGGGGAATGAAATACTGAGAGTTATGGGGCATATGGGATATTTCGAATTTGCCCTAAACCCCAGTGCAAAAAGTGGAATTTTTTATCTGGAGATGAATCAGGAAAATTTATTTATTTTATTTATCATATTTTTATACCGCCTGATATGTACATCTCTAGGCAATGTACAAAATTTAAAATATATAAAAGTCACAGATTAAAATACATGACACAATAAAAATAGAATAAAATAGTTATTAAAACAAGTTTTTTAAATTATTAAAATTAATTCTAATTAAAAGCCTGCGGAAACAGGAGAGTCTTGAGTAGAGGTGCACCTAGGTAATTTTGGAGTTTGGACCCAAAGGCCTTTGGAGGCCCCCGCCCCCCCTCCCACCGGCTGCAAGTTAAACATCATTTTTTAATACATAGATGACTGAGGGCACAAGCCACACCGCCCAGGATGAACTAAAGAGGATTTGGGGCCCCCCAGGGGGTGAACTGGACTTTGGCCCCGAAGTCCAGCGGTAACAGCGCCTCTGGTCTTGAGGTTCTTCCTGAAAACAACTTCAGCAGGGAACATATTCCAAAACCCTGGGGCAGCCACAGAGAAAGCCCGGTCAAGGGTCACCTCCAAACGAGCTGGTGGCAACCGTTACCGAACCTCTCCAGAAGATTATAACAGGTGGCAGGGTTTATGACAAAGGAGGTGCTCTCTTAAATAGCCTGGACCCAAGCTGTTAAGGGCTTTATAGGTAATAAACAGCACTTTGTATTTCACCAGGAAACATATTGGCAGCCTGTGCAGTTCTTTTAAAACCAGTGTTATGTGGTCTATTCGTGTTGTCTCAGAGACCAATCTGGCTGCTGCATTCTGTACTAATTGTAGTTTCTGGACTATGTACAAAGGCAGCCCCACGTAGTGTGCATTACAGTAGTCAAGTCTGGAGGTTACCAGCATATGAACCACCAGGGCTGTCCTTAGAGAGCCCTGGCGGGGAGCAGGGCCCGGGGCAAATCAGCCAGTGCAGGGCCCCCTTACAGTTAATTCTAATGGGGGTTAAAAGAGTGGGGCCCAAGGTAGTTGCCCTGCTTGCCATGCCCTAAAGACAGCCCTGTGTACCACTGTTTTAAGGTAATTCACCTCTAGAAATGGACGTAGCTGACTTATCAGCCAAGGCTGATAAAAAACGCTCCTGGCCACCGCCTCAACCTGAGAAACCAGGGAGAGCTTTGGGCCCAGGAGCACTCCCAAGCTATGTACCTGATCTTTCATGGGGAGTGTGACCCTATCCAAAACAGGCAGATTGGGTCCCAGCCCCCCACAGTCAGTACCTCCGTCTTATTTGGATTCAACCTCAGTTTGTTATCACTTATCCAGTCTATTACTGCCTCCGGACAGGCTATTTGGGAATATATGCCATTTCCTGATGAGGTCGACATGGAGAAGAAAATCTGGGTGTCATCAGCATATTGATAACACCCAGCACCAAATCTCTTGATGATCTCTCCCAGCAATTTAATGTAGATGTTAAAAAAAACAACAACTGGAGACAGTATGGAGCCTTGTGGGACTCCACACTTCAGTTCTTGCTTAGCAGAACAACAGTCTCCAAGCAACACCATCTGGAATCTACCAGAGAGGTGGGAGCAGAACCACTGTAAAACAGTGCCACCCAATCCCACCTCCCTCAGGAGATCCAGAAGGATACCATGGTCGATGGTATCGAAAGCCGCAGAGAGATCCAAAAGGCTCAGCAGAGTCACACTCCCTCTATCGATAGCCAGTTGGAGATCATCCATCAGGCTGACCAAGGCAGTCTCAGCTCCATAGCACACATGGAAGCCAGTCTGAATTGGGTCTAGATAATTTGCATCATCCAAAACTGCCTGGAGCTGAAAGGCCATCACCCACTCAACCACCTTGCCCAACCATGGAAGATTAGAAACAGGTCTGTGATTAGCTAACTCGGAGGGATCCAGTGTAGTTTTCTTCAAAAGTGGTCTAATAATAGCCTCCTTAAGACAAGGAGGCATCCTGCCCTCCCTCAGAGAAGCATTTATCATATTTACCAGACCTTCTCTGATAATATGACCATCAGATGAGATAAGCCAAGTTGGGCAAGGGTCAAGAGAACAGGTGGTAGGACGCACAGTCCAAAGCACTTTGTCCCTTCCTCAGGAGTCACAAACTGAAATGCACAATTTGCAACGCATCCAGGACGTGGAGTTGCAGATGGAACATGCAAAGTTACCGAGTGACATTTACATAGGAAGTCAAGGCACTGAGCTTAGGCCTGCTACATATTCAAGTAGTATCTTAATCTCTAAGTTTAGACAAGCTCTAACACTTGCTCATGTAAGTGTTCTACCAACAGCCGTACTCCATGGGAGATTTTAGGGTACACCATATGCATTCAGAGTATGCCCTTGTGGATCTGGTCACGTTGAAACAACTGCTCATGTTTCCTGAATTGTGAATATTGCAGGGACATAAGATGCCAATTAATTGCCCCACTTTTGATTAATTTTCTGGGTCGTGGAGATGATTTTTATTTAAACTATTTGCTTACTAACCTTAACCCGGATGTTATCCATATTGTGGCCAATATTGCTATATAATATGCCAAATGCGTATTAATGTAGTCTGATTTTACATGATTATCTTATTGTTTTTGTTTTATTGTTTGTTGTATTGCTGGTTTATGACTAAAACAAAGTTTTTACTTACTTGCACAATGAAAAACCTGAATTGTGTATGGAGTGCTCCCTGATAGCTCGCAGGGACTTGTACATAAATCTGGATGACGTGAATGCACATCTGCCCTTCCAAAGTAAAATCACTCTCTGGCAGGGCTCCAGCAGTGGAGTGAAGGAACTCCGCTGCTTTTTAAACTTGATTTTTGCTGCTGAAGGCTAGAGACAGGAGAGAGAGATTTAGTGCCACCAGCTCCAGCAGGGAGTGAAGGAACTCCCCCATGTGTGTCTACTTGAAGCGGATTGAATTTTGTGGTGCCTCTTTGGCCAACTTGCCAACCAGTCAGGCCAGGGGTTTGTGCTGCTAAGTGTTGGACTGCAACTGTAGGATGGGGAAATTTCACTATTACACCCTTCTGGAGTTGGTGGGGACTACTGCTGGAGCACCTGGAGAGTGGGAGAGGGGAAGAGCTGAAGTGGCTAAGGTACATTGCTGTGCTCCATCTTTATTTCTGCTTTCCCCCCTGGATTTCTTTTTGGGGTGTGTGTGATTTTGGGGGGGTCATTTTCCAAGGCTTTGGAACCTTACCCCCCCCCCAACTCCCATAGACTCAAGGTCTCGTTATTCATAGTTTTGTTATCCGCTATTGTAGGCGAGAACGGAATCTCTGAATAACGATGGCCACCTATATAGGAAGAGGACCCCTCCTCCTTTCATTACTTGTCTGATGAATCCTGCCTTCTCCCTGCAAAGGCAGCTGTATGTGACACATGTAGCACAAAATTCAGCTTTCCTTGATGCAGATATTTATTTTGGGGGGGGGGGGTAAGGGTGGATTTACACCCTTACAACTATTTACACAGTTGGGAATTTCTGTGGGTTTTCTTTCCCTGTATGCTGCTGACCACAGGGGCAATGAATATTAGTCTAACCATGAATCAGCCGCTGAAAACCAAAACCAGGCCCTTTTATCAGGAGGCGAAACATTCCCCTTTAAGGTTTCCCTGCTTCTGCTGTGTAGGAATTTGAACTCAAGGCCTGAGATGCTGAGTCCACCACCTGGAGAGGTTCAGCATACAGCTTTGGCAAGGGACCGTTCTGCTGACATTCAAGGAACTGCTCATATGATGGAGGCTTAATTTTAACAAAACCTGAGGGACAAGTGGGATTAAGGTTCTTGGGATGGTTGGTTTTGGCTGGAGACAGAGGCAACGTGTAAACATGGCTGTCTGGGAAAAAGCATCTGTGCAACATGATGCAACTGTAAGGTCGGGATCGAAGTTCACAGCACACTAAGTTTGCTGGCAACTCAGCTCCCAGAATAGACCAGGAATGTAAACTATTAACAACTGGCCCTGACATGATGCCAGGGCACGTGTCCCACGGTGCCTAGACCTGCCCAGACTCCAGACCCACTGTATGAAAGAACAGTTGCACTGGGACAAACCTGACCAGCCATCAAACCCAGTATCCAGACTTTGAAAGTGGCTGGTACATAGACCTCTAGCTGGGACAGTGGCACAAGGAAGAAGGGAAATTAATCGGTCTCTCCTAAGCGTTGGTATACCTTGTTAGAAGTGTGATCTTCAATTATTTCTGCACCAGGATCATTCCACTGGCTGGATATAAGAACATAAGAAGAGCCTTGCTGGATCAGGCCCAAAGCCAGGAGTGTGTGTGTGGGGGGGTGCACCTCCCCCCACTCCAAGCAAACAAATGTCCTTGTTAAGAAGGGAAACTTACAGTTTAATTAGAAGAATGAGAGAAAGCCACTTTATTGGAAGAGTAAAACCCCTTCCTTTCCATGTTTGGCCAGAACAGGTGCCACTCAAGCAGGGCACTCTAAGCACCCCCCCCCCCCCACCGCCGAGAAAAAGTACACAGGCTGATTGTCACAGCCTGTGTATGTTTTTTCACCCTCCTCCCCATTTTAAAAAAAGATTTAAAAACAATAAATACAGGCTGTGGCAATCATTTATTTATCTACTTACTTTTTTCCCGGGGCGGTGGGCGATGCTTAGGGGAGCCCCCAGACAGCTTGACTGGCATCTTTTCTTTTCTGGCCAGTCATGGAAGTCAGGTGGCTGCAACAGGAGGAAGGAGGAGTTGAAGCCAGCGCCCTTCTTCTAAGAGAAAATGGCTGTTTGTTGTTCTTCCGATTAAGCTGTAAGTTTTCCTTCTTAACATGGGCATTTGTTTGCTTGGTTGCTCCTCCCTTGCCATTGCTGACTGACTGTTCCTGCCCTGTAGGGTTTCCTTTCCTTTGCATGTTGCCCAGTGGGGCTCTCCCCCCCCCATTTCTGTTGTTTCCTTTTCTTGCACCGGCCCACTCCAACTATCCTTTCCCCCTTTTCTTGCCCTGTGGGGTTCTTTCCCTCTCTTGCATTCCACGCTCCCCACAAACACCTTTTCCTTTTCTCTTGCCCCAGTGGGGTTTTCTTCTCCCCTTCTCCTTTCCCCTTCTTTTGCCCACTGGGGTTTTCTTGCTTGCTTGCTTGCTTTCCCCCCTCACTTCACCTCTTTTCCATTCTTTTGCCTGGCTGGTAGTATTTCTGTGTGGAGATTTTGCTGTGTGCCTGCTAGAAAAAAACACTCAGAGACTCAGGCTTGCCGGCCTGCCCAGCTGTGAGCAGTTAGTTGCACAGGTCAGCCTGCTGTGCATAGGAACATAGGAAGCTGCCATATACTGAGTCAGACCATTGGTCTATCTAGCTCAGTATTGCCTTCACAGACTGGCAGCGGCTTCTCCAAGGTTGCAGGCAGGAATCTCTCTCAGCCCTATCTTGGAGAAGCTGCCAGGGAGGGAACTTGGAACCTTCTGCTCTTCCCAGAGCAGCTTCATCCCCTGAGGGGAATCTCTTGCAGTGCTCACACATCAAGTCTCCCATTCATATGCAACCAGGGCAGACCCTGCTTAGCTATGGGGACAAGTCATGCTTGCTACCACAAGACCAGCTCTCCTCTCTCTCTGTGGAAAGGTTTTTACGCTGGTGCTGATTGGGGTGCTTTATGTGGGGGTGGGGGTGGGAGGAAGCCCCAAGGGATTAATGACTGAGCTGTACTAAAATGAATGACAAGAATGCCCACTGAATACAGTGGGTGCTCCCTGAAGATCCACTGGAAAATACCCTGTTTCCGGTATAGGGAGCCATGAATACCAAGTGACATGCTTGGCTTCTAATGTATTAGCATTAGTCTAATGCTATTACACTTCTAATGTATTAGCATTAGTCACTAATGCTAATACATGCATTATTTTTTAGTATGGCCCTTCATAACAATAAGATATGATAATAGTAAAGTACATAAAACAAGTTTGAAAATCAAGGATAGCCTAAAAGAGAGCCTGCAACTATTGTATAGCAAAGCGTATGCCTTGCCTAGTATCTCTTCTCTCCTGCCCACCGCACAAAGCCGATCTAGTCCAGCATCCTGCTTCCCATAGTAGCCAACCAGATATCTCTGGGAAGCCCACAAGCAGAAGATGATGGTGCACTCCCTCTTGCTGTTGCACCTCTGCACTGGTATTCAGAAGCATCCTACCTCTGCATGCATGGTTATCCCCTGACCTTCACATTAAACCGCAAAACGTACTCTGTCTTGCACCTTTTGATGGCTTAAAATTAATTTTTGTAATGGAGAGGTTTAAAATAGGATTTCCAAATCCTCCTCATTCTAATCTAGCCTTCTCTCCATTGCTGCTTCTTAAAATAACAAGGTAGTGCTGCTCAACTCTGTATAATTCCAACAGGGAAAAGATAGGTTGACACCAATGGGATAAGAAGCTCCTGTTATCACAAGAGCCTTGGAAATATGATAGAAACTTCTCAGTACTGGGATATTTAGAGATCGGCTCCCAGTCTGGTCTCCTGACTGGATTCTGGGGATGTTATAAGCTTCCTGCCTTTGGGTACCATCAGTTCCAGAAACTTCAGGCCTAGTTTGTCCTGAGCCAGTAGCCACAATCAACCTCCACACAACTAGAAGGCATTGCTTCTAGGTTAGAGGGCACAACATCCAGGCAAACATGAGCCTTGGCAACTGTGTGTGTGTGTGTGTGTGTGTGTGTGTTTTAAAGTAACCATCTTTTAAAGTTTATCACTATAAGCCTGAGGGTTAGGAAGTTTATCAACAATGAGAGCTAGGAACTTGAGCTTTTAAAATGAAGTTTGGGGTTCTGATAAATCAGCAGAATGCATTTGCTAGCATGCTGGAAACTGATAGCCTGGGTTTATGGTGTAATAGCAACCACATAGTAAATACATGCCTCTGGTTTGGGGGGAGCGGGGTGGAACACCAAATCCCAGACAAATAGCTTGTGTTGTCCTCAGACTACATTATACTTGTGCCAGAGTGCCCCAGTCTCTTTCCAGCTTCCCAAACCCCCTTCTCTTAATCCAAAGATCATCTAAGGGAATTTAGGCCAGAGGTCAGTACAGTATTTTGAGATTCACTGTACATATTGCATAAGCCACCAATCAATGGAAGATTTCCCAGAAAGTAAATGTCACACCCAGCTCACATGCTAACAAGAAGCAAAATGGTATGACTGACTTTACCTAGGCTAGATTGACCATACTGCTTGTGACTGCAGAGATACAGACCCTGGATAAGCCAAGGAGGCTACAGAGGTCTTGCAGAAAGTGCCCGTGTACTCTCAACCCCATCATTATAACTTTGAAGACTATGAACTTCTTTTGTTTTTAAAACATTAAAGCTGAGGGCAAAAGTAGATAATGTGCAGGAGATGTTAGCAGTCTCCCAACATTTTTTACAAAATGAAATACAGCTGCAGATTTGATCAGAGCAGCATTGAGGGGAAGAGAGTGCTTCATCGTTTTTTCCACAAGCCATGTTCCTATCAGAATCATATTGCTGTGATACATCTAGTGGTACTCAGTCCTTAGTGTGTGCTGAGGACTGCAGCCTTAGAGTGCAATCCATTTTTCAGGGGGAGACTGAAAAATAACATGTTGAGTGCTACACTTGTTTTGCAGATTTTAAAAAAGTTTTACATTTTTGTGCAACTTTGTTTTACTATGCATAAAATAGAAATGTTTTGTATTTTGTGCTCATAATTAATCAGGATATGTTTGTAATTAATAGAATATAGCAATAGCAGCAATAGCACTTACATTTATATACTCTCTATACCTGGAAGCTCTCTAAGCGGTTTACAGTGATTTAGCATATTGCCCCCCAACATTCTGGGTACTCATTTTACCAACCTCGGAAAGATGGAAGGCTGAGTCAACCTTGAGCCCTTGGTCAGGATTGAACTTGCAACCTTCTGGTTACAGGGCAGCAGATTTACCACTGCGCCACCAGGGGCTCCTTTTTAAATATAAACAGTGATGGGAATGTGTTTGAAGTTTTGCCTATCTATTTGTTTATAGGTTCCTCTGATAAATGGCTACTTTGGGCCCAACACTAACATTGGGTTCTTTGTTGCATACCTGTGTATTACAATCATGCTTTAAGGGATTGTTGTGCCAGCTACATTACACTAGCACATTGTTGGGAATATGGGAAATCATATTTTTAAAAATTGATCCAAGTGAATGAATATCTGGATTATGAATCAAGTGCCATTTTAAGAACTTAAAAATCTGGTGTTCCTCCAAAATCCAATTCCATTCATATTTGCTCAGAAAAGTCTTATTGAGTTCAGTGGAAATTCCTCTGAAGTCAATTTGCACAGGACTGCTGCCTAAGACCAGTGTATATTCCTGATCCTTTGGCAACTTGGCTCCAGCCACAGTTAGTTCAGAAGCCATGGGAAAGAGCTAGTGAGAATAACTCTGCTCTCAAAAGGGTTGTGGTCAGTGGCTTGTGGTTCTTTTCAGCTGCACAATGATCCCCTTAGACTGCATATGCACTCATTAAAATCTGCTAATGGGTTTAACAAAGAGTTAACCCATTGGAGCGCATACAATCTGGATAACCTGCGCCATGTCATAGTTCAGTTCTGTGTCAGCTGATGTCCAACTTCACTAGCAGGGTCCACATAGCTGACAGATCTGCATAATCACTGGAGTGAGGGTGTCCTGGTGTCTATGTGACATCCACAGCAGTTATGCCAGTGGGAGCGTTTGTGCTGTTTTTGGTCTTCAAACTGGGAGCCTCACTTTTGGTTTTTGCTGCCTTGATATGTGGCAACAGAAGGTGTAGACACCTGTGAATACACAAGCACATACTCCAGCAATGTAACATATTGCAACACTATTGCCACCAAGTGGCAGTGTTCGGAATAACCATCAATCTTCTTGGCTATCAAGACTTAATGTATTGCCAGCCATGGGTGGTATTTTGAATTTACTGGATGGCTAAATTTCATTTGACAGATGGTTTTGCCCATCACCTAGACATCACAACGACATCTTTTCCTGGTACTTGGGCATTCTGTCTGTGCTTTTAGACTAACCCACAGAACTCCAGTCAGAGGTGCACCTAGGTAATTTTGGAGCCTGGACCTAAAGGCCCTTGGAGGCCCCCCCCCCCCCCCCGCTGCGTTCAGCATCATTTTTTAACATGTAGGTTCTTTAGGGCACAAACCACACCACCCAGGACAGACTAAATAGGATTTGGGGGCCCAATGGGGTCTAGAGGCCCTGGACTTTGGCCCCAAAGTCCAGAGGTAAGAGTGCCTCTGTCACCAGCCATGTGGGCTAATCACAGATGAGTGCTTAGCATTCTTCATAAATTCCTCTCTGGACAACTGCCACATATTCACAAGGCAGTACTTGCATCTCCTATCTAACAAGCAGTCATTAAATAAACTGTTCAGATATCAATCTGTTCATCCTATTCCTCTCCTGTCATTGGATATCTTGAGGATGCTACAATATGTGCCAAGTTATGTCTTCCAGTTGTGTTGAGGCTGATTGTGGCTACTACTGATCTAGTCCTTTCTGTCTTGGATCCACCTCATGGACACACCCAGCCATTTTTACCTTGGTTTATTGTTCACTAGCAAAGAGATCCCTACTGCCTGGCCAAAGGAACAACAAACTACTTCGCTGTACAGGATCTTCCATCTTAGGTTCCAAGGTTTGGAGGAACGGAAATCAGCTGGATTCTATCAACCTGCCAGAGCTTCAACAACTGCTCCTTAATTGTGACATTTTGATTCCAACTTTCCTTCAAGGATTCTTGCCCCCACCATTTTATCCTCACAACACCCCTGTGAGGTAGATTAGGCTAAGAGATAATGCATGGCCCAAGACCATCTGGTGAGCTATTTGAACAGGGGTGGTTTGTTGATCAACACTGCATCATTCTGCCTCTCTAACTCTCTTCAACTTCCCGTGGACAGAACTTTCATCCTAACTGCAAAGGCCCAACAGCTGGGAGGAAGGAATAGATCAGCCTGGCTGTGCCCTCCTGTTATAGCTTCCACAGCTGCATCGAACAGGGGTCACCAGATCTTTGCTTTGCCCATGTAAAACTAATATCTAGGTGAGAAATACAACATTGTGGTTTCTCCTAGTTGTTTCTTCTCTAGTCTTTTTGTACCTGCTGCAGCAAACAGGAATACAAGGAGTCTTGGAGCAAAAGGCTAAGAATGTAGAATTTAAATGTGTTCCTGCATAATTTTATTACAGGAAAAAAATGGGAACTGAGATGTAAGGGTTACGATAGGAATAAGTGGTCAGGTAGGTAGGAAACAGGTGTTCCCCCCTCCCTTTGCACTTTCAAAGTGTCTTGTTAGACCTGTTTTTCTCACTATCCTTTTGCATCAGCATTGCTACAGCCATTTCGGATGTTTAAGAAGTGAGCATGCAAGTGAAAAATTCCTCCACCAGTTCCAGCTTCTTCCTGCAAGAGTCCAGAGTCAAACCTGCAGCATATCTTGAACCAGTGACCTGTGAGCTGTCAGGAAGGGATTTAGCTTGCGTGCTTTGTCCAAACAGAGAAAATGAAAAGAAAGTAGGCATTTCAGCCAAGGAAGTAATAGGCTTCAGCAGACTAAAGCAGGTCAGCTGACTTATACACACACACTCTCTCTCTCTCTTTTTAATAAGAATACTTGTTCTGTAGAACAAAAAATATTACTTACTCAGTTTATGTGCAGGCAAACAAACATGTGGCTTAATGCTAGAATAACACAAAGCAGAAACTGAAAGGAACTGGGGTGGGGGCGAGGAGTCTAAGGATGAAGTTTTGCTCCAGCCTAAAATAATCGGTTCTACCTGTGTTTGTGTGGTTGGGTTGGGATTTAGGGGGGTGGGGGGGCATAATTAAAAATATTCTAAAAATAGCTTCTAAATGTAATCCTTTAAAGTCAAATTATTACACTACCTATTATGATTTCTGTTCAGGTTTCCTTTCTGGTCTGAGCAATTAAGAGACCTCTTCTTGCAGGCTGCAGACAGGGCCGGATTAAGCTAGTGTGGGGCCTGTAGCATATGTTATGAAGGGGCCCCAAATTAAAAAAAAATGCACATAAATATTGAAACATAAATTATTTACTTGCATAGTAAAGTAATTCAATTTTTTAATTTGCCTAGTACCCCCCCAACCACCCCATGCCTCCACTCAGCTGAGCCAGCCAGTCAACAAACTTTGCAAAACACACACACACGTTTGTGACTCCTGACCATGGGTTCTCCTTTGGAGTTATTTTCACAAAGAGAAAGGGGGTGGGGAACAAAACGCTGAATGTTTAAATTAAAAGGTTCTCAGGAATTCTGTACTTTGAGAAATCTGAACCTATTAGCAATTTTGGCACACAACAGTAGATGTTTGATTCCAATGTGTGCAGAACATATCGGATCCCAGCAGCCATCACATTAAAAGGGCCATTTGACAATATTAAGAATATATGTTTAACCTCTTGTGCAAGCCTGACAGGAAAGCAGATGTATATTTAAAATAGTTGATGCATTGCAAATGAATGTGATTATGATGAGGTGCATTAGCAACTTCCATGAAAACAGAAGTATCCAAAAGACAATCTTTTGGCAGGAGGCACAGCCTCTTTCAATCTAAATTACACTAACATGCTTAATATGAAAAGGAGGAAATGCACAAATCATTCAGTCAGTGCAACCCTAAGCATGTTTACTCAGAAGTAAGTCCCACTGAACTCAATGAGCCTTACTCTCTAGTAAGTGTGTTTAGGTTTGCAGCCTCCGTTTATCTTTGGACAATTTCAACGGGCATCCCAATGTAAAGCTAATGAAGTTGGCAACGCAGCAGTAGTTATTTCAGTTCTAGAGGAGAGGAAAGGAGCTCACCTTAAATTTGGCAGTTCCTTGAAAAGCAATGATCACAAATTCCCTCCCAACAGCACTTGATACTAAAGGAGGATACAGTGGTCCCTCGACCTACGAACTACTCGACATCCGATGTTTTCGAGTTACGAGCGACAAAAAAGACCGGAAGTAGTTGCCGGTTTAGATTCAGCTTACTCGACCTATGAATTTTTAGATGCGGTTTCCTCGACTTACGAATGTTTCCAGACCTCCGTGGTGTGCTCTTCGACTTACGAAAATTTTGACCTCCAAACGTGCGTTTGTAACGGATTAATTACGTACGTCGAGGGACCACTGTATAAGTGACCTTACCCAACAAGACCGTGATATAAGCTCCCCTCAATTGATCCACTAAACTTTGAGACTCCTCTTGCCGTGCATCTGAGTTACTTCCGGCTTTCTTTTTCCTCTTAAAGGTACACGTTCTCATTGTTTATCTTTACGCTCTCCCAGTCAGTCGGAAAACGCTGACAACATTCAACTAGCATCTTCTTTAGCTTTCTTTCTTCCGCCCGGCATTAATAGTTAGTTATTTTTTAATCTAAACTGCTTTTATTTCTTTTACTCTCTCTGTGTATGTTTTTTAAAACTTTTACAGTTTAAACAAATAAGGACCAACTCACTGGCGATTAAGTTATCTTTGAGACCCCTTTGCAAGCTATCTGTTCCTATTGTTGTTCTTACTACTCCCTCCCGTGCTGCTTAACATAATAGATAACCCAATCAACACCATGGTGCCAGGAAGACCTTGCTTAAATGCCCTCGAGCAAGCGAGGCGAGAGAATGGGCAGCAGCAGGCAATGAGGAGAATCAGCAGAGAGCACCAAATAGAGAGCAAAAGAAGGGGCAGACGTTTAAGCCAGGCGTGCGGGGCCCTAGAAAACGCGGGGCCCGTAGCAAATGCTACATTTGCTACTATGTTAATCCGGCCCTGGCTGCAGACTTGCATTTGCCCTTGTCTCACTTTAACTGCTCATGTGCTAATTCTGAGAGTAGCACTGAGATGGGAAAACCTAGCTACTGGTAATTAATGCATACCCTCCAGCGTTTCACAGAGGAAAATAAGGACATAATTGTAACATTCCAATTCTAATACCAAGGATCACTGCCCAAACTTACTTTTTGTTCTGTATTGCTGATAGCTCCTTTCAGTCTGCAGTTTTTGTTGGTTTGCAATAGCACTTGTCCCACACTGATTTAAATGCTAGGAAGGTGTTTGTTCTTTTCTCTAAAGATATGCTTGAAAAATGTCGTTGTCCTACAATGTGTTATCAGCCATTCAAAATATACCTCACCAGTTGCAATTTGTGAAATATCAGGTTGTGAAATATCAGGCTGTGCAATATGCGGCTGTGCAATATGCAGTGCCTTAATGTTCGATTTGCATGCAGGTCCACTGAGGACAAAATACATCCATTCTCCACTCTGAGATCTAGCTTCTAAAGACCCTGAAGAATTCCATAGCATGTCAGGGTAAAACTAGATGTGCACACACTGATTTCCTGCCAAAAACCATCCCACAAAGCAACCATTTCACTGCTTTTATGGGAAATAATTGTTCCAAAGAAGCAATTTTTGGCAAGAAAACAATGCAAAGGAGAGAGTTTCTATCCGTGCCACAGTCCCACTCAGCAGCTGTTTTTAATTTATTATTATTCATTCAATTTCTATACCGCCCTTCCAAAAATGGCTCAGAGTGGTTTACATAGAGAAATAATAAATAAATAAGATGGCTCCCTGTCCCCAAAGGGTTCACAATCTAAAAAGAAACATAAGATAGGCACCAGCAGCCACAGTCACTGGAGGTACTGTGCTGGGGGTGGATAGGGCCAGTTACTCTCCCCCTGCTAAATAAAGAGAATCACCTCATTAAAAGGTGCCTCGTCTTTGCCAAGTTAGCAAGGGTTGGTTAATGAAATAGTATAAATACCAAGGATGAATACAGATGAGTAGTCCAGACTTGTTTAGACAATGCAACAACAGCTAAAGTTCAGGACAAGTGAGGCTGGTAAGAGGGAAAAAAGAGGCTTTTTACAGTATGTTTAAAGGAAGAGGAAGGAAATTGAGACCCACCACTGCTTAGTAAGGATGGTGAAATGTTAACAGATGACAAAGGGAAGGCAGAACTGCTTGACTCCTATTTTGCCTCCATTCCCCCACCCCCACAAAGGGAAACTACAACCTCACAAAGGTAGCATGAACAGTGAGTGGTCAGAAAGAAGGAGTTGGTCAGAAAACACCCACCACTGCTTAGTAACGATGGTGAAATGTTAACAGATGACAAAGGGGAGGCAGTGAGTGGTCAGAAAGAAGGAGTTGGTCAGAAAACACCTACCTACCTGAGTACAAGTCTTCAGGGCAGGATGAATTGTATCCCATGATAATAAACAAAACAAAACAACTTGCACAACCTGTGTCTTTCATCTTTGCGAAATCCTGGCGAGTGGGTGAGGTGCCACAGGACTGGAGATGGGATAATGTTTTTCTAGTCTTTAAAAGGGGGAAAGGGAAGATCTGGGAAACTGCAGGCAGATGAGTCTGCTTTGATACCAGGGAAGCTAGATCATTAAGTGCTCAGTCTGTAAGCATCTTGATAACATATAGTGGTTAGTAGAAGCCAGCATTGATTTGGCCAGGAAAAAAATCCTGCCCAACTAAATTTATCTCTTTTTTTGATTGAGTAACTAGCTCAGTTGATCGTGGGAATACTGTGGATGTTATTTATCTTGACTTAATCTAAAGTATTTGATAAAGTTCCACATGATATTTTGGTCGGCAAACTGGTCAAATAGAATCTAGATGATAATACCAACTGGTGGATCCACAACTGGATGGAAAACAGTATTCAAAGCATGGTCATCTATGGCTCCTTGTCAAACTAGAGGGAGGTTTCGAGTGGGTTGCTGCAGGGCTTTGTCCTGGGCCTGATACTAGTCAACATTTTTATCAGTGACTTTGGTGTAGGGGTGGAGGGAGTCATCAGCAGATTTTCAGATGACACAAAACTAGGAGGGATAGATAACACCTCAGAAGAGATGGATAAAGTTCAAAATGGCCTTAACAGAATCAATGCACGGGGATCAGATGGGGAGTACCTGGGTCACCAGTAGCCTGTGTGAAAAAGATCTCAACATGAGATACAATAGGTCAGGAAATCAGAGAGGGATAAATGAGACAGTTCACAGAGCTGTCAAGTATAACACCTCAAGTATATGAAATGAGTATTCTCATTTCAGGGGTAATCTAATATTTTCATATATGACATGTAGCCAACACATTGCTTCAGTAGCATGGTCATCTCTTAGACTTCACACATCATATGAGTCTATAATTTCTAGTAATACATCAAAGGGACTACTAAGTAGTTTTTTAAGCAGTAATGGGCTGGATGAGGGAGAACAAATTGAAACTGAATCCAAGCAAGATGGAGGTGCTCATTGTAGGGGCTCAGAATCTGAAGGATGAGGTAGATCTTCCTGCGCTGGATGGGGTTACACTTCCCCGGAAGGAGCAGGTACACAGCTTGGGAGTACTCCTGGACCCAGGCCTCACCCTGGTTTCTCATGTAGAGGCCATGGCCAGGAGTGCTTTCTATAAGCTTCGGCTGATTCGACAGCTGCGCCCATTCCTCGAAGAGGATGACCTCAAAACAGTGGTGCATCAGCTGGTAACCTCCTGGCTCGACTACTGCAATGCACTCTATGTGGGGCTGCCTTTGTACGTAGTCCGGAAACTTCTGTTAGTTCAGAATGCGGCAGCCAGATTGGTCTCTGGGGCAACCCGGAGAGACCATATCATGCCTGTTTTGAAACAGCTGCACTGGCTGCCGATATGTTTCTGGGCAAAATACAAAGTGCTAGTTATTACCTTTAAAGCCCTGAACGGCTTCGGTCCAGGTTATCTTAGAGAGTGCCTTCTTCCGCATGATCCCTACCGCACATTAAGGTCATCTGAGGAGGTCCGTCTCCAGTTACCACCGGTGCGCCTGGTGGCGACTCAGAGGCGGGCCTTCACTGTAGCTGCTCCTGGGCTGTGGAATGCTCTCCCTGCAAAAAAAACCATAATCTGAATTCTTTATTGGCCTTCAGGAGAGCTCTCAAAACCTATCTGTTTGGCCTGTTAGTCATTCAGTGTGAATAACCTGTGAGTTGGCTGGACATATCAGTGCTCCTCAGGCATGATCACATGTGGTTGAAAAATGGGGGAGAGGAACCTACTCTGATAATCTTTCTAAATTGCACTCCATTTAATCCTCCTCACTGTTCTCAAGTGGTTTAAAGGGAATGGAAGGAGGAGAGGCATGAGTAGTGATCTAGATCTTGGAGTGGCCAGATCTTTCCCTCCAAAATGCCTACTCCTCCCCTGTGTTTCATAGGGAGACACTGGTACTGTTGTCTGTTCTCATACTGGCATGACCACCAACACACTCCGCTGCACTTTTTCTTTTGCTAAAGATATAATTAGAAAAACATAATTGTCCTCTGATATGTTATCAACAGTTCAAAATATAATATGTCAGCAGTGGTATTACCGTAAAATGGTAAACTGCACATGCATGGAGCCTTACTGTTCATGTGTATGCTTTTGCACACATGTACTCTGGGGACAACACAGACACACTCAAAGATTTACCTGCTAGAAACCAGGGCTGGCGCTGATTCCTGAAGAATGACAATCCTAGCAACACACATTAACAAGATTGCCAAAGATACAGCAACAACCACAGTCTTGTAACACCTTAAACAGTAATGTGTATTTCAGCATAAACTGCAGTCTACAAAAAACTTAAATAAATATGTTTGTCTTGAAAGTATGAAAAGATTTTAATAAGGCATCCCTGAAAGCCAAAAGAGATAAAGTTCTTTATCAGGACAGAGACTTCCTCTAGTAAATAAAGATGTTTGGAACATATGAAAGTCCTTGTTACAGCAATGGCAATTTCGGTAAAAATCAAGCCAACTTCAAGATTTTGGAATCTTCATTTCTGGAAAGAGACGATCTTGGGCCCCCTTAAACAGCTTCACTTCTGAGATAACCCATGCAGCTTGCCCATCTATGAAACACTCCCCCCCCCCGCCCAAATTCTTCACTTCCCAACTCCATGAAAAAATTATGCATGATCAGACAAATTATGCCAAATAAGTTTATGTTCTAAAGAGTACAATTCTTGGGTGTTTTCCAGGTTACACGCTGCCACATGTCCCATAAGTGCCTCTCCGTATTGCCAGTGTTTTGACATTGCGCTTGCTGCGCAGTCAGCAGGGTGCCATCCATATTTCCGATGCCTTGTTTTGAATTTTAATGACGCGTTATGGCCCTATAACGTGCTAATCGTGTTGCAGGAAAGTAGCCATATTTTTCTGTGGTAGGGAGACTTGCAACGGAGTTTATGCATTGCAGCGTGTTGCAATATGGACAGTTCTCCCCCCTGCCTCCTGTGCTTGCTTCCTCTGTCCTCCTCACCATGGGGAGGGAAACAGGCAGTGAGAAATCTTGTCTTTCCCCTCCTTTCCTCCCCACAGATCTCAAACCCCACACCTCCCTCCTCCTCCGTTTGCTTCCAATATAACTTGAGCTTGTCAACACAGAAGAGGAGGGGAGTGCAGCTGAACAGATTTCTGAATCCAACCCTTTTTCATGCACTTTATACTGAAAAGGAAGGCCATTGAACTAAATAATTTACTTCTGTGCAATCCCACTTGCTTACTACAAGGCAAAGGGCAGGGAGAAAGAACAGTCACTTACTAAAAGGAAGCCCATTGAACTGAATAATGATTCATTTACTTCTGTGCAATCTCACAGCCCTCACTGGAGTGCCCTCCCCTCCACCTCCTCCCTCCTATTTATTTATTTCTCTCGTGGCGCACCTGTTCCTGTCTTTCCCCCTTCCTGGCTTGCCACAGGATTCCCTTTCGCTCCCTGCTCGCAGTAAGCAGTTCTCTTGTTTTGTCACTCCAAAGGGTCTCCTCACGCAACCCACTCCCCCTCTTTTCTTTTTTTAATCCCCCCCCGGGGTTTCTTGCACAAAACTGGAATGATGCAAGACAAAGTTAGATTTTTGTTTTGGAATGGCACTTCCCTCTGCTGGTGGATTTGCGCAAGGCAGCCAAGAAGTTACCAAAAAAAATTTTCACGTCACCCCCGCACCGCAACTCCATTGGCCCAAATGGAATGGGAGGAGGGGCAGATAAATCAAGGAGAATATGGACAGTCCTGCCTTGAAAACACATTGCAATAGACAGAAAATATGAATGGCCACCAGCCTACAATGAAGCATTGAATCACGCTTTACTCTTGGTTTTAAACCATTGCACTATTCCGTCACACTTTGCAGTGCTTTACCCGTTGCAAATCTCGTAGTACGGGAAAAGGCCTACAAGACTAATTCCTCAAAAATAGTAACATGAAGGTTGGATTCTCAATCAATATCCTTTTGGGATATACGTTGCTAATGGTGAACTAGCTAGCGATACTTTTTCCAAACAGAAAAGCAATTTTACATTATATTACTCATAATCTTATACATGAAGGAATATTACTGTTGCTCAGCTCTGAAATTTGAAAAGGAACTATACCCTACATTAACATACAAGCTCAGAATGTTATTCATATGCTGTCCTGGGAATATCCTGACTACGTTTTTAAGGCAAGCCTTGAACAGAGTTAATTCAAAAGACAGAAAATCATTATTGAGAGATTGTAGCAGGATAGTTCCTACTGGTGTTGTTTTGTCTGGAATTTGCTTATTTGTCAAGAGACGTTAGGAAAACCACTGGCATATTGATTCACAAACACTAGTGTATGATATACATCGGCCCAGGAGCATAGTGAAGTTGATAGTGGCCCCCCTGGGACAAGATTTAAGGATGTGCACACACACTCCTGCCCGCCCCCTGCCCAAATGCCTTCACCATGCCTACTTGTTTTGTGCAGACATGATGTGATCATGTCACTGAGCTGGCAGGGCTGTGCCAGCTCAGTGGGATGGGGTTGCACAGATGCCAGTGAGAACAGGCCTGACTTAAAGGGGCCACCAGTCCTTGTTCGAATCAGGGCGGCTCTACAATTGCAGGTGGCTAAGTGCCCAGTGTGGTGAGGGTGTTAGGGAGGTGGCTGCCAGTCCCTGTCAGGACCCCCACTGCAGCCTCACCCCCTGTCTCAATTATCCCTACACCCCTGCAGAGATAGATGCACTTTTACCATTCTGATATGTAATGGGACCATAGATCAGTGAGAGAGAACATGGTTTTCCTGCACAAGGTCCCAGGTACAATCCTGGGGATTCTAAGGTAGGGCTGGGAAAGACCCCTATCAGAAACCGCTGCCAATAAGTGAGGGCAATACTGAGCTAGATGGACCAGTGCCTTGACTCAGTAGAAGGCAGCTTCCTGTGTTCCATATGTTCCATATGTTCCAGCTTCCTGTGTTCCATATGAAAACCGCCTTGGGGTTTTCTTTTAACGAAAGGCGGTATATAAATGTAAAAATAAATAAAAAAATAAATGTTAACCTAGGAAGATTGAGGAAGGCGAGGAAGTTGTTATCAGTTCTGGTCATTTTCTAGAATCCAGGATGTGTTCAGTCCCTGAGCCTTATGCTAATGATTTAAGTTGTTATTCAGTGGGCTAGCTGACCCGTCTCCCATTGAGTCAAGTAATACTTCACAGCTGAATAATCATACTGCTGTTTTTGAATTGCATTGTCCTGCTGTATTTTATCGATTGACAATATTGCTTATATGGTTTGTATGATTTTTGGATTGACTTTGTGGAGCTCTATTTGACACTGGTTTCATAATATAATTTGATTTGATTTACTGTTTAATTTGAAAACAGTTCTATGTCAGAGTCTTCCACTTCTGTCTCCATTGGTGGTGAGCAATCCTTTCCTCATCACAGTTGGGAGCCGGCCATCAAAAATCACACTAGTGGACAGGCCTGAGGCTTTTATAGAAAACTGCCTCATATTGCATCAGATCGCTGGTCCACTGAGTCCATTCCTGTCTGCTTGGGCAACAGCTCTCCATGATCTCAGACAAAGTGCCTTCCCAGTCCTGTTCCCAAGGTTCCTTTTTACTGAAGAAATTGAACTAGAGATCTTCTGCATGCAAAAATTCTGCGTGTTCTACCGATGACCTATGGCCCCTCCACAGAGCTTTTGCTCCTCAGTGAACAAGCAATCATCTAGGGAGGGGGATGAGGATAACCTTGATAAGGCAGCTGAATAACATTTTTGACGGAGGAATTAAAAATTAGCCCTTTATATGACGAAGGTGTGGGGTTTCAGAAGATGTAAGTCTGATCTCTGACAAAATAGTTCCATGGACCTTGGCTGTTGATTTTGGCAGAAGATCCTTCAAAAACAACCAGTGCACTCTAAATGTTGGCGTGGGGATTGCTTACACTGGCTGGGGTGCTCAGAGACAGGTTGACAGGTCTCAATCCAGAGATGGTGCCCTTCTGTTTAAAAGCTGCTGGCAATGAAAGCTAGCATGCCAAGAGAAAGCCCTTCCTGAGTTCTCCCGACTGATGACACCCAGGGGGTCCAGAAGGGTGCTTAAAGAGTTTTTGAATAGATGTGTTTCTATTCTGCTCCCCAACCCCACATGGTGGAACTCAAGGTGGCATTTATGGAGGTTTTCAAGCAGTCTTCCATCCAAGTGCTGACTAAGCCCAGTCCTGCTTGGCTTGAGCACAGTTGCTGTATCAGATGCCCTCAGACTCTACATCCTAGAACCCTGCCATGTATTAGCTTCTTTGTGCAAGGGCATATGGTGACAGCTTAAGTTGATGGCGCACCAGAAAATCTCCTACCATGTCTCAAAACCAATTTTGAAGTGCTCCACATGCTTGGTACTGCAATTCCTGTTCTTCAGACTGAGAATGTTGATGGTCTGATGACGCATCATTCTCATGATGAGAACTTGTTTTCATTCTCTTATCACTAAAAGACATCTACTTTGCTGCTTTTTTGGAAGCCATTTCTTCATGGTCTCTCCCTGACTTTGTTCCTTACCTAGGTAGGAAATCTAAGATTTGCTGCTTTGCATAGGAACATGGGAAGCTGCCTCATATGAGTCAGAACCATTGGTATTGTCTACACTGGCTGGCACTGGCTTCTTCAAGGTTTCAGGCAGGAGTCTTTCTCAGCTGTACCTGGAGATGCCCACATTTGAACCTGGGGCCTTCTGCATGCAAAGCAGATGCTCTACCACAGAGCTGCAGCCCCATTTCCCTTTTGAATCAATTTCTTTGTCATCTTTCCCTGATATGAGACTATTCTTCATCTATGTAGGCCCTAGATTAAAAACACACATAAAGTGTGTTTTATCATGTTTGAGACCAGTTTTCAAAATGGCTATCTGAAACACACAAAAGAGAGCGCTCCGAAAATACATGATCGCGGCTGCCCTGCTTTGCCCACCGTCTGGCCATGTCGCTTGCTGGTTCTGCCTCGGAGGCCAAGCAGAAGGGAGGGGCTCCCCTCTCCTGCAACTAGAGTTTGGCGGGCCACAGTTTGGCAAACATCTGTGGCGCGATTTGGGGTTACGATTTGAAACCTCAGCCACGTTTACCTCCTGTTTGGCATTACATGTGAATTTAACCGTACAGGTTACAGTCTGTGTAGGCCAGCTTAACCAGGAAGAAACAAACACATCTGAATGCAGTTCAGGCAGAGGGAACAATGAGAGAGAGAGAGAGAGAGAGAGAGAGAGAGAGAGAGAGAGAGAGAGAGATGACTTCACCAACCACGTTGAAGCAGACGTGACCAAAGTTATCCATGCACCAATAGATGACAACATCCCTCAGGTTCACAGAGCTAGAAACACAGTTGGAGTATAGGAGGGAATCAACCTCATTGCTGGCTTAATTGCTGGACAAGGCCCTAGGAACTCTGGGTGTCCTGCTTGCATCCAGGGGCATAGTGAGTCCCATGGTTCCAACCATTGCCATCCCCCAACGCTCGTATGTGGAGTGCACTGGAGTGCCCCTTTCCCACCTCTTCCTCTTACCACCACCACCACCTCCTCCCTCTTCTCGCTGCTCCTGCCTTAATCTGCCCAATGTTGCGGGGACAGGTGAGGTTCCCTTGCTGGCTCAAGAGAAGAACCCTCATGTCCTCACTCGCTGCTCCCTAGGAGCTTGCTGGGAGGAGAGGCTCCTAAAGCGGCCAGTGAGTGAGAGAAGAAGCAAGGCTTTCACTAGCAAAGAAGCTTCCCTGTTTCCCCTTCACAATCCAGGCTCCTTTCTCCTCTTGCTTCCAGCAGCCATTAATTTGCCCACTGTTGTGGGGGCAGGCAAGGTTACCTTCGGTGTGAGAGAGGAAGCCTCGTGTCATCTCCCCCCCAGTGGCCACTCTGCCGGGAACCCTAGAGCAGCAAGTGAGGCAAGGGGACATGAGGTTTCCTCTCTCACACCAGCGAGGGAACCTCTCCTGCCCCTGCAACAGTGGGCAGAAGATTCTTGGCCACAGGAGTGGAGGCAAGAAGAGGAAAGAGAGAGCGGCAAAGAGGGCCAGCGGAAGCCAGGCAGGGAGGCAGCAGCAGCTCCGGGGTGTGTGGCGGCCCGCCGCGTTCACAACACTTGTGTGAACCCTGGTGGCTACGTCCTTGCTTGCATTCCCAAAGAATACGGCTGAAGGAAAGGTCAAAATGTATTGCCACTGGCAAACTAAAGCTGTTAGACCAGGGTCAGCAACCTTTCAGAAGTGGTGTGCCAAGTCTTCATTTATTTACAGTTTTGTGTGCCAGTAATGCATTTTAATGTCAAACACATCGGGGCTGCTCCATGGGAAAGGTTTGGTTCGCACTGCTAAGGGGCTCAAAGCTGCAGGGGAGGGAGCTGTTTCACTCCATTCCTCCTCCTGCCAGTTGTCTCTTCAGCAGGCCTGGCCTCCCTCCAGAAGACCCAAACCTCCCATTCTGCCTGTCCTCTCATCCCTGGTCCCTGATGGGTTAAATACAGTGGAGACATCTCCACGTCCCTTCAAGCACCTCCCACTTCCTGCTTTGGTGCCCTTCCATTCCTCAATCTTCTGCCACCCCCTCCTTCCCTGTCCATTCCACACCTACGCTCCGCATGGGCTCCCCCTCTGTCTGTGTTTGGGACAACAGCCCCACTCCTCCACTTTTGGATGCAATTAAGGCTGCTGCTGAGCGGGGCATAGCTTCAGGAAGGATGCATGCCATGCCAGCCTAGCAGTTCACAGCCTGGCAGTTCACCTTCCTGGCATTGTAGATAGGGAGCTGCTGTCGCAGGAGGGATCCTGCATCAACCCGAGTGCCACTCAAAATCATTTTGCGTGCTACTCCTGGCATACAGGTCACAGGTTGCTGACCCCTGTGATAGACTGAAAGAAAGAAAAACAAAATGTCCGACTCCACGTGTGGTTTTTGCAGCCAGCACTTAATAAGCAAACAGAAGGCAAGAGCAGGGGGTTCCAGTGCAGCTACCAGCATCGGTAGGGTATAGTAACTAAAAGGTTGAGATTGGTAATCCACGTGTACTACCAGGCCCTACAGTACCTATGTCAATTACTCTGTGTGCTCTGGCTTTTTCCGCAGTGATCTGATTTTATCCATGATAATGGGTTGTGTTGTGTTGTAAGGTCTAGGGCATCTCCACAATGATGAAGCCAACCTACTTTGTCAAGCTGTCTGTTTTAGTTCATTTATTTTGGTAATTTGTATCCTGCCACATAGCACAAAGAGTCTTGTTTACACTAACATCCTAACTCTTGCATGGTTTATCATTTGCATCCCTCCCTCTGAGATATCAGTTCAGTTTTCTCTTATATTACTACAGACATTGAGGGTATTCACATGTGCAGCCTCAGGGGATGGAGCCGCTCTGGGAAGAGCATCTAGGTTCCAAGTTCCTTCTCTGTCATCTCCAAGATAGGACTGAGAGATATTCCTGCCTGAAATCTTGGAGAAGCCGCTGCCAGTCGGTGTAGACCAGGCCTGCTCAACTTAGGCCCCCAGCTGTTTTTGAACTACAACTCCCATAATCCCCAGCTACAGTGGCCAATAGCCTGGGATTATGGGAATTGTAGGCCAACATCTGCAGGAGGGCCGAAGTTGAGCAGCCCTGGTGTAGACAATACTGAGTGAGATGGACCAATGGTCTGACTCAGGATATGGCAGCTTCCTATGTTCCTATGTTCACCCAGGCTAGGGCAGCCCAACCTGGGTTAGGCTGCGTGTAGGAAGTCCCAGGAGTGAGGTGCTTCCGACACTACCCACTGGTCAAGCCCGACTTCTTAACCTGGCATTTAGCCAAGGTTAAACGAATCTTTGTTTAATCTCGGCTGGCGATTGTCTGGGTGATCATTGCTGGGTTAAACGGCTCCCCCCCCCCCTCGGGGCCACCACCATTTCCGGCAGTGAGCCAGGCGAGGGGAGCGGCCATGCTGAGCATGGTTGCTGCTCTAATGAGAGCAGCTGTCATGCTCATGCCCTGGAGATGTGTGAAGGGGAAGTCCTCCTGCTCCCAGCATTCGCCTTTGCCATGCCACCACTCTTCTGGGCATGCAACGCCGCGGAGGGGAGGGCGGAAGCTACTCATCTGCCGGGGAAGGCAGGCAAGTGCCCTGCCTTCCCCGCTGCCCACCCACCCTCCCATTGTCTTGCCTCTAGAACGGGTGGTAAGGAATGTATCTGATTGACCTAACTTTGCTGTAAGTTGCAGGACCACAACCAGCTGGGGTTTCAACTTATCAGTCAGGCTCTTGATGTGGGATGACAAAGACGCCAGTGCTGTCCTTCGTTCTTTTTTTCCATCACAGAGATTACTCCAGATGCCAACTTGATGAACCTTCACTGCTGAACCCCTAACTTGACTTGAACCATCCAGGAAAAGGAGTCTTCATTCTGCTTTGCGGTTTTGTTTGTTTTTCTCTCAGTTTGAGCAGAAAGAATGAAGAAGGACGATGGGGCAGGCAACCTTTATTAATTATTGCTTTAGAGCAGAATTGGTTCATTATCAGTTTGGGCTTCATTTCTAGTCTCCTCATCTACCCTTTGGAAACAGACATCAGTCCTGGTACAGATAAGGGCTGGCTGCTGCAATCTTTACATCAAACATGAACTATTTGACTCATTTCTCCATGCGTTCCCACCCCCTGCCAAATCTAGTTTATTGCAAGGCCATATTGGGGATGGGGTTGGGGCAGTCCTTTCATTGAGGCAAGATGAGGCAGTTGCGCTGGGAGGTGGATTTATTGGGGCAACAGGGCAGCAAGATGCTCCTCACACCACCACCACCGCTGTCATTGGAGCAGCTCTTTGGAACCAATCTGACCCTCACAAGACTTGCAAGGAGTTCCTCTCCCCACATACTTGCAAAGCTGATAAGAGGCACAAGGAAGGAAGGTGAGGCTAAGGGCAACCTCCCCTCCTCCCCCTCCCTCATGCCATTCTTCAGCGCTTGCAAGAGTTGGTTTTGAAAGTGGGCTGGTCCCCATCAGGGTCACAGGACAAGGCAGCATTCGGCGCCTTGCCTCAGGCACTACGGTACCTTGGGCCACCCCTGGACAGAGTACAGCATGAAGGGCCAGACCCTCAGCACACTCCTCAAAGTAGAAGGCTGGTGGCAGATTCCATGGCCATTGCCACCGCTCTCCCCTGTGCCCATCTTGCCTAGTAGAAACTGGGGAGTAAATTTTGCATATCACAAAAGGGAAAAAATGCTTAATTTTCAGGAAATGTTTCAATTAGCATTCTTTTTCAAACCCAACTGGAGAGAATTACCCAGAGTAGTCCCATTAAAATTAAAGGGACAATAATTTCTCAAGTTGTCCTTTTAATTTCAGTCAGACTACATTGAGTTATTTTCCTCATCATGTCAGCCATCATCACCATCAATCATCATCATCATTTTTTTATTATTATTTCTTGTTTACACAGTCAGACAGGTGTTATTGACTGGTTTGTTTTATCCAGACATCGAGTCCTTCCAAAGTACCTGGGATGGCTGAATTTTATTATCAGTATCGTTGTTATTATTGTAGATATCATTGTAGAATATAGGCTGTTCCCAGTAAAGTTGCTTTTTGTAATTGGCTGATGGTGATTTCTGTGGCCCCTATGGTGTTGAGGTGTTCTTCAAGGTTTTTTGAAATTGCACCTAGGGCAACCAATTACTACTGGGATTATTTTGGTCATCTTCTGCCACAGCCTTTCAATTTCAATTTGTAGATCTTTGTATTTTGTTATTTTTTCTATTTCTTTTTCTTCTATTCTGCTATCACCTGGTATTGCTATGTCGATTATTTTGACTTGTTATTCTTTCTTCTCGACTACAGTTATATATTATTATTATTATTATTATTATTAATATTAATATTTTTTGTTTACACAGTCAGACAGGTGTTATTGACTGGTTTGTTTTATCCAGACATCGAGTCCTTCCCAAGGACCTGGAATGGCTGGATTTTATTGTCAATGTTGTTGTTATTTTTATAGATATTGTTGCAGAATATAGAATGTTCCCAGTAAAGGTGCTTTTTGTAATTGGCTGATGGTGACTTCTGTGGCCCCTATGGTGTTGAGGTGCTCTTCAAGTTGTTTTGGAATTGCACCTAGGGCGCCAGTTACTACAGGGATTATTTTGGTCTTCTTCTGCCACAGCCTTTCAATTTCAATTTGTAGATCTTTGTAATTTGTTATTTTTTTTCTATTTCTTTTTATGTTGTGTTTCTTTTATGTTTAATTTTATTTTATGTTTCTTTTTTCTATTTCTTCTTAATAATAATAAATATTTTATTTTATTTTATTTTTTAATTTCATGGAGCATCCTTCTGGTTAGGATGAGAAGCATGATTAAAGGTAGATATGTCGCTCATTTTGGAAGTGTGTTTAATGTGTTTTGAACTAAACAAAACAGGCCTCGGACACCGAACATCTAAAACATCAAGTAAAATAAACCACGTGCTCTACATGGACGATCTGAAGTTGTATGGAAAGTCCCAGTCAGAAATTGAATCACTGCTAAACACTGTCTGTATATTCAGTAGTGATATAGCAATGGAGTATGGACTAGACAAGTGTGCTGCATTAATAATGAACAGAGGAGAAATAAGAAAAACAGAAGGAATAGAACTGCCCAATGGAAGCAACATCAAGAACATGGAAGAGAAAAAACATTACAAATACTTGGGCATTCTCCAGACGGACAACATTGCACACACTGAAGTTAAAAGAAAGATGGGAAGCGAATACATCAGGAGAGTTAGAAAAATCTAGAAGGACATCGAGTCCTTCCCAAGGACCTGGGATGGCTGAATTTTATTGTCAATTGTTATAGATATCGTCGCAGAATATAGGCCGTTCCCAGTAAAGCTGCTTTTTGTAATTGGCTGATGGTGATTTCTGTGGCCCCTATGGTGTTGAGGTGCTCTTCAAGGTCTTTTGGAACTGCATCCAGGGCGCCAATTAGCACTGGGATTATTTTGGTCTTTTTCTGCCACAGCCTTTCAATTTCAATTTGTAGATCTTTGTATTTGGTGATTTTTTCTATTTCTTTTTCTTCTATTCTGCTATCCCCTGGTATTGCTGTGTCGATTATTTTCACTTGTTCTTCTTTCTTCTCGACTACAATTATATCTGGTGTATTGCGTGGCAGATGTTTGTCTGTTTGTAGTCGGAAGTCCCATAATATTTTTACATCTTCACTTTCTTCAACTTTTTCAATTTTATGGTCCCACCAATTTTTGGCTACAGGTAGCTTGTATTTTTTGCAGATGTTCCAGTGTATCATCCCTGCTACTTTGTCATGCCTTTGTTTGTAGTCAGTCTGTGCGATCTTTTTACAACAGCTGATTAGGTGGTCCACGGTTTCATCTGCTTCTCTACAAAGGCGGCACTTGCTGTTTGTTGTGGATCTTTAGACTTTTGCTCTTATTGCATTTGTTCTTAGTGCCTGTTCTTGCGCAGCCAGTATTAAACCCTCTGTTTCTTCAAGTAACCATTCTTAAGCCATTGCCAGGTCTTGGTAATGTCTGATTTTCCACTTATATTGTGCAAATATTGACCATGCAGGGGCTTATTTTTCCATTTTTCTGCTCAGTTCATGACTTGTTCTTTCTTGTAGGCCTGCTTTCTTTCATTGGTGTTGAATAGTTTCTCGTTATTGACGATCTTAAGTGCATCTTCTTCACTGTCCTTGATATATTCTTCAAGGCCTCTTTTCTCCTCCTCTACTGTTTGATGGACTTGCAGCATTCCTCTTCCACCTGAGCTACAAGGGAGGTATAGCCTATCGACAACACTGCGGGTATGCTGGCCTTGGGCCGAAATAAACAAATAAACAGTAAACAGTAAACAACACTGCGGGGGTGCAGAGCATGATTGATGGTCATTATTTTCCTGGTCTTAAGATCCAGCGTCTCTAGCTCTGCCTGGGTCCAGTCTATTATTCCTGCAGTGTATCTGATAACGGGTATAGCCCAGGTGTTTATGGCTTGCATGGTGTTCCCGCCATTGAGTTTGGACTTGAGGATTTTTCTAACTCTCTTGATGTATTCACTTCCAATATTTCTTTTAACTTCAGTGTGTGCGATGTTTTTAGCCTGGAGAATGCCCAGGTATTTGTAATGTTCTTTCTCTTCCAGGTTCTTGATGTTGCTTCCATTGGGCAGTTCTATTCCTTCAGTTTTTGTTATTTTTCCTCTGTTCATTATTAATGCAGCACACTTGTCTAGTCCAAACTCCATTGCTATATCGCTACTGAATATACGGACAGTGCTTAGCAGTGATTCGATTTCTGACTGGGACTTTCCATACAACTTCAGATCGTCCATGTACAGCAGATGGTTGATTTTACTTGATGTTTAGATGCTTGGTATCCGGGGCCTGTTTTGTTTAGTATTTGTGAAAGTGGGGTCATGGTGATTACAAACGACAGAGGGGATAGTGAGTCCCCTTGGAAAATGCCTCTTCTAATGCTAACCTGTCCAAGTGTCTCGCCATTGATTGTTAACTGTGTACTCCACATGCTCATTGCTTTTTAAATAAATATCTGAATGTTTTTGCTGACACCAGTTGTTTCTAAACATTTTAGTATCCATGTTTGAGGCAATGAATCGAAGGCTTTCTTGTAGTCTATACCGCCAGAGGCGTAACTATAGGGGGGGCAGGGGGGGCACGTGCCCCGGGCGCCATCTTTTCTGGTCACGTGGGGGGCGCCGCCATGACAAAAATTTTTTTTAATTTTTTTTTAATTTTTTGTTAATACGAATGTTTCCTGCTCAGTGCAGCAGTGCTGCAGCAGTCAAGGGAGCGCGTCGGCGCCCCCTCCCCCACGAGAGGTCCCTTCCGCGCCGCCCGAGAATTGGCGGCGGCGGGCGCTTGTGAGGAAAAAACCTAAGTATAATGTAGTATGTGGGGGGGGGGCGGGGGGCGCCATTTCAGTGCTTGCCCCGGGCGCCGTTTTCCCTAGTTACGCCTCTGTATACCGCCCTTCCAAAAATGGCTCAGGGCGGTTTACACAGAGAAATAATAAATAAATAAGACGGCTCCCTGTCCCCAAAGGGCTCACATTCATCCCAAAGGGCTCACATTCCTCTATGTGGGACTGCCTTTGTACATAGTCCAGAAACTGCAGTTGGTTCAGAACGAGGCAGCCAGGGTGGTCTCTGGGTCATCTAGAAGACACCATATTACTCCTGCATTGAAGGAATTGCACTGGCTACCAGTATGTTTCTGGGCAAAATACAAGGTGCTGGTCATTACCTATAAAGCCCAAACAGCTTAGACCCTGGGTATTTAAGAGAACGTCTTCTTCACCATGAGCCCCACCACCTGCTAAGATCATCTGGAGAGGTTCGCCTGTGGCTGCCGCCAACTCATCTGGTGGCTCCTCGGGAACGGGCCTTCGCTGTTGCAGCCCCTGGACGTTGGAATGCGCTCCCTGTTGAAATAAGAGCCTCCCCATGTCTGGCAACTTTTTAAAAGTCACTGAAGACACAGTTATTCACCCAGGCTTTGAATTAGATTTATAGTTTTAAATAATTTTAATACTGGGTTTTAAATGTTTTTAATCTTTTAAATGATTTTAATTGTTAATTGATTTAATGTTTTAAATGATTTTAATTGTAAATTGTCCAGAGATGCAAGTTGTGGGCGGTATAGAAATATTTTAAAATTTAAAAATAAAATATTTTAAATTAAAAAAATTTAAGACACTTTATTTATTTATTTATTTATTTATTTATTTATTTATTTATTTATATGTAAACGGCTTTGGGAGCTTTTGTTGAAAAGTGGTATATAAATATCCGCTGTATTCGTCTCAAACAATAACACCTTTTCCTCTAGTCACAGAGGGGAGTGAATTCTAATCACCACAGAGTGGGGGTGGGGTGCGCAGCAGCAGCAGCAACAACAACAACAACAAAGCACTCTCATGGTTCTTCCAGCAACGGGAGAGAAGTTGGAATATGTAAGAGAATATTTTCTATTTTCTGCTATTTTGGCAAGAAGAATGAGGGTTATACTGAGGCATTTTATCCATGAAGATCAAGCTGGGTTTTTTTTACCAAAGAGACAATTGAGAGATAATGTCAGAACAGTCTTGAATGTTCTGGAGTATTATGAAAAACATAATGATAAACAAATGGTGATGATCTTTTTGGATGCAGAGAAAGCCTTTGACAATATTTCGTGGCAATTTTTGTGGAGATTACTAGAGGTAATGATTGCTGGCAATAATTTTATTAGGGCAATTAAGACAATTTATTCAGAGCAATATGCTAAAATTATTATAAATGGGGAACTATCAGACAATTGTGTAATACAAAAAGGGACAAGACAAGGATATCCACTTTCCCCATTGCTTTTTATACTGGTTCTAGAAGTGCTCTGCAGAACTATCAGAGAAGATGACAAATTACATGGTCCCAAAATTGGGAAACAGGATTATAAACTGAGAGCTTTTGCAGATGATGTTGTGCTGTTTCTATAAAATCCAATGGATAAGCTCGAAAGACTCTTGGATAAAATACAACAATTTGGCCATCTGGCTGGATTTTATATAAATAAGACCAAGACTAAGGTTTTAACTAAAAATATGGACCAGAAAACTAAAGACAGATTCTCTCAAATAAGTGAGCTGAAAGTGGAGAAGAAAGTTAAATATCTGGGGGTTTGGTTATCAAATAACAACTCCCTGTTGTTTATAAATAACTATGTCAAAATATGGAATTCAGTGAAAACTGATCTAGAAAGATGGTCCAAAATGAATCTCTCTTTAATGGGAAGAATTTCAGTGGTGAAAATGAATGTCTTGCCTAAAATGTTGTTTCTCTTTCAGACTATTCCCATAATTAACACTTTAACTTGTTTCAAGCAATGGCAGAAGGATATAACTAAGTTTGTTTGGCAGGGGAAAAGACCAAGAATTAATTTTAAGACTCTAACAGATGCAAAGGAAAGGGGCGGTCTTACCTTGCCAGACTTAAGGTTGTACTTTGATGCTGTTTGTTTGACATGGATAAAAGAATGGATAACGCTAAGAAACCCAAGAATTCTTGATTTAGAAGGATTTGACAGAAGGTTTGGTTGGCATGCGTATTTATGGTATGAAAAAAGTAAAATACATAAAGATTTTTTGAACCATTATGTGAGAAGGAGTTTAATGAGGGTGTGGTTAAAATATAAAAATTGGTTTGAACCTAAAACTCCGTTATGGGTATTTCCGATTGAAGCTTTATCACGTAAAGAAGTAAATATGCAAACGGGTTGGGGTACCTATAGGGATTTGGTACATTTTCACGAAAAGGATTGTAAGTTAAAAGTTTAATTGAAATACAAGATATAGTTAGAGATTGGTTTCAGTATCATCAGTTAAATGAGATGTATAAGAAGGACCTTAAAGTCGGATTTGAGGACCAGACTTCAAATTTTGAGAAGGAATTATGTCAAAATGATGAAAAATTAGTTTCTAAAATGTATAAACTGTTGCTTTTGGAGGAGACAAGAGAAGAAGTGGTTAAAACGACTATGACAAAATGGGCTCAAGATGCGGGGTGTAATATAGAAATGGCAGCCTGGGAAAAGTTATGGAAAAAGGATTTAAAATTTACTGCATGTTATGCTATCAAAGAAAATTATTATAAAATGATGTATAGATGGTATCTGACACCAAAAAGACTGGCTTTAATGTATAAAAATGTTTCAAACAAATGTTGGAAATGTGGATATTCTGAAGGCACATTTTTTCATATGTGGTGGACCTGTGGGAAGGCTAAAGCCTATTGGGATATGATATATAATGAACTAAAGAAAATATTTAAAATGACATTTCCTAAGAAGCCAGAATCCTTCCTGCTGGGAATAACACAAGGAGCTATCTCTACAACCAATTTAACATTTTTTATGTATGCCTCTACGGCAGCTAGAATTATATATGCACAGAAATGGAAGTCTAGTGAACTGCCTTCAAAAGAAGACTGGCTGATAAAAATTTTGGAATATGCGGAGATGGCAAAACTTACAGCACTATTAAGAGATCAAAACTTGGAATGTTTTAAAGAAGATTGGAAACCATTTTTGTTGTATTTTAAAAATTACTTCCCTACTATGGACTTGACAGCAGGGTTTGAAATTTAGTATAAATCGCAGGTTGGTTAGTTTGATTATGTTCGTAAGGGCTTGAACTTATGTTTTGAATTATTATTACAGCAAGGGTAAATTTTATAGTTGATGATCCACGAAGAAATGTGAGCGGGAAGTCCATCTTTTATGTGTGTATATGTAATGAATGACAATATTGCTATTGTTAAAATTAATTTAAAAATGAATTTGAAAAAAAAAAAAGAATATTAATGCAACATTCCTGCTGCCTTTGATGGCCTGGTTCACACAATTGTTCAGATCTAGGTTTAAGGCCTGTTCTTATGACGTACACGAATATAGCTAAAGATGTGGGGGCTGTTCTCACGAGCAGCAAAAATCGGGCTAGGAGAGCCTAGCCCGATTTTTGCTGCTCGTGTAAACCACCGGGCTCACAGGCGAGCCTGGTGGCTTACTAGCCTGCTTTTGTAGCCCTCCCCTAAGCCCAGGCTTGTCGACTGTGAGTAGCTGTGGCATGGCTCCGTGTCATGGCTACTCACGAGGAGACCCCCGGAGGGGAGACAAAAAGCCGCCTCCCAGCTCCGGGGGTCTCCCCAGTATGCCCTGTGTGCTCGCTACACTGGAGCTTCTGGGGGCCGCTCAGCCCCCGAGCTCCCCAGCCCCCTCCGGCTCTGTCACGGAGCTGGCAATTGTATGGGCGGCTGATCTGGCCACCCAGGGCTCCCGCTCTGATCATGAGCGGGGAGAGCGGGCTTAGCCCGTTCTCCCCACTCTGCTGCAGAAACCGGGTCTCACTGATCGTGAGACCTGGCTCGTGGTGTTTCTGATTATGAAGAACCAGGCTAGGATGTAAATTTATTTGTATTTTATTTACAGATAGGAAGGTAAGTCACACAGCTCTCTTGGAGTCCTGCTGCCGCCACAGTTACTCCCACTCCTTCACACACCAGGATGTTTCCCTCCAGAATGTAACGTAAATTCTTAAAGTAATACTAACATCGCTGAGTCAGGCACGCTCCCATGGAGTGGAATGCGAGAGCCCACACTGCACCAGTTGTAATCCTTCCACCAGGATGAACTACGATTAAGCTACAATTAGCAGCTGCAATTTGATCCTAGTTAACCATGGTGGCGGGAATGAATGTGTGGACTAGGCCTTTTTCTGAAAAGCACACTTGGCTAGCACTCTTGGCAAGGTTCCTATTTTAGACTGCAGATCCCTTGACAGGTGAGGATACTCTAAAGCCCTTGCCATGGGGGTCCCTAATAGCTAGGATTTGATTACTCTAGAGTCCAGACTTAACTCGTTCCCTTCAGTTCAATGACCCTCAAAACAGCACAGCATTTATATACAGCTTTTCAGCAGAAAGGTTCTCAAAGTGGTTTGCATAGAAAAAGAATAAGAAGATGGTTTACTGTCCCCAACGTCTCACAGTGCAAAAAGAAACAAAGTAGACACCAGCAACAGCTGCTGGAAAGTAAAAGATAAAAAGAAGAAGAAAATCCCCGGCATATTTAGCCAATATGGGGATTCTGTTTCTAAATCCCCATGCCTATCAGGGGTGGCCAACCTGAGGCTCGCCAGCCATTTTTGTACATCTACAACTGGAAGTTCTAGTCCAGGGTTGTAGCTATAATTGAGCAGGTGGGTTCAAAGAACCCTGGCTCCACAGCTCCTAAAGGCCCCCCAACGCCACCCCTCCCTATTTTCTTCATTATCTCCCTCACTCCAAGGGGCCATCGTGGAGAGGGGTGAACACAAGCCCCCTCTCCCCTAGCTACACCCCTGTTCTAGTCCCAAAACAGTTGGAAAACCTTGGATTAGCCACCCCTGGTCTTTGCCATGGTTTTTGCAGGTTCTCATGTTCATATTAATCCTGAATCTTAATATTGCAATACTCGCGGCACCTGCTTCTCTCCCCTGCCCATCAAAGATCTCCTGCAAGGGTTTCTAAAGTGACTTGGTTTGCCAGTGGTCACAGAAACCAGCAAAACCAACTCTCCTCACTCAGCCCTGTGTCAGCAATTGACTCCTTTTACTTTACTTAGCATGGAGTCCTTTTGTGCAAAAGATCTGGAAATGGAGGGGCTCCCATCTTCAAAAGTACAGTGAGTATGCAGCCACTTTGGATACAATATATTACCGTAAGTTCCCAAAATTGTGAGCTCTTGCTAAGGTCAGACATGCTGGCACCCAAGGAGGAAAAAATCCAAATGTTGCCCCTTGTGGTAAATAATAATAGTATCAGCAGCAACAACAACAGCGCCAATGCATAATTGACAATTTGCTGCCTTTTTTGGGTGACCAATATGGCTGCCGGATGTTGCCTCTGGGCATTGTGGGGAGGGAAGCTCGGTCACTCACCACTAATGACATTGCAGACAATGACCAATATGTGGTCAGGAGTCATTATGTCAATGTTTGCATTATTCAGAGGAGAATAACATTTTCCCCAGGTACCAAACAAATCTACCAGTGAAAGGAAAAAAGATATCTATTTTATCATATTTTTATTTGCTGCAACAGAAGCACAGCCTCAAGAGAAGCTGTTCAGACTGGATGCAAAGCATAAATGGGTAACCACAAACCCTTTACTGATATACGTTTTTAAACCTAATATGCAGAAAGACGTTGAGAAGTTCTGGGACTAAAGACTGCCTAGAGACCACATCCTCTGTCCTGGGAGTCCTGCTTCTGAAACCAGATGTGCAGCTATGAACGATATAATTATTTCACTGGGGAGGGGAAATGAACCCTGCACATGTCCAGATGCATATTCTTTTACATGGTATTATTTCACATATTGCAGAGCTGAGCCTTGATGACAGAATCCCAGGCTGGCTTAAATTGAATCTTGCACAAGTAACAGCTGTGTTGCCTCATTGAGATAGCTTGATCCCAAGGGAGAGCCCCATGTTTAGAGCATTCCAGGTTCCTCAGCTCTACAGAAAAGTAGGTGAATATTGTTTTATTTTGGTGCTAACGAGGCAGCCCTAGTTTTCCAATGGCCCTACATCCTGTTCGCCTGAAAGGCGCAGAGGGTGGGGGTGTGGGAGCTTAATTTATAGTTCTTTGTTCACACTTACGTCAAAGCTTGTTTAAAAATACAGTCCTTTGATTCTTAGTCACTTTTCATGTGAGGCCTCATTACGGTTATAAATACCTCAGCCATATGTCTTGCCAGCCTGTTGGCCTGTGTGTGGCCTGCTTCTGTGAGTTGCCTGCTCAGTATGGAAAGCGAAAGGCATCAATCTCTCACCTCCACTCTGGTGCAGGAAATTTCATGGGCTTCTGACCCAGTGTTCACTTAAAAACAACAACAGAGGAGCCACTAAAATTTGACCTTAATGAGAAATTCAGTGTGAATTTGAGGGTCTCCCAGCGGGGCTAGGGGTGGGGATTTTGACAAAGGCCAAGAAAGTGTTGATAAGACTAGGAAGATTTTTCAGGGTGTTTCAACTTAAGAGCCCTTTTCATATGTTCTATGCATAAGAATGAACATGCATATGTGGGGGTGTAGCATCAAGGTGGCAGACTCTGCCTCTGACATATACAGTACATTCCTGCTTCAATGTCTGAAGTGCCCCTATGAATGTTCCTGACTGCATGGATGGTCTCTACACCTGGAGAGTTGCTTTAGATTTTGAAGTGAGAATGTGTGGGGTGGGCACAGCGGAGCCTGCTACCCTGATGTCACCTCCCTCCCCACACACACCTGTGCACCTTTATTCTATACATTTAGAACACATGAACAGGGATAAACTGAAGGTGAAACTAAATATTACGAGAATTGGGGAAACAGCCTCCCCCCCCCATATCCTGGTCACCTCGATGTGACATATGGCTGGCAGTGACATGCATGGCAGTCTTTTCCATGCTGGTACCCACCCTGTGGAACTCCCCATCACAGAAGTTGATGTTGGCCATGTCCCTGATAGTATTTTGTCGGTTAAAACCTGTTTTTTTGTGTGTTTTTTGAGGTGTTACACACTTTTCCAATCTGGCAAGCTTTTTCATTGTTCTTTGATTAACTTCTGTCTACTCTTGCTGTGATTAATGATTAGTTTTATTATTGGCAGTTTTAAGGTTGTTGTCACATAATAATCATTTGTTATTATACAGTAGGTGGTTCATATTATTACGTAAACCATTTCGGGTGACTTTTTAGATTGTGAGCCCTTTGGGGACAGGGAGCCTTGTTATTGATGTATTGACTTATTTATTTATATCTATGTAAACTGCTTTGGGAACTTTTGTTGAAAAGCGGTATATAAATATTTGTCATATTCATATTCGTATTGTCTCCACAGAAGTGGAAATGTTGGGTAGTTTTTAATAAGTAAATGTAGTGAACAGCCCTTCCTTTCCCCTAAAGAGTGAACCTGTCCTGATTGACAGGCGGTGACCTCTAAGGATCAGCCACTCAGCACACGGTGGGTGGGACCTTGAGGTCCATGTGGCAGGAAGAGAACTTCCCTTTGTTGAGTTGAAGCCAAGCTGAGCTTGCAACAGGATGGGTAGCCATGGAGTTGGCTACTAAAAAGGACTGCAGATCCTTGAGAGACAGGATTGCAGGATACTTGAAGCTCATCAGGTGAGGGGTGAGTTTTCAAGGAAAAGGGGATTTAGTCTAGGGAACAGTTTGCTAGTCAGTTTGCATTAGATTCTGATTTTCCTTTTTGTGTGCCTTGCATGTCCTTGCAACTGTTTTATTGTGTTTTACCTGTAACTTAAGAAGCTAAGAAATAATAGCCTGTGCCCATCTATCCAGCTAGGGCGATGCCCTAATGGGTGTTTTCTCTTGTGGGTGTTTTTATATTTTCTTACATCTATGTACTTTGCAACTGGGTAACCTCCATGATTTTTAAAGTGTGCTGCCCCAATATCACCTGAGGGTGCTTTTTGAGCTATTCTTGCAGCTGCTGAGTGTTACTTTTAAAGGTAAAGTGTGCTGTCAAGTTGATTTTGACTCCTGACACCCACAGAGCCCTGTGGTTTTCTTTTGGTAAAATACAGGAGGGGTTGACCATTGCCTCTGCCCATGCAATATGAGATGATACCTTTCAGCATCTTCCTATATTGCTGTTGTGTGATATAGGTGTTTCCCATAGTCTGGGAAACATACCAGCGGGGATTCGAACTGGCAACTTTCTGCTTGTTAGTCAAACATTTCCCCACTCTGCCACTTAAGGTGACTACCTGTAACTAAAAGCTGGGAAAGCCTCAGATGGAAACAGTCTGTAGCATTTTGAATAAAGTTTATTTTTGTTTTTATTTTTGTTCTTTGCCATTTTTAACCAGCCTCTTTGAGTGGATTCTTAACTCAGGAAAGGGGGGGCTGGAAAGGGGTTTACTCTGGTGCAAACATATCTCATGTTTGATTGCTCAGTAACTTTACCAAGTTTTCTCAACATGTGTAAGCTGCACGTGGAGGGTTTTTGTACTTTTCCAATAGTAAAGAGAAGGAGGGTTTCCCTAGAATTCCACCCTAATTAAGAGGGTTTTTTAAATCTCTGTAATTAATTGGGGGGGGGGTGTGGCGGCAGCGACTAAGCTACTAGTAAAACAGGAAATTTGTAAAGGAACAGCCTTTGTGGGTGAAAGCAAGAGAGGGGATGATTCAGCATTTTTCTTCCTCTCACAAGGGTTTGTTTTGAGACAAAGGCTGGGTTAAATCCACTACAGAAAAGCTAGATGTTTATAGCACTTTTAATAGCACTAGATGTTTCTAGCACAGACTAGCACTTGGTAGGGTTGCAATGAAGGCCTAGGAAAGGATATTTAGATGCCGTGACATGTCTACACTTACAAAGATTAGAATCATTTGGACAATGGTTTTTCCCGTGACACCCTATGGATGCAAAAGCTGGACTTTGAAGAAGCAAGATAGAAAAAGTATTGATGCTTTTGAACTTTGGTGCTGGAGAAGACTTTTGAGGATACCATGGACAGCCAGGAAAACAAACAAATGGATCATAGAACAAATCAATCCAGAATTTTCACTCAAGGCTCAAATGACCAGGCTGAAACTATCCTACTTCGGACACATTATGTGAAGATCCAGCTCCCTTGAGAAGTCCATAATGCTGGGGAAAGTTGAAGGAAAAAGAAGAAGACAATGATCAGCAGCAAGGTGGAATGACTCAATTATGACAGCAATGAATGCACCACTGAGAGACCTTAAAGGCCAAGCTGAAGACCGATCATCCTAGAGAGAATCTATCTATGTGGTTGCTAAGAGATGACACCAACTTGACGGCACTTAATCAATCAATCAATCAATCAATCAATCAATCAATCAATCAATCAAAGCAAGCTAGATGTTAAAACTAGAACTACTGTGTACCTCTTTCCTCCTCCTTCCTGGTGCTTTCCCCTATCCGCTACACTGTCCTACTGCCGATGACAAAGTATGGGTGAGGAAATGCACTGTGTGATGGTATCAGATCATGCATAGTTTTATACTGCATGTTAGCAGGAAGAAGGGGCAAAGAAATAGAGAGGCTAATCACACGTGCATGCAAAAACAAACTAAGGGAGCCCAGCCCGGTTTTGCATGCATGTTTGAACCACCGGGATTGGGCCTGCTTCTGGTGGCACCACGGCAGCAAACCCACCTACGGAGCCACTCTTGAAAGTGCTCTCCTAACCCCGTTTCCTTGATTGTGTGTCAGCCGCAGCTGCAAGCAGCTGTAGCTGGTATAGAAGGGGAAGGGAGGGGGGTCCCCATAGTGCACTGCACACTCACACAGTTCCCAACCCTCAGAACTGCCAGCAGCAGCCAGTGCTCATCGGGGCACGTAATCTGTCCACCCAGGGATGGTGGAACAATAGTCTGTGGGGAGGTAAATGGTTTTGGGTTTCCTCCCCGCAAACCAGGTACCCTTTCTCACTGCTCATGAGAAAGGGCTCACAGAGCAGTGGCAATTCTACGTCTCTTGTAACATCTAGTTTTTGTATGTTTTATTTAGGATTACTGTACTCCATTTTTCTACTCCTATGGAGACACCCAAACGAGTTTACAAAATAGTATGAACACACATAACAATGATAGTTGTAAGAGATCCAAGGAACAACACTAAAATAGCCAACGATAAAACAAATCACTAATCACCAGGATCACAGACAGAAATTAGTCAGAGAACAATTCAAACGTTTGCTGGAAAATGCACGTTTTAAACTGCCAACAAAACACCAGCAGGGATGGGGCCAACCTCACTTCCTGTGGCAGGGATTTTCACAGCATGTGCAACACCACTGAAAAGCCTTTTTGTTCATGTCACTGCCAACCATGCTTCAGAAGAGACATGCCCAGTGGCCTCCCTAGACCAGTGTTCTTCATTGCAAGGTCCAGGGACCAGGGGTGGATCCCATCAGCCCTATGTGAGGCCCCCTAATTGTTTATTGAGCCTGTGAAGTTTCAGACAAAGCGAAATACTCTGCCCAGTCCCCCTGGCACCATATGGAGGCAGCTATTCTCACTGTGCAATGCCGTGTTTAGCCCAGTGCCTGGGGGGAGCCTTCCTTTAAGGGAAATGGAGCCCTCTTGAGTCCCTGCATTATTTTGAAAGTCATGCACGGAGTGCTGGGAAGTGTAGCCCTTCCCCGTGCTTTCCTCATAGAGCTCTTTAAAGAGGGCTCCATGATCCATCTCTCTTAATGGCTCTCCCAGTGCTAAGAAAAGTGCAGTGCTGGGCAAATGCTCAACACACAGTGGAAAATGGCTCTTACATTGAAAGTTTGTTTTCCAGAATGACCCCTGCTTGAAAAACAGTGAAGATCGCTGCACTAGATGATCTCATGGGCCAGGCAAATTCATATGGAGGGAGGTGATTCTGTAGGTACTTTGATCCTAAGCCCTTTAGGGCTTTAAAAGTAATAAGCAGCACCTTGAATTGCTCCCAGAATGAACTGGCAACCAATACAGCAAGTATAATAGCTCTGCATACCCCCAGCTTGTCACTGGATTTTGCCTAAAGCAACATTTAAAGTGAATTTGGAGATTCCACCTCCGATGGAATGTCTAAGGAGTTTTGAGGGAAGCCAGAAACGTTTTAATAAAATGAGTGAAAATTCTGAGAGGGATTTCACAACTGTTGAGAAATAAAGATGCCTTTGTTGCATGCATTTGTGCACTGCCTTTTTGTGTATGTTTCTTGGTCTTGTGCAGGAGCTGCCCTTTGAACTGTTGCATTCTAAAGCAAGCCCTGCCAAAACTATTTTTTAAAAAATTCATCTTGGCATCACCACCATAGAAAAGGCTGTGTGAATTGGCTTACACAACCAGAGGTGGGTAGAATCTCTTGAGGTTTATAGCAGCTGCCATTGGCTCTGAGCTTGTCCAACACCTGAGGCAAGAGAACCCTGGCCCATGACCTAGGTTCTTATAGGTCAGGCCACAACCATAAAGCTAACAAATTACCACGTTTATTACTAGGTGGATAATGATCTGGCAAGCTGTATGGAAGATTCTCCCTTTCTGCATGCTTGCTGAGCAAACACAGATAGTGAAGCCTGGCAGAGAGGGGGAAATAAGGGTGGGGGTGAGTGGGGAAACAGAAAACACTTTCTCCAGCTTTGCGCAAGCACAGCCTTGGTTTCCCAGACAGCATTGATTCCCATTTGTTGGATGGTATTGATCTTCTTTCTTGTTCCAGGTGTCTCTGGGGTTCCAGTGTTGTTTCCAGGCAGACTCTGGGAACACATGCATACATTCACTTCCCACACACCCTCTAGTGCTCAGTCAGGTGCATGGGAATTGTCTTTGTGAAGAAAAGCACATCACTTTCCCCTCTCCAGATATTTCTGTATTTAATATATGGAATGCCAAGGGCATAATTTAGGAAAGGTAGGGAAGGCAGTCCCCCCGCCCCAATCTTTCTGACTATATGCAGCTATTCCTTGGGAGCGCCTACATTTCTGCCCAGCTGACTGGTTATGTGCAGAATGATGATTGTTATAAATGACGCACAAATCCTTTTTTTAAAAAAATTAAAGGAGAGTGGATGTTTGATTTTACAATATCTATTTTTAAAAACAGCCACAAGAAATGCTCTTAAAATACAGCGGGGTGCTATTTTTGCAAATTAATCTGGAATTTATCCTACAATTGCAAAATAATCTGGAATATATAGCATTTTATGCTGGTCTCTGACCGTAATAAAGGTTGATTGATATAGTATTTAAACCTTGCTGAGAATCTTGTTATCTCACACTGCAATCTGGATTGGTATCCCTGTGATGGACTGTATGCAAGATATAACATACATACAAACCCCAGACAGTGTTGGATGACATATGCCCTAAAATAGATTATTAAATTTCCTGTGCAGCTTGATTGCTGCCTCCATGTGGCAGTAGTAATATCTGACACTTTCATTTCATACTGCAGTGGTAACATTTGAAATGGGAAGGCCTTAGATAAGGGGTTCCCACCATTCTTAGTAAGTGTACCCTTTCTGTTGCAAACCTTCAGTTCAGATACCCTACAGAGATTATAAATATATGTACACACAAATTAAAATGCTACAGTTATGAGATAGGCTACTCCAGTCATTGGCTTACATCCAAATTAAGTTATTCTTGAGTACTCCCATTGCAATTAATGGAACAAATTTACTTGTGTGGTTTCGATGGAAGTACTCGGTATTAATTTTCTGAAGCCTGCCAATCAGGCTGAGGGGAGGGGTACACTGAGCTTCAGCACATAGGCTAAACCAACCAATCAGGAGCAGAGGAGGGTTTTCACCCTTCTTCCAGCAGAAACATTGGCTTCAAGCCAGTGATCCTCAGATGCGGAACAAATAGCATGGCTGCAGTATGAGAAGGTGGGAGGGTTCCCGTGTTCTCTCTAATGTCTTTCCATCTCTGTGCGGAATGAGTTTTGTTCTGGGTGGCAGTATCAAGGCAGTCTGTGAGCACCTCCATTCAGAAAGGGGCCTTCCTGATTCAACCTGAGTGGGATCTGAAATTAATTGAGCAGACATCAAAAAACATGTGAGTGCACGCACTTGTGCCCACCTTAGAGGAATGCTGGAGGGCTCTCAGTAACCCCTGGGAGCTCTTCAAGTAACCCTAGAAGGTACCCCTAGAAGGTACCCCCTAGAAGGGGTACCCCTTCAAGCACCCCTAGAAGGAGAGGTCTTGTGGTAGCATGACTTGTCTCCTTAGCTAAGCAGGGTCTGCCCTGGTTGCATATGAATGGGAGACTAGCACTGTAAGATATTCCCCTTTGGGGGATGGAGCCACACTGGGAAGAGCATCTAGGTTCCAAGTTCTCTCCCTGGCATCTCCAAGATAGGGCTGAGAGAGATTCCTGCCTGCAACCTGGAGAAGTCGCTGCCAGTCTGTGTAGACAATACTGAGCTAGATAGACCAAAGGTCTGACTCAGTATATGGCAGCTTCCTATGTTCCTATGTGTTCCTATGTACTAGGACCCCTGCCTTCAATGATGCATTTGTTTCTCATGCCATTGTTGTTGGCCTTAGGGATGGTGCAGTGCTGATGTGGGATGTAACCACAGAATCCATCCATTGTGGGTCCCGGTTTCAAGTATTACTTGTATAGTATGGGACCTAACCATGGAGAAGCTGCAATCATTGCACATGGATAATGGAAGAATTAGGATCTGGGAAGGGGGGCTGGAAGTGATGGTAAAATTGGGCTCCAGCCTGGGTATGGCAATTGTTACATTGGGTACTGGAGGACTGGAGTGCGGAAACTAATAAGAGAGACCAGGTGAGGTAAGCACACAAGTGTGGTGTTTTTGGTTAACCCATTCCTTGATCTAGGCCAGCTTTTGAATGGGATGTTAGTTACTTGTATTCCAGTACTGAAGTAGAGGCAGAGCTAACAAACAGCCAGCAGCAAGAGCACGCAGAAGCAGTCTGTACTTGCCTCTCTGTACATAATATATATTTCATTAAATGATTAATATTCCTGATTCCACTCCACTGCCTTGTCCTTGCATACTAGAACTCTTTCTCTTGGATTCTACAACAAGGTAATGTTGTATTCGATCTAGTAATATTTTATGCTGTGTTGTTGAGAAGTTTGTCTCAGTGGGGATCAGGGGTGTAGCTATAATTGAGTAGATGGGTTCAAAGAACCTGGGGCCCCCAGCTCCTGAGGGCCCCTCAGCTCCACCCCTCCCTATTTTCTTCATTATCTCACTCACTCCGAGGGGCCACTGGGGAGAGGGGCAAATATGTCCCCCTCTCTCCTAGCTGTGCCCCTGGTAGGGATCTTGTACGGGGGTGGAGTCACGGAGGAAAAGGAAGAGGAGAAAATTTAGTTGTTGCTGAATAAACCTTTAGTTAATCTACATAAGATTTCCTTGTATGTATGAGGGAAGCAGCTATAAAACATTTGGCAATGAGATTTTTGAACCAGCTAAGCGTGTGAGCCTGCAAAGCTTTTAAATGCTCCTGCCACCTCATTGCATTGCATCACAGGGCCTACATTCCCGCACTGCTTTCTACTATCGCTGCTGCTGATTGTTTCTCCAGCTTCCTGACCTGCCCAACCCCTGAAAGTACTTTTTCCTTCGCAATCCTGGACTCTGTTCTTCACTGGATGCCCCCTGCAGCATGGCCTAGATCCCACTACCACCCTTTTTCTTGTCCACCACAGGGGAACCTGTTCTTCCCTAGAAATAATGGAGGTCCTATTTCTGCAATTACCTCCTTACTATACAGACCCTTGATTTTACTACAGCAAAGCAGAAGGCGATATTGCTTCACTGCCTGGGCCTTGAAGGCCAGAGAATACATAATCATTTGCCTTTTCCTGACCACTTGGAAGGGCATGCCAATTCTTATGAAGCTGCTCTTCAAGCCTTAGATGATCATTTCAACCCTACTTTGAATGTGATTGCTGAATGTTACCGGTTCTGTTCTAGATCCCAACTGCCTGATGACTCTGTCAATCAATATATCACAGCATGCGTACCTTCAGTGTAACCTTGCCAACTTTACTGATGAAATGATTAGGGATCAGATTGTTATGAAAATGACTTGCTTTAAACTGCATGAAAAACTGCTATTGGAGCAGAATCTTACCTTGGATAAAATTATAGAGATGGCTAGAAGGGTGGAAAATGCTCTTCACTGTTCCAATTTGCTCTCTTTGGTACCCCCAAACCTGTCTCCTGAAATCCAGGCTGTTGCGTCTACATCCTTCCAGTCCTAATCTTCTCATATGGCACTGCCCCAGAAAGTGGCAGCACAAGAAAGGAGGAGCTACCAATGCTTCTGATGTGGATTCTCTGCCCACAAAGCCAGTTTTGCTCACTGTCCTGCATGGAAGATCACTTGCAACAGGTGCAACAAAATGGGGCACTTTGCTAAGGTTTGCAAGTCTGCACTCCACTTCTGATTCACCATATGATAAAGCTGAGGCAGCTGAACCACTTCCTGACAGTGTTTTAAGTTTTAAGTGTGACAGAGTCAGAGCCAGCTTGTCCATACTGTCAAATAAAACCGATGGCCATGAAGTGCAGCTGATGGCTGATTCTGGTTCTCCATACACTGTCATTTCCCATCTACTTTACAAGAAACTCCTCACCACCTATTGTGATATGGAGGTTCCCTATTGCCATAAATGGATACTTCACTGCTGCCCTGGAATACAATGGATGTACTGCAGAAGGGAAAGTATATATATCACAAAAAGGGGTCTCAATATTGGGCTGGAAATATCAGAAAGATCTATTGATATTGTCAGACCCAAATAGCACGGAACCCATATTACAGATGATGGAGCATCCATATGCTGATATGCTTGCTGATTTCTCAGATGTTTTTGCTGATACTCCTGGCACTGCCATACATTTCAAACATGAAATTAAGATTAAGGCAAATGCAATACCTGTACAACACAAAGTGAGAAATGTACCCATTGCATTGCACCAACCACAGAGAGGAGCTCTTAAGACTACAGTGTGCTGACATCATAGGACCTGTTGATGCATCAGAATGGGTCTCTCCCATTGTTCTTGTGCGGAAATCACTTTGAGTGTGTGTAGATTTAAGAGATATGAACTCCAACATGGTAAAGGTTTGCCATCCATTACCCAATATCAGTGAAATGCTGATTGCTCTGATATAGGCTTCAGTGTTCACAATTCTGGAATTGTCTTCGGCCTATCATCAAATTCCGCTGCTCTATTTGAGAGTTCTCACAGATACACAGCCTTCATTACCCCAGAGGGTCTTTTTCAGTACAAAAGTCTGCCCTTTGGATTAGCCTCTGTTCAGTGTTTTAACAATTATGCCTTCAATTTTGGGACTATGGATAGAATCACTTAGTTTCAGGATGACATTTAAGTGTATGGCAAAACCATTGATGGTGAAAGCTATTTGGAATGCACCAGAGCCCACAACAAGGATGTACTTCGTTCATTTTTAGGACTCTGTGAGTGTTACTCTAAATTTGTTAGACAATTTGCTTCAAAAGGCAAATGGCATCTTCTTTAAAAAGAGAATGTAGCATTTAACTGGGATGCATCCTGCAAAGCTAGTTTTCAGACGATCAAATCGGCCATTGCTGAAAGCCCTGCTCTCACTTCTTTTGACACCAACAGGCACACTATTGCAACCACTGATGCTTCTGACTATGGTTTGGGTGATGTCTTGACCCAGCAAAAAGGGGACAGGGGAGTTACAGTTGCCTTTGCTTCCAGAGTGCTTACTGCATCAGATAAATTGTGTTCTGTCATTGAAAAAGAAGATCTAGCATGTTTCTGGGCAGTGAGGCACTTCAGGACTTACTTGTAGGGTAGAAAATTCACTTTATGGTCAGATCATAAACCCCTGTCTGCTGTATTTACTACCTGGGGATCAAGTCGAGCAACTCCAAGAATAGACAAATGGATCATCAGACTTATGGACTTTGATTTCCAGGAATATCTTCCAGATTTTTGGAACACAACTGCAGATTGTTTATCTCGACTTCCAGGCCAAGAGGAAATCCCAGAATACTAAGATGAAGGAATAGTAATTGTGCAAATAGCTTCATCAACTCAATAGCTTCATCAACTCATGGAGTGATCATGTCTTCTGAATGGAAAGTGGCCCTCAGTGCTGACCAAGTGCTTACTGAACTTAAACCTTACATAAGGAATGGATGGCCACACAAAAACAAGGTACCTGAACATCTTCACCCATACAGGCACGTAGCGAGTGAGCTTCCTCTTCTCAATGAGCTGGTGCTGAGGACTGATCGTTTGGTGGTACCAACCTCCATATAAGCAGAAGTGATCAAAATTGCCCATGGAGGTCATCTGGGCATGAGCTTGACTATAAGACAAATCAGATAACTGTTTTTGGTGGCCAGGTATGGACAAACACATTGAAAATGTAATCTAGTGCTGTATGAGAAGACTTTTACCACCCCCTTGACTCCAGTAGAGTATCTCAATGGTCCCTGGGAGAAACTTGCTCTGGATATAATGGGGCTTTTTGATAACCAACCCACAAAGCAAAGATTTGTTACGGTGATAGTGGCCAGAAGCAGAGACACTCTTTCCTCCGGACCTTGGGGATCTGACTTGGGGCCTCCAAGGTCTGGGGGGGGCCCTCCAAAGAACAAGCTGCTCCCACGCTGCCCTGCTGCTGTCCCCATGCCCACCCATGTGCCTTTAAAACAAACAAACAAAAACCAATAAAAACCAGGCCACCACTGTGCGGTGGTGGCACTAGCTGCAGGGAGGGTGACCTGGGTGAGGAGGGGAGAGTTCCCCTTTAAGGAGGATATGTTTAATTGCGGGGGAGGGTGGGATGAGGCGTGGTGGTGGTTGCAGGGAGGGTGGGGTGGCAAGGAGGGGACAGGGAGAGTTTCCCCGTTACCCTCCATCACGGTCTGGGTCCGGGAAGGGAGAGAGGCTTCCTCGTGGGAAGCAGATGGGTGAGAGACCATCACTTGGGAGGAGGGATTGGGGCTGGATGGAGCTCGCTACCTGCCTCCCTTCCCGGATGCAGACCATGATGGAGGGTAACAGGGAACTCTCCTTTTTCCCCTTCTTGCTGCCCCACCCTCCCTGCAACTGCCACCGGGCCCCATCCCCCCTCCCTTGGTAATTAAACATATCCTCCTTAAAGGGGAACTCTCCCCTCCCCACCTGGATCACCTTCACCCTTCCCACAGCTAGTGCTGTGGCAGTGCAGCTGCATTTAGGGGGGAAACTGTGCAAAAGGGAAGGACTTTCTTCTCACCCGCCCCCCATCACGATGGCAGTGGGCCTCCAAAGACCTTCAGGTCCGGGCTCCCAAATGACCTGGGTGTGCCACTGGCCAGAAATTTCATTTACTGGCAACATTACTACAAACAAGGTGATCCAGTACATGGCTGCAGTTTTGGTGAGGAAAGGTCTCACCAGTTTTGGTGAGGGAAGAACAGGTGACTGACAATGGGACATACCTTGATTGACTGATTAAGTGCCATCAAGTTGGTGTTGACTTTTAGCTTCCACATAGATAGATTCTCTCCAGGATGATCGGTCTTCAAGTTGGCCTTTAAGGTCTCTCAGTGGTGCATTCATTGCTGTCACAATCGAGTCATTCCACCTTGCTGCTGGTCATCGTCTTCTTCTCTTTCCTTCAACTTTCCCCAGCATTATGGACTTCTGAAAGGAGCTGGATCTTCGCATAATGTGTCCGAAGTATGATAGTTTGAGCCCGTTTATTTGTGCCTCGAGTGAAAATTCTGGATTGATTTGTTCTGTGGTCTATTTGTTTGTTTTCCTGGCTGTCCATGGTATCCTCAAAAGTCTTCTCCAGCACCAAAGTTCAAAAGCATCAATGCTTTTTCTATCTTGCTTCTTCAAAGTCCAGCTTTCACATCCATAGAGTGTCACGGGAAAAACCATTAGCTGAACGATTCTAATCTTTGTAGGTGTAGACACATCACGGCATCTAAATATCCTTTCCAAGGCCTTCATTGCAACCCTACCAAGTGCTAGTCTGTGGCGTATTTCTTGGCTATTGGATCCTTTACTGTTGTTGGTCGATCCTAAAAGGCAGAAGCTATCCACCACTTCAGTGTCTTCATTGACAATCCTGAGACTGGTTGCTGTACCCGTTGTCATTAGTTTAGTTTTCTTGACATTTAGTTTTCCCATTTTTTCACTGTGCTCCTTGACCTTCATTACTAGAGCTTGCAGATCATCTGCATTCTCAACTATCAGAGTGGTGTCATCAGCGTAGTGCAGGTTATTGATGTTTCTTCCTCCAACTTTAAAACCATGCTCATCTTCTTCCAATCCAGATTCTCTCAGTATATGTTCAGCATATAAATTGAATAAAGAGGGAGAAAGTATACAGCCTTGTCTTACTCCTTTGCCAATCTGGAACCAGTCTGTTTCACCATGTTCCGTCTGGACTGTGGCTTCCTGTCCTGTGTATAAGTTTCTCAGGAGAACAATGAGATGTTCTGGGATGCCCATTTCCTAAGGATATTCCACAACTTAACATGGTCAATGCAGTTGAAGGCTTTTCCCTAGTCAATAAAGCACATATTGACTTCTTGCTGGTATTCTTTGGCTTTCTCAATTATCCAGCGTGCATCAGCAATGATTTCTCTTGTTCCTCGGTCTTTTCTGAAACCAGCTTGAACATCTGGCATTTTCCTTTCCACATGGGGCTCTAATCTGCATTGAATAATCCTGAGCATTATTTTGCTAGCATGTGAAATGAAGGATATTGTGCTATGGTTTGCGCAATCTTTTAAGTCTCCTTTCTTTGGTATGGGTATGTAGACTGACCTCTTCCAATCTGTTGGCCACTGTGTCGTTTGCAAAATTTGCTGGCATAGTTTGGTTAGAGCCTTGACTATTTCTTCTTCTGTTGCCTGCCATCTTTCTGTAGCTATTCCATCAATTCCTGTAGCCAGCCATAATACTTGCTGGGTGACTCTGGGCCAGTCACTTCCCTCTCAGCCTAACCTACTTCACAGGGTTGTTGTGAGGCAAAACTTATGTAGTACACCACTCTGGGCTCCTTGGAGGAAGAGTGGGATATAAAATATAAATAATAATGACCGGAATGCTGATCTAACTTCATCTTCCCGTACTAGAGGTTCTTGCAAGTAGGGAATATCTTCTAGAGTATCTTGGATGTTGACTCCTTCCATCTCTGTTTGATCTTCTCAGAATCAGTTACTATCTGTCCTTTGGCATCCCTTAACATACTAATTCGAGGTTGGAACCTCCCTCTGAGTTCAGAGATCTTTTGGAAAACGTTCCTTGTTTTTCTGTGTCTGTTTCCATCCTCATGGTCTTTACAGCTGTCGTTGTAGTACTGCTCCTTGTCTCTTCTAACAGCTTTCTGAAATTCCCTATTAAGTTCCTTCCTGAGACCTTTATCTTTCTTGACTTTGGCTTCTCTCCTCTTCTTAGCAATTTCCACTGTCTGTTCTGACATCCGTTTTGCTCTCTTCTGTTTCTTGGTCTTTGGCAGTCTCTTTTCACATTCGTCCTTAACAACTTCTTCTTTCATTCCACAGTTCCTCTGGTTCCCTATCAATGAGGTTCCAAACTTCAATGTGGTTCCTGATGTTCTCCTTAAAAATGGTGGGTACATTCTCAAGATCATATTGTGGAAGCTGTATAGATTTGTTTTTCCACTTTAGCTTGACTTGGAAGTTGCACATGAGTGTGATCTGTTCCACAGTCGGCCGTTGGCCATGTCTTTGCTGTTATAACTGAGCTCTTCCACCTCCTTGCACCAATAATGTTATCAAAATGATTTCTATGTACTCCATCTGGTGATGTCCATGTGTATAGGCACCGCTTTGGTTGTTTGAAGAATGTGTTAGCAATGAAGAGATCGTTGGCTTGGCAGAAACTAATAAGTTGTTCTCCTGCTTTGTTTCTGTTTCCTAGGCCATATAGGCCGACTGTGTTTTCCTCCTTAACTTTTCCAACTTTGGCATTCCAGTCTCCATTCACCAGCATCACATCTTGCTTGCATGTTCTGGCAATTTCAGATTGGACTTGAGCATAAAACTCATCAACTTCCTTCCATTTCAAATGAGGACACAGCTTACCTCATTTGAAATGGAGCAATACTTGCACAACCATGGGATAAAACACAAGACTCTTTCCTTGAGCCATTGTTGAGGGAATGGCTTAGTAGAAAGAATGAAGAGATTAGTGAAAGGAAGTTTACAACTGGCTACTACGCATCAACAACCCTGGAAAGAATCAGTCCATGAAACTCTATTTGCTTATTGAACTAGTCCTCATTCCACTATAGGGAGATCACCTTTTGAACTGCTGAGAGGATGCAAAGCTACCACCAAACTTATCCAATGGAAACAATTGATAGGGCTTTCCGTACTACCTCACCATGAGGATGCAGAGGTTCGTGATTGGGTATAGGAGAGACAATGAAAATATAAATTGTATATTTTTGTAATCAGAAACAGGATGCAAAACAGTGAACATATCAGGTGGGGGACTTTGAGTATGGCTGCCTTATAAAGTGAGAAAGGGATGCTCCTGATATTCTGGACCAAAACAAATAACTGAAATCTGAGGAGATTCTGTCCTATTGGAAGATGGAAAGAAATGGAACAGTTCAACTCTTTCCAGCATGCATACTATGAAACAAGAGGAAAGGGAGACTAATCTCAGAGAGAAACTATAGAGTAATTTGATTTTGTGTCCAATTTTGAACTCACAGACGAGGCTGATGAAAGTGATGGACCAGAAGACCAAACAGCTCCTGTGCCTGAGAACCCAGGATTCAGTAGAAGTGTGCGTGACAGGAGACCACCTAAAAGACTTCAAGACTTTGTCACTAGATTTTAAATCAATTCAATTTTTGATTCTTTTAAAGGGGAAGGATGTGTTATATGGATAAGAGAAACAGCTATAAAACAGGTAACTACAGGGAGAAATAACAGAAATTGGCATGACTGCCACAAAGGTAGAGTTAATCTGTTACTATAGCATGGTTGGAAGTATTCACAGGTCAGCAGGAGAAAATCAGTAGGAGCAAGAGGTATGGAGCTTACCAAAAGATACGAAGAGTCTAAATCCTCATTAGAATCTCCATTTAGAGCTCTATTTCTGACTGGCTGCAACATGTGTTCTTCATGAAAGAGGAGCAAATCTTCCCCACTCGATGTTCCTCAAGTTGCCTAACAGACATCACAAGAAAAGTGAAGCAATATCTTTATGAATGGCAAATTATAGCTCCAGATTCCACACCACCTTACTCCCTACCTTCTCTTTTCCTTCTCATCTCTTCAAATTTTCTTTGTGTATAATATTTCAGTCAAAAGGATACTAATTTAAATAGTATTTTCCTTCCTAGAAATCTAGCCAACTATAGTCCTATACAGACATTCATATAGTCCTACCTACATTCAGCTGTCTGCAAATGTTTTTGTGTGAATGACTACCCGAGTTCATTTAAAAAGTGAGCCTGAGTATGTGCCCCCTGAAATGTAAGATACAGATAGAAATGTACTGCTGTACTTGTGTTCAAGATAACATGTGAATAACCATACCTGCATACAGATCTGTACCTATCTTAACTGTACATGGATTGTACGAGTATTGAACATAATGTGTAAATAGGGCTTTTAAAGCCCCATAAATGCTTTTTCTAAGAAACCATGGGACTGTGGATTATGGAGGTACTGAAGATTGTCTTAATGGCAGTTTCAGATCTTTAGGTTTGAGTTATAGGAATCATAATATGTGTTTTATAGCTGCTTCCCTTGTAAACACGAAGAAATCTTGTGTTTGTTTAACTAAGCTTTATTCAGAAACAAGTCAATTTTTCTCTTTCTCTTTTCCCTCCCCTTTCCTTTCTGATTTCAACCTCCACACTCCCTACAGGATCTCCGGAGTGAAAAACTTCTGATTAACTAAACATAAAAGACTGCTAGACAGAATACAACAGTAAGGGTTGATGAACATTATAAATGACAATCATTTATTAACTGTTAATATGAAAATCCCAAAATAGAGTATGAGAAAGGACTCTGTAAAATAGTCATCCATTTTCCTGGTAGCTGTTTTGGGGAATGAGCTCTTGGTGTTGGAGGTGAATACCAGACAAGAGCCAGTAGTTGTATTTGTAGAGACTTCAGTGAGGAGGAGGAGGAGGAGGAGGAGGAGGAGGAGGAGGAGGCGACAGCAGCAACTAATTGACTAAATTACTGTTTTTGTTATTTCATGTGAGCTGTCTTGAAGACCCATGTCAGGGTCACCACCCCAGGAGGGCAATTCATCTTGAAGAGGTTGGTGCTTATCGTAGCCCATGTGGATGTAGCAGAAACAAGATGATGGGCATTGTGCTCAAAATATCTTTATTGGCACCTTGTAACAGGTTTCCATCAACCCAACATGGATTGACCACCTAGCCTAGGCCTGGCTCATTGACTTCACAGCTAGATCCCAACCTTGGATTTCTCCAGAGAGCCTGGCCTGCCCCAGTCCTCACGCAGAGGTCTGCTGAGCCATATTTTGGGCATAGTCCCAGTGAGAGTTGACCTTTAGAAACCTAGCTATCCCTCACTGGACCTGTGTCATGCCCGCGCCTTCACAATTGGCCTCTGCATGACCCAGGCCACGCAGAGGCCAATTGCGTAAGTTCGGCGGCCTCCAAAATGGCTGCCGCGCCGAGGGGGAAGGCTCGAACAGGCCGAAGAGCTGGCCAAACAGCCAATGGTGGCAAAAAAGTAGGCCGGCAGGCGGAGGGGGGACCTCCATGCCCCCCCACTGCCTCCAACAACTCTGCAAACCCCCCAAACAGTTGGGGTGTGTGTTCAGGGGGCATGTTTGGTCCAGGGTCAGACCAAACAGGAGATGGGTCGGTTCGACCCTGAACCATCGAACTTTGAACCTGTTTGCACATCCCTACTATTGGCTATTGTGTCATATATTTCTGGCCATCATCTTCCGTTGAGTGAGCTCGTGACAACCCACTGTGTGGAATCAGCTGGTGTCAGGAACTCCCCAGTTCAGGACCTATACAGAAATCTGAGCCTGCCCTTGTTCAGTTCAGTCCCCTCCACCAAGCTGCAGGTGCGGTGCGGCCCTCCCAGGGCCATCTAAAGTCTTGTTGGATCCTAATGCCCGATTATGGCCACTGGATGGGAGCAGGCCAGTGTTCTACCATAGTGCAGGGCTCACAACCCATATGGGTGGAAAGGTGTGAAAGAAATGTTTAAAATAAATACTAGGTGATGTTAATAACTGAAGATGAATGACTGAAAATGGACTCATTCCCTGCCACTTTCCCATGGGTGGGTCTTTTGAGGAGGGTGGCAGAATCAAAGGCAACCTGTTCTTCTTTCTCACAAATCAATTTTCAGGAAAGGAAGGTCTGCGAGAAGCTGCCTCTCTCTTCCCTCTCCAGCCAGCCCCTATATATTTCTAAGGAAAGAGGACAGGTTGCCTTTGAGGCAGCCAACCTCCCGTGCTGCTCTTTGTGTGACCAGCAAATGTTCATAGAAGTGAACAGAACCGTACAGAGACAAGGGGAGGCAACCTAAAGAGAGCTTGCATTCTCTTCTGGTAGGAGCTGTGCAGGAACCTTCATCTGACATGCATCTCCCTGATTGCCACTATGTGATGCTCCTCTGACCAGTGTTCTCTCTAAGGTGTGCACAGGCTTATAAGATCTTTTTTGCCCGCTCAGTTCATTTTAGATCCTGCTCAGGCTGAATCAGGAAGGTCCCACTCTGAATGCATATGCACACACACTGCCTTGATACTGCCGCCCAGAACAAAACTCATCCCTCACACAGATGAACAAAGCTAGAGAGAACACTGACTCGGACCCATCTCTCCAACTTCATTTGGCCTGTATTTAATGTAGTTTATAAGCCTTCTGGGCCAAAAGTACATAATGTAAATGCTCTGTAAAGCTCTGAGCATATGATTGGCAGGCTCTATAGATGTTTAAATAGGAGAAGTGCCAGGACTCCTGAGGTGCAAGATAACAAGGAACTGGTCCTATTAACATTACATAACAGATAAAGTAGAGTGGCAAGGCTGAAGCATGACCTTGGCCCTGGAGAGCTGCAGTGTACACAAACATGGATCCCTTCTCTTAGCAATTCCTAGTGCAGCCAATCCAAGAAGATAGTCGCAAAATCTGTCTCCTGGATCTTGGTATGTTGCCACCTGTCTTGCTGCATAGCTGGTCATGTAGCTCTTGCTGATGGAAGCTTGGTTGCTGTTCTTGTTTGATGCGTATAACCCAATCATGCTGGGTTATAAGCATAAGCCCGTTGTCAGAGGCAAAGTTGTCATGTAGTGAAAACTCTGCCCCACAAATGCCTGCTTCAGAGACATTATGCATGGCAAAGAACAAACCCAAAACATTCTCTTCCTGGTACACATTATCTTTTATAAACAATCAAATCTTCCTGTTCCTTTTGACGTGATCGTTTGCAAACTTTTCAATTGCTCTAAAAATAGGCTTTGTCACACAATGATTAATTGGGTGGGACACAAGCCATGTTTTTTCTGTTCGTGTGCAAGTGAAAAATAAGGTAGGAGGTGGCAGCAGTGATCATCAGCTAGCTTCCCACTGGGTAGGAGGGCATTCCCTCCTACCTCATTCAGCAGTTGACAAGAGTCCTGCCCAGTTTCGGGAGCTGTGCGTGCTCCCATTTTCTGCTCGTGTGGGAATTAAAAACAAGGTAGGAGGCACCAGCAGTGATAGTTAATCATAGTGTCTGAATGAGCCTAATGTCTCTAAAGTCATTACCATATGACAATCTTTGGAACAAGGTTTCTGACAAGGTTTCACCCTAACAGCCTTCAACAGAGCAACATTCCCTTACCTGACATTCCTTGTTTTCTTGCTCAGACTACCTAAAACAGCTGCATCAAGCTGGTATATAAGATTTTAAAAGTTTATTATAAGATGCCCGTTCCATCTTCAACCTGCTGGAAGTAAACTATCAAATTAAGGGATATCTTAAGTAACAATGTAAGATTTCAGCGTCTCTACATACAAAACTACTACCACTCCAACTTCATTTTTCTCTGTTACAAACAGACACAAGGCAGTTTACAACAGCTGAAAAAGTAGCTGGCTGACCCCAGAGCAGCATTCTGAGGCGGCAGCAGGAGCTGTATCCTTGCAACCAGAGGCTGCTGCTCTTAATGCAGCCAGAATCTTTCTGCACACTGAAAGCTCAGGTGTGGGGAGAGAGGAGCGATTTTCTCTGATCTCTCCAGCCTCCAGAATTGCTTGGTGCCTTCTAGAAATATGTCCCTGGGCACTAGAATAAGTGACATTGGTGGCAGTCCAGGTTTTGGGTTTTTTTGCAGCCCTCTGCCACTTACCTGTTGCAGCCCCTGCCCACTCGCCACTGGCCTCCAGCAGCCTACCATCAACTGCCCCCACCCACCCAGAGCTATCCTCTATGGCCCCTACTCACTGCTGCCGTTGCCCCTGGTTGCCTCCCATTCAACTGCTGTGAAATGGTATAATGACATCAACACCCTAGTGCAAGCCCACCCAAGGTGCTAGGGTGGTGATGTCATTATACTGCACCATGATGGTGTAATGGGAGGCCAATGAGTGGGGTGAGTGGGGGCTGCAGAGGCCAGTGGCAGGTGGGTGGGGGGGCCACTGGTGGCGATGGCAATGGTGAGCCACTCATGGTGGGTGAGCGTGGTGGCTCCCCCCTAGCCCCACCGTGACCTATGTGCGGAGCACCCAGTCACTCAACTGTAGATTCACTCTGCTCCTGAAGGTTGCGAGGCCCTCAAGGAGCACTCCTGGAGGCCAGGGAGATTAGCGAAATCACTCCCTTCCTTTCCGCCTGTGCATTCTGCTGCTCGGGAAGCCTCTGGCTGCAAAGAGACAGCCTTTCTCCAAACCTTGGTATGTTGCTCTGGATGTCAGCCAGTAAAACACAATATGAAATACTGTATATAATATACTTTAAAAATATAATAAACTAAAAGCAATATAAAGCAGCCACCTAAACACACACACACACACACACACACACACACACACACCCCCATATAAATAAATAAATAAATAAATACCTACCTACCTACAGTACCTTTTGGTAAAGATTGAATATTCATGTTCAGGACAGGAGAGCTGGTCTTGTGGTAGCAAGCATGACTTGTCCCCTTAGCTAAGCAGGGTCCGCCCTGGTTGCATATGAATGGGAGATGATACATAACCACTGCAAGATATTCCCCTCGGGATGGAGCTGCTCTGGGAAGAGCAAAAAGTTCCAAGTTCCCTCTCTGGGTTCTCCAAGATAGGGCTGAGAGAGATTCCTGCCTGCAACCTTGGAGAAGCTGCTGCCAGTCTGTGAAGACAATACTGAGCTAGATAGACCAAAGGTCTGACTCAGTATATGGCAGCTTCCTATCTTCCTATGTGTGTAAATTAAAATTTCTTCTTGCATATGAAAGAAGAAACCTTGGTGAGGTCTACAAGACTGTACAATGAAGAGTAAAGATAAGACTGTACTGAAAACTGTAGAATTAAGATGTTTTAATTGTTGTCCATTTTCCCTATGGAAATCACTTTGAGAGCTTTTTTTTTAAAAGGCAGCTTGTAAATAAATACCTGTTGGAGATGAAGAAGTATATGGAAAGAGTGTGTGGGGCAGACATAGAAGAAGGGTTGGCCCTAGTTTTTGGCACTCAAGGTAAAATATGACTTTGGGGCCCCCTGTCCCCCAAAGTTCAGTTAAATTTATATTCTGTAATGTATAGGTTCCTTTAGGACTCCGGCTGCCCACCTACCAAGTGGCTGCTTGTCTGTGGGTAGAGCAGGTTAAGCTCGCTCTCCCCGCAGACCCAGAAGCAGCTCTTCTCATGGATCGTGAGAAGAGCTTCACGGGCTGCTTGGCTAAATTCTCTTCTACCCAGTTTGTGTCATTCTCTCATTCCTCACTGCTCTCCCTGCCCCATCTGCTACACAGAGGGCAACTATTCACAGCAAGAGTAGCAACCCCCCCCCCCAATTGGTGACCTAGGCAATCACCTAGACCTGCCTGGTAGGCAGGTCTGCCCTACAGAGAGGTGATGTGAGGTGAATGAGCGCCTGGGTGTTACCCACTGTGGTTTCTATGCATCTTGTGTATCCTCCAACATTTCACTAATGGAAACAGAGAAACACTGCAATATCCATGTTAGCACAGCAAGGATTGCTGCATGAGGGCCACCCTCCGTTTTACATTGATGAAACCTCTGCCCCATCTGCTGTTTGCTGTATTCATTTGTTCTTCAGTAGACTGCCACACATTGCTCTAAAAACAAACAGAATTGTTGTTCATTTGATTAAAGATAGTTCCACTCTGTTCTGGTCAGACCTCACTTGGAATACAGTGCAGAGGACGACGACAAGATAATGAAGGGTTGGAAACCAAGTTCTTTGAGGAATGGTTTAAGTTGGGTATATTTAGGTGGGAGAAGAGAATGTTCATCAGAGATATGATAGCCGTCTTCAAATATCTGGAGGGCTGTCACATAGGAAGAAGAGCAGACTTGTTTTCTGTTGCTCCTGAGGGCAGGACTAGTAGGTTGAAATTACTAGGAAGCAGATTCTGGCTAGACATTAGGAGGAATTTCCTGAGAGCTGTTTTTGATGGTGGAACAGTCTGCTTTGCACAATGAAGAGTTCTTCATTAAAGGTTGCACAACTCTAAGAAGGAAATTCAGGAAAGTCTCCTGCTCGCCACTGTAACGGATTAAAGCCTTTGTCTCAGAGCAACTCATGTGAAGGGGGAAAATGCTGAATCATCCTTGACAAGATACCTGGCTGGGCTTCTCATAAAACTAATCTATACTTCTGGTAGAATTAAAATGCTGCCGCCACCACCCCTCTTACTGACAGAGCTTGAACCTCCCTGGGCTTGGGATGGAATCCCAGGAGAAATTCTATTTGCTATTGGATAAGTACAAAAACCTTCCATGTGTAGGCCTATTCATGATGAGGAAATTGATAGCTGCTGAGTGCTTGAGGATGCTTTTGCACCAGATAAATCCCTTCCACCCTCCCTTTTTCTTGAATTAAAAACCAACTCAGAGGCTTGTGAAAACAAAAAACAGTTTTATTCAATTACTACAGATTGCTTCATCTGAGGTGTTTAGGTTTTAAATACACTCAAAAATACTTAGTAGGTTACAAAAATAGGTTCCTAGACTTCAGTTTCAGTTTGCATTTAGGCACGTTTAAAAGTTTGCAGTCTTTTGCAATGCCTTAGGTGGGTTGGGTGTAGGCTAGTGTATCTTATTTTAATTACATTGCAGGTAAACAATAATAGAGCAGTATCAGGAATATGTAAAGCACACACACAAATAAATATAAGTTTCTAACACAAAATCTGACTAACAAACTGTTCCCTATGCTGAATCCCCTTTTTCTTTAAAACTCACACAAGACCTGATGAGAATCAAGCTTCCTGCAATCTTGTCTCTCAAGGGTCTGAAGTTATTCAGAGATTAGAAGTGTGAGCACTGCAAGACATTCCCCTCAGGGGATGGAGCTGCTCTGGGAAGAGCAGAAGGTTTCAAGTTCCCTCCCTGGCTTCTCCAAGATAGACTTGAGAGAGATCTCTGCCTACAACCTTGGAGAAGCTGCTGCCAGTCTGTGAAGACAATACTGAGCTAGATAGACCAGTGGGCTGACACAGTATATGGCAGCTTCCTATTTTTCTATGCCATGAGAAAAACCTCCATGCTGGCTTCGACCCTGAGTGAGCAAAAACTGCATGACCCTCATTAAGCCTTTCCGCATGCGTTTCTTCAGCACAGATTGCCCTTCTTGTTCCCAGAATTCCCAGCAACCGCTCTCTAGGTCCCACCCAACTGGTGTACTGATTGGCTGTCCTGGAGTTCACCAGCTGGTCAGTCAAGACAAGGGTTCACTCCCTGTTAACTCTTTAGAGGGAGGGGGAGGCTGATCACTACAGCCACACACCTGGTGCTCACTAGATTAATTAGATGCCCCTTCTGGAGTTGTCTTTAATGGTCAGATCACCATTACATTTACATGGGTTGCTTCCATACGAGGGCCTTTTTGTTCTACTGAGGAATTTCTTTAGTCATCTGGAAGAATAAATAAAAATTACTTCTATATGGAGTGAAGCCCTATTCACACTTTATGATCAACATACAAATATACACAGCTGCAGCAGTAAACTTATCGGTACCATGCACTTGAGGGGTCTGTACCCAGGTTCACTTTTAAAATGTACATTCACAGAAAAACATGTAGGAGTGTACAGACATCTGTACACTCATACATCATAGCCCTATTCAAACGTGTTGAATAAAGGAGCTGTTCATAGTTATAGTGCCAGAAGTGGGTTGGAAGAACAAAAAAAAATACTTGTGGTCAATTGGAGTGGAGATATCTATATATCTCCATATGCATCAAGCAAAAGGAATTATCAGCAAGAATACTGTATGTTTGGAATAATTTGAGAGAAAAGATAAATCTACAAAAATATGTTTTATTTCTGTTATGTCTGATACATTTCTAAGCAATATTCTTCTCAGGTGTGAGCATACTGTAATGATTTAAAAAGATAACAAACAAAAACAAACAGTCCAAGTTCCAAATGCAGTTAGAGGCAGCTTCCAAAGAAAATAGATGAGGAAGAGCGAAGCTTCCAGGATACTGACTTTCCTGCCAGTTGAGGAGGTATATTTATCTAGTGGTCATCCAAGGGTCAAGCTGCACGTGGCGTTCAGGCATACTTGTTTGTCCCTGGAGTCCCCACCCCCCAATGGGGCAACCAGTGCTCAAGAACCAGAGGACACATTTTCTTAAAAGCTGCCCCCCCGCCGCAGAAAATCAAGATTACAGAGTTTATGTACTAAAAATGCAAAAGAGGCATTTAAAAAAATATATATATATGACCCAGTACACCTCTCACCAGGGGCACAGCTATAACTGAGAGAATGAATTATAGGGTGAATTCAAAGAACCTGGGGCCCCCAGCTCCTGAGGGCCCTCCAGGTCCACCTCTCCCTATTTTCTTCATTATGTCCCTCACTCTGGGAGGCTGCCAGAGAGAGGGATGGACACGGCCCCCTCTCCCCTGGCTACACCCCTGCCTCTCACCGAAGGGAGGCCGGCCATTCAAACGCACCCGCTCGCCTGCCTTGCAGGGTATCATCATTCGCCTTACTCGCAAGTCAGTCGGCCGCCCCACCCCGCGTTCAAGGGCGGCTGACTGGCATCAGGCGTTGCACTCAAGGTCTGAAGCATCCCAGGGAGGATGTGCAACGTGTATAGTCAAGGAGAGGAAAGCAAGTGCTTGGCGGGGTGCAGCCTTTCCTCAGAGAACATTGCGGAGCTACTCCTGTGGATGCAGGAGGTCGTCGTCGTCGTCATCCTCCTCTTACAGCTATTTCGGAAACCGATCCAAAGAACTCGGCAGCTCCCGATCCATTTGGCAGGACATTTCCCTCCTTCCAAGAAGAATGTGAAAATAAAAGGTAATCCCGACTTCTAAAAACCGTTCCCTACCCGCCCGGAGAGAGCACTTTCTTCCCCTCCTCTGCTGCACCCACAGTGCGGCTTCCGCCGCTGCCTCCTCCGCCTCCGTTTAGCCTCTCGAAGGGCGGAGATGCGTCTCGGGGTTGCTAGAAGCAACAAGAGCGTGGGCGGGGCGGCGGCGTGACGCGCGCGGATTGACGGCACCGCGCCGCGCGCACGGGGGGAGTGACGCAACACGCGCGCACAGGCAGGAGGAGGGGCCGGCAGCTCCTTTCCCCTTTTTTTCTGTTTCTTTTTTTTCTTTCCCCCCTTCTTCCTCCTCCTCCTCCCTCCTTTTTTTTGTCCCCCCCCTTCCCCTCTTCCCCTTTCTTTAATCCCTCTTCTTTCCCCAGGCCGGCGGCCCTGCCTGCCCCTTACAAGCCCCCACCCCCAATCATCCCTCTAGGCCCCAGCCAGCCCCCTTAGTCTTGCTTCCCTCCCTGGAGGCCAGTGCCACCCCACTTCCTTGGCCAGCAGCGTCCAGCCGGAGACCCCAGGGCTCCCCCGCCTCCCATAGGGGGCCCTCTCGAGGCATCTCAAGCCTCCTCCCCGCCTAGATCCTCAGGTCCTGCCACCGCTAGGATCCCTCCTCTACCCCCCAGGCAAGGGCCCTCCCCAAGCACGACTCTCTCCCTGTTTTCTTCCACCCTCCTCCACTCTTGCATTTCCCCTCTAATTCCCCACACTTGTTGCTCCCCAGAGCTGTCGCTTCTTCCTCCTCCTCGTTTTCTGCTCCCCCCTCCCTCGCCTCCAGCCTTCCCCGATTTTCTCTTTGCCGCCTCTACCTGCGCTCTATCGCCCACGTCAGAGGAAGAGGGGGCACAGCAGGTCCCTTGCTCAGCACCACTTCTCCTCCCGGAGGAGGAGGAGGAGGAGGAAGGCTGCAGGAGGAGGAGCAGCAGCAGCACCACCACCACCACCACCACACGCCAGCGAGGGAGGAGGGGGGGACAGGTTCCACTCCTCTCCCCCCTCCTCTCCCCCCTCCCGCCAAGGTAAGAGAGGTTTCGACTAATTGGGACAGGATTGGGAATTCCTATCGCCTCCCTTTTTGCTACTGGAGGTAGAGCTTATTTAGGGGTTTGCAAATAGGCTTGGGGTGAAATGGGGACGTGCTACTGTGTCGATGTTTTCAGGGCACGGTCGTGTTAATGTACTATGCTCGGAGGAGACATTATTCTCTAGATACCCGAGAGCCTTTTGCAGGTTTTTTTTGTTCTGCTTGTGCAACAGGTCTAAAACCAAGAATGAACAGTTTGAATGGGGGAAAGGGCAGAAATGCCCTCTTTCCTACTTAACCAGGCACTGGTAGTTGGTAATTTTGCAGAGGTTCTGCTGTTGGCTTGTATAGGGTGAGGGCATGAAGGACCTCTTTTATCTCAAGATCTCGTAACTCTGTGCAAGTCTAGTATGTAGAGTCTAGTTCTATGTGTTACTGGTATACAGCAGTGGAAGTGAAAAGTATCTGCTGTTTTGTCAGATAATTAGTAGTGGAATGTCCTGAAGTTGCTAACTATGGTCCAGTGAGGATGTGGATGATATATTCCTGTCTAGTTGGATCGACATGGGTAAGAAGAGAGATGTTCTTAGTGGCTGCCTCTTAATGGAACTTCTCGCTATGGACTTCCCAAAATGCATATCTGAGCATCTTCTGGAAGCAGACCTTCCTGTTTGGGCTGGGTTCAGGGATAAGCTGGAAAAGAGTGGAGAAATTTTATTGAATTGGATTAGTCTTAATCTGTTTTATTGATTGCTGTTTTTTTGTTTGCTGCTTGTCTTAAGCCTGTGAGATGGGATGGACTACCAGTCCAAATAAGTAAATAAAGAAGTTTCAATATTTGCAGGTAAAGAAGTCAAAAGCAAACCTCAATGCCATTATTAATAGACTTGCCTTGTTCAATTTATTATAGCACACCTCATATTTCAAGAACTTGCTGAAGCCAGCTGACTGGTGAATCTGGCAGTGATATGTGCAAAATGTTTGACTTCTTCTGGAAAGTGTAATATGGTATTTCATACGTGTACAGATATTTCGATTGTTGAGATAACATCATGGAAAAAATGGCCAAAGTCTGTCCAGGATTCTTTCCCCACCACATTCTTAACTATGAGCATAAGTTATGTCAGCTTGTATGCAACCCATTGTTCTGACTTTGTCAAAGACAGCGCTGAAACTATCTGAGAGGGATATAGGAAGCATCCTAGAAAGAGAGCATGTGGCTGAGATTTCCCATAGAAAATACCAAATGGTATGTATTAGTGGACTCATATCACTAACACAACTTTAACAGTTCCATGTTGGAATGGGATGCTCTCTGCGTGTCTGTCTGTTTTAAATCCAGCTAAGCTCTTTGGTGTGTTCATGCAGCATGCTCTCCTGGTTGAGTCCCCTCTGGCCACTTCCAGCCTCAGAGGCAAGATGTCTCTAAATACCAGTTGCAGGGGGGAGCAACAGCAGGAGAGAGGGCATACCCTTACCTCTTGCTGTGGGCTTCTCAGAGGCATCTGGTGGGCCACTGTGTGAAACAGGATGCTGGACTAGATAGGACTCTTGGGCCTGATCTTAGGGCTGTTCTTATATTCTTAAGTTGCATCCTGTGGAATCCTTTGTGCATCCTTTTATCCACTGCTTTTCGCTTTTCAGGTTTATGCTTTTATTCCTGTGTTGTGTCATAAAAGCCTTTGGTGGTGTAGTGTTTTATAAATCTCTTCTGTGTCATCTTTTACTCATCATCTTTTTCTGTGCTTGTGAAGTCACTCCAAGGGCTGCCTTCTCTTGCTTTAAGGAAGAGAGCCTGTGGCCTAGAGCCATTACAACATGCGCATACAGCTGCAGCCTGTCCTATTTATCATTTGCTGGGATTCCAGCAGCAGTATTCTTGGGAGCACATTGCCAGCAAAGAGTTGCTTAGAGCTAATTGTGCTAGAAAGCAAAAGATGTGCCTGCTTGCTTTTGCTCCAGAGCTCTACTTTGCTACTAATTGTAGCAATTTTAGTAGTTTTGAAACAGTTTTTAAAATATAATATTTATATTTAAAAAATATATTAGTTTTTAAAATATATTATTTAACCTAGTAACTAGGGCAGCTGTGTGTGTGTGTGTAATGTTTGATGCTTCCCAACTTTGCCAAGCCTTTTTAGCATGTAGGGATGCTCTGATTTTCCCAAAGCACCGTTGTAATCTGATTACTGTGTATTGAACCATTGGACCTGAAGGGCATTTTAGTGCTTGGAACAATTGGTCAGGCTTTCATGCTTACAAGCTTGACAGCTTATTATCAAGTTTGCAGTTTTATCCCATATTGGGACAAGTTCTGTCTTTCCTTGCTACATTATTATGCCTTACTGTGCATTGGCTTACGGAACAGCTGGGGTCCACAATTCAAATGCTCTGGTGGTCCAGAACCAACCATGACTTGGTGTGTGGGGGTCAAGGTCAATTATTACATTAAAAATTGATTATTACAAATATTAATGAAAGTGAAAGGCAGAAGGTTGGAGTGGTGGTGGGGAGTGAGTGGAAACAGGGATGATGTCAGTGAGCTGTGACCCAGGGGTGGGGGGTATTTGATCTCAAGTAGCCAACTGCATTGAGCTGCTGCTACTTATCAGGACAGGCCAAGAGTTCTTCACAGGCAGCATATTTGTTTGTTTGTTTGTTTCTATACCGCCCTTCCAGAAATGAGAGCAGTTTACACAGAGAAATAATAAATAAATAAGATGGATCCCTGTCTCCAAAGGGCTCACATTCTAAAAACAAACATAAGATAGACACCAGCAACAGTCACTGGAGGTACTGTGCTGGGGGTGGAGAGGGCCAGTTACTCTCCCCCGGCTGAATAAAGAGAATCACCATGTTAAAAAGGTGCCCCTTTGCCAAATTAGCAGGGGTTATATTCCTGCCTGGGGGCCAGCAAAAAAGTCCCCGTGTGCCGGATCCAGCCCCTGGGCCTTATGTTATTCTGGTCTGATTTAGAAGTAAGCATCCTAGTATGCTTTCTGTTTGTGTGCATATTCATCCTTGTACTTGTGCTCTTTGTTTGATATGTTCCATATTATTATTATTATTATTATTATTAATAATAATAATCGATTTCTATACCGCCCTTCCAAAAATGGCTCAGGGTGGTTTACAAAGAGAAATAACAAACAAATAAATAAGATGGCTCCCTGTCCCCAAAGGGCTCACATTCTAAAAAGAAACATAAGACACACACCAGCAACAGTCACTGGAAGTGCTGTGCTGGGGGTGGATAGGGCCAGTTACTCTCCCCCTGCTAAATAAAGAGAATCACCACGGTAAAAGGTGCCTCTTTGCCCAGTTAGCAGGGGTATTTTCATATCATGTCCCACCAAAGGTTTTGTTCTGATTTGTCTTCTAGTTAGGGGATCTCTCGTCTTATTTTTTTCTAACTCCTTTTCTGCAAACAGAAGATATTGGAAACAATTAATCACATGTTGCAGGTATGAGGGGCAGCCTATGGTATTTTGGAAAAGAGAGGGGTTTGCATAGAGTTCTGAGTAATGCTGCAGTGTTTGTGGAGGACCATTTCTTCTTGAGGAAGGGGCAAACGTGGTGGCTCAGGGAGGGAGCTTTTATGAATCAGCAAATACCATCTTTGGCGTACTCAGTGGACTGTTGGTAACCTCCTTGCTGGAATGAAAGGTAAATTGGAGGTGTGTACTTTTGGTTTAATGTTGGTATTAATCAACATGCCAATGTTAATGCTGCTAACTGAGCAAAGAGGCACTTTTTGGGACTCTTGTATTCAACCCCATCCCTCCAGTGTCTCTTGTTGGTGTCTATCTTGCATTTCTTTTTCGACTCGCCCTTTGAAGATGGAATAATTTCTTTCTTATTAATCTTTTTCTTTGAGAACCTTTTGTTCAAAAGCAGTATATAAATGATGATAGTAGTGCTATGGTACTTAGCAGGGAGAGAGCAGTTGCCCCTATCCAGCCGCAGCAGAGCATTCCTCCAGTAGTTGTTGCTGGTGTTTACCTTAAGTTTCTTTTTAGATTGTGAGTCCCTCTGCGACAGGGAACCATCTTATTTCTTTTTCTGTACAAACTGCTTTGGAAATTTTTGTTCATATACATATTCAGAATAATAACATAATCATCAATGTTGACATCAAATATTGGGAGACATTCAAACTTATTTGTCTGTAACCAAAGGGAACAAGTTCTGGTCTTAAGGTCAGAGTAACAAGAGATTCAGAAAGGAAGTAGGAACTGAATGAGGGCCATGTGCTCTCTGAGGCTCCCTTTTATAGTAAAGATGGATAGCAGCCAGTCCTCTAAGTAGGCCAAGTACTTGTGCTGGAGGTGTTGAAGTTTGCAGCTTCATTATTTGTAGCGGTCCCATTTGCTGTCTGTTTGGAATAAATTATTTTCTCAGTGAAAAAGGAAAGCTGTTCATTATTTAATCTTTTCTATGTAGAAGACCTGAGTTTGTTAAATTGCTTCTACACTTCCTAGGGAAGGTCACTCTCACTAGGACCCTAAAAGGACCTATTTGGCAATAATTTTGACTGAAATAAATGATGATTCCAAGTAAATTGGAATGCAATCCAAATTGCAATCCTGAACACACGTACTGGAGAGTAAGTACTATTGAACTTGGTACTTCTGACTGAACATGCTTGGACTGACTTCTGAATGAACATGCTTGGAATTGTGTTGTGTATCAGAACTTGGGCTGTGAGGCTTGGGAAATCTTAGTTTTCCATCTGTACAAATTGTCTCCTTGCTTGGCAGGATATTTTTGTGGATGGCTATGTTAAAGACTTGATATGCTAGGATACAGAGGTATTGGGGCCATGTAAGCTTCTAAAGATAGAAACTGTGAGCTCTTCAGGGAGGGAACTGAGCAAAATCTGTAGGAGTGAAAATACAGACAGTGACCTCTCTCAGAATTTTTGATGACACAGAGTTCTATTTCTGACCTTGCCATCTTACCAAGGAAGACGGCACAGAAAGGAAATCTTGTCATGGAGGCCTATTTCCATGCTCTACAATGGCACTGGACTTGTTGACTCATAGCCTGTTTGCCCTGGTCCTCTGGATAAAGTGTTAAACAAGGGGTCTCCCTTTTGAATTTGGCCTTTAGATTTGGGTTTTAGTCTCCATGGCACTGACCATGATAGTTCAAGTCGGTATTTACACCTTTAAAACTCCAATGAAGCCAGTGTTATTGATTACCTCTTGGTATTGATGACATTTCTTCCTCGGGTTTGCACTTTTGAGATTTATATTTATTTTATTTTATTTTATTTATTTTAGACCTTTGAGTGACCATCTGACTCTGGTTATGATCCTTTTTGCACACAGTGTCTCCACCCGTGCTTCACTATAAACTGGAAAGCCTTATTCAGGATAAACAATGTCTTAGATGGAGTTCTGATCTTAATGAGAAAACTACATTTTTAATAAATTCCCAGCAGATGCTGAATCAATGACATCTTGCAGTACAGCATAACTTGGATATTTATGTCATTTTTTCTAAAATTATTTTTGTACTAAATTCTCAACTGATGACTGTAGGCCATATTCAGAGGGATCATATAAGGAAGGGCTTCTCGGCCTTTTGGCTAAGATCAAATGTATTGTTAATACAATTTTTCTCCCAATATGTGTGTTCAGTTTTCATATATATATATATATATATATATATATATATATATATATATATATATATATATATAAATAAAAAGGCTTACCACCCAATGAAGGCACCGGTGGCCTTTGGGGGGTGTGTGTGCTGTGGCAGCCGCGGGTATGTGTGTGTGTCTCCAGTGTCTTTGCCCGCTCCCTGCCGGCTCCCGTTTTGGCCCTCTGTGAGTGAGCGGTGGCCATTTTTTGAGGTCACGCAAATAGGCCGCACGCATGCGCACTGGCCTAAAAAATGGCTACCGCACACTCTCAGAGGGCCGAAATGGCCCCAAAAGACCAGGGGGAGGTTGGCGGGGTAGGGGGAAATGCCAGAGACACCCCCCCACACACACACACACTGCTGCTGCAGCACTCCCCAAAGGCCACTGCTCCCTTTGCTGGATGGTAACTCATTAAAAACAAAAACAAACCTGAAAATTGAACCCCGACCTTGAGCCGGGCCTGAACCAGTTCTAATTTGAACCAAACTGGGCAAACTTGTTTTCTGCACATCACTAGCTGAGATTGGACTTAGAAGAGTGTTGGTTAGACTGGCCAATTATTGTGAAAAGAAGAAACTGAGGATTAATTATGACAAAACGAAAGTGGTAGTCTTTGGCAGCAGAAACATTAAGCACAGGTCAGTAATTAATGCTAACAAATATTTGCTCTTCTTTTAGGTATTTGCGTGTTTCCTTCCATAGGTTTCTAGTATGGCCATCTTAATGTTGTTCTAACAACTGCCCAATGCACTGTGGGGGCTATTTTAATTCTTTTTTTATTCCAAAGGAGGGGAATTAATAGCTCCTACACTTAAACAAATGGATCATAAAACAGATCAATCCAGAATTTCCACTCGAGGCACAAATGACCAGGCTCATACTTCGGACACATTATGCGAAGACCCAGCTCCCTTGAGAAGTCTATAATGTTGGGGAAAGTTGAAAGAAAGAGAAGAAGAGGACGACCAGCAGCAAGGTGGATGGACTTGATTACGACAACGATGTCGACACCAATTTGACGGCACTTAATCAATCAATCTCACTTAAAATATTCCAGGACAAGGTGATATCACAGATGCTGTATGGTGTTGAGATCTGGGCAGGGTGGATTTGATTTAAATCAAACTGATTTAAATCACTAGCAGGGTGGATAAAAATCAATGATTTTTTAAAAAAAAAAAATCAAAAAAATCGGATTTTTTTGATTTAAATCGGATTTTTTTTATTTTTATCCACCCTGCTAGTGATTTAAATCGTGATTTAAATCGTGATTTAAATCAGTTTGGTTTAAATCAAATCCACCCTGGATCTGGGGTTGGGATGAGAAAGTTACTGCTCAGCTGGAAATAGTTTAAAACAATTTCCTAAGGAAAATTCTGGTCCTCCCCCAGGGCACTCCTGCTGCTTATCTAAGAATGGAGGTAGGGCTGCCCTCAGTATCTAAATACATCTGGCATTGCTAAAGTATTCTAAGACATCCTCCTGGAACATCATTTAGTTAAATCCTGCTACTTGTATTATATGGGTGGGAATCAGTGGACAAATTTGCTGCCCTATATTTTGTAGGCAATTGTATTCCCTGCCCTTGATAGAGGAACTTAAGTCTTGGAGCAGAGAAAACATCAGAGATTAGCTCCTTGAGTGGGATGTTAGCTGAGACACCGCTGTTGTGCAGTCCTCATGGACTTCCTGATGGAAGTCTGTGTACTTCTCTGAAGATGTATTATTTTTATTTTACACAGTCAGACAGGTGTTATTGACTGGTTTGTTTTATCCAGACATCAAGTCCTTCCCAAGGACCTGGGATGCCAGAATTTTATTGTCAATGTTGTTGCTATTGTTATAGATATAGTTGCAGAATATAGGCTGTTCCCAGTAAAGCTGCTTTTTGTAATTGGCTGATGGTGATTTCTGGGGCCCCTATGGCGTTGAGGTGCTCTTCAAGGTCTTTTGGAACTGTACCCAGGGCGCCAACTACCACTGGGATTATTTTGGTCTTTTTCTGCCACAGCCTTTCAATTTCAATTTGTAGATCTTTGTATTTGGTGATTTTTTCTATTTCTTTTTCTTCTATTCTTCTATCCCCTGGTATTGCTATGTCAGTTATTTTGACTTGTTTTTCTTTCTTCTCGACTACAGTTATATCTGGTGTATTGTGTGGCAGATGTTTGTCTGTTTGTGGTCGGAAGTCCCATAATATTTTTACATCTTCATTTTCTTCAACTTTTTCAATGTTATGGTCCCACCAATGTTTGGCTACAGGTAGCTTGTATTTTTTGCAGATGTTCCAGTGTATCATCCCTGCTACTTTGTCATGCCTTTGTTTGTAGTCAGTCTGTGCGATCTTTTTACAACAGCTGATTAGGTGGTCCACGGTTTCATCTGCTTCTTTACAAAGGCGGCACTTGCTGTTTGTTGTTGACTTTTCTACTTTTGCTCTTATTGCATTTGTTCTTAGCGCCTGTTCTTGTGCAGCCAGTATTAAACCCTCAGTTTCTTTCTTCAAGTTGCCATTCTTAAGCCATTGCCAGGTCTTGGTGATGTCTGATTTTCCACTTATATTGTGCAAATATTGACCATGCAGGGGCTTATTTCTCCATTTTTCTGCTTGGTTCTTGACTTGTTCTTTCTTGTAGGCCTGCTTTCTTTCATTGGTGTTGAATAGTTTCGCATTATTGACCATTTGAAGTGCATCTTCTTCACTGTCCTTGATATATTCTTCAAGGCCTCTTTTCTCCTCCTCTACTGTTTGATGGACTTGCAGCATTCCTCTTCCACCTGAGCTGCGAGGGATTATAATTATTAATTCAATTTCTATACCGCCCTTCTAAAAATGGCTCAGGGCGGTTTACACAGAGAAATAATAAATAAATAAGATGGCTCCCTGTCCCTAAAGGGCTCACATTCTAAAAACAAAAAAAAACAAGATAGACACCAACAACAGTCACTGGAGGTACTGTGCTGGGGTTGGATAGGGCCGGTTACTCTCCCCCTGCTAAATAAAGAGAATCACCACGATAAAAGGTGCCTCTTTGCCCAGTTATCTGGGGCTAACTGTATATACACCAAGGAAGAATTCTAGCAGTATTCTTGGCCATTACATTGAATGTATGTCAGGAAAAATTCATTTCAACTTCATGATGCTAGTCGGGAATACAGATCAAACTGGCTTCAGGCATTCAGCAATCTGTGTGCAAGTGAGTTCTTTGTAGATTCAGAATGCTCATTACCCATTAAATTGATTGGTATTTGACCAATCTTGATCATTTGGCTGGTCAAATAATTGGCAAATGATCAAGTATTTTTATTTCATCAAATATGCACATAGTCTTAAAAAAATTATAGAGAAGCAAACAGAAATGTCTACTTAAAGAATGTATGTATGTGAAAACAAAGTTTCTTTGTGAAAATTATCACTAAACTTCAAATGCAAGTGAGCAGTAAATAAAATCTGTCTTCTAATAAATTTATTTGAGACTTGATTCTCTTTTGTCCACCTCTAATTTGACAGTTTCAGTTTCATTAGTAATGCTATATCCCAAATATGTCTGTGGGAGTCTAGTAGGGATGTGCAAAATGTTTCAGCTCAAAATGGGCTGTTTCATATGTTTCAAGCTTGAAACAAAACATCCTCTAAATAAAGGGCCTGTTTTGAGCTCAGAACAAAATAACCCCGTTTTGATCGGAATGTTTCGAGCGCCATTTTGGAGGCCTGTTTTTCCCTTGCTTGCTGATTGGCTTCTTGCACTGGCTTCTGATTGGCTTGAAATCTCCTTGCTTGGCTTATTGTCATAGAAATCAAATGTTGTCATGGGCAACTGTGCCCCCATTGTCTGGTTGGAGGGAGGGGGGAACACAAAAGGAGGGAATTTCAAAATGTATTTAAAGGTCTGGAAGATGCAGAGAGCCCTTATAGTGTGCCTCTCTTGACGAGGATACATCAGGAGGAGAGGAAGAAGGAATCAAGGAAGGTTTGATTTTGTGGTTTTCTCTTCTCAGCACTGAGTATAATATGCTGTGCTATTGCTGCTATAACTATCAAGTTTTGCTGGATCTCAGATTGACTAAGGCAGAACTTGGGTGCTTGCCTTCCTTGAGTTTTTAATTTTGTTTTTGTTATGAGATAGTGATGTGATGAGAAATGGTCAGTGGCAGCTGTGTGTATGTGTATAAAATAGTTCTTGGTGATTGCTGTGATGAGCTCCATGGCTGGCCTTGAGACTAAATTGTGCTTCACTCACTGCTCTGGTCTGTTCTGCATTCTGCATTGCAAGGTATTGAACTCAGTCAAAATGTTGCTGAAGTTGCTCTAGTTGAGCTCATGGCTATGCTTGCTGCTAAGGGTGCTGCTGTGACAGCTTTTGCAATGCTAGGAAGTAATGCAAGGAGTCATAATTGTGTGTGAGAGAGCAACTTGTGCCATTGATCTTACTGCAGTGCCGGCACTGTGGCTGACAATGGATTCTGGGTCATTGATTCTGTTTTGGCCATTTTTGGACTGTTTGAGATGTGTGTTCTGTGTTGGGAGGGGCAGATACCCTTTTTTGTGTGCTACTGTAGTGTTTTTAAAGGCAGGATTGCAAATTGCAGTGCAAAACTTGTGTTTGCACTTTGAGTGCAGCTTGTTCCGGCCACAAGGAGCAATGGGGAAATCCAAAACATCCCATTCTTCCCCATGGGCAACTCCTAGGGACACTATAGTGGGTTGAGTGGTAAGGCATGATGGGTGCTAGCTACTACCCAGCCCACAAAAGAAATGGGTAAGCAGGTAATTTTTAACAAATATTTAACCTTTCCCCAAACCCCCATAGAATCCAACTCGTTTCAAGTGTTTCATCGAAACAGCCGTTTCGAGTATTGTTTGACAAAACATTTTGTCCACTTTGCATTCCGTGATCTAAACACAAAATCCATTTCGTGCACATCCCTAGAGTCTAGAAGTAATGAAGCATGAGAAGACTTCTGATAGGCGGCAATACAGATAGTAAAGACGATGCTATCTCCATATCATTCTTTATAACTTCCTCTTTTAAGTATCTGAACAGAACTATTAAGTTATTTGTAAGAGCCTAACCTGTGATCTTGATTTATCCAATACTTTTAACTAACCGTCTTTTATCAGGGGACAGAATAGGTGGTAAATATTTACTTTTAACACCCTTTCACTTCTGGTAATGATCTCAAGCTGATTTATAAATATATGTTGGACACACAAGAGTTGAATACCAGTTGTACTGTCATTTTAAATGTAATGTTAGTTTAAGTTTTTAGTCATGTTATCCCATAACCAAAGCCATTCTTCTTGGGATATTGACTCTCCTAAAACGTTTCCCTGTTTTATAGGGAATTATAGTAATAATTTTGTCCTTTTCCACCTTAATTGGAGCCCATCCTCGGATATAGGGCTGTATACCCAGCATGCCTCAGGCACAGACAGGAAGTTACCACAGCATAATTTCTGGCCGGGAATAGGTGGAGCCCCAAGACCCCAGTTGCTTTTCTGTCTTGCTTCAGGCAACAGCATCGAGAGAGAGCTCTTCAATTTCTTGTGGGTAGACTACTCCGCCTATCTTTCCTGTGTGCAAGGGTGGAAAGGGAGTCTGCATTAACTATTCAAATTCCAAACAATATTTTTCATTTCCAATTTGACCTATTGGCACGACTTGGTTTTTTCTTTCCATTTTGGCTCCTAAAGCTTCCTATATTGATCAGTCAAGCAGCAAAAGCCCTATCGGCTCGATGTCTGAGAGGCCTCACATGGAAGTCCCAGTTGCTCCCCTGCCCCAATCCCAGACCAAGCAGTAACAACAGCAGGTTGGGCAGGCTAAAATTGAGTTTGCAATGTGCAGTATATATGTTTTTTATTATTATAGCAATGGTAGATTTGTATAGCTAATATGAACCGTGCAGACTGGTAAGCAGGAAGTCAATATTTACTTAATTAAATGTAATTGGATTGTTAAGATATTGTAAAACTAATAAAAATTTTAAAATGCAATCCCAGACCAAGTGAAAGTGGTCTCTGTCCGCTTCCCCGGGTGTTAAGAGTGCTTCTGCTCAGCCTTTGGCTGCTACAGTAGCTACCGCAGACTCTGCAACAGCACCTAAAAAGGCTAAAAAGAAAAACAAGCACACACTACCAGTCTCCCCTGCTGTTGCTTACAAAGCCCTGCAAGAAAAAGAACAAACTTACATTCACTCTGCTGAGTGAGCGGCTTCTCCTACAAGCAGTCTGCCAACAAAGGCAGCAGCGAAGGAGTCCATCTCCAAGCCTCCCAGCACACGAAGGTGCGAAAATGAAAGTGGTGAGGGTGGCCACCATTCCACCTCCTGTGAATGCATTACCTGGCTACAACTTGGGGGAGGGGGAATCGGGTATCCCACCTAACTCTCACAGCCCAGCCAGCAATATCAGAAGCACCCAAGGAGGGGTAGCAATCTGGAGGACACCCATTGTTCCTGGTAAATGTGAGTAACAGTGACATGGGGCCTAGAGGTCCAGCTTTAACCCCCCCCCCATTTTGAGGACACTGCTCAGTGGTTTAGAGAGTTTATTGCTAACGAATTTCATTCTCTCCTTCCTTCTATGCCCACAACTCCCTCGGCAACCAAGGGCACTCTCTAAACCATTCCTTTTCTCCTCTCCAAATTCTAGCCCCATCCACAAGGCCATTCCAGTGGAGGAAAGGGAACGTTTTTCTCCAGGATTGCCTCAACAACTCCTCTTCTTCCTCTTCTGAGGACATACCTCCAAAGAAACCCATTCCTAAGGGCAACTCTCCTACCAAACCTGATCTCAGGCCTCCTGCTGCATGGTGTAGTTGTTAGAGTGCTGGACTAGGACTGGAGCGACCTGAGTTCACATCCCCATTCAGCCATGAAACTAGCTGGGTGACTCTGGGCCAGTCACTTCTCTCTCAGCCTAACCTACTTCACAAGGTTGTTGTGAAAGAGAAACTCAAGCATATAGTACACCGTTCTGGACTCCTTGGAGGAAGAGCGGGATATAAATGTAAAATGATAATGATAATGATAATAAAAAATCCTCCTCCTGTAGTCCCTCCTCCCTTCCAACCCCCTCTGTCCAATGACCCATTTTTATGTAAAGTCATACTAAAGGGGCAAAACTCAAATTTCAGCTGTTGTACACCAGAATGGGAAAACTTGCCTAATGCATTGTAAAATGTGGTCAGTCAGTCCTTTATTACGGTCATGGACCTGTAAAATGTGGTGATTTTGTGCATTCATCAAGTCTTGCTGACTGCCACAAATAAAGTGCCTATGTGCACAGAGGTTTTGAAAGTTGGCAGATGTGCACTGCAGCGCACGCACACTATCTCTCCTCCTGTCCGATCCATTCCTGTGAGTGCTGGTCATTTCCCTATCTTTATGAATCTAAGAATAGCTCTCCTGTTCCATTCCAAATGCCCAGCTAGTCCCCCATTCTGTCCATCCTGCATGAATTAATCAATTCATTTTCAAAGCCATCTCTGCTGATGGGGCCACATCTTATGGCAGTGCGTTCCATAAGAGAGTTATGCATTGTTGAAGAAATGCTTCCTTTTGTCCTGTTCTGCTGATCAGTTTTATTTGTAGATCCTAAATTCTAGTGTTTAGAGAGAGGACATCTTCATGCATGACATCCACAAATAAGTAGGAACAAAGTGCCAGTTCCCAGCAAGTGCCCACTCTTGGTATGAGCCAGAAGCTGCACATTTTGTGACATCTGAACCCACCAAGCTGACGTTCATAACCAACATTTGAAATTTGCTTGACAATATCAGGAGGTGGAGGGGACCAGCATTCTCCACCCAACACTGATTGGTTTGGACAGCACAAAACACATGTAACTTCTGGCTTGTGCCAGGAGTGTGTGCGCGCATTGAGAATTGGTGCTTCCCCCTACGTACTTGTGACTGTGATGTGTGAAGCTGCCGAGAAAGAGAAAATCACAATCAGATTTGGTTCCCTCCCACTGTTCCCACTCCCTGTTATGGGGGCTCTCCCGAACTTCAGCAGAGGCTCTCCTCTGACCCACCAATATTCAGTTACCACGGATGCCAGCCCGAAAGGGTGGGACACTCACTACGAAACCCAGTATGCATGAGGTCTTTGATCTCTACCACCAAGAAGTAACATCAGTTGGCTAGAACTAGAGGCATTCCTCCTGGCCCTCATCCAATTCCACCTCTTCTTTAGGGCCATCATGTGTTAATACATTCAGGCAACATACCCCAAAAGTCACTCACAGACATGCCAGGTCCAGATCACGAACCCGAACAGCGGTGCCCGATCCTCATAAGATCCTCGGAGAAGTGTTCTTACAGCAGCCAAAGTTGATCCTACTGGCATCCCATAGGCTCCGGAGAGGTGGGTTGTGAGAGGGGTGGATTGTGAGTGCCCCAACTGGTGTACCTCTTGGTCCACCACCCCTGGCGTCTCCCCCGCTATGGGGATCCTCTCCCTTAAGGGCTTCTTGCCCATCTGTCCCAATATGGCTCCAACGGTACATCTGGTGGTTGAGGGCTACTCGCATGCTGTGCAACATTCCATCTTGGCTTCCCAGCATCCATCTACCGTGTAGCCCTTCAGATGACATGGACAGCTTCTTTAGATAAATAGAAAATGACCGTTCCACTGGCCACGGGGGTTGGCGAAGTCCTTGCCTCCACCGGTCTAGAGGGCTGTGTTCCAATTCTCTCAAATGCCATACCTTGGTTCTGGCCATGATTCTGAACTTTTGAGGGCATGGTAGTTCTGTCCAACATTCCCACAGTGCCCAATTTTTCTCTGATGAGACAAAAATGTCAAACTGAAAGTGATGGAAACTGCCCAACAACTAGATTAAATAGATTGGAAACATTTTGTTTGAGGGTTCCTATGCCTGCTAACCTCTACTCTGCTAATGTACAGCACTACACAGTATTCAGTTCTTTCTGGTTTTCAAAGAACCTTGGTATTCCTAAGAACCTATGCTGTTGCTTGCCTTCTCTAATTCTGAGTATTTCCTGCTCCATCCCTTCACTGATCAGCGTCATAGTTCGGTGTCTGCCCTGCTTGCTAAAATGGACCAAATGAACGCACGTGCAGGCCTACAAAACAAAACACAGCTGGCAGCAGAGCTAATTTTAGACTCTGCTTGGTCTACATTAGCTGTTCTTTGTGGAAAGGAATTCCACTAGTGACAAATTTCTATGGAGTCTCTTGACCTTCGGTCACTTGGATGTTCTTGCAAAGAAGTAACCATTGTGAAATTCCTCTTTGAAAATTCAGGCACTATTTAAAGCAATTAAGATTTTTTTTCTCCTCCCGCCCCCGATGCTCTGAATAACACTAATAACTGTTGGCTGCCTCCTCTTTTCCTCCTGTGTAGAAGCTTATCAGGTAGGGTTGTATACTGAGCATGCTCAAGACAGAACTGGATCATGTGACTTGATTTCCTGCCGAAGGCGCCTCCCAGCCCCTGTTCTGTCTTGCTCAAAATAGGATGTTAGTGGAGAGAGCTCTTTCTACCTTTGGCGTTTTTTGGCTATTTCTGGCTCCCTACTTTGCTCTCCTGCACTTTGGTGCTTTATTTCTCCTCCTTTCTTAGATTGTGCAAGGGTGGGAGGAGAGCTGTTCTCAATTTGGCTAATCTAAAAACTTTGAAATTATTCTATATTTTTTCCATTCTAATTTGGATAATTGGAAAAAACAAAAGGATTATTTTTCTTTCAGCGTTTTTTGCTTGGGCACTATCCTGATGGAGTTGGTTCTCGCCGAAGAGCTCCTGCAGGGTTCCCTTTCAGAGGGGTCCCAGCTGCCGCAGGACCTGGGCAGCTCAGTGCACATGGCCCCTGCTTGCATGCTGCAAGCAGCAGCGGCTTCCTCCGCTCCTACCATGGCCATGGTCGATATTCAGGAGGCAAAGGCTTCAGAGCAGATCTTCACTAAGGCTCCCAAGAAGTCCAAACATTGCGGGGGCCAGCCCTCCTCAAAGAAAAAGAAGCGGTGCAGGGAGCCGATCTCCAGAGCGGAAAGCCTACGTCTGAGTGAGAGGCTCTTAATTAAAGTGATCTGCAAGGGGTCTAAAGCGAAAGCATGTCATCACAAACCGCTGCCTCCTGAGGGGGATGAGCATCCTTGGCCTTGCCCGGTACGGGCCCAGTGGCTGAGGGGGAACCGGTTGGCCCGCGCATTCCCTCCCCATTTCCCAGGCAATCCCCTCCGCCTGTGACTCCTTCCAACGTGTCTCCTACTTCTCCAGCACCTGTGAGTACTCCAGCCACTCCCTTCTCCCTGAGGATTACCCACTGGTTGAGAGAGTTTTTTCTGAAGGAACTTTTGCCCGATTGCCCTGCCATTGAGCCACCTGCGGCTCCGATTTTCCAGCCACCTGCAGCTCCGATTAGCCTCCCACTAGCAGGCCCCCTTCATGAGCTACCTGTGGCTCCGATTTTTGTGCTGTGGCAGCTCCGGCTCCTCCGGCACCTGGCCCTAGCCAATGCCATCTCCCTTTTAGAAGAGGCAGTGACCGGCTGCTGTCCTCCTCCCTGGACTCTAGCCCATGCAGGCAAGCCATACAATTTTCAGAGTGGGGGTTATTCATGCCCAGACCATTATCTCCCAGGTGCAAAAGGAGGCCTAGAGTAGACGATCCTCCTCCTCTTCTTCTCAGGAAGATAGGAGGTCTAAATGACCAAAGCATCCTCCACCACACCTCTCCCTGTACTAGTCCCTATGGCTCCTTCCCTGCCTCCTTGCCCCTCCCCTCCCCCGGCTCCACAACCCCCTCCCCCGCTCCCTCCCACCGCTCCCCTCCTGATCCAGTCAGACCAGCCACTCCCGCCTATGCCTCTGATTTCTCGCACTCAGAACCAGCAGAACCTGCGTAACCTACTGGCTCCAAAAGGGAGGATGGAGAACCCTTGGATGAGGAGGTAGTGCTCCCTATACCTAACTCATCTAGGCTTTTTTCTTTGGCAGAATTTGACATTCTTTTGTCCAAGGCAAAGAGAAGTATTAAATATGTGGCACCTTCCGAATCCACTGAACCATTGACCACTTTAGATCAGAATTTCCCCCCTCGAGTACCTTTGTTTCCATGGTGGTGCCTTTCCCATCTCTTTTTCGCAAGGTTATGTGCACTGAGTGGCAACACCCAGTGTCTTCCAAGCCAATTGGCAATCTTCCAAAAAAGCACTACCATCTCTTACAAGAGGTGATGCCCCTACTGGCCACCCCCAAAATAGATCCACCAGTAGCTCAACTAGTGTCAGGCTCTATCCTGCGTACGGAAGGCCAAGAGCAGCTAAAGTCCCAAGAGGACAGGAGGTGTGACACCCTCTTAAGAAAAGTTCATGACTCCACAGCCATGACCATCAAAGCAGCTGCCACCAACTCCATTTTTGCATGGGCCTCCATGCTCTGGGCTTAGGAGCTTGTGGCCCTGGTTCCTCCCGAAAACACCAAGCTCCACCAGGGCATTAACAAAATGGCCAAAGCCTTGGCCCTTATGGCAGATTCCAGCTTGGACTGTATTCAACAGTCCTCTAGGGCTATGGTTGCAGGAGTGGCGGTACACAGGTCCTTGTGGCTCAAAAGTTGGAACGTGTACTCTTAAGTCCAAGCTTGCCTTGACATCAACACCCTTCTCTGGTACTAACCTATTTGGTCCGGCATTAGATCCTACCTTAGTGGAAACTAAGGACAAAAAGAAGGCCATGTCCTCTAATTGCAAGGACTCGTGCAGGTTCTTTTGAGCCCTGACTCTCTCCTTTCATCCCAACAGGCACTTCTACAACCAGTACCACACGCAGTTCCGGGACTTCCATACCAAAAACTCCAGAGGTGTTGGCAGGCCACAGTGGCATCAATGCTCCAGAGGCAATTCCGGGGGGGGCGGCAACAGACCCTTCACTCCCTACGTCAGGTCCATGTAGGCAATGACTCAGTCCCAGTGGGTGGCAGGTTGTCAGACTTCGCGACGACCTGGATGTCCAAGTCCACCGACAACTGGGTCATCGACACCGTATCCCTACACCCTCGAACTTTTCTCCTACCCTCCCCAGCCCTTCCTGTCTTCACCACGCTCCAACAATCCGGCCAAACATCTTTGGATGCTTTAAGCAGTTCACCATCTTCTCCAGATTCATGCAATAGAACACGTTCCATCTATTCAAAAATTTCACGGCATGTACTCCACCCTCTTCCTCATTCCCAAGGAGGACGGGTCTTAGAGGGTGGTTCTCAACTTGAAGTTCCTCAACCACTTCATCCAAAAGAAAAAGTTCAAGATGGAATTCCTTCACACAATAAAGGACACAATACTCCTGGGGTACTACCTCACCTCATTAGACCTTTCGGAAGCGTACCTGCACATTCCCATCAGGCCAGAGCATCGAGTACTCCTCCAGTTTTCATACAACGGCCAACATTTCCAATATCGCGCCCTTCCATTCGGGCTCTCTTCTTCACCCCAGGTATTCATGAAAATCGTGATATCGCTTATTGCGCACCTCCGTCTCCAGGAAATACACATCCATCCGTATCTGGACGATATCCTCAACAGATCTCTGTCACTGCATCAAGCCCAGGTGGATGTCTGCGCGACACCTCTCTGTCTGCAGGACCACGGCTTCGTGGTGAACACAGAAAAGAGTCCCCTCTCATTCCCTTGTTCACCTGGGGGCCCTATTCAACACTGCTCAGGACTCCATCCTTCTCCCACTGGAAAGGAGGGAAAAGATCTCCAACCAATTGCATCCTCTTCTCCACAGGAGCTCGGTGGATGTCATGGAGCTCTCCCAGTCCCTGGGTTCCACAGTCGTGTGACTGGAATGCACTCCATGTTCCAGATAGCGATCCCGTCCCCTTCAACGGCTGCTCCTACCCTTTCAGGACATAATCATGGCCTTGACTCATCACCTCATTTCTTTGCCTCCGGCACTAAAGCAGTCTCTGCAGTGGTGGCTGTCACCGACTCTCCTCAGAGGCCTCCCACTCTTCAAATCCCACTGCTTTGAGGTGACCGCAGATGTCATCCTCTCCAGCTGGGGAGCCCATTGCCGGGGCCAACTGGTGCAAGCCCGATGGTCACTCAAGGAATCAAGAAGATCCATAAATTGGTTGGAATTCCACGCAGCCCTCCTCACGCTCATCCAATTTCAACATCTCCTTCGAGGACAGCATGTCTTGATCAGGATGGACAATGTGTGCCAAGGCGCACCTCAGTCGACAGGATGGCACACGGTCCAAGTCACTGATGAAGGAGTCCGACCTCTTATTCCAGTGGGCAGAGACCGATCTCAGATCCATAATTGCAGAACATCTAGAGCAGGAGGAAAAAACACAAGCAGATTGGCTCAGTTGAAGATACTTCGACCCAGCAGAATGGTCTCTTCATCCCGACGTGTTCCTTCAAATCACTCAAATCTTCGGTCACCCACAGGTCAGTCTGTTTGCCTCTGCCTCCAACCATCTCCTCCCTTGCTTTTTCATGAGGTTCCATTCCCATCAAGCGGAGGCAATGGATACCCTGAACTCCCCATGGCCGAACACTCTCCTCTGTTTCCTCCCTGACAGCCATAATCACCAAGATGCTCAGGCACCTTGTCCAGGAAAGAGCGGAGATGATTCTCGTCGCACCTCATTGGCCTCGCAGACTGTGGTTTTCCAACCTACTTGACCTGTCGGTAAGCCCCACATGGCACCTACCCAATCGCCCAGGCCTGCTCCATCAGGGCCCTCTGATTCACCCCGACCCTGTGGCTACAGCTCTCCGCCTGGAAGTTGAGCGTTGAAGGCTAGTGGCCCAGGGTTACTCCAAACTGGTCCAAAAATACTATTTTAGCCTCTCAAAGACAGTTCCCCAACAGGGTCTACCAAGCTACTTGGGCAGCCTTCCTTTGCTGGGCACGCGCCAACCACAAAGACCCCCACAAAGGCACATACACCACTCTCAGAGATTTGCTTGGCAGCTACCTGGTCTTCCATTACGCCATTCTTTCACCATTACAAGGTGTCATCCTTCTCCACTCCCCAGGCTGCCTTCAGCTGCATGGTCCTTCAACAAGTGGACAGATACATCCTTCCCTCCCATGTTACTTTTCTCACTAGCTTGGGTATGTTCCTACTTGATGAGCTCCTACACAGGGGAAAAAGGAACATTGGCTTACTGAGATGCGTTCTTTTCCCCTTTGTTAGGAGCTCATCAGTCCCACCCAGATGTATGATCTCTCTTGACTTTCCTAGGGAAGGAATTATAATGCAGTCCTTCCGAGGACCACCTTATCTGACGGGGGAGATTGCTCTCAGGTGTACAGCTGCCAGGCTATCTCTCCTCTCATTTTTCTCTCTCCACATACTTTATTAAATTTTTCATTTTTTCTCAATCCTATGTTACCTGCTCCTTACCAAGTTTTCTTGCTCTCTCCTTCATACAGATGCCTCCAAATCTCAGCAGCTTTCTCCACTTGACATCTCTCACTCTTTGCAACAGTGCTGGAACTGGGGTTGGGAGGTGCCTCAGCAGGAAATCAAGCTACATGATCCAGTTCTGTCTTGAGCATGCTCAGTATACAACCCTACCTGATTAACTCCCAACACGGGAAAAGAACCCTTCACGGTAAGCCAATATTTCTTTCTTTTGGAGCTCACTTCTGGTAGTCCACTAATCAGCTGAACGCTTTCGTAGATGCCCTTCTGTGAATTAGTAGTTTATCAGCTACTGTATTCATTGTCTCCAATATATTTTGAAATATATATATATATAGTTAGTTAGTTAGTATTGTTGTTGTCCCATATGTGTGTTCTGTACTGTAAAAGGTGTTGCATACTTTCATTTTACTGCTTTCTTTGGATTCAAAGATTGATTTTGTTGTGTCCCCTTTAGTGACTCTGAAATTGACAGCAAGGAGGAATGAAAGTTTAAAAGGCCTGGGGGTTAAAACCTCCTAGCCCTCAATTAACATGGGATATTCATGTGGAAGCAGAAGCTGCTCCTACCATTATGCCTAAGGGCCTGCAAAAGTGAGGAGGAACTTAGCTTAGTTGCTTCAGTTAATAATTGGATTAGTTTGATACTGCTGGTTATGCTAAAGCATGTCTTTGACATCTGTCCCTTGAGAAGAGAGTGTTTGTCTTACATTGACCTGGTTCTGGTAATTCAAGTGGTGTGAAAGCCAGGATTGATAATTCCTGGGAAGAACTACTTTAGTGCAGAGCATAGGTATTTTACTAAACTAATTGTAAAGTGGAATGTTTATGTGCAGACATCCAAGGGCCCAACTGTTGGGGCAGAATAGGAGAGCGTCTCTACCCATGGAAACTAATCCTTATACTTTTAGAAAAATGGTGGGGGTTGGAATGATCTCTTTAGTCTTCTCCTACCCTTCTCCAGATCTGCCTTTGACAAGGGGTGTGCATGAGTGCTGTGGGGAGGAGGAGTGTCCTCCTTTCCCACCTGTGAATTCCTTGCAGCCCTGTGCTTGTCTGCATTTCTCTTTCCAAACTCAGGGAATCTGTGTGAAGGCCATTTAGGGAGCTACCATCAGACAGCACTGAGGTATTAAATTAAAGAACAACACATTTGGGTTGGCTGAAAAATGTTTCTCTAGGGGAAGGGGGAAAAAATTGATGTAAACACAAGTTGTCAATTGGTCTGCAAGGCATGTTGAGTGCTGGCTGACATCACAGTTACTGTGTTATCATAACAGTGGGGTTCATTTTATTCAAATGAAGTCTCCGTGTGCAATTCCGATCATGTAGTTGTGGGATACTCACAGACATTCTACCTGCTCCAGGAATAAACTGTTGGCACAAATGGTCAAAGGTCAGAGAGATTGTATGCTGCTGCTGACAAAGGTTGCAGAGAGTGTTTGATTTTGGCTATGTTCTTGGTTTCCTCAGTACCCTTTGTGTCAGTAGCTGATCTGGGAGTGTACTGCAATATGAATTAATGTGATCTTTGCAGTTTGGAATAGATATGTCAGTTTGGAATAGGGCTCCAACTTGTTTCTTTGATGTTAATTAGTGTCATGGTATAAGTTATTAGTAATTTATTTTCACCATAATTTCAAGTTATAATATAATTTGCTTTATATTATAAAGTTTACAAGCAGAATACGAGAACTGCAAGGTAACAGCAACCTCAGAATGGAAACACTTTAACCTGGGAATTCTCCTTCTTGAGTGAACATTGTCTGGCATTCAGACAAGGGAATATTGAGAGTCAATACAGCATGGGAGGGGGAAGTTGCCTCCCCGGATCCAGCCAGTTTCCGTTGAATTCAATGGCGCATAACACCAAGGAACAGAGGCAGAGCCAGGATTGGCCTCCTCTTCCTCCCCCCTTGCCGCCCCACTACCTTTGGCTGCTGCTATTGGCCTTTGCACTGAGCATATGAAAAGCCAGCCAGGAAATGGCAGCAGGGGCACACGTGCCATTTCCCGTTTGCCTTTTTGCATACTAGGTTTGTGTGCCGCCAGCACTGTAGGCGATGGAGGAGTTGCTGCAGGAGGTAGAAGAGGATGATATGAAGGTGGTGACCAGTGTTCCCTCTAGACTACAACTCCCATCATCCCCAAGCAAAAGCCATTACAGCTGGGGATTCTGGGAGTTGTAGTCCACAACATCTGGGAATTCCTGTTAGAGGGAACACTGGTGGTGGCTAGTGGGTGGCAGCATCTCTGTGGTGGCGATGGTGGCCACTGCTTGCACTGCCATCCAAAAAAAGAATGTAATTCTTTTCCACAGCGTCCTTAATTGAGTGATGACTACTTGAATATAGGCTCTTGCTGACTTCATTACTCCACTGCCGGGAGTATCCCCCCCCCCCGCCCCGGAGTTCTGTGAATGTCAGTGTAATAAGGTCCAGCTTTGGGCATGTTGTTTGCTCAGTTATACTCCAAACATTCCAGTGTGTGCATATATGAAAGGCTGTTTTAACAAGGTCTCTGTTCATGGCTGTTTTGAAAAGTTTTTCAAGACACTAAGGAGCCTTTGCAGCTTCTTTGTTTTTACCAAGATGCAGTTACATAATAATCACTCTGATCCAGCTCGTGGGTGATGCGAATGCATCTGGGCATCATCATCATCATCATGATGTTCCTCTAGGCCCATTTTGTCATTTGGATGTGTCTTTTGATGCTCATAGAGGTGCACAGCTGGATTGCTTCCACTAACTTCTTTAACCTTAAGAAATTTCAATGTTTGTGTTTAACAGATGTATTGACTTACTTTGAAAAGGATAGTGGTATTGTGTCTTGGTCTGCACCTTTCCCACCTTTGTGATATACTTTTTGAGACAGCGCAAGCAGCACAGCACACAGTATTCCAAATGCAACTGTACTGTTATGCGAAGGACTTACACTGCTGGCAGTCATACTGGAGAAGACTAGAAAGAGGAAGTCCTCCCAGACTATGCCTGTCTACATCCAGTAGGAAAATGGTATGGAGTTTGAAAAATGTGTCCAGATTTTAACTTTGCACCTTGCTAGTAAATGACCTGATAAAACTTCCCAGAGGCAGGCTATTTTTGATTGTGACCTGAGGCTAAGCTAGAGCGCCTTGAGGCAAACCACAGTTGCAGGTTTAGGGATTGCTGTCAGTCCCTGCAACTGTAGAAGAGTCGGTAAGGCTGTTCTTTTGTAAGAGGAAAGGCCTATTGATGCCAGTTTAAAAAGTTGTATTAAAATGGATGAGAATGGATTGGAGCTCCCAGGGTGTGTCTGATTGGCTTAGGAATTAAAAGTACTGCACTATAAAACTTGATCTAAAGACACAAGCTGCTGCACTGGGTTAGAGCATTGGTTCACCTAGTTTAGTCCAGTACTTTACTTCCACCTATGGCTGATGCCAGAATATTATATGAAAGAGGGTAATTACTTTACTGTCACTCATGATACTGTTTCTTCTGAGTCTTCTAGGCAATGCCGACTTACTGAGCTACCCTCCCATAAGTTCTTTGGCCCTGTTACTCCCATATGTGAATAAGAGTGGTTTTTAAACTGTAACATGTTGATTTTAATAACCTCCGTTTTAAACATTCTGCTTTACCGGAGTGCCTTCCAAGAGCTGTTTGATAGCTCTGGTCATTTGTGTTGCTGTTCATCTGTGTAACTCTTAACGTCCTTTTAAAGGTGTCTGCTGGAACTGTGAGCAGTATTAAAGATGTGAACATACTTGGGATTTTAAACAGAGGAATATCAAGATATTTTCTTTTCTATTTATTTGGATTTTTATTTTGCCCTTTCCGTAGGGTGGGTGGTGAATTGCAGCACTTTAATAAAAGCCAGTAGTTTGTTGACGTCAGGGAAGCAGCAAATTGAGTTGACTCGGGGAGGAAGTATTAATGTGAAAGAGGACCTGGAACAGGGAAGGAGGGCAGAATGGGCTGCTGCTCCTGGAACTTGGGCACTATTGCACCTGAGCACTAGAAGAAAGTCAGGATTCTGAGCAAGTTTGCTTCTATGCTTTGGCCAGGCATGAGATGCAACACTTACTCATACCTTAATCATAGCTAATAGATTGGAAGCCAGTATGACACTTATATTCCTTTTCTTCCTCTCATGTGAACTACCCCATTCCTTCTCTTTTCCACGTTTTTTAATGGCTATCTAGCCATGGTTTCGTTGAAAATAGAGTTTGAAGCTGGTTTGCAAACCCTGGTTAAAATATGGGTTTAACGTTGACCATGATTACTATTACTGTTGGATTAGTCTTAATGCTGCACCATGATCAGTGCCACTGTTCCCTCTAAGGTGTGCGCGAGTGCACATGTTCACAAGTTTTTGGATGTCCGCTAAGTTCATTTTAGATCCTGCTCAGGTTGAATCAGGAAGGCCCCATTCTGAATGTCTGAATGCAAGTGTGCACACACTGCCTTGATACTGCTGTCCAGAACAAAACTCATTCTGCACAGAGATGAAAAAAATTAGAGGGCCCACTGGCTCAGTGCTGAAAAGGAAAGGAGGAATTGTTTTTTGTGACGGGACATGGGAGTCTGCAGTCAACTCCCAATCACGTAACCATGTTTAAGAGAACAGGAAATTCTGCATCAGCCCTCTATTGCCTAAAGTACATTCATATGATCAAGTACTGGTTCACATGAAGGATAAAATGCTGGGTGTTATCAATATGCTGATGACACCCAGGTTTACTTCTCCATGCCGACCTCATCAGGAAATGGCATATCGTTCCTAAATGCCTGCTTGGAGGCGGTAATGGGCTGGATGAGGGATAACAAACTGAGGTTGAATCCAAATAAGACAGAAGTACTGAGTCTGAGGGGTTGACCCGAGAGATGGGTTAGATCTGCCTGTTCTGGATGGTGTTGCACTCTCCCTGAAAGATCAGGTACATAGCTTGGGAGTGCTCTTGGACCCAAAGCTCTCATTGGTTTCTCAGGTAGAGGTGGTGGCCAGGAGCACTTCTTATCAGCTCTGGCTAATACATCAGCTATGTCCATTTCTAGAGGTGAATTACCTTAAAAGAGTGGTACATATGCTGGTAACCTCTAGGCTTGACTACTGTAATGAGCTCTATGTGGGGCTGCCTTTGTACATAGTCCGGAAACTATGATTGGTAAGGAATGCAGCAGCCAGATTGGTCTATGGGATGACACAAAGGGACCGTATAACACCGGTTTTGAAAGAACTACATTGGTTGCCGATATGTTTCCGGGTGAAGTACAAAGTGCTGGTTATTACCTATAAAGCCCTTAACGGCTTGGGTCCAGGAGCACCTCCTTTGTCATGAACCCTCCTGCCTTTTAAGATCTTCTGGAGACATCTGGTTATGGTTGCCACCAGCTCTTCTGGTGGCAACTCAGGACCGGGCTTTCTCTGTGGCTGCCCCAGGGCTCTGGAATATGATCCCTGCCTGCTGAAATAAGAGCATCTCCTTCTCTGTTTGTTTTCAGGAAGACCCTCAAGACTTGCCTGATCTCACAAGCTTTTAATTAGAATTTTAATGATTTTAATAATAATTTGTTTATATTGTTTTTATTGTGTGTTAACCTGTGATTTTTAATATTAAAATTTGTACACCACCTAGAGATTTACATATCAGGTGGTATAAACATATGATAAATAAATAATCAGAATCTACTTTTGAGAAAAGGCTTGCATTTCTCTCTAACCCAGGGCTAGGCAACCTTGGATAGCCAGGTGGTGTTGAACTATAACTCCCATCATACCCAGCCACAATTGTGTCTAGAGATGATGTGAGCTGTAGTTCAACAACAACTAGAATGTCAAGGGTGCCTACTCCTGCTCTAACTGGTCCCGTCTTAGAATGCCAGTCACCCTTACATCCTGGGTAGCCTTTTTCTCTCTCTTTAAAAATACACTTGTGTTAGCCAACTCTGTCAACTGCTTTGTACAGTAACATTTGCTTTTGGATTAGCTTTTTCTAGGAAATATTAGTTTTTAGCAGTTCACAACTATGATTGTCATGGTGACCAAGAACTTAATTCTGGCAGTCAGAATTGGTGTGTTGTGTGTGGTAGCAGTACTTTGCCTTTGGAGCTTCCCCCCATTTGGATTTCTGTTTCTTTTTAAATGTTTTTAATTGTATGCTTTATTCCATTGTGTTTTTTGTTTGTGAGTTGCCCAGAGAACAGCTGTTATGGGATGGCCAATAAATAGAGTCCTTCTGTTGTAGCTTAACTAGACTATCAGATCAGCCTCTGCTGCTCCTGTCATGCTTCTAGCAGTCCTCTGACTGAGTGGGAACTGGTGGCGGCATTTTAAAATGTCCTTTTTGCTCCCCCAAGTCTGCTTTAGTTCTTGCTCTGTTTGCCATTTTGTCTATTGCTACTGCTCTCCCCTGTGTCTCCACCTTAGCAAAGTCCTCCTCCAGCCTCTTCCCAGCTCCATTTTCCTCCTGGCAAGAGCCTTCTGTACCATAGTTTGCTCATAGCTGGCCCCTTCTCCCATGGTATAGGGAGTTCATCCTCTTAATTGCTGGGTATATCAGCCACCACATGCTTTGAGACAGGGCTCAGAATTGAGCAGGCTAGTTCCTGTAGCTAGGTTAGCTGTCGGTCAAGCCCCAGTTCCTGTCTTGCTCTGATTGGCCGCACTTGGAAAGAGCTCCTGTTCAAATTGCTATTTTTCTCTTTTTATTCAGGCTAGTTCGCTTCTTTTCTCCTTCTGCGTTCAAGGGTGGGAGGGGAAAGGTGTGCAAGGGTGAGAGGGAATCATCTGTTGTCTAGTCTAAGTTTATTTTATTTTATTTTTAAATTGGTTTCGTTCTTCTTAGTTATTTATCTTGATTTGGGGCACCTATTATATTCTCTGGTTATGGAAGTTGCTCACGTGGGCGACATGTTGGTGGGTTCCCTCTCTGAGGGGCCCATACCTGATTCTAGGGGCAGGGATCCTATTCGACGACCCCCACTTCTCCGCAATGCTCACACTTTCTCCTCAGCGTGAACAGGCTGTTGCTGCTGACCAGGTGGCCGTTCCTGCCATGTCTCTCAAATCGTACAAAAAGCGGCAAAAAAGACAAAACATCCGAAGGAAGCAGACCAAGCTCTCCTCTTTGGTGATCAGGCTAAGCCAGCGGATCCTCATTCAGGCAGTTTGCAAACAGCGCAAACCCTGCCATTTCCCATGTGATCCACCCTTATTTTGCCGATTGGCTCTGGCATGCCCACCATTTTGCCTGCTCGGTCCACAGAGTATTGGATTCTCTCTGAACCCAATGGACCTCCAATTGTGGCAGCAGCAAACTGTTTGGATCAGGGGTCTAGCTTGCTAGCCAAGTCTGATCCAAGTCTTCCCGCGACACCAGGGGGACCTGGGGTGCCAGTACCAGTGAGTTAAGCCCATCGTACCTGGAGATATGTATAGCTGGTTCCAGGATTTTATTACCAGACTGTGTTTGGCTATTGTTTTTCCTGCGTGAAATGCCCCTGTGCTCCTTGGTCTTCTGCCCCTTCTCTGACTCCTGCCCTCCCAGTTCCCTACCCCCCTTCAGACGTCCCGCAAAGCTGTCCTTTTCTTCCTCTCCCAGTTCTAGCCCTGCCAGCAAAGCCATTTCCATAGCAGAGAGGGGTAGATTTATTGCTAGACACGGGAGCTATACTCTCAAATAGAGAGTGTTTATTCTGTCTTCTCCCTCCTCAGATGAGGCCCTAGTCCCCAAATGGCTGGCCAAAGCACATAAGCGCTCTGTGCCAGTAGCACCTGTAAATCCTCCAGCGCTGCTTGGTCCTGACCAGCGGTTCTTATAACACCCTCCATTCCAGCGCTTGCCAAAGGTCCTCACACACGCCCTGACTCCCATTCACCTGAGTCTCAACCTTCTCAGTCTGAAAGAGAAGAAGGGGAGCTTTCTGGTGAGCAAGCTCCACCTGAGTTACCAAATTCTAACAGGCTATTTCCCACCTCTGAACTTGAGGTTTTGCTGGCCAAATCCAAGGGGGCTTGTGGAGGACCAGTTATCCCACCAGGCTACCAAGTGTGGGGAACAGCCTTCTAATCCTCCTAACTCCTTCACCACTGCCACCGTGGGCTTTTGGTATGTCTGAGTCCACTGCAACAGCCCTTCCAAAATTTCAAAAAACCCAAACCAAACCTCAGTAGAGTGGAAAGTCCTATAGGCATGGGGTGGAGACAATCAACAAGCTTCTACTATGTTTAACAAGAAAGTTTTACTTTTAAGAAAAAACAAAATTTCTCAATTAAAACATTTCTTTTTAGAAAAATACAACACAAAGCAAGTACTTATAGAGTAGATCAGGATAACTAAAAATCTGTAGCAACGTAATCACTGCCTGGCTTTATACAAGTCCTTATTCAGAGCCTTTTCTTTTCAGCTGCTGGCTGGGCAGACTTCTTTGTTCAGAAGATAGCACAGGGCTCAATCCAGCCTGGTGCTCTTTCTCTTCCAGTGATTTCAGCTCACAGTCCTTTTGACTTCTTGCTGGCGGGGCAAACTCTAGCAGACTCAAGCAGACAGACACCAGCAGACACTTGGAGACTTCAGCTCTCTTGACTGCCTTTCTTCAACTCTCCTTTCTGCTTCCACTGCTCCCAAGGCGCTCACTGCACTCTCCTCCAGGACTCTCTCCCAGGAGGACTCTGTCTCTTGGACTCCTTGATCCTCTCTCCAGCAGACTCTTGGCCTTGCTATGTTCCAGGCCCCACTCCCCCCCACTCTCTGGACTCTGTCGACTTCCCTCCCTAGGACCCTCCTGACTTCAGCTCTGATTCTCTCCAGCAGACTGACTTCTCTGCCTTCCAAGACTCTCTCTTAGATGCCTTAGTTTTCTCTCAAGCAGACGCTTGACTTCTCCATCTTCCAGGCCTCTGACTCTGAGGACTCTCTCTGAGGACTGGACTCTGCCTTCCCTCTCTAAACACTCCAATATATGCAGTTTCTTGTCGGTTCTTCAGCCTACCAATCAGAACAAACAAAAAATTCCCTCTCTTTTTTACAAGAAGAGTTTTAGGGATATTAATACACTACACAGTATGGGGGCTTATTTGCAGAAACCCAAGAGGTCTAGGCCTTGTTCCTCCACAGGGCTATTAAGGGTGTCAACAAGGAGAGAAGTGCTCAACCCCTCTCCGGGCTGGACCAAGAAGTTTTTCCTTCAGCTGCAACTGCTCCAGCAACTGTGCCTTTTCCATCTCTGTTCAGGGATGTAATGATGTCAGAATGGGGGACCCCAGTAGCCAGCACTGTCGTTTCCAAAGAAATTGTACAATTTGCTGTCTGAAATTATGTTCTTGTTAGCTGTTTCTACCCGTAGATGCTCCTGTGGCCCAGCAGGTGTCGAGTGGTCTGATGAACAAGGACAGAGATGAACAACTCTAGTTGCCAGAGGATAAGAAAGCTGACCACCTTCTCAGAAAGGGCCACGAGGTATTGGCCACTGTGATCAGGGCCACCACAATTTTTTTAAAAAAAATCTTTGCAAGGGCCACCATCCTCTGGACCAAGTATTTGGTCAAGCATAACTCCCCTGAAAACACTAAGCTGCATCAGGGGATGAACAAGATTGCCAAGGCGGATTAATGGCAGATTTGAGCTTGGACTGCATTCAGTTTGCCTCCCGGTCTATGGAATTTGGGGTTGTGGTTAAAGAATTGGCACGTGGATTCTAAGTCCAAGCTGACTCTGACTGTCACCCTTTTCAAGGGCTCTAAGCTCTTCGAGGACTCCATAGACCCTATCCTGGTAGAAACTAAGGACAAGGAGAAGGCTATGCCTTCAGGTAAGAGGGAGTATCACAGGCCTTTCAGGGGAACACCATCTAATTAATCTTCCTTTCGTTCCTATAGGGGATTCAGTTGTTCCGCAGGATTCCAATACAAAGACAACCAGTTCAGAGACAACCGTCAGGGATCCTTCAAGCCTCACTGGCAGCAACAATGGAGTTCAGGTGGTAGAGGCAATCCTAGACAGCAACAAGGCCAAAGCTTCCCCTCCACAGGACAACAGAATTCTAAGCGATGACAACCTTGCGGTGGGGGCCAGGCTCCATTTTTTGGAAGCCTGGAATGCCAGTACCACCTATTGCTGAGTGCAGTAGGTGGAACAGTAGATGTCAATAGACTTCACAACTCGGCCCCCAGATTTTCCCCTCTCCACTTCCAAGTCCAGGAATCAGACAAAACAACTCTGTATGACTCTGGCAATACATCTTCTAGAAATTCAGGCAATAGAGCCTATTCCACCGACAACATTATGCTAGGGTGTTTACTCTCTATTATTCTTGGTGCCCAAGAAGGACAGATCATGGAGGGCGATCTTGGACTTGAAGCGTCTCAACTGGCTGGTGAGGAAAAGAACCTTTCATATAGAGTCCGTAAAATCCATCAAGACCTCAGTGCAAGTTGGGGAGTTTCTAGCTTCTATCAATCTGTTGGGTTTATCTGCATGTGCCTGTCTACCTGTCATCCCTGAGATTTGCCTACAACTAGAATCATTATCAGTACCAGGCCCTGCCTTTTGGCCTTTCATTGGCACCCCATGTCTTCATCATGATTTAAGATCATTGTGGCTTTGATCACACACCTATGGTTGCAGGGCATTCATGCCCATCCGTACCTGGACAATCTTTAGATTTGCTCTCTATCGTTATCTCAGACCATCAGGGATGTCAGAAGGACAGTTCAGCTGCTCCAGAAACATGGATTTTTTGTCAATATGCAGAAAGGTCACCTGGAGCCTTCTCATATTTTACAACATCTGGGGGCTCTCTTCAATACACTGGAGGCCACCGTGTCACTTCCACTGGAATGCAGACAGAAGTTGGTCCAGTTGTTACTGCTCATGACTGCCAATCGGACAAACCTCATGGTTTTGGCACAGGTGATGGGCTCTATGATCTCCTTCACAGAGTGCACTCAACCGCACAGAGTGTGGTTGCTTTGGCACTCCAGAACTCTCCAGTAGCACATTATTCCTCATCATGAGGCCATTATGGATCGCAAACAATTACAGATCCCTCTACCATGAAAGGTCTAGGCGTCTTTTCAGTGGTGAATGTCTCCAACCATGGAGGAGCGTCTTCCCCTCAAAATTCCAGTCAGAAGAGTGGTCACTTCTAACACGAGTCTCAGCAGTTGGGGGGCTCACTGACTAGATCGGTTTGCACAGGGAACCTGGAATTGGACCGAATCCAAGCACAACTCCAATTGGTTGGAGCCGAGAGTTGCACGTCTGGGCCTTCTGCACTTCCAAAAGTTGATTTGGGGCACCCATGTCTTGGTTTGCACTGACAACATGACCCTAAAAGCCCACATCAACAACCAGGGTGGAATGAAATCAAGGTCCCTCATGAGAGAGTTAGATCTTCTATTTGTCTGGGCAGAGAGGCATCTAGGATCTATCTCAGCATATCCGCAAACCTTCAGGCCAGTTGGCTGAGCCGGCAGACCATTGACCCAGTGGAATGAACTCTCCATCTGGAGGTGTTCGCACAGATCTCTACTGTCCTCGGAGGCTATTGTTACATTTATGCTTCACCTCACAGTGCTCAGTACCTTCGGTTTTACACTCACAGTACCATTGTCACCAGGTGGAGCAAACGGATGCCCTAATCTCTCCTTGGCCATCTGGTCTTCTTTATACCTTTCCCCAATGACAATCTTGCTGTTGGTTGTCAATAAGATCTTACTGGAAAGGGCAGAGGTCATTTTGATGGCGCCATACTGGCCTCTTCGGCCTTGGTTTTCAGACCTTCTAGCATTGTCAATTCAACCTCCTTGGCAGCTGCCCCTCTGCCACGACTTGCTGTCTCAGGGCTCGCTGTTCCATCCGAACTCTGATTGGTTACACTTGTACACATGGACCTTGAGCGCAAAACCCTAGCTGACAAGGGTTACTCTGTCGAGGTCCAGAACACTATCCTTGCATCCAGGAGAGATTCCACTACCAGAATTTATCAAGCAATGTGGTCAGCCTTCTCCTGTTGGGGATGTGCTCACCAGATCCAGCCATCTTCTGCAGGCTTTCAGGATGTTCTGTCCTTTTTTCAATATAGCCTCAGTATGGACCTACATCTCAGTATGTTGAGACATCAGGTGTCTGCTCTGGCATCTGTTCTGGATTTGGCCTTGCAGGGCTCCCCTGGCCTTCATCCTCATATACGTCATTTTCTAAGATGAGGCTGCTAACAAAGCTCCTCCCCTAGTCCACAGATCTCCCTTATGGGATCTAAACAAAGTCCTTAATGCACTGACTCAGTCCCCCTTTGAACCACTTTGTTCTACTCCTCTAAGGTGGTTATCCTTCAAGGTTTTGTTCCTGGTGGCTATCACCTTGGCCAGTAGGGTGTCAGAACTGGCAGCTCTTTCTGTCCAAAAGGAGTTCTGTATTTTCCAAAGTGATTCTGTAGTTCTCAGAGTAGATCCTACTTTAGTTCCAAAAATCAACCCACCTATTCACAGGGTGCAGGAGATGGTTCTGCCATCTTTCTGCCCATCTCCTACTCATCCCAAGGAGAAGCTTTAGCACACACTAGCTGTGTACAGGGCAATTAGGATATATATCAAGTGCACCAAGCAGTTTCGTCAAACTGATTCGTTATTTGTATCATTTCAATTTTGCCCCTAGGCTCTAGAGCAGGCCTGCACAACATAAGGCCCAGGGGCCAGATTCGGCCCGCAGGGACTATTTTACTGGCCCCCAGGTATCCTGCAGCAATACAGGAGCTGTAAACTGCCTTATAGCACCATCCTGTGCATGCTTTCTCAGAAATATGCTCCATTGGTGTGCCCAGTGAGGCTTACTCCCATGTAAGCATGCCTAGCATTGCAGCCTGAAAGCAACAACATAGGGAGAGGACCGGACTTGGCATTTGTTTGGGGCTGGCATGCACTCCAGGGGCCCCACTGATTGAGCAGTGACAGGACCTTTTCTCTGGCAACTATCCTTGGTTGAAACTAGGGGTCCGCTGACAGAGGGAATAGATGCACAAGTAACTAATAATAATATTTTTAATTTTGATGCAATACTGTTCTAAAAATTGACCTTGGCCCCTGTAAAGCAAGTTGTGGATGGTTCCGGCCCTCCAGGGCATTTGTTGTGCAGCCCTGCTCTAGAGCCTCCAAAATAACACTGGCTCAATGGATTAGGGTTACTATTGTCCTCATCTATGAGTCTTTACATCTTCCTGTTCCAGCTGGTATTACAGCCCACTCCACCAGAAGTGCATCCACTTTGGCAGCCTTCTTGACCTGTGCACCTTTGTCGGAGATGTGCAAAGCAGCTACATAGGAATCTGTTATGCCATTCATTAAGCATGATAAAATCCCTTCTTTTTATGTGGCTCAGGTGGCCATGGGCCTCACCGTTCTTCAGCAGGTGGTTTGGGCCATCCACTCCCTTCCCTATTATGTCTCAGCTTGGGTATGTCCCAGCGATTAAAGGATGAGTTTACCTATACCATGGAAAAGAACCCCCCAAACCATTGGTGTTTACCATGACGGGTTCTTTTTCAAGGTATAGGGAGGTCATCCAGCCCGCTCGCGGATGGGGGTGCCAGTTTTGGGATGTGGGGTCGACACCCAGGGTTGGAGTTTCTTTATCCTCTGGTTTTCCTGTTAAACTGTTTACTGCTTACAACTGTTTTTTGGCTCTTTCTTTTCCATGTATTTTATTCTCTCACAAATAAATTTTAGCCCATTGAATAACGGGCGCTAGGAAGGGAAGGGGCCCAAATTCGCCCTTCCGCCCGGCTCTGGCGGTGTCGCCGCCAGGCCTCGGCGGTGGCTCTGCCGCCTCCTCTTCCCCCCTCAATCAGCGGCCGGGTGGACTCTGGGGGCGCTGCTGCCGGTCCGGTCTGGGCCGCCCCCGCCTCCGCCTCCGCCTCACATTGCCGGCCGGTCTCCCCGGCTGGGCAAGGGCCCCAAGGGCTCCCAGCCGCCCGGCTTCAGCGGCGGCGCCAGGCCACGGCCATGGCTCCGCCGCCGCCTCGGCCGCGCCGCCGCCTCGGCCAGTGTCCCCCGCCGCTGCTTACCCGGCTTCTTCGGGGCGGCCGCTTCTGGCCGCCCAAGATGGCCTCCGGGTCCTGCGGTTCGTGCCTCCCTTGCTCTGTTCTGGGCATGCGCTGTGCGCATGCCCAGAACAGGCCAGGCACGAACGCACGCTTGGTGTCCGTCCACGGACAGACACCAAGCGTTTTATTAGAGAGGATGAGAGTCCCAGAACTGGGGCTTGACTGACAGCTAACCTAGCTAGAGGAACTAGCCTGCGTAATTTTGAGTGGCCACGTCTTGGAGCATGTGGTGGCTGATATATTATTATTATTTATTATTTTACACAGTTTCTCTTTCACAACAACCCTGTGACGTAGGTTAGGCTGAGAGAGAAGTGACTGGCCCAGAGTCACCCAGCTAGTTTTATGGCTGAATGGGGATTTGAACTCGGGTCTCCCCGGTCCTAGTCGAGGATGACCTCCCTATACCTTGAAAAAGGACCCTTCACAGTAAGTACCAGTGTTACTTTCTTAACCACCATTTCCCATCCCAGAAAGCAGGGAGCATTGGAAGTTGCCATATACTGAGTTAGACCATTGATCTTTCTAGCTCAGAATTGTCTACACAGACTGGCGGCGGCTTCTCCAGGGTTGCAGGCAGGAAGCTCTCTCAGCCCTATCTTGGAGATGCCAGGGAGGGAACTTGGAACCTTCTGCTCTTCCCAGAGTGGCTCCATCCCCTGAGCGGAATAGCTTACAGTGCTCACACATCCTCCCATTCATATGCAAACATGGTGGACCCTGCTTAGCTAAGGGGACAAATCATGCTTGCTACCACAAGACCAGCTCTCCTCTCCATTTGGTCTCCCCTGAGACTGAATGTTTGGTCCCAGGGGAATTGGGACAAAACATTTGTACCAACTCCCTTCTGCATTGCCCTCCCAAGACTAAGTTGGCGGGGGTGGGGTGGGGCGGACTGTAAATACTAGTGATAGCTGGACTCTCCTTGCCTTGATTCTGGATTAGCTCAGTGTTCACAAGCTTGTTCTTGGTAAGCATTAAGAAAAAGCTTGTCTTCTCTGAGAATTTTCTCCCAGGTCCTAATGCTGGCACATGTACATGTTATCATTGCCTTCTGGGAATTGTAGTTTGATTTCACCTGCTCTGTGAAACCAAATACCTCAGCACCAGCCATGGAGGAGAGCTATTTGGAACTGTATCATGCTCTTTCCCCACAACTCACCCATGTGAATAAAAGATGGTTTTAGATCAAAGAGGGTTGCCATGTAGAAGATGAGCAAGAAACAGTTGAATTGATTGTCCCAAATAGGGGGAGAACTAGCCAGGTTGGGTTAGCTGGGTTTGGTAATTTAAATTGCAGCAATTGCCAAGATTGCCTACAAAGCAGCTCCATTAGTGCACCTGGTCTGTTGAGCGCTGACTTCTCATGCACAGAATCTCATTCTGCACCTTGGTGCGGAGAAGAACTTCTGGGGGAAAGAGCACTCTCGTCATAATACAGTTGAGCATTATGAGCTGGATAAAACTCATATAGTGAGCCAAGTAATTACAAATGTTGGTCTATCTAAAAAATGCAGGATACTGTCCAGAATAAATATATTGAAATTTATTTACCATTTGGTTTATTTCGATTTTTAGCCTCCCCCTTCTCTAGGGCTTGAGACAAGTTATAATTGACAAGTAGAAAACATCAAATTAAAGTTCAGGAAAACCTTCCCCATGCCTCCTGGAGAGGAGAAGAGGTACTAAAAATCTATTTTTTGTTAACAACTAGTTCATGGTTTTTAGAAATGGGATGATTCTTGGAATCAAATGCCTTCCTACCCCCTACACTGGGGGGGAAAATTCTTGACTACATTCAGAGATGAATTCTTCTGGTTGCTTGGGAGAAAGCACATCCCCACACCATTGCACTAGCTATGGTTAACCAGGGTCCCCACTTAACCAAGATTAGAAACTAGTCCTGGTTTATATACAGTGGTTAAGCAGTTGGGACTGCTGTTGCAGGCCACAGTGCTTGGACACCTACTTACCAAGTAATTTAATGAATGAGAAATATTTATTCAGTTGTGCAGAGCTGATAGCTTAAAATGTATTGTTGGCTTGGGGATCTTTTGAAATACTTTTTTGGTCTGTCTCTTAATTGTCCTGTTTCCTTGTATTACTTAACTGGAATTTAGTCTTTCCTATTACTCTTCATGGACATATACAGGTGCTTGCATGCTTTGGGACAATTTCAGGAGATGTATTCTGAGAGAGCAATACTACCATTGTAGAACAATAGTCAAGACATAATTGTGCGAGTGGATGAAGTGAAGGTCCGAACTTGTATGCTGGAGAAAGAGAAGCGGGTGGGGATAATGGATGAGAGACCAGCTTCTGATGATGACTTCAGGATAGGCCATTGCTTCTAGACAAGAGAGCTCACTAATCTTTTCAGTTGCCTATGGTCTCGGAGTGCTTTCCACCCCCTCATACAGATGCTTTTAGCTTGTGTCATAACAGCACAACCAACTGTGCTGCTGTATTTAGGGCTGAGTCAGCATTTCCATTATAAGACGTTATTTTTCAAGGAGAGGTCTACAATTCCATTTCAAACCCAGTTTTATCTCTGAAGTAGAACTCTTGCTTGGGAGCAAACTGTGTGTGGTTACAAAGTCTTAAATCTCTCATTTCTTTAGGGCAGGCATCAGCAACCTTTCAGAAGCAGTGTGCCAAGTCTTCAGGGAAGCTCGGGGATGGATGCTGCTCAAAGCAAGTTGGCATCCCTGCCTTACTAGCCCCACCCCCAGCATCAGCTGGACTGTGATGCTGCTCCACCCTCCATGTCACTGGCCACACCCCCAGCTACTAGACTCATCACCATGCTGGAAGCCCTGCGCGGATTGCCACCGCTCTTCTTTCCAAAGTTGTTCAGCGCTGCCGTTCAACTGGCAGCGAGCATCGCCGGTTGGTCTGTGTCTCTATCCTTTAATACACTTTTGGGCTTTGCCTCCTCTATTTTTGAGAGCAGACAAAGCACAGAATTTAGTTGCTGAAGGGGGGAGAGAGCATATGCGTGAGGAAGACTGACCGCTATGATCCCTGCTGCCTGCCTCCAGTTGGTGTGTCACTGCTTGCTGTAGCAGACAGCAGACATCAAGGATCAGCGGCGGCGGTCTCTCTGGCTGTGCCAGATGGTTGGCGCTCTCTCGCACATGTATGCCCACTTTTTCAGAGTGTCTGGGTTTGAGAGAGAGCGAGAGAGAGTGCGAGAGAGTGCCAGTCAGCATATCCAGAGAGACCTCCACCACCAATTCTGGGTGGTCACTGCCTGCTACAGCAAGCAGTGAAATGGCAGTCAGCAAGCATCATAACAGCTGGTCTTCCTAGCAGTATGAGTGCCACTCATAAGCATTTTGCATGCCACAGATTTCTGCCCCATGCTTTAGAGAGACCCCCCTTAGATTCCGGGTACAAAAGGTTCTTCCCTACTTCTCTGGAATGAGCAGCAATTATTCTGGGAAAGTAACAGCACCTGTTTCCTCACTTCCTTTGCCCTGCTGGGCCAGAAAGAGTGTTGCACTATTGTGGCTACTCCTCATGTAGCGAAAAAACCTTCTCTGGGTTTTTTCACTACATGAAGACAGCTAGGGTGCTGTCATCTCTGGTGCCCAATGTTGGGAATGATGAAGCCCAGAGTTGGGAAAGCATTGCAGTTACATAAAGTGCTGGCAGTAGCAGTTGTGACAGTGCCATGGTGCTCTCTTTGGCAATAAGTAGGAGGTGGATGGAGAAAAGGAGTAGGCAGGTGGGTTTCCTTAATGTTGTGGCTGCTGTGATGTCCCTGGGCTGTTTTGGAGAGTACCTCTCTCTTTTGGAGAGTACCTCTCAGGGGGTAACTTAATAAATTGGATTAGTAGTTGCTCCAACTTTGCCACTGTGACTAAATCTACCCTAAAATACACAAAAATCAGTAGCTAGCACTACCTACTTTGTTAAGCTGGATTATTCTGTACAATGGGAGAAAGCTCTAGCTGAGGTATTGAGTTACGACTCTGCTGGCCTCCAGTCTCTTGAGCACCCAACTCCTCTAGAGGTTAGCATACGCTTTCTGAGTAACTAAGTTGGCAAGACAAATACATTCACACCTGGTGATAAGTTTAGGTAGAATCAATGTTCCCTCTAAGGCATGCGCACGTGTGTGTGCTAACAAGTTTTTGGATGTCCGCTCAATTAATTTTAGATCCTGCTCAGGTTGAATCAGGAAGGCTCCACTCTGAATGCACATGCGTACGTACACACTGCCTTGATACTGCCGCCCAGAACAAAACTCATTCCACAGAGAGATGAAGAAAATTAGAGAGAACACTGGGTAGAATCCCTTCAGTTTGGAATATACAGGTTTTCTTAACTAAAACACAGTATTGCAACAAAGGAAATAAGAGGGAAAATGTTGTTTCATGTACTTGCCCAAGCTGATATAATAGGCAGGTAGGTTAAATCTCCATTTAAAGCACCATTCACATAGATGGTACTATATAAGTAGTAGTAGTAGTAGTAGTAGTAGTAGTAATATTATGTGGCTACAGAAGTTTTGAGTCAGAAATCAAAAGTCCCTCTCTGTTGTCTTGTAAAGCATAGACAAGCCAGATAGCATAGCTTTTGCTGCTTCCAATTTGGAGACTTGGCTGTGAAACCGATATAAGGGCTTAATCTCCTGTAGGGATCATTTCCTTGTTTGAATATAGGGTAGAGCAAGTCTGAGCTTGTCCTAACCAAAGCATGTTGTCTGGAGAGAAACAAAGATCAACTAATGATAGCTACATGTAACCTTTCCCCTTAGACATGGATGCAGTCTAACAAAAGATTATATGAAATGTCTGTAATTTAACATGTTATATTCCTAACTCTATGACAGCTGCCCTTAGGTTGTCAGTGACTTTTAAAACTTATAATAGGCAGCAATATCTGCAAACATCAGCATATCACATATGCCAAGTGGGATACAAGAACAAATCCACATGGAGTGAGATTTTCACATCAAATAGCATAAAAAATACAGAATGGTGATGGCTCCAGTAAATGATTTGAGTTTCATACCAGCATTCCTCAGATGGAAACGATGATGGACACAGTCACTTATACCAGGCCTTGACAGATTTTATTTGGATCTAGGAGCCCACCCAAAAATTTAGGAGCCAGACTGGACATTTGAGAAAATTACTGGACTTGTTGACAGACATTATGGAGGGGGATGATAAATGGGTTTCTCTTTATCCCTTTTTACAGGTAGCATGTTTAGAACAGAACTGGGGCTGCCTGGGACAATTAAAGATTGTATTAAACTACCTCTGAATATCCTAATCAAGGCACCATGGATAAATTTCTAGTCACCATGGTTTCCTGGCATTTGGGTTTTTTAAAGCCCTGACATACATTTTCTAAATAAATATTATGCCAACTTCTTGTTAAAGCTCTGAGGACAGTTCACAGATAAAACTGGTAACTGCAGAAGAACGACCAAATGATAGAATCAGTTGTATTGTTGAGCACTCAAATAATGATTCTGTAGTTGGCATGCACAGGGGTGGACTGGCTAATTTTCCAACTCACATACAGAATTCAGTGCAGTATTTCGAACAGCTAGACAGAATTAGTCTCAGCACATGGGTGAATGGGACAGCCCTGTGAAGCTTTCTGTTGATATGGTGGTGGTAAAACAAGCTAAGGACTAGGGATGTGCATGGAATGGGATTTGCGTTCTGTTCTGAGCTCAGATTCCAGAAAATTCCCAGAACGTTCCGTCGGACCAACTGGTTGAGCCAGTTGTTCCAGTGGAATGGGCTTGGAATGTTTTCGAGTGTTCCAAGCATTCTGAGCGCCAATTTGGAGGCCTGTTTTTCCCTTGCTGACTGGTTTTGGCACTGCCTTCTGATTGGCTTGCGAACTCCTCGTTTCTTGGTTGTCTTGTTATCATACAAATCAAGTTGAACTGCCTAGAGCCTTTGGAGTTGGGTATATAAATAAAATTAAACAAATAAACCAACACTGGGATCTGCTTTTCAAAGGAAAAGTAAAAAATCCTCCTGTGTATACACAAACCCAGGGCTCATCCAAAATTTCTTCAGGTTCTAAGCATCAGCTGAATATATATGAAGAGGTATGTGCCATAGGATTTAAAATTATAACATTTGGTGGCAGAAGCACTAACCCAATTTTGATTCCTGCTTTCATCTTAAACACCAACTGCACTCTGTCCAAAGTCATAGACTATTAAATCTATCTTCACCCTGCAAATTTTTCAATGCTCATACATCCCCCAACACTTCTTTGGGGATTAAGCTTTCCCATTCCTAAAAAGAGTACTTGGAGTGAGAGACAGTGAGGTTAAATCATCTCCAACCTCAATAACAAGAATTGCATTAAGAGTCCTCAGTAGGGATGTGCAGAACATTTCGCAGTCAAAATGTGTTGCACCCAGTTGTGTTGGAAGCTTCTCAGTTTCTGATGTGACATGTCATGCAGCATGGGGGACTGGTGTTTGGGAATGACAAGTACTGGATGGAACTCCCTTGGGCAGTGTTGTATGTTGTTTTGACTCCTGGCTGATGTATTAATTTTACTGATGATGTATCATTTTGTGCATGCTTATCTAATCCTTATGGGTTACACACATTCATGATCACACAGTGTATAGTTCAGAGAATTATCTTATTTTCCTATGTGGCTATGTTTTTATATATATCTTGGACCAGCTGTGGGTTTTGGGAACCAAATACTCTATTTTGAAGATCTTCTCTCCAAGGTTTGTAGTAGAGAAGGCAGTCTGGGATGTCCTCCATATAAGAAAAATTCGCAAAGTTATTCCCCCACCCCCACCGCATGTACCTCAAGCCACACAACTGTTGTGAACAGGTTAGGTAATGTAAATCTCTCTCTTTCCTAGGGGCAACTTGTCCATTCAGTGTTCCAAAATAGTCCTGTTCTCATGACAGCAGCTTATTACTTGAATTGCACTTAATGTACATAATGCTTTATATTTGTCCTTCATAACCACTTTGTGAGGTAGGCTCTATTCACATTTTACACATGGGGAAAAGGAACAACTTTCCTAAGCCTGCTTAGTCTATTCACTGGATCACAGAGTCTGCTAAGCATTACCCACTCATGTTTGACCTGTTCTGCGTCTCTAAAACTGGAAAATGTGTAACTGGTTCAGACCTTGCACCTCACCATTGCTTAGAGCCTCAGCCATGGTTTTTGCTTCCAGGCATGTCATGATCACAAGCAGTGTTCTCTCTAATTTTTTTCTATCTCTGTGTGGAATGAGTTTTGTTCTGGGCGGAAGTATCAAGGCACAGAGTGTGCACATGTACATTCAGAATGGGGCTTTCCTGATTCAACCTGAGCGGGATCTAAAATTAATTGAGCGGACATCCAAAAACTTAGCACATGCACATGCGCATGCCTTAGAGGGAACACTGGTCATAAGCTGCTTGTCTGCTTTTATTTTCTGCCTTTTCAGCATTCAGATCTGTGGTGCAGCAACCTATGTTGCCAGACTGATCCCTGTCAATATGGTCTGTCAACTTAGACATCATACTAAACTATGATTGGTTCAGGTTTTCTGACTTAATGTGAACTATGGTCTTCTAATACAGACATCTCACCAAACCATATCTAAGATTACTTAACCATGGTTTGACATGTTTGAATTGAATTTTGTGTACTTGGAGATTGAGAGATGAGGGAGCACATTCTATTCCAATCCCAAAACCTTCAGTTTAAGAGGACAGCGAAATGCTTTAAATTCTCACTCATGCTCTAAAAAGTATGGAAATTGCAAATTAAGATGCCCAGCTTAATTTACACACTGCATAAATGGTAAAGAATTTGTATAGTCTTGTATATTATTTTGACTTCCTAGATCAGGCTCTATGTACCCATGCTTTGCCTTGGTCTTTCAGCTGGACATTGGGCTGAGGAGGGATGCATTCAGGCAGAAATTCATTGTGTAGCTTTCCTGTCACTTGCTAGAGATGCCCTTGATTAATTTCTTTCTGATGTATCTCTACTAGTCGCAGTGCTTCTCTGAAATGCTGCCTATATATTGAATGCCCAGCCAGAAATTCATGATCCTTGATACACTTGGATGCATCCAATTGCTGATGTATCCCCAGCAGCCCACAAATGGGCTGCTAAGTGAATATGCCATCAATACGTTTTACACTAGATCTCCACTCTTGAAGCACCCAGTCCTCTGCACTGGATTCAATAGGCAGCATTAGTGCTGGTAAGTTACCCAAGCTGACATCAATTCCTCACACCTCAGCCAAAATTGGTGACAGCAGCAGGAGGAATTGCAGACAGCTGGATCAAGTCTTTGATTCTTCCTAAGCATTTAAGAGGAGCTTTGTTTAAACCTGAAATGTGATGTATTTATTGCATGTCTGCAAACAGAAAGTACTTCATAGCTATTAACATTTATTTTGCTATCTGATCTGCAGAACTCAATACAGTAATGCCATGTATTTTGATTATGTGCAAGAACAAAGCAAATTAAGGTGGTATCTCTGACTCAAAATGGAAGGAGAGAAGAAAACATCAAGTAACAAGGGCAGCAGCTAATCCATTCAGAACTAATAAAGGAGGGAGCATAACCCATAAATGTGTACATCTCCCCCCCCCCCCCCAAGCAGATGTTTTCCTCTCTCTTGGAGCAGAAGCTTTCCCAGACATCAGGCTTTACTGCAGGTTTTCTGTGAGGCTTTACTACGAGTTTGAAGTTGTCTCAAAAAACCAACGCAAGTGGATTTTTTTTTTAAACCCTGGATATAAATTGGGCTACATTCTAACGCGTAATGAAAAACCCAAATTGTGTGTGAAGTGCTCCTTGATAGCTCACAGGGACTTTGGGGTAAATTTGGCCAATATGTGAAAGCACATTTCCATTCTGGAGGAGAGACAAACTAAAAGCTGAGTGTGAAGAACTCCCAGGAGACGTGTCAGCATGTTCTGAGGCAATGGGGCAATGCTTCCCACTTCCTTGTTCTGAACTGGCATACAGTGAAATGTAGTTAAACATAGCGCACAGACTCAAGAAGAGTTCCAATCTGGCAGTCTTTCTTCCCCATCCCTGCCACCTCACTGTCCTCTTGCTGGACGGAGAAAACAAAAGCCTATAAAAAGCAAAGGACACGGAAAGGAAACATTTTAACAGCATTTTCAAAGTTGACTCTTCTAGACTCTCCTGATCAAACAGCTAAGTTCAGAACCAGGAAGTTGGTCTCCAGAACTTTACCAGTTCTTGCCCCTCCTAATCCTGACTTCAGAACCCTTAGTGGCCAATACTGCTGATCTCTGCCCTTAGTTAACTTTTCCATGTTGTTATGTGGACTTGAGCTGTTAACCTGGTTATTAACGGCTAACTCAGGAAATACTAGATGGGATTTTTCAAAACACAGGCTTATGCTTCAAAATATACATCTATTTAAAAAAACAAAACAAAACTTGAAACAACTCATGTTAAACATACAAGCATTACTGTTCCAGTATAATGTGTTGTTTTTTGTTGAAAGAGAAATAAGGAAAAAATCCCATGTTCCAGTATTAGGTTTTTCAGGGACTTATAGTGTACCTAATGTCCTGAATGGCAGCATATATTCAAAGTCTGTTGGAATCCTTTCTGGACAGATGGAGTAGCTAATTGGCAGTCCAGATGTTGTTAACTGTTGAGTCTATGTCAATCAGTCACTATAGGCCCTCTGCTCTAATTCAAAAAGTGTACATTCTGGGACAGCCAGTACTTGGGCATTGTGGGCAGCATTAGGGCAGCACTCCTAAAAGTCTGTTTGTTCCCAGGAGTTATACCAATTAGATGCTGTTTGTTGCACAGGGCATCCTCTATTTGTTCAGAAATGGACTATAGGCCATACTGCATGGGCCCTATCAAACAAAGTAATATATCTGTTTCGGAGGGTCATGGATTGTCCACACAAATTTTAAAGTTGAACACAAAACAGATAAAGGCAATTACCAGTTGTACTTCTCTCAGGGGTCCAAAGGTTTTGGCTTGGTTTATTTGCCCTTTCTGCCAACTCCCTCCTCTCCTCCCCCTCAAGGCTTTTGGCATGTGCAGAGGCTCCAGGAGAGGTATGGATTCCCCTCCCACCCCCCGGGATGTGGAGAACATAAGAAATGGTACAGGAGGCTCGAGCTGTTTCATATCTTCTCCAAATCACAGTGCAAATGAGAGCCTATAGGAGGTGGCTAGGCATCCTTCTCACTAGACTGGCACTCTACTGAGTGGGCTTCTGGATATTTGGCTTTCCTGCTTGCCACAGTTTCCCTGCCTGCACATTTATGTTCAGTCTGCCCGCATGGTTCAAGATGACTGCCTAAAGTGCATGACTGCTCAGACTTTTAGAAAACTTGGCTACACACACACACATACACACTCCGTGTTAATCAGATTATTAATATATATCCCACTCTGCCTTCAACCCAGGCTTCCTTGATATTGCTGCTCCTTTGATTCCTGTCTTCCCTTAATCTGTGCCCTTGTATAATGCTTACTGAACCACAGTAACAGCTTCCCCCATGAAGATGCTAGATAAACATCACTGACTTGGTCCGAAGCTGACAGCTGGTCCCTAAACCAAAGGTATTGCAACAGCATGAGTGGCCTGGATCACCTAAGTGTAATCACATTGGCTATAAAATTGTCCTTCATGGGGTTGCTATATTCAAGCTTCCCAAATCTGGGCAGCCTAATTTCCATATTATGCAAGTTGTGCTGAAACTAATTTGCATATTAGGGAAAGTATGCAAGTTGCCTGATGCACTGTGAAGTGTCTCCCCTCTGGACATCAACCACCAACAGCTGGGGAATCTATATAATTAATTCTCTTAGCCAGAATGCGTGTCCAGGATTTGGCAGCGGAACTCTTGCAACATGCTGTGAGAGTTCCAGCAAGAGGCCCGGCGGAGTGAGGAGGAGAGGGGGAAGAAAGTGGTGGTGGGTAGAGAGGAGAGAAAAGCAGCAGCGGTGGGCAGGCTGGGGAGAGAAAAGCGGCGGCGGGCGAGCGGAGTTGGGGGAGAGAAAAACCACAGCGGCGGGCGGGTGGAGGGGGGGAGAGAAGCAGCGGTGGCGTTGGGCGGGCAGTGGGGGGAGAGAAAAGCGACAGCGAGCGGATGGAGGGGAGAGAAAATCCGCGGCGGGCAGGAGGGAGGAAAAAACAGCTGCGTCGGGTGGGTAGCGGGTCCTTTTTGGGCCGCCCGCCGCCCAGTGAGGCTCTGTGTGTGTGGGAGGAACGGGAAGGGAGGAGGGCTAGAGAGCACAGGGCTGGAGGGAAGGGGAAGAGAGGAGAGACCAGGGCAGGAGGAAGAGGGAGGGGGAAACAGCCGGCCTCAAAGCATTGCACAGATGCTCTGTGTGGAGTCGGCTGGTTATCTTTCAACTTACCATTTCAGGCAGCATTTAATACATGGGTAATTTTAAATATCCTAACACTTTCTAATATATATAAACAATTTTTAACCTTGTCTAATAAGCTGTGTGCAGTGCTGACATAGCTTCCCTCACCATTTGTAAAACAAAAAACAACCACCCCAGAGTTTCCCATAGCCTTTTACAGAGTCAGACCATTGATCCATCTAGCTCAGCAGCTCTCAAAGGTTTTGGGCAGAAGACATTTCCATTGCTGCCTAGAGATGCCAGAGATTTAACCTGGGACCTTTGACATGCAGGGCAGATGCTCTAGCACTGAGGAACAGCCCTAGCCCCAAAGGTCAGTTCAAAAGCGTTCTGCTCACTTGAAATATACACATACTATAGTTGAGCATGAAAGAGAGAGATCACACAGCACACCCCAAAGAAGCTGGGGCTTTGTCAAACTTCCAGAGGAAGAGAATCCCACAGATGCAAGACAGCAACTAAGAATGCCTCTTACATTTGCTTCCTGTTCAAATTGGGTTCACAGAGGAAATAATCAAGTGGGGGAGGGGGTGTTTTGGGGAGATCAAAAAGACTGTATGGATTTAGCCCCACAGTCCGTCTTTTTCCATCCAAAAGGGGAAGAAGATCTAGACTACCATGCGGGGGGCGGTGGAGAGTGCGCACGTGTGCTCCAGGGAAAGAGACCCTCTTCCTTCTCCAGCAGAGGCGTATCTAGGGCAAATAGTGCCTAGGGCAAGCACTGAAATTGCGCCCTCTGTCTAAAATCTGACATCCATCTTTCAGATAACTTTACCATAATATCAGCTCAAAAATACAAGTCAAGCTCCTTAATCTTTTAATATTTCAAAAACTATTTAGCAGTGGACGTAGCCAGACCAAAAATGCTGGAAAACTACGAATTTCAGTATGCTGGGGCTCATGAAATACCCAAATATATGTAGAGGTGTACTTGGAAAACTAAACAGAAGTGCCTGTCTAATTCCCTACTATGCATTGTAGTATCACTATTACATAAGTTTTAAAAATAAATGGAGAATTTGACTTTTCCCAGATACTCCGAAAATAATTAAAGGCTATGCAGAGTAAACTCTATCATTGCTTGGAATATATTCTAGTATTTCAGAAAGACAGTTGAAATGAGAGAAAGAGAGCAAGAAACTCCCAGTGGGTCAGAATACTAAGGATTTCACACTGATTCAAAGACAAACTCACGATTAATAGTCATATTATTGAGACATCACATTTAACTCATTTATCACAAGAAGCAAAGTAAGAACAAATGAATACAATCCTAGCTCATAAGCTTCAGCTCAGTATTCACAAGCCCTGATTCTCTGTACATAGTGCCAAACTGAATATGTGTACAGTTACTTATATTAAATTTAAAATATTTTTTTTAACCTGTAGCCCTTTCGGGAGGCTTCCTAAAGGCCATGGGGGGGGGGTCTGGAAAGGTTCCCCCTCCCCTCGCTGGCCTCCTAATTCACTGCTGCAGCCTGTCCTGGACTGAGGGCCTTGTAGGGACCATTTGAGCATGTGCGGTGGCCATTTTTTAATTATTTTTTTAAAAAATGGTTGCTGGAAACAAAATGGCCACCGCTCATGCTCAGTTGGCCTCTGCGAGGCCTGGCATGGCCTAGGGCCTCTCAGAGGCCATTTGAGCATGCACAGTGGCCGTTTTGTTTTTGGTGGCCATTTAAAAAAAAACCAATTCATTTTAAAAAATGGCACCCCCTTCAAGTGGCGTCCGGGGCAGGTGCCCTGCTTGCCTTACCCTAGATATGCTCCTGTTCTCCAGGTGGAGTGGAAAGATGGAGGGGAGGCAGGGGAGGCGTATGCCTCTCCTTGTGCCCAGGGTGGGAAAAGGAAAATCAATGCTGGTTGGGAGAATAACGTTCCCTGGGTCAATTGATGGGTCTGGAGCTCCTCATTGATCTACCTCTTCCACCTCACCCCTCACCTTTCTTCACTTTTGGGCTTGAGAAGCTGCCGCTGTTGCTGCTGGCAAAGGAAGGGACAGAGAAAGGGAAGGAAGGACACAGCTCAGCAGCAGTACTTTAGCCTCCAAAAGAGCGAGCAAGCAGGGAAAGAGCCATCACTTTCAGAGGCATTGTGCGACTCACTCTTAACCCTGTGTATTGTCCATTCACTTGGGGACGATGGCGGAGGCAGCTGGTGGGTGGGGGAAGTGTGCGGCTGCTGCCTCTGCCTGCAGGGAAGTTAAAGTGGTGATGGAGACCTAGCCATGGCCGCTACCAGCTGTGCTCTGCCTCCAGCTCGAGCTTCTGTGACTGATGATGTTGTACACATCATGTGCACAGGTGCATGGCATGCAGAAGCAGCTGGGCAGACAGGAGGAGGCTGCTCTCCCAGCTAGCTGCAGAGGAGCTCAGGCGCCACAGGGAAAATCTGGGCAAACTGTCCGGCGTGGGTGAAATCGAGGCAATTCCGGGTGAAATCAAGGTGCTGGGTAGAGGGACCCAAATCCAAGCACTATCTAGAATTATGGGGAGGAGGGCAACGCTAGTCTCAACTTCCAAACTGGTTCAGTGTAATTAGTGTGCCACAGTATCATTATTTGATAAGCTTGGTAAATATGAAAAGGAATACTTATTAAGAATGCTATGACTAACAATTTTGTATTATATTCAGAAGATTTGGGGGTGAGGAGAATGTTTCCCTTCAGGCATTTCCCCCAGAAAGTTTGCAAGATCCATAGCTTGGGGAAAGTAGAGCTGCAAGTGTTTAATGGGTAACTTGATCAACTAAGACTGTACTGGCTGATTGATGAGGGCACATTCTAATAGGCTGTGAATTTAAAGGCTCCTCTATTTTTTTAAAGGCTGTTTTGGTTCTATTGTGTGTCCATAACAGTGAATGAAAATGGATGTTTATTTATTATTTATTATTATTTATTAATTACATTTATATCCCGCTCTTTCTCCAAGGAGCCCAGAGCGGTGTACTACATACTTGAGTTTCTCCTCACAACAACCCTGTGAAGTAGGTTAGGCTGAGAGAGAAGTGACTGGCCCAGAGTCACCCAGCAAGTCTCATGGCTGAATGGGGATTTCCTTGCCTTCTTAAAGTTGTAGCTTTAAAAAACCCAATTTGCACTACATGATTAAGAAGTTCTATCTTAGAAAGGCACTTGTATTGAGATTTTGGCAATATGAAAGTGTAATTCTTAATTGATTTAAAGGCAGATATGTTAAATACGGTAACTTTTGATCAATTGGTAGAAAGCCTTTAAAAATGTGTCACCCCAATGCTTAGCTCTTTAAAAACAAAAAACAAAAAACTTCACTCTGTTGCAATATAGTAAAAGCTAGAGAATGATACAAGCTACAATGTGTCTATCTGTAGTAAGGGAATTTGAAAGACGCTAGAAATGGAAGCTGGCATTGACAGGCTTGCGGGCTGGATTCAGTATGTTTAAATAATTTTATACTGACGAAGTAGAAATAAATGAAAGAAAATCTTGATGGATACTGCCTAGTAGCAATGTATTTTCAACTGCTTGTTGTTAACTGTAATATGCTAATAGTAGCATTGAGTGTAAGGGCAGTCTCGTATGAGCTGCTTGTGGATTTCCATTCATTTTTCCTCCGCTCTTGCTGCTAATTCTCTTGGAGCAGTACTCCTGCCACAGCTATTGGCAGGAACAGAGAATTCATTCTCTCATAAGCCCCTTTTCTTTTTTCTTTTTAACGTCAATGATCACTGCTCTTAGGCCACACATGACATTAAAGTTCTCAAGCAGGGCACTCGGACTATTTTGACATGGGCAGTAAGGGGCAGCCTGAATTCTAGAAATGGGGTTATTCTCTCTCTCCATATTTATTCTAGTGTGCTGATCAGTGATCAGCCTTTTGTGGAGTGTGTCTGTGTAGAGGTGCCCTATAACCTGTTCTTCAGAGCCAAAACCTCATAAAAAGGTAAATGGCTTTTAGACCTCTTGGCTTGCTCTCGCAGTTGGAGAAATCTATCTTTACCTCTGTGAAATCCAGCTTTACCGCCAAGCTGTATGAATTCACCTGGCCGGAGGTGGGGGGGCGGGTGTCAGATATTTTAAAACCTTGGGTATTTTAAAAATAAAAATGGGCTGCTGTGCATAAGGAGCAAGTATTTTCTGGGTCCTCTATGTGCTGGGAATAGATTAATGGTATTAATTAGAACTGGTGCATGAGCACTTGGTGCTGATGAAATGGGACAGGATGTAGCATTAGCACAGCTTGAAGGTGGAGATATTGTAGGGTGCTTTCAATAATTGCTTGGATAAGAGGTGGGGGAATTGGTTTAGTATCAAATTCTGCTAATCTGCCATGGGCCAAAGGTCTGCAGCTAACCTGAAGGCACATAATTTAACTTAATATGCATGCCCTTGTCATGAACATGGCCAATAACAGACTGTAACTGGTAAGCATACTGCACTCGGCTTGCATTATCTTTTCTCTGAGAATATAGCCATTTGGACAACAGTTAATCACCCCTTTAAAAGTTGAATTAATTTGAGTGTTCTTTATTTGAGCTTTTTGCCATCATATTTCTAAACTTCTCTTTGCCACCATGAGGTCTAGAAATAGAAGGAAAATATATAGTACAAGAGGACTGGGATTCTCTAGATCCCATCTGAAATTCCTGCTCTTATGACTGGGGTCATGAAGAAGCCATGTGTTGCTATTCAAAGGTGTAGTCATAGCCTGTCTTTTTTGAGTTCTGTTGATTTAGTTTAATAAACATTGATTTTATTGTATACCTTGTTAGGCCTATAACATCAATAAAGTAACTTTAGAGAAGTATATAAGTTTCCATTTGTGTGGAAGAAATGTCCTCGGACAAGAAGATACGTAACAAATTGCACGTTCCTCCTTATTATTGCCTTCTTGCTTAAGTCTCCTGTTGCCATCACAATAGGGAGGACTGAGATTAGTACAGAAGTGGGGAAATATAACAGTTTAAAATTTCTCCTCTGTAAGCAACCTAAAATCTGTTCCATTATGGGTTTTTTCTCGGTTTCTCTCTGAAGTTAAAAATCCAAGCATATGATCAATTATTTGCTTCTGTGTCTTTTTAAAAAAAGATCAATTTTTTATTATCCCTTGAAAGCCTAATTGTAGGATCTTATTTCACTGTGGTCAAAGATCACTGCACATGGTTAACTAGGGGACTTGATGTTCCAAAGTTCACTCTTTTGTCCACAACAAACATGGTGCTTTCATTTCTGGGCATTCTCATAGTTGTGACGTGTATTGATGAGGAGGACCATGGCTGCCTCTGTATTTTGCTATTCAAATATTACATTTGTAACTGGCAATGTGGGCCCCTGATGACACACAGATCATATCTGTTACCAGATAAATGGGGACTGACATGAGGAAAATTACTCATTGTAGTTCCATTGAAATTAAAATGAATTGGGCATTGCTGAATTCATCATTTTAATTTCAGTGGGACTATTTTGAATAATTTTTCTCACGCCAGGAAGGAACAATTCAAGACAAGACAATTCAAGACATTCCACAAGATTAGGTGCCAATCTCCAATGATGGAAGTCAAGTTAAAGATAATGTTCATGGCATGTACAAATATTCCTAAAGGCATCCCTGTTCCCTGCACCCCCATAGGAAGACAGTGTAAACAAATGTATATGTTAGCCACTGATCCCTACTGATGCAAGGCAGTTTACAACTTTCATAACTTCATTAGCAGTCCTTAATATGTTTTGTTTACTCTCAATCCCATCATCATAACACAATTAAAACAAAAATTTTGCTACTAAGAACTAAATTGTTCCACTTCGTACCAATTTTATTTAAAATGCATGTTTTAAAACATAGGAACATCTAAAAATATAAAATAGTTTTAAATAAGAGTTAAGGTAAGTCCCACTTTACTAATAGTTTAAGAAGAATGGAAATTCCAATTTAATATGTTCACTTTCTCTCCTCCTGTATAACCAATACACACTTTGTTCTGTTTCTTTTATTATTCTCCAGTCCTAACTTTCACTTCCTCCACCCACACTTTCTCTTGATCTTTCACTTTCATGTTTATGTTGAGAGTGATTTCAAGATCAACAGATTAAACAGGTACACTTTAAAGAAACTTTTTTTGCATGATGTGGTTATGAATTACTGATGAAACTGCACAAAATATGTATTGGTTATTGTGATGAGACAGGGTTACTTTATGCCAGGGCTGCACAACTTAGGCCTTCCAGCTGTTTTTTCTGGACTACATGGACTACATCTCCCATGATCCTAAACCACAGTGGCCAGTAGTCAGGGAATATGGGAGTCCCAGGCCAACATCTTGTCGTCTATTTTTATAGCCATTATGGAGGGAGAAGGCTGTACTTCTCTTCCCAGGATAGACAGCTCTTGGATCCAGTGAGAAGGCCTGATGCATCTCTGATGTCATACTGGTTTTGGGCCAGAGGGATTTGAGATTTACCCTCCAGACTGGAGGTTCCTCCTCTTCAATGGGTCTAAAAGTGAGTCCAGTTTGAGCTGGTTAAAGGTAACGTGTGCCATCAAGTCGATTTCGAATCCTGATGCCCACAGAGCCCCATGGTTTTCTTTTGGTAGAATATGAGGGAGGGGGGTAACATTGCCTCCTCCTGTGCAGTATCAGATGATGCCTTTCAGCATCTTCCTATATTGCTGCTGCCTGATATAGTACCAGCAGGGATTCAAACCAGTAACCTTCTGCTTGTTAGTCAAGCATTTTCCTGCTGCACCACTTAAGATGACCTATTTGGTTACCTATTGTGAAAAAGGGCTTAGACCTGTAGCTTGATGTCCCTGTCCCTTCAATGACCAAAGAAAGGATTGTCCTTGCTCAGTAACAAAAGGGAGGGAAGTCTCCCATTCAGAGCACTCGGGAAGTATCAGGCAATCTTGAGCTACTATGGATACCTGAGTTTTGTCACAGTTATATAGGTGAAAGCGAGTACACTAGATTGGAGTTGCCATTAAAAAAACAACAACTATACGTCAAAGTGGGACTTTCCTTTAATCTCCTTTTAAACTGAAGGTATTTAGATATTTGAATATCAGTTTCCAGTGAAGTGACCAGATAGTGAAAGACAAGTAACCCTTGTGGATTAATTTCCTTGCTGGTGGCCAAGTTTCCATCTCCGTAAAGCCTTGATGGTTATTGAAGCTTGTGGTGGAATTCTCTGCATTTCTGAAGTTCAAGAAACAGGGAATGGTTGTTTCTCTTCTTTCCCCACCTCTTTTTAGGTAATAGTAAGGATTACTTTTGCAAGTCTCTTCACTTTTGAATACTGTCTGTCTGGGTTCTGTGTGTGTGTTTTTCCCCTATGCAAAAATCAGTCCTGGTTTAAAAAAAAACTATATATATATTTGGAGTACTAGTAATATAGTTTAATCACACTAATAACCAGAGAGGTTCTGAAATAAACCAGTTCTATGAGTAGAGTTCTGTTTGCAAACCTCACTCCTTTCCACAATCAGATTTTGGCCCAGAATAAATCAAACAAATTTGCATACATTTTGGCTAAAGTGGCTAATTACCACTTTAAGCTCCAAGAATTGGGAATTTTAGGGCAAGAATGAGGGTGGGGGCAAAAGGATCAGAAAGAGAACAGATTGGCGATATAGGATATCAATGTAAGTGAGGTGTAGTGATAACTGAAGTACAGGAAGCTATAACAGACTAGGCTGTCTTTCTAACTACCAAAAAATTTGCCAAAAATTCTGTTGGGGATTCTTGAGTCTTCACTACCCTTTTACAATCTTGCTGTACAACCATAAGACCTGCAAAATTGTTGCGTGAGAAAGAGAAAGGAAAGTTGCGATTCCCAGGATGCAAAATGTTGTATTGGATGCTGGGTACAGTGTGTTTTCTTTTTTCGTTTTTAATTTCTGGCACTGAGCTTTAATTTTAAGTCCCAAATCCCTAGTTTTCCATCCATAACCCACCCACCCCTGCCCCACGAAGAAGAGTATCATAATTAGAATAATTAATAATGAAATCAGTTTATTATCTACCATGTACTTCTGTTCCAATTGTTTTTTTGCTCTTTCTGGCTGAGCGTTTTTAAGATCATTCAGAAATTAGCTGCCTGGCAACGTAAAGAGTTCAGATATTAAAATGAATTGCATGCCTTCCAACTATTTCCATTACCTTGCTAAATTTAGACCAAGGAGAAGTTTGGAGTTGACATTTCTTGGGATTTTAACAACAGTCAAGTCAGATAGTATCCAGTTTTGCCAGACACTGGAGAAGAAAGATAACCTCGTCCAAATAAATCTGTTAAATTTGCATCCACAAGCCACAAGAAGCATATGACTGTGTCTTTCGCAAAGCTGATGCACATAATTCACAATAATCTTAATTTGTGAGTTCTTTGGGGTACTAACCAAATAACTAGCTCCTCTTTGAATTCCTGTCTCTTACCACATGTATCTTCATCTCTATCCCCAAATTCCATAGTTTTCCTTCCCCCCCCATAAGTTTGCTTATTTTAAATTTATTCCACTCTCAAGTCTATAGGTTAAGGTCAGTTCATAATAATTTAATAAAATATAACTATGTTCATATATTGATACAACTGCCTACTTTGTTCTTGACCACCAGACCTTTGCTTGAAGCAAATATTTTGCACTGAAAAAAGTTTAGCCTTGGGCTTTGGGACTCTCCTAGGAGCTAAGAAAGCTGTGGGGCAACCGCCAAAAATGCCATTCTTTGTGCCGTTATGGACTATATGTGATCCATAAATGGTCCACTCAGGATTTGCTCTCAACTGACCGGGATGAAAATGACCATTTTCTTCTTACTATTTTTTCCTGTGTAAACTGCTTTTAGAACTTTTCTCTCAAAATGATCTATAAATAACAGTGATGTACATAATGGAAGGAAATAGTCTTTACGGATCTAACGTCTTTTGCATTAGCACTTCAGAAATTTTGTATCTTGAGCTAAATGTTCTTGGCACCATTTAGAATTTCTGTACTTAATAAACAATAGTCAGTATAGAGTAAACTTAATAAATATAGAATCCATATAGAGTCTTTAATTGCATCAGTATATAAAGAGAATACCATCTGATAGTTAAGAGACCAACCACCACTGGTGGAGAGACCTGTAGTCATAATAAAAGTATCTAAGACAGTTGTCCACATCTTTAATATAAGACCTGATTTGTCACTACAAAATACTATAGACTAGCACGGTTGAAATGAATGAGACAATTTAGTCATGACTAACTGAAGTACTGTACCCTTAATTTCAGTGGGACAGTCATGACTATCCTAGCTGCCCTGTGTCTTCCTGTGAGGTCACAGCAGATATTTTGGTAATTGATAATTGGATATTTGAAGGACACTTTGTTTAAAATAAGCCTCTTAGCTACTAGAATACCATGATGCAGCCATAATTGCTGCTCTTATGATGATTCCAACGTTTTGTAATATGAGATAATTGATTGAAGGCTAGGTTTGTTTTACCTTTTGTGAGTGGTGCCTGCAGCCAGATTCTTTCAGCTGAGGCTGTTTGGTTATTCTGAACCATAACCATCTAATCGTAACAATAATCACTGTCATGATAGGAGTGAGATAAAGCCTGCATATAGTGCAATAGTTATGTGTTGGGCTTGGATCGGGGAGACCTCAGTTCAAATATTTGGTTGATTATAAAGCCCGTGGATTGCTTTTGGTGTGCTCTTACTTTGCCTCAAAGGGTGGTTGTGAGCATAAATTGCAATAGCCCTGTTTTAATCCACCCTAACCTTTTTGGAGGAAAGATGGGATACACATGTGAGAAATAATGGCCCTCCTTTAAGAACTTGAACATGTGCTCATAATTGTCAAAAGCTTCTAGTACAGAATTGTGTTTCTTTCGCTTGTTTGGCATGATGGTAACTCAGTTGGGCAAAAAGCTACATAAAAGCTACATACCTGATTCTGATTCTACAAGTCCAAGGATTTCTTCCAGTAAAACTAAGATAAGCATGGGAGACAGAAATTGAATGGGGTTAATGATGAAAAGTAGGGAAGCATTCACAACTTTGTTCTTTTCTATTGAGCATCTTGCAGTACAGGATTCTGCTGTACTTCAGAAATAAGAAAGTTGATCCTGGTGGATGTGAAGTAGAAAGATCTTATTGATCACTCCATGCAGCTGATGAAATGGGCATTAGACTATAAAAACTCATGCTGCAACTTAATTATACTAGGTAGTATATACAAGGGCAGGTTCCAGATGCTGTCCCTTGGAGACTGTTGTTCTTCAAAATTGGAAATTTTATATGATGTCCCTCAGGGCTCCATATTGTTTCTGATGTTGTTTACCATCTACATGAAACTGCTGGGAGAGATCATCAGGAGATTTAGTGCAGGGTGCTATCAGTATGCTGATGATATCCAAATCTATTTCTCCACGTCAGCATTATCAGGAGAGGGCATAACCTCCCTAAATGCCTGCCTGGAGGGATAACAAACTGAGACTGAATCTAGATAAGATGGTGATACTCATTGTGCAGGGTTGAAACTTGGGAGGTGAGTTTGATCTGCCTGTTCTGGATGGGGTCACACTTCCCCTGAAGGAACAGGTATGCAGTCTGGGGGTGCTTCTGGATCTAAGCCTCTTCCCGGTGTCCCAGGTTGAGGCAGTGGCCAGAAGTGCCTTTTATCGGCTTCGGATGATACGCCAGCTGCTTCTGTTTCTTGAGATAAATGACCTCAGAACAGTAGTGCATATGCTGGTAACCCCCAAACTGGATTACTGCAGTTATGTGGGACTGTCTTTGTATGTAGTTCAGAAACTACAGTTGGTCCAGAATGTGGCAACCAGGTTGGTCTCTGGGTCATTTTGGAGAGGCCATATTACTCCTGTATTCAAAGAGCTACACTGGCTGCCGATAAGTTTCTGGGCAAAATACAAGGTGCTAGTCATTACCTATAAAGCCCTAAATAGTTTAGGCCCTGGGTATTTAAGAGAACATCTTCTTTGTCATGAACCCCACTGCCCATTTAGATCACCAGGAGAGGTTCATCTGTGGTTGCCACTGGCTTGTCGGGTGGCTACTCGGGGATGGGCCTTCTCCGCTGCTGTCCCAAAGCTTTGGAATGTGCTCTCTGGTGAAATAAGAGCCTCCCCATCTCTGACTACTTTTAAAAAGTCTTTAAAGACGCATCTGTTCACCCAGGCTTTTAATTAAATACCATTTTAATAGTTTTAAATTGTAATGTTTTAACTTTTCTGTCATTTATTTTGTTGTAAACTGCCCATAGATGTAAATTTTTGGGCAGTATTAAAATGTTAGATAGATCGATAGATAGATATTGTAAAAGATATAGAGCTGAGTCCAAGATATTGTGGCGTGCCCAAGGTGATCCAAACAGTTCATGACTGAGGTGTGATTTTACTTAGTTTTTAAGTTGCTTGAGAACTCTTGTATTTTGCCGCAGTAGATTAATGCGACTACTCTTATGGCTATAGGTATTCGGTGTTGCTAAATTCAATTAAAAGGCTCTTTGTATAATAGGACAGGACACTATCTGGGTACTTCTGTGTTTGTCAGGACATACATAAGACTATTTTATGACAGTTGGTTTTCTTTTACATTGTTTCCTCTCAGTACAGGGCTCCACTTTTCTTATATTTCACTCGGAGCTCCTTTTGTTCCATAACCAGGTTTGGGGTCTGAAAGTGTCTGTTGTAGTGCAAACTGACCTCCAGCCTCTGTGGTCCATTTGGTGCCATCAAGTGATAAGGGCTTTGAATCAAGCAGCACATTCTGTGCATTCAGGCAGAGCTGGGATCTTAATGTTGTGTGTCTCTTCAGATTTTGTATGAAAAGTGTGGACTGCCCCATCTTCAAGGAACTCTTACAGGTGAAACCGTAGACAGACCTCTTGCTGCAGCTTAATTAAGATTTGGTAAATAGCTCCCCTAAGTCCATATGAATTGCTTTAGAGGCCATATGCAGCCTGTGCTGTCAGTTTACCATCCCTGTTGTAGTGAAAGGAGACGGAACCGCGTCAGATGGGATCTCCTGCAAAATGTATGATCCCTGGAATGTCCCACAATACTTGATACTCCTTTTAAATATCACTTGCTTTGTAAATGGGCTAACAAGATGTGTTCTCTCCCCGCCACCCCCACCCCCACACACCCTCACCTCCTGTCTTTGTTAGGGGGGAAATAGAGGCCAAATAAACGTTTTGTGGCAATGTTTTGGACAGGAATTCTGTGAGTGAGTGTATAGCCACGGGTTTTCCCCCTCTAGATTTCTTCATCAAAGGCTTTTAAGAATGGTGCTTGGGGAGTTGTTTTGCATTTGCTGCTCATCTATCTCCTTTGAACACTGAACTGGCTGCTCCAAAAGCCTGAGAAAGGTGAAGGGCGGGGGAGCTCTTGAAGAAGCGGCTCCCTTTGAAATCAATCCATGTGCACCTCCTCCCCCTCTATTCCCCCCCCCATTTTCGAAGCTCCAGTAAAACTGATTGTGGGGGGTAGGAACTTAACCTGACCTACTTTTCTGACTTTTTGAGTTTGTAAGCAAAGGGGGAGTAACCCTGCCAAGCCTTGATTTGTGTTTTCCTTGGGGGTGTGGGTAGAAGCAGCTAAAAAGGTTTGCCATTTCCAAGGTTATAGCTGTGTCAGAATGCTGGGATTCCCTTGTATGTGTCTTGTCAGTAGGCCTCATGCTGATGTATTATTCCATATAAAGCTTAGTTCTTGTAATGCATTGTGAGTGCATATTTTGTGTGCGCAGCACAGGCTGTGAGTCATTCATGGCTCCCATTGAATTCCTCTCCAATGTTTATGAGTGTGGGCACAGGCAGGCCACTTGTTCTGCCAGCCCTGTTCGGGTTTTTTTCTTTAATGAAGCGAAGCTTTACTTTTTTAATATAGCTTTGACTCTTTGGAGGTTTTTTGTGGGAAAGGAGCAGCCTTTTTTCTCCTAATGTTACCTTTCTAAGCCTTGACCTTGACAAATTTTATTTCGATCTAGGAGCCAGCCCCAAGATTTAGGGGCCAGACAATGGACACTTGACAAATTTACCGGTCTTAGTGATGGATACTGTAGGGAGGGAGAGTAAATGGGCTTCTCTTTATTTGCTTTAAAACTAACATACTTAAAACAGAAACAGGGCTTGCCTGGGACAAATGGGGTTATTAAATAACTCTACCTCTGAATATCCTAGTCTAAGCACCATGCTTACACTTCTAAGTGCCATGGTTCCCTGACACCTGGGATCTGTCAAGCCCTGTTCTAAACATCTATTTCATTTAAATAAATGATTCTGTCTTGCCTGCACTCCACTGTATCGCTCATAACAGTCCTGTTGAACACTGAGAATATTTCATCCTTATTTGAAAAACCATTGCTTGCCCTACAACAAACTAACGTGTACCCTGTTTGCCTTGTAATTACAAACATAGAACCACACACACATACATCTGGTTCTGATCAATGTTCTGTAATGCATCTGCCCATTTTTTTAAAAAAAGAGAACACTTCCATCAATTAATTTTATCTCTTGTATAGAAAAACCCACAAATGCACCCAGCAGTTCCTACATTGCTCCTGGAATTATTCTCCTGTTGTCATAGGAACAGTGTGTGTCACTATTTTTAATGCATTTATCCTTGCAGCACCAAGTGCAAAGTATGTCATTCACTTCTCCTGTCTCTCCATTTCAAAGATGTGTAAGAGGGTACAGTGGGACGCAATGACTTGTCCAATATTGCAAGCACAAGTTAGTGCCAGGAGAGCAGGACGTATGGCACCATTCTAATCCTTGGCCTACAGTTTTCTTTCATGGAAGAAAGGTGAAATATACATGTAACACATATATAGTTTTACCCTGCTTACCTAGGATGTTTGTGCTCTGGGTCAGTGGTGGCAGTCTTTGACTCTTCCAGCTAAACAGGTATCCTTTGCAAGTCCACAGAACTTGATGGATTGGTTAGGGAACAAAACAGAACTCAGGTTACTGGCTTCTCTCACCTTTGCCAGTGAGGATTCTTGCAAGTTCTTATAGATTGCTGAAAGGCATAAACCCTTCTGATGAAGTAGGGAATATAATTCATCCTTGGGATACCTGGCAGGTAAATGCTACCCTGTCACTTGTATTGCATAGCACAACCAAATGTTCCCAGATCTGCTCGTGGTGGTGTTGGAATATAAATGCTCTTAATTTTATTTATTTATTATTTATTTAATTAATTATTTATTACATTTATATCCCGCTCTTCCACCAAGGAGTCCAGAACGGTGTACTACATACGTAGGTTTCTCCTCACAACAACCCTGTGAAGTAGGTTAGGCTGAGAGAGAAGTGACTGGCCCAAAGTCACCCAGCTAGTATCATGGCTGAATGGGGATTTGAACTTGGGTCTCCCCGGTCCTAGTCCAGCACTCTAACCACTACACCACGCTGGCTCTCTCAGTACAGGGTTTTAAGTGAAATAGAGAAATCTTTAATCTTATCCCAGGAGGTAACGTGTTTGCTCTTATCTTCTCCACAGGGTCATTGGGGTGAGGCTCCTGTCTGCCTTGTGCCTCCATTTGTAAGAAACCTAAAACATTGCCAGGACTTTCAATGTAATTTAAACACTTCAGTGCTTCTACATATGATCCCCACAGCTCAAGATGCTCTCTATATTTGCTTTGTAGTGTTATTTCTTCTTCTAAGAGAATAACAGATCTTGCACACCCTGTTAATAGGCTGTAGATTTAAAATCTATTTTCATCTTTCTGTGGAGACACTTGCCTCTGAACAAAAGACTTATTCTCAAACATTCTGCTAGTGTTCTGGTTGTCTGTGGCTGCTTTGTAAAATTAACTGCAGCAAAGTACCTGCTGCCATTATCCTGCTGCCAGGACAGGACTCATGCCATCCTAGGGCCTACAACCTCAACAGCTGAATAGCCAAGGCAATTGTTTCACATTCTGCAAAATGTTTGATACAGTATAGCATTCTGAATAAAGCATGTAAATGGGAATTAATCCAGTTTTGCATATATTGTATTGATTTTCATCATTCATGCCGATCCCCAGACTTGATTCAAAATTTTCTTTCTTCCTGTGCTGTAGATATAGCCCCATGAGCCCTCTTGTAATGTAAGTACTTTATATAATTCTCACTTAAATGGCTTTGAAAACACCCTGCATTTGAATTTTAATATCAATTCATTAGTATTTATAAATCATTTTTTTTATTTATGCAGTTTTAAAGAACTAATTAAACAATGTTCATAATGTGTACAGCTCAAGAAAATGCCTAATTAGTTTGCATAATCTAACTTATTAGTGTACTTCTTTCTTGTTATAGAATGTTGGTTTTCTTGGCACTGAATGCAGCTAGTTCTCTAAGCCTGAGAAACAAGGAGAGTGGAGTAGAAGAAAACTGGCTGCACTGACTGACTGGCCTCTTAAAGCCCGTCTTATGATTTTTAGTAGGATTAGTAGTTTGTGGCTATTTTGAAGTTGATGTTGAGTGTATCACTTGATGCAGGTGTGTATTCAGCGGGTTTCCCAAAAGTTATGGTGGAATCTGGGGTCTCCTTGTGACTTGCATAAACAGTTGTTGTTGTTAATACGATTTCTATACCGCCCTTCCAAAAATGGCTCAGGGTGGTTTACACAGAGAAATAACAAATAAAAAAGATGGCTCCCTGTCCCCAAAGGGCTCACATTCTAAAAAAAACCCCACAAGTTAGACACCAGCCACAGTCACTGGAAGTACTGTGCTGGGGGTGGATAGGGCCAGTTATTCTCCCCCTGCTAAATAAAGAGAATCACCATGGTAAAAGGTGCCTCTTATATATGCATCTTGCTGCAAAAACAAATATGACTTTTTCTCTTTCCTCTGTTCTGGTTTATCATACAATAAAACATTGTTCTCCTTCATAATCCTTCATAATCAAGATGCCTTCCAGCTTTTTTGAAGTTCTGTAAGTTGTCGACACTGACTTGACAGCACTTAATCAATGAAGCTGGAGAGGATAGTGGGAATTAGTCAGTTTATGACCATGGGCAGATTTAAGTGTGAAATAAAAACAGGAGAAAGAATGACTTAATTTAAAGAAGAGCCTTTGTTTTCCTCCTAGTTTCAACAGTAATATTGCCTCAGTGTTGTAAACTACCACATTTTAGCTGCCTTTGCTTTCAGAAGGCTTAACTCCTTCAAATTACCAGAGCACTTGTATCAGCTGCTTGTCAGGCAGCCAGTTAGAACTTAGGTACAAGAGAAGGTTGAATAAGTTTTCAATTTTTAAATCTGAAATTCTACTTGTCCAAAATTCAATTGCAGGAGTGAACACCTTTAGGTTTAACTTTAATTTATTCAAAATAGAACTCAGTGGCTCTTAGATTGCAATTTCAACAGATATTCTCTGAAAACCATATACAGTTTCAGCATTAATGGATAGAAATTTAGGCAACTGACTACAATGTTTTCTTTCTTATCCCAGTTGTCTGGTATCTATCGAGGTCACAAGCTTTTTAAAGAACTCCTTTATCTGTGAAAACTCTAAACTTACTATATTTACATTCTCTAAAAGAATGAGACTATTGTTCTAATGCAAATAAATTTTTATACAGCACTGGATGGTTATCAAGTAAAGATTTAATATGATGCAGGTTAATCAAGACCTTATCTCTACCAGGAAGCCTTTTCCTGTGGGAGGAGAGATACAGAGATCTTAGTGAAAGGATTTTGAATGCTGGACAAGGGAGGAGACTTGAGAATGAGCTTTCCTGGGGCTGATGCTTTCAGAACCAATGGTTTTGATGACAGGAACAAACCATGCTGGAGAACTCAGGAGGGTTGTGGACATAATTCAATTTTTCCTATTGATGCCAATAAGGTGAAGGAGGAATTGCTTCTATCCTGCCCTTTACCAGAAGCATAAGAGATGTGTAAAACTGCCAGAGAGATTGATGATGATGATGATGATGATGATGATGATTTATTAATTACATTTATATCCCGCTCTTCCTCCAAGGAGCCCAGAGCGGTGTACTACATACTTGGGTTTCTCCTCACAACAACCCTGTGAAGTAGGTTAGGCTGAGAGAGAAGTGACTGGCCCAGAGTCACCCAGCAAGTCTCATGGCTGAATGGGGATTTCCTTGCCTTCTTAAAGTTGTAGTTTTAAAAAACCCAATTTGCACTACATGATTAAGAAGTTCTGTCTTAGAAAGGCACTTGTATTGAGATTTTGGCAATATGAAAGTGAAATTCTTAATTGATTTAAAGGCAGATATGTTAAATACTGTAACTTTTGATCAATTGGTAGAAAGCCTTTAAAAATGTGTCACCCCAATGCATCACCCCTAGTATCATGGCTGAATGGGGATTTGAACTTAGGTCATAGGAACATAGGAAACTGCCATATACTGAGTCAGACCATTGGTCTATCTAGCTCAGTATTGTCTTCACAGACTGGCAGCGGCTTCTCCAAGGTTGCAGGCAGGAATCTCTCTCAGCCCTATCTTGGAGATGCCAGGGAGGGAACTTGGAACCTTCTGCTCTTCCCAGAGAGGCTTCATCCCCCGAGGGGAATATCTTGTGGTGCTCACACATCAAGTCTCCCATTCATATGCAACCAGGGCAGACCCTGCTTAGCTATGGGGACAAGTCATGCTTGCTACCACAAGACCAGCTCTCCTCTCCAACTAGGTCTCCCCAGTCCTAGTCCAGCACTCTAACCACTACACCACGCTGGCTCTCAGATGATCAGATTTCTATTCGGCTATGTTATATATGTGTATGTTGCCAAGACCTTGACACAGGTGCTTTTTTGAGATTATTGGAGAAAGGACATAGTCTATCCTTTTAACCTAACAGGAAAAAAGTCACCAGTATTTATCCCTTACTCTGGGGATATGGAACATAGCAGATTCCCTATATATTAGAGTAACATGCAGAGCCAAAATACCACCAGAGTTCAGTTTATTTTCCCCTCAATATTGCTGAAGATTCAGATTGAAAACGCATATTGACATTGATTTCAGTTGAACATGGACCATTTCAGTTGTCTGTGGTTTTTACTGCAGTAAGGAAAGCCTTCCAGAAGTCTAAAATATCCACTAGCTTTGGATAGCAACTGGAAGAAAGCTTTCGTTGATATCTAGGCTAATGTGCTCATTCAAAAAATACAGTGCATGCAAAGAGGGAGGAACAATTCTTGCTAAATATGTCCTGGAGGATTGCGAGACCTTTAGGGAATATTTTTAGGAGGCATAGAGGGCTGCAGAGAGAAGGGGAGCCTTTTGTCCATTGCGAGCGCGTACCAAGTTAGTCTGGTTGTCTGCCTGTGTCCTTCTCTTCCATTAAATTTGTCGTAGAGGGGAGAAGCCTGCATGATGGCATGTGCTTTAGTATATGTGTCAAAGTTTAAACTGATGGCTTAACCAACAAAGTTCTAATTGCAGATTAAAATGGTTTTAGAACTTGCACGTTTCTTAAACTTAATTCTTCCAGCTGCAAATATCTGAAGAATAGCATCCTTTCCTAAAGTAAATTGTATACAGTTGGTGTGAATGCAGTAGCGGGCACTCTGCCCACTTCTTCCTACCATTTGAGGAATGACAGTATACATAGCATAGTTGTTAGTGAAAGCAAAATGTTTCCAGCATCGCTGAATTCCTCAGTGTTACCCGTGACAAAAAGTTACCTTGTTTGGGCAACAATATAACAAACCAGGCTTTTAATAACATGTTTTGGAACTGCACTGTTGGATTGTCAGACTTCTGTCTTAGATACAATGTTAATGGGAGTTTGGTGCTTAGAGCTGGGGAAGCAGTGACAGCCTCTTCAGAAATGGGGGTTCAGAATTTCAGACAGAAACTGAAAAGATGGCCTGCCATTGGAAGAAGCATTCTGAAGCAAAAATCTGTAAATTGAGAGGGATGTGGCCAGATATAATTCCTTTGGAGAAGGGAATGGTGGACAGTGAGCTACAGTTCACCCTGCTGCTATTTTAGTAATATTTCTCCCATGGCTGCTTCTAAGTCTAAGGTTGTATAATCTTAAAATAACTTATTTAAGCCACATGTTGAACCTGACCGCCTCACTATCAGTCACTGAAGTCTGAGGAAGGCAGTGCTGCTGGCCAGAGCCTCCCATCACTGAGAATGTGGGCAAGAGAACCCGATAATGCAACCACTGCCAACTTGAAAACAGGAAAAAGCACCTTCGAGTATTCAGTGAAGGGATTGCCTTTTATAGTCAGCAGCATAATTTTTTCCCCCTACTGGCTATCTGTTGTAACTGCAGGCTTCTCTGCTCATGTGCGACCATGAGCAAGCACACAGTTCAAGGGGCACAGGCTGCTTTTGTTCACAGTGTCGGGGCTGCTCAGTTCTTGGAGATTGTGTCCTGTACAGTGACTGTTAAGCTGTGGATGGAATTTAAAGACAAAAGCTTCTGCTAAATGTTGAGAGTTGAAGCCAAAAGGCTTTTAAAGAGAAAGATACATGGTGGTGGTGATAGCTTCTAGTTATGTAGCACATGGGTGCTACAAGTGTTCCAGCAGCTGGGGTTTATGGCTCTCTGGACAGGAGCTGAAGGGCTCAGGAACCAGGGCTGTACTCAAATGGTGACATACTTTGCCAAGAAAGCTGATGGGGCATATCTGGATGGATTGGATTGTTCTTGTGCTAGGGGTTCAGTGATTGCCAGAGAGAAAGTATTACAGTCAACAGGCAAGCAAGAGCAAACAAGTCAGCTTTCAAAGCATTTGTTTCCGATAAACAAATGCTTTTAAAAACAGGGCTGCAAGCTTCATTCTAATTGCTAGATTCATTAACTTAAGCATTAGTTGATTGGTGAGGTCAGGTTTTAATGCCTGGGGCTGCAAGTTAAATGCACACCTGTATATATTGAAGCTATTATGGTTCTGTTGTATTTGGGTTTGCTGATTGATGACTGAAATAAATTTTGAACTGAACTGTGTCTTTAGGGCTCAGGAAATCCACTACAGGCGCATCTCATCATCTGTGTGGGTTAGGTTCTCAGCCCACCGCTGTGGATAATGAAACCACAAATGTCAGGACGTAAACTCAATGTAAATCTAGAGGTTAGATTCCCCCAGGGGGGCAAGAGGAGGGCAAGAAAAGAAATGGTGCACTGGTCTCTCCCCTGTCCCACCCGAAGGTGACATTCAGCACTGACCTTTCCCTGTAACAGGGATTTCTCCTAAATGCTGGCCTTTCTCCCTGCCAAGGTGTGCTAATGCAATATCCCATTTAGAGAGGGGACTGCTGGCACTGTTCCCTCTAAGGCATGCACACATGCATGCACTCACAAATTTTTTGATGTCCGCTCAGTTCATTTTATATCCGACTCAGGTTGAATCGGGAAGGCCCCATTCTGAACGCACATGTGCACACACTGCCTTGATACTGCCGCCCAGAACAAAACTCATTCTGCACAGAGATGAAATAAATTAAAGGGCTCATTGGCTGCCGGAGGGCTGATCGCTACCTGCCACCCCATGCGCTCCTCAAGCACTGGCCTCTCTGCTTGTGCCGCTTCCCCCTGCCTACCTGCACGTTCCTCGAGTGCTGGCCTCTCTCTCCACAGCAGGGGCTGAACACCACATCCCCACAGACTGGGGTACCACCCAAGACAGGGCCAGGCTGGCATAAGGAAGGTCTTCCTTAGGAAACTGGCCCTTGCCACTGACAGGCCAGGACTTCCTTATCCCTCTCAGGTCTTGCAAGACCTGGGACTCCCAATCCCTGGTCTCATGAGGGAGGGATGAGGAACCCCTGGCCCGTCAGTGGTGAGGGACAGTTACGTAAGGAAGACCTTCCTCAGGTCGGCCCAGCCCTGTCTCGGGTGGTCCTCCAGTCTGTGGGGATGTCACATTGAACCCCCGCTGTGGGGAGAAAGGGTAGCTCTCAAAGACTGTGTGGCTGGCTGGTGGCAGTGGTGCAATGAGAGAGCACATGGGGCAGTGGCTGGTGATCAGCCGTCCAGCAGCTCCTGCTCTACAGGGGATATTGTGTTAGTGTACCCTGGCAAGGAGAAAGACCAGCGCTTAGGAGGGGAGAGGCCAGCGCTGGATGATGCCTTCATGGGGGTGGGGTAGGGAAAGGCCAGTGCTCCTTTTCTTCTTTCTCCCCTCTCGCTCCCAACCAGAAACAGCGGATATGCGAACTCCTCACTTGGCGGTTAGCGAGGCTTTGTTTTTAAATAGTGGATTTGCCAAACTGTGAGAAATTGAATCTTGGATAAGGAGGTCCTGCAGTCTGTGTCGACTGAAAAATGATGCCTGATGACAGTAATAATAATAATAATAATAATTAAAAAAAAAAAAACAGGCCTTGGATTCCAAACATCTAAAACATCTAGTAAAATAACCCATCTGCTGTACACGGACGATCTGAAGTTGGAAAGTCCCAGTCAGAAATCGAATCACTGCTAAACACTGTCCGTATATTCAGTAGTGATATAGCAATGGAGTTTGGACTAGACAAGTGTGCTGCATTAATAATGAACAGAGGAAAAATAACAAAAACAGAAGGAATAGAACTGCCCAATGGAAGCAACATCAAGAACCTGGAAGAGAAAGAACCTTACAAATACTTGGGCATTCTCCAGGCTGATAACATCGCACATACTGAAGTTAAAAGAAAAATTAGAAGTGAATACATCAGGAGAGTTAGAAAAATCCTCAAGTCCAAACTCAATGGCGGGAACACCATACAAGCCATCAACACCTGGGCTATACCCGTTATCAGATACACTGCAGGAATAATAGACTGGACCCAGGCAGAGCTAGAGATGCTGGATCGTAAGACCAGGAAAATAATGACCATCAATCATGCTCTGCACCCCCACAATGATGTAGATAGGCTATACCTCCCTCGTAGCTCAGGTGGAAGAGGAATGCTGCAAGTCCATCAAACAGTAGAGGAGGAGAAAAGAGGCCTTGAAGAATATATCAAGGACAGTGAAGAAGATGCACTTAAAATGGTCAAGAACGAGAAACTATTCAACACCAATGAAACAAAGCAGGCCTACAAGAAAGAACAAGTCAAGAACCGAGCAGAAAAATGGAGAAATAAGCCACTGCATGGTCAATATTTGCACAATATAAGTGGAAAATCAGACATCACCAAGACCTGGCAATGGCTTAAGAATGGCAATTTGAAGAAAGAAACTGAGGGTTTTAATACTGGCTGCACAAGAACAGGCACTAAGAACAAATGTAATAGGAGCAAAAGTCAAAAAATCAACCACAAACAGCAAGTGCCGCCTTTGTAAAGAAGCAGATGAAACCGTGGACCACTTAATCAGCTGTTGTAAAAAGATCGCACAGACCGACTACAAACAAAGGCATGACAAAGTAGCAGGGATGATACACTGGAACATCTGCAAAAAATACAAGCTACCTGTAGCCAAAAACTGGTGGGACCATAAAATTGAAAAAGTTGGAAGAAAATGAAGATGCAAAAATATTATGGGACTTCCGACTACAAACAGACAAACATCTGCCACACAATACACCAGATATCACTGTAGTCGAGAAGAAAGAAAAACAAGTTAAAATAATCGACATAGCAATACCAGGGGATAGCAGAATAGAAGAAAAAGAAATAGAAAAAAATCACCAAATACAAAGATCTACAAATTGAAATTGAAAGGCTGTGGCAGAAAAAGACCAAAATAATCCCAGTAGTAATTGGCGCCCTAGGTGCAGTTCCAAAAGACCTTGAAGAGCACCTCAACACCATAGGGGCCACAGAAATCACCACCAACCAATTACAAAAAACAACTTTACTGAGAACAGCCTATATTCTGCAACGATATCTATAATAATAACAGCAACAACATTGATAATAAAATCCAGCCATCCCAGGTCCTTGGGAAGGACTCGATGTCTGGATAAAACAAACCAGTCAATAACACCTGTCTGACTGTGTAAATAAATAAATAAATAAATAATAAAATCTAAAGAATAATGTACAATATAGCTGGATGAGTACATTTTTTGTCGGGCTGGTGAACAGAACCAACATTTCTTGACCTCTATTAGGGAATTTAAAAATATTAAAGCTGTTGTTGTTATCAATTGCAAGTTTTTGAATTGGCTGATAGTTCTGTCTTTAAAATGCTTGCTTCATATTTGAGTAACGCTTGCTGATCTATTAACTAGGCTCTTTTTCGTTTTGGTCTTTTTACAGACCCTCAGAAAATATGATGTATGAATCAGTAGATGGCAATTCCATTGTCTATATGCTCCCGCTTTCCATTTATAGGGCTCGATGTTGGAGGCTAGTGAGCTGTCCCTATTTTCACAGGGTGCTCTCATCTGTACCTTTCCTGAGGTCTGAGACTATTGTGGATTTACACATTCCCTCTTTTCATTTAAATAGCCTGTTTTCAGATGGAAACAAAAAACCAACAGGTGGTTGGGACCAATGTGGGAATGGCTTGCATAATTTTTCTTCATTGGAAGTTGCTGAGGCACAGCTTGAGAATTCTTGCATTTTGCTGCTTGTTGGAAAGAGGAAGATTTCTGCAAAGGCTTAAAAAAAAAATCTTCCCTGTACCCTAACAAGGGCCATTGGGGTCAGCCTCACCAGACTCTTGGGTAGGTCTGGGGGATGGCAGAATTGTTAGTTGCAAAGCAAAACAATTACTGAAATTCTACACCACTCAGATACAGCACTGTTCCACTCACTCTTGATTTAAAGCTAGTTACACTGTATTTTGGTTATTAGCGTTTAATGTTTTAGGGTGAAAATGTGATGGCTTTAATTAAATTGTGTTAATAGCCGGGCAAGATAACAGAGAGCACTCCATTTAAAAATCAGAACAGTTGGTTACAGCTGAGATTTCCATTAATACTGAATTTCTGAGAAGTGGACCAGCAATGCCTTGCAGTGCTTTATGTATTCTTCTGTGATTAAGACTGAGAAATGCAGTTTTGTTCGTTTCCAGCTCAAATCTAGGGCACAGCGTGCTGTTCTCCCCCTCCCCCCACCATCCCCTCAATCTCCCAAGGATCCTAACTCAATCTGAGGCATTCACTAATGGTTCCGTTAAACATACTGAATTCATATTTGCAGACGTAAAAGAGAGGCTTGCTGTAATCGCTTTGTGCACTCACCCCCTGGCCCCGCTAAAAGAATGGGAAGAGATTTTGGCAACACGTGTCTCATATTTTCTTCAAATACGAGCATCTTGCATTTCCCCATATATATTCTTCTATGAAGTTTCAAAAGGCTTCCAGTTTCTTGTTGCCTGTTTGTAAGCCCAGGCAAAGTAAAGCTGTATCTGCTATAGAGTAACTCATTCTGGCCAGTTGTGCTTGAGATGTGCTGATGTGCAAGTGATCCCTATGATCTGCACTGTGTTATCTACATGTTCCATATCTGTGAAGAACATCCCCAAGTGTGCAACCATAGGAACAGTTTTGGCTTGGGGTGTTCCCATGCCCTGTTGTTGCTGCTTGGCCTGTAAGCACCAATAGAGCAAATATGAGCGTGTCTCCTGAGTGGCATAGCAAATATATAGCAAATCAGGAAAGCCATTTTTGGAAGGGTGGTATAGAAATCAAATCAAAAAATAAAATAAAATAAAGTTAGCCAAAGTCCAAGAAGGAGCCAGGATCACTGAACAATTTTACAAAAAAAGTGATGAGTGGATATTTCTGTGTCTGAATGGCTTGCAGTCAGAGGATGGGTGAAAGGTCTCTGAGAAGAGAAAGTATACCAGGGTTGGAATAGTTTGTGCCTTGTGGATGCTCACATTTCATGCTGGGGCTTAACACTTGTCTTTTGGTCCATAAGAACTCAAAATGTCTTCTGAAGCTGGGATGCGTGCACTCATTCAGAAAATATTATTGTGCAATGAGTATAAGTGGCATCTAAGTAAGGGAAATCCAGAAACAAGATAGTTCCACACATTTGTGTGCCGGCTTCATAGTGATACAGTTTGCAAGGGGTAATGGATGTCCAAATTCTGAGCATTCAACTAGAGATGGATGCCAGCAGCAATTCATGAGACTCTCTAAATGGAAGCTGGGCTCAGAAACTGGAAAATTAGTGGCCTGCCTTTCCCCTTAAATGCTTAACTTGTTTTTTAATTGTATGAATTCATACTTATGCTAAAGGAATTATAATTCCTAATGAAACAAATAGTAATTCATGCTGTTAGTTTGTTTTTGTAGTGTAAGTATTTGCTTTGTAATTAATTGCAGAGTTCTAATTCCTAAAAGCAAAAATGCAAAAAACAAAAACAAAAAAAGCCCTCCCCTAAAAGGATTGTGTGTTGGGTGACAACAGGATGTCGTGATCTCTGCAGTCTGGCAGCAGGCCAGCCCTGTCATGATCACAGCATCTGGTGGTTTCTGATTTGTTGACACAGATCCCCATTCTATATGGTGCCTGTGCTCTCTCTGTGTCTCCTCCTTTGACTTCAGTGTGTGTGCTATTTTTAAACCCTGCTGTGCACTCTGTATTGCGGCATTTCTCTTCCTGAATTATTTATCATTGTTTGGAGCTGAATGGAGTGGTATGGTTTTCTCCCCCTCCCCCTCCCCAATTGCTCATTAGAGCCCACGTGTCTGTCTTGAGTGCTTGACAGATTTGGTTCATGTCAAATTCTGCCAGCTCCAGCTTGGGAAAGGATAAGAAGAGAATGGTCACAGCCTGTGATAATGCAAGGTCATTAAAATGTGTGTGTACATTTTGGAATGGAGTTCAGAAGACGTGGGGAAGTCCAGAACATATTGGATTATGAATCTGAAGACACTAATAGCTAGAAGTCCTCCAAAATGTGCGGGGCTTCCTAGAACCCGGCTGTACATGTATGTGTGTGGTGTATTTTGTTTGCATGGAGGAGGGTCTCTAAAATGTGCCCAACTAATGGCAGTGGTTCTTGGAGAACACTTCCCACATCAGCTTCTCTGCCATTAATGCCTGATCACTTGTCACAGAATCCCTGTGTGTTGCAGAGGATTGTGGGGCATGTCCTGCTTACTGAGCAAAAAGGCACCTTTTAAAAATGGTGACTCACTTATATTTTAGCAGAGGGAGAGCAAACTGCTTCTATCCAGTCCCATAGTAACATTTTTCTACGGACTGTTGCAGGTGTCTACCTTGTGTTTCTTTTTAGATTGTGAGCCCTTTTGGGACAGGGCTTTTTCTTGTTCTATATAAACCACTTTGAGAACTTTTTGGAAATGCATAATTATTAGTAGGAATGTTTATAAGATGATGTCCTGTCCAGTGTTCCCTATAATGGAATTCCAGATGTTGTTGACTACAACTCCCATAATTCCCAGCCAAAGGCCATCACAGCTGGGGATACTGGGAGTTGTAGTCAACAACATCTGGAATCCACTGTTAGAGGGAATGATGGTCCTGTGATGCATCCTTAATTCACAAGGAGCACTGACCTGGTCTGGTCTGGTCTGCCAAGCCTAAACATCCCAGTGTGTGAACTGAGAACACACCTTAAAACACACTTGGCACTCTCCTATGTCTGCATATGCAGGGGAAAATTGGTAGTGGTGGACAAGCTCTCTTTTGAGGAAGCTTTTTGACTATTGCTGATCTTCTCATTGATGAGTCCTTGATATGTTTTCCAAGGGAGCCCATGTTGGAATGCAATTTGAAGATCACTAGTTTACAGGAATATCTCTTTCCAGCACACAGTCCATTCCCTCCTTATCTTCTGTGTGTGTCTCAGTGCTGCTTACCACTGCATACTTAATTTCTTTCAATGGGAGTCATTTCTTTCCATTTTCTTCCTTGCTCTCTTATCTGATGAGATCTTATTTCCTGGCTCTCTCCTTCCATCATCACCCCATGCACTACTTGCTGGGTTTCAGATGGACTGTGTTGGTGCATGTAATCTATGCCTCTGACAGTGGTGGCCATCTAACCGTGCTTTCGCTTCCGGTGGAGGAGAAGAGAGATTAGACTGCTGCCTCCTTGAGAGAGGGGTTGCTTGTGTAGGTTAGGATTGCTTTCAAGAAACACAGATTGCTGCTGTTGCTTATTTCTTTTTAACAGCATGAACCCCCCCCTTTTTTTCTTTTTTTGAAGTAGGCTTACTGAGCTAGACACCATCCAAATAATAACATAGATTGCCCCTTCTTGAAAGACTGTTCAAACTTAGGCCATGCTTCCACATCCATTTAACAGGCCCTTAATGCATTTTAATCCTTCTCTTTTCTTAGTGAGAAAATAGTGAAGGAGGAAGATTACAAGGCTGTCTGTCTTTCAAGAGAAATGATTATCTCTGCCCCAGATTGTTATGAACACTTACCAGTAGGGAAAATGGCCTTCCTCTTGCAAAGGCTAAAGCCTAGATTATATTATCAGAGCTTTTCTTTCTAGTGTTCCCATTTCAGCTGGAGAGAGCATGATTTTTAGAGCTCTGTTCCAGGGGCAACCTTACCCTCCCAGTCTTCCTGATTTTACAGAAACAAAGATGTGAGTGTATTAAAAACAAACTAGATATGTTCCTAGGCTTCAGCTTAGATACCAGAGGACAACAATAGAGCTGCTGACCAAAATTGCATATAGTAAACCTATGTGTTGTTTATATTCTTATGGTGAAGGCAAAAATGATAGTTCGTTGTCACATAATTACAAAAGCAAGCAACCCCCCCCCCCCGAAACTTGGTATGAAATGTATTTTTGAAATGCAGTTGCTGATTACATCTTTCCTCTCTGAAACTTCCTCCCCATGGCTTCAGTGCTAAATCTAAATTAGGTGCTTTTATTACTGGCTTGTGTGTTCTGCTGCTCTGGGTCCACTGACATTGGTGAGAGTCAGAGCTACAGGAGTGGGTAGTGAAGGGTAGGGATGCTCATGAAACAGATTTTGCATTCTGTTTTGAGTATGAAAGACAAAATGGTGGAAACATTTTGGCGAAACAGTAGTTGAACTGGCTGTTGAAACAAATCAAAATGTTTTGAGTGTTCCAGTCATAGGGAGCAATGGGGAAACTTGAAACACCCCATTATTCCCCATGGGTAGCTCCTAGGGACACTAAAGTGGGTTGGGTGGTAGGGTAGGATGGGTGCTACCTACCACCCAACCCACAAAAGAGATGGGCAAGCGGGCAATTTTAAACAAAAGAAAAATTACCTTTCCCCCCAAACCCACATAGGATCCTATGGGGTTTTGAGGAAAGGTTAAAAAAAAATTGCCCATGACAACACTTGATTTGTGTCATAACAAGCCAACCAGGAAGCAAGGAGATCATTAGCCAGTCAGAAGCCAGTGCTAAGAAAGACAGAAATCAACAAGGGAAAAATAGGCCTCCCAAATGGTGCTCAAAATGTTGAAACATTTTGATCAAAATGGGGTGGTTCTGCTCTGAGCTCAACATGGGTCATTTTGAGTATTTTGAGCTTGAAGCAGCTTTAAATAAATAAATAAAGGGTTTTCTGTTTCAAGCTCAAAACACTGGAAACAGCCCATCTAGATTCAAAACGTTCTACACATCCCAACTGGAGGGCAGGGGTTTGGACAAAGAGATATAGCAGTAGTTCAGCCCTTCACCGACTCTTTTAATTTATTGATAAACTACATTTGTCAACGATGAACTTTTTTAAAAAAAGTGCTGGTAAGACTACTTTCTTCTGTTGTTACTTCTACTATTACTACTGTTTGTTACTTCTTCGAACTACTACTACTAATAGTAGATCTTTATTTGACTCCTAGAACAGGGAACCTGGGGGTGGAGAAAGGAAGCCTTGCATGGATTTTTTTTGTAGCAGGGAAGGATTGTGGGCTCAGCTCTTATACTAAAAACCCTGGATGAAGTACAGTATGTACTTCCAGGTCATCTCCTGAATTCTCAGTGTTTGGGAAGTGGGAGATTATTATTATTATTATTTATTATTATTTATTAAAACTTTTATACCGCCCTTCCAAAAGGCTCAGGGCGGTTTACATTAAAACACCATTAAAATTAATTAATCATTAAAACAAAAATTATAAAACATAAAACAATAATTAACAATTAAAAACATCATAAAACAACAATTAAATATTCAGAACTATTTAAAAACAAGTTTTAAAAAGCTGAAAAAGCCTGGTTGAAGAGGTGTGTTTTCAGGTGTTTTATGAAAATTGCGAGAGATGGGGAGGATCGTATCTCAGCAGGGAGCGCATTCCACAATCTCGGGGCAGCAGCCGAGAAGGCCCGTCTCTGTGTAGCCATCAAACGAGTTGGTGGCAACTGGAGACGGACCTCCTCAAGTGACCTCAACGGCCGGTGGGGCTCACAGCGAAGAAGACGCTCTCTTAAATACCCAGGGCCTAAGCCGTTTAGGGCTTTATAAGTTATAACTAGCACTTTGTATTTTGCCCGGAAACCTATTGGCAGCCAGTGTGTAACTCCATCAACAAAGGAGTAATGTGGTCTCTCCGAGATGACCCAGAGACCAACCTGGCTGCCGCATTCTGAACCAACTGGAGTTTCCAGACTACATACAAAGGCAGCCCCACGTAGAGCGCATTACAGAAGTCCAGTCTGGAGGTTACCAACAAATGTACCACTGTTTTGAGGTCATTGATCTCAAGAAAAGGGCGCAGCTGGCGTATCAGCCGGAGCTGATAGAAAGCACCCCTGGCCACCGCCTCAACCTGAGAAACCAAGGAGAGACGTTGATCCAGAAGTACTCCCAGACTGCGAACCTGTTCCTTTTGGGGAAGTGTGACCCTGTCTAGAACAGGCAGATCAACATTGTCTCTAGAGTTCCGACCCCGCACAATAAGTACCTCCGTCTTATCTGGATTCAGCTTCAGTTTATTCTCCCTCATCCAGCCCATTACTGCTTCCAGGCAGGCATTTAGGGAGGATATGCCAGCTCCTGAAGAAGTTGACATGGAGAAGTTGATCTGGGTGTCATCAGCATACTGGTAACACCCAGCTCCAAATCCCCTGATGATCTCTCCCAGTGGTTTCATGTAGATGTTAAAAAGCATTGGAGAGAGTATGGAGCCTTGAGGGACACCATACTTAAGCTCAGATTTTGAAGAGCAACAATCTCCAATTGACACCATCTGGAATCTGTCCGAGAGGTAGGACTGGAACCACTGTAAAACAGTGCCTCCCACCCCCAACCCCCTCAGAAGTTCCAGAAGGATACTATGGTCGATAGTTTCGAAAGCCGCCGAGAGATCCAAGAGGACCAACAGAGTCACACTTCCTCTGTCCATTGCCAATTGGAGATCAACCATCAGGCCGACCAAGGCAGTCTCCACCCCATAGCCCGCCTGAAAACCAGTTTGAAATGGGTCTAGATAATCAGTTTCCTCCAAGACTGCCTGGAGCTGAGAGGCCACCACCCTCTCAATTACCTTGCCCAGCCATGGGAGGTTGGAAACTGGCCTATAATTGCTCAACTCTGAGGGATCTAACGTAGGCTTCTTTAGAAGAGGTCTAATAATTGCCTCCTTAAGACAAGGAGGCATCCTGCCCTCCCTCAGAGAAGCATTTATGATTTCTACCAGGCCGCTTACAACAGCCTCCCTGCTAGATAGAACAAGCCATGTTGGACGAGGATCAAGAGGACAAGTGGTAGGCCTCACTGCTCCAAGCAGCTCGTCCACATCATCAGGAGTCACAAACTGAAATTGATCCAGTCGAATCGTATAAGAGGAGTTGTTGGACACCTCCAGTTCAGGCATCAAATTAATTGTGGAGTCTCCATCTAGGTCGGCCCGAAGATTGCAGGTGTTACACTATTAAGGAACTCTGCACATGTTTGAAAATCCTGTAATTGACACATTCCAGGTTGCAGGCCCTGATACGGAAAATATATTCTTCGAATGAAACCTTGGTACAAACTGCGGTGTGGGAGCGAGTGCAGGGAGCTGAAATTAGTTGTGAAGAGTTGCTGGAAGGAAAGTAGAAAGAACAGCACTTATCCCTTGAATGATTGCTACAGAGGGTCAGACCCTGTTTGAGTGGATGCAGGTTGATGGAAGGTCATGGGCACAATACTCCTGCCATGAAGAGGCCACAAGAAGAAACTAGAATCAAAATAGGCTGGTTCAGAAAAGAGTCCGTGCCATATTTCCCACTGTCCTGAATGCCTGTTCACTCACCACAGTTCATAAGAAGTGGCCTGGACCCACAGATAATATGATTTACCCAGTCATATCATTTTATTTAGTAATAAAAGATTACTAAAAACTTCCCTTCAGATTGGAGCTGGAGTGAGGGGTGGGGAAGGCAACTGAGCCTGCAGAGCACTTATCCAGAAGAATGCTTTCCTGGAGCCAGTTGTCCCCCTGCTATAGATACTTTAAAATGCAGAGGTGAATGTCCTTTTGCAGTTTAAAGGATTGCATAGAGGTGGTATGTGAGTAGTGAATGAATTTGCCTTTTGCAGGCCAGGCTTCTTTGGAAACTGCTTTGTCCATGATTTCCCCTCCCACCACAAGTCCCCACTTGAGTGTAGCCTTTGCATTTCTCCCTGTTAAATCCTAGTTCCAGCACAGGGCAGGCTCGCCATATGGCCCTGCTCTCTTAAACTAAAGGTAAAGTGTGCCGTCAGGTCAATTTCGACTCCTTCCTGGTGCCCACAGAGCCCTGTGGTTGTCTTTGGTAGAATACAGGAGGGGTTTACCATTGCCTCCTCCCACGCAGTCTGAGATGATGCCTTTCAGCATCTTCCTATATTGCTGCTGCTTGATATAGGTGTCTGGGAAACATACCAACGGGGATTCGAACCGGCAGCCTTCTGCTTGTTAGTCCAGCATTCCCCCTCTGCACCACTTAAGGTGACCCTGCTCTGTTCTCTTACTTTTCCCTTAAACTATCCTTGCCCAAATTTAGGACGAGAATGAGTGCTGAGTCCTAAACTGCCAGTTTAGTTTGTATTTACTAAGAGAGCATGGGGTGGGGTCAGATTCACCTTGTTTACTCAGGGTGGCTTACTTCTAGAAAGTTTTGAGACAGTCTGGCCTAGTTGGATATTATTAGTACGGAATGTACTGGAATGTGGAACCGAAGAATCTAATAACTGCTACAAATAATAGATGATCGCTAAATATGGATTCTGAAACTCCTCCATTTTTATTTCATTACGTTCTAGAGCCAGTTTCATATAAAGGAAATATTTGAAAACATTCAGGTGGTGTTTGTGCAGTAGACTCCCGTGTCTGGGAGAGCTACACTTCTGTGGCTTGTATAGGCTTTTATCCCTGTCTTACCATTTCACATGGGCAAGTTGCCATTCCCTTCCTCCCTCCTCCTCCTCCTCCTCCTACTGAAACTGAATCTCAAAGTAAACAAACAAACCACCTTGTGCTTTATACAGATTAATCACCCCTTCACATTTATGTGTATATGTATATATGTATGTATATAGGCCCAGTGGATCAGAATGGTTTTATTCTCCTAAAGGCAGCAATTGAGATCAGGTGTGTCTCCCAGAGGATGCAGTTCCACAACCTGGGTGTGACTGCAGAAAGACCCTGGCCAGAATTCCCTACTAGTTGTACCTCAGCCAGCAAAGGGACTCAGAGCAGGGCCTCCCCAAATGATTCTGGCTAGCAGGTATGGTGTAAGGCAATCCTGTGTGTCATCCCATTAGGCCAATTGTATGCTTTGTCCACATCAAGAGATGTGGTAGGTAATATAGTGAGCCACTATCTGTCTGAACGTAATTGGATTCAGCCTTATTGGTAGGCATGGAAGTATAAGCCGACACATACTGAGTGTGTTGAAGCACACTGTTGAAGCAGGGCTGTGCCAAAAATAAAATTATCTGCTTGATGACTTGGGATGGACTGGGACTGCACTCAGTTAAAATATTGTGAAATCTCCTCGAGAGTTCAGTAGTATTGGTTCCTTGGTTATTTGTGTGTATATTTAGCATTTCTCCTGTGTAAAGTGGAGTTTGTTTTCTACTGTAGTATCTAGTGCATTTTTGTCTGAGTCCCTTTTTACCTTTCCAAAAGGCATGCTTTCAAGACCACACGCTTGCAGAGACCCCAACCTTAGAAAGGTAAAAGGCAGCATCTGAACAGGGTCTGAGCCAGGCCTTGGCTTTTGGTGCCAAGGCTGAGCTCCAGAACACATAAGTAAAGAAGAGTCTATGCACAGTATTTTCTAGCATCACTGACTGCCCCCCTCCACACACACACATGCTATGAGGTAAGACTTCCTGCGACTTCGTGAGCTCTGGCAATTATTTTTAGCTGAGGCTCTGTTTGGGAAGGACTTCTAATGGCTAGAGTGAGTGGCTGTCTGATTCTTCATGGTTCTCCCTCTCTCTCCTCACAGCCTCAAATGCCGGTTTTAGTTGACAAAAAACAAATCAAGTCAGATCTGTTTGCTCTGAATTTGGAGCATTCCCTTCTGAGGTTTTTCACTTGCAACCCATCAAGGCCCCTGTTTGGGAGGGAGATAACTGGCAATGGCCAAGACAGTACTCTCCTGAATACTTATGAATGGAGAGAGTTAGGTTGCACCCCCAATCCTAGCATAGAGGATTATTCCAGGACCAGTACCAGCCTGAGAACTGACAAAAGCAGGCTGTTCCCTCCTGTGGCTGGAACAATGCCTCATTGGCACAGAGCAGGTGCATGATTTCCAGCACACTGGATCACTCATTGTTACTGTTGTGCATCAGAAAGCCTAGCAGGCTTTGGTGTATGTGTGGGGGAGCGAAGGAACAGGCTTGCCCTTTAGTCAATTGAGCACCATGATTGGCAGCACACAACTTTGAATTTCCAAAATGCAGGGTCTGCCATTAATATTTAGTCTCTAAGCAGCAGGCCGGCGTGATGCCTTGCAGTGCTTTTCCTGTACAATGCGTCTGTGATTCATCCTTCGCTAGATATCTCAAATCTAGGGCAGAAGCAGTTTCTTGTCAGCTCCTAACTAGCAAAATGCTAATTTTTGCCTGTGACCTAATTTCAGAATTCTTGTTTCAAACATTTGTCGAGGCCAGCTGTACCTCCTCAGAGCCAACTCCAAATCCTGTTCCCAACCAGCTCAGAATGCTGCCTTCAGGTTCCTGTAGTCTGCCTTAAGTGTTGCAGAGGTAGCAAGTGGCGCAGCTGCATGTGACCTCCATGCATTTCTGACTCTGGCATTAATTTCTCACTGCAGTTGGGTGCTCCGAGGGCAACACTGGCCTTGCCTCTGGTGGGGAATGCTTAGAATGTGGCTGCCTCCTTGTCAGTCCAGGAGGTCCACTGGGGTTTTGTTCATAGACGGTTAACTCTGCAAGACCCAGATTTAAAAACAAAGGGAGAATGTGGTAAAGCTTTTACATAGTTTTGCGTCCTTTGGGATATGCGTGGAAGACTTTAAAGGGATTTTAACCAGGGAAGAACTGCTGGGTGCCACTCCTCATAGACTGCTGTAGCTAACCGTAGTATCTTATTTTACCCTTCCAGCAGTCCTGAGGTAGGTTAGGCCAGAGGCGTATCTAGAGAAAATAACGCCTAGGGCAAGCACTGAAATTGCGCCCCCTGTCCAAACATCTGACACCCATCTGTCAGATAACTTTACCATAATATCAGCTGAAAAATACAAGTCAGGCTCCTTAATCTTTTAATATTTCTAGAACTATTTAGCAGTGGACATAGCCAGACCAAAAAATGCTGGAAAACAACAAATTTCAGTATGCTGGGGCTCATGAAATACCCAAATACTAGGTTGAGGTGTACTTGGGAAACTAAACAGAAGTACCTGTCTAATTTTCTACTATGCATTGTAGCATCACTATTACATAAGTTTTAAAAATAAATGGAGGATTTGGCTTTTCCCAGATACTCTGGAAATAATTAAAGGATATGCAGAGTAAACTGTGGCACTGCTTGGAATATCTATATTATTATTTCTCCAAGACAGGCCATGCGTGGGGACGTGGTAGAAAGGAGGCGATTGGCTGACAGAGTTTGCAAGCAGAAGCACCTGATTGGGCAGTGGGGATTCCATATGCAGATAGGGAGAAAAGCCTGTGAGAGCAGAAGCACCATGGTGATTGGGGAATGGAGATTCCATATGCAGATAGGGAGGAGGAGCCTGTGGCACTGTGGTGATTGGGCAGTGGGGATTCCCTATGCAGATAAGGAGGAGGAGCCTGTGATGGTTAAGGTCAGTTGGAATGCAACTGTTACTGGTTGGAAGATGTTCTTGATTGTAGAGGGGGAAGGAGGCTGCCGTTGTGTGAATTAAATGAGGAAACAAGATGAACAAAATCTGTTAACTCAGGGAGGGAGGGAGGGAGAGAGAAAAATCATGAAGGGAGGGTGAAGAAAGAGTGGGGAAGAGTGAGTGGAGGAGAGAGAAAGAGAAAAAAGAAGGGAGGGGGAAGAGAGACAGAAGGAAGGGCAAGGGACGGGCCCGAGCCTGTCAGCAGCCTGAGGGGAATGAACGGCCATGGCAGCACTAGCAGCAAGGAAGGGCCCAGTCAACCACTGCTGCTGTTTGGGGCTACCAAGGCCCTTGTCAGAGGGAGGCAGGCATGCAGGCAAGGGATGGGCCTGGGCCTGTCAGCGGCCTGAGGGGAATGAGTGGCCATGGTGGTGGCAGTAGCGAGGAACGGCTCGGTCAACCACTGCTGCTGCTCCTGGGGGGAGGAGCAGGAGCGGTGCTCGGGTGAGGGTGGGGAGGTCTCTGGGGATAGGGGGCTGCAGCTTGGCCAATAGGAGGCAGCAGTGCTGCAGCCACAACCAAGAAGAGTAAGGGGGATGGAAGCAACAGGATGGAGGAGGAGCAGGAGTGCAGCTCAGGTGAGGGTGGGGAGATCTGTGAGGTGAGGGGAGCAATCAAGTACTAACGTGCAGATGCTCTAGATTGTGCAAGAGTTCCAGCATTGAAGCAGAGAGAAATAATGGCGGCTGCCAAGAGGCAGAGGTGGAGGGCTGGCAGGCGAAGCCCCTCCGTCCAGAAGAGGTGGGTGGACAGTGGGCAAAGCCCTGTCGGCCAGGAAGAGGAGGCGATAGCGGAGAGAAATAATGGTGGCGGTGAGGAGGTGGGCAGACGGCGGGCAAAGCCCTACCAGCCGGGAGGAGGAGGTGGGAGGTGGCAGTGGGATGGCCTGGCCCTGGTCCGCCCAATGGGGAGTGTGGGGGGGGGAGAGCTGTGGGGGGGGAGGGTGAGTGGGGGGGCGAGCGAGCAAGAGCACTGCAGGGGGATGCCACAGGCTCAGTGCACTACTGCACAGATGTGCACGGTCAGCTAGTATTCTAGTATTTCAGAAACACAGTTAAAATGAGAGAAAGAGAGCAAGAAACTCCTAGTGGGCCTTAAGAATAAGGATTTCACACTGATTCAAAGACAAACTCACCATTAATAGTCATATATCACAAGAAGCAAAGTAAGAGCAAATGAATACAATCCTAGCCCATAAGCTTCAGCTCAATATTCACAAGCCCTGATTCTCTGTACATAGTGCCAAACTGAATATGTGTACAGTGACTTACATTATATTATTATTTTTTTAAAATTACCTGTAGCCCCATCAGGGGACTTCCTGAAGGCCCCGGGGGGGGGCGCATCTGCAAAGGTTCCCCCTCCCCCCCCACTGGCCTCTAGGGCCTCGCAGGGACAATTTGAGCATGTTCTGTAGCCATTTTTAAAAATGTTTTTAAAATGGCCGCTGAAAACAAAATGGCCACAGTGCATGCTCAAATGGCCTCTGTGAGGCCTGGCATGGCCTAGGGCCTCACAGAGGCCATTTGAGCATGCCTGGTGGCCATTTTGTTTTCAGTGGCAATTTTAAAAACATTTTTAATTTTAAAAATTGGCGTCCCCTTCAAGTGATGCCTGGGGCATGGGCCCTGCTTGCCCTACCCCAGATACGCCCCTGCCTCCCCTACCCCAGATACGCCCCTGGGTTAGGCTGAGTGAGTGCCACTTGCTCAAGGCCACTCAGTGAGCTCTGAGGCTTTGCAACCACAAGGGCTAAAAATGCACTTCAGTTTATAATTTGGGGGACCGAGGATTAAAGTTCTAGTGACTCTTCCCCCCCCCCTTTTGGCACATGTGAAAGCCCAAGAAACCACACACTAAAATAAACTAGACTTAAAAACTGCAAGTAAGAATTAGCCGTGGCATATCTGGAACACCAGTTGGCAACCATGGATCTGTTGTGAATGCAAGAGCATCTGGTTGACTTGCTTCAATCTGTGGGAGTCTTGACATGCTGTGAGAGCCAGCATAGCGTGGTGGTTAGAGTGTTGGACTAGGACTGGGAGACCCGGGTTCGAATCCCCATTCAACCATGAAACTCACTGGGTGACTCTTGGCCAGTCTTGTATCTCTCAGCCTAACCTACCTCACAGGGTTGTTGTGAGGATAAACATAACCATTCTTTGGATCTCCTCAGAAGAAGAGCGGGATATAAATGTAAAAAAAAATAAAAATAGAACAATGATCCTCTAGAAATAGAATGGGGTTTGTTTTGATATTCTTTTCATGTCTCTATCTGGAGGAAAGCCTCTAAGGTTCAGGTTTAGGATTTTAGCAGAATGGTTTTAGTTGCCACTATGGACTCAAGACTGTGGGTCACTCTTTAGCCATTTTGACAATACCTTTTATGCAGGTACTGATAGCAGAAGGCCTCATGAATCCGTGTGTGTGCTCATCCGTCCAACTCTGCTTTCCCCCTTTCTTATTAATACAAAACTATTGCTCCTCCGAACTCACGACTGGTTGTTGTTTTTTAATTTTACCAGGTGCAGAATTTGGTATTCTCAGCCTTGCTATTAAGCCCTTAAAGCAGGGCTAGGCAACCTTGGCACTCCAGGTGGTGTTGAACTACAACTCGCATCATCCCCAGCTGCAACAAATTGAACTTGCTGACCTGGCACAGAGCATCTGCGCCCCTAGTACATCCTGTCCTTCTCAGCCAGCCGGCCGGCCCAGCAGCAGGCACTCTCCTTCCCCGCTGGCCGGCCGGCCCCTGGGGCCACCATTTTCTTTCTCTGCACCTTTCGCTAGTCCGGCAGCTGCTTGTGAACTCTTGCGAGAGCTGCCATGCATGAGATTAGTGACTGGTACACCTTGGAGAAATAAATATTTAGATAGATAGATATGAAATGGGTCCACCCTAGGTGAGGAGGGAAGTCCTAAACTGGGTAATGCCAAGAGATCTCTTTACCCTCTCATCTGCGCTCTTGTCCATTACTTCAACTGGCATGAACAGGCGGGGTGACAGCTAGGTATGCCAGAGGGCTATTGTTGGAGGAGGAGATTTGATCCTCAACCTCTTCCACATTCAGAGTAGATCAGCTATTTAAAGAAAGTAGTTGCCACGCAGGTTTGTATGGCTATGCATAATTCTGAGTGTTGGAGTTTTCTTGATTTCAGTTTCCTTATTACAGGATTTCCTGTGTTTCTGTGCAAAATAAAGTGACATGACTCTTCTCGAGGAAACAACTGACATTGGCAATTGCTTCTAGAATATAGTTGTGATGTGTGTGAGGTCTTGCAAGTAGCAGTGGGGAAATTTTGGGGAGACAACTCTGATACTTGCCACATATGGTTTAAACACATTTCCTCTTGTGATGCTGATGCTAGACACCTTGTTCCCTGCTCTCCCTTGTTTCTGTCCCGGGGCATGTACTTTTTCCATAGTTGAAGCCATCCTTAACACTGGGTTGTGTACTGAGCATGCTCCATCAGACAGGACCTGACCTTTTTAACTGTAGGCATGGTTAGCTTTCTGTCTGGAAGGTGGCAAATCCCCAGTTCCAGTCCTATCTGAGCTCCTGGCTCCTTGGCTTTTTTCTGTAGCTAGCATTTTCTTTCTTTCCTTTCGCCCACACCCTTAGTAGTGTACCAGAAGGGGAAGGAAGTCGACTGTTTGCATTTTGGTTTTTTATAAATTGAATCTAAACCATTTTTTTCCTTTCTCAATTTGGCTCATTGGCGTTTGTAAGGTTTGTTTGTATGTTTTCTGTGGAGGAGAGTTTACAGCCACTTATTGACACTTATGAACTGCTCCCACGCAGGAGCTTTACTGGAGGGCTCCCTCTCTGGCAAGACTGTGCCCTTATACTTGGGGAGGCTCTTCCTCGCACACGCGACTGGGATTTCAGCATTCTTGTTCCCCCTCTCCGCACTAGGAATGCTCCACTCTTAACCCCCCGGCTGTCTTTGCTCTGTGCTTGGAGAAAGACAAAAAGGTGCACAAAAAAGCTGCTAAAAAGACTTGTCATGCAGAAGAGACTAAGAAGGGCAGTGCTACAAGCCCCCAGCAGTTCCCCGGCTCAGTTAACACCTCTTAATTCAGGTAGTTTGCCGCCTGCATCGGAGGTTATTTGAGCTCCCGCCTCCTCCAGGGGCCCCATTATGGCATCTGTTCCTGTGGCGCATGAGGCAACAATAGTTTCACACCTACCTCTTCCCCACCTTCGAGTCAGCCAATTCCAGTTACGGAGTCCTTACCACTGGCTCCACCAACTGAGTAACCATTCTCTCTTGAGCAGGAGCTGATCTCACTGCTCCTACCGCCACAAGATCAGCCCAATAGCCCTGTCCTGACAGCCCCTCAGGTGCTGGTCCGGCTGGCCTCTCCGCCTCCTCCATAACCGCTCACAAACTTTGCTCCAGCAGACGAGAATTTACAGCCAGTGGTGCCTGTGGGCCCAAGAGATCGTGAGCAGGGTGCCCTTGCCCAACAAGGACCCCTTTCCTCCCAATGTCTCTGAATGGTAGCAAGATTTTATTGCTAGGCAGCGTTGTGCTATTATGAAAACCAGAGGTCCTTCTGTCCACAGCCAGACCCACAATTAATGAAATGGCACCTGTGGATGCTCCTTGGGAACTGTCTTCCCTGGACCAAAATGTTTTCTCCTTCTCCTCAGGCCAAGCGTCAGTAGTGCCTTTCCCCAAATTGTTTAAGGAAATTAAGTTGGCTGAGTGGTCTGCTCCTGCATCCACCAAACCTTTACACAGTTCTGCTAGGAAGCTATATATTCTGCCTCAGGATGTTTCTTCTCTTATAGCAGCCCCTTCAGTAGATCCTCCAGTAGCCCAACTGGTGTCTGGAGTGGTGGTGGTGGTTAAGGAGTGGGAGGAACAGCTGAGAACACCGGAAGAACATAAATCAGATTTGTTACTTCATAAGAATCACACAGTGGCAGCCACTTTCATTAAAGCGGCCACCACAAATTCTGTTTTTGCCCAGGCCTTGGTTCTTTGGACCAAAGAATTCGCTCAGTACATTCCTCCTGAGAATACTAAACTCCATCAAGGCCTCAACAAGTTGGCGAAGGCAGCAACACTTATGGCTGATTCTAGCCTAGATTCTATTCAGTACGCATCGCAATCTATGGCTGCTGGGGAGGCTGTCCACAGATCTTTGTGGTTGAAACATTGGAATGTGGATTCTAAATCTAGAATCAACCTAGCTGCTTCCCCCTTTTCCAGTTCCCACATTTTCGGAGAAGTCCTTAATCCTATCTTAGTGGAAACTAAAGATAAGAAAAAGGCCTTACCTACGCCTCAGGGAGATTTTTGTACGTCCTTCTGCCCTATCTACCAGCCTTTTTGCTCCTTTTGGAACTTTCTCAAATCTTCCTTCCATCAGTGCAGAAATAACTGTTCTGCCACCTATAGACCCACCTGGTATAATCAGTAGCAGCAATGGTAAGATGGAACTTCCAGGAGGTGCGGGAACTGCCAGTTCTCCTCAGCGAACTTCCAGCCGCAGCCTAAGCAGACTACCTACCAGTAGGGGGCAGGCTTCTCCACTTCTACTCTCAATGGAAAGCCACTACACAAGACCGTTGGGTGCTGGCTATCATAGCCAACATGGACTTTCTTCCCCTCATGATCACATTATCCCAACTCCCTTACACAGGAATCCAACCAAACATCTTCTAATGGAACAGGCCATTCATCACCTTCTGATCAGAGTGGTCGAACCCGTACTGTCAACGGAGTTATGGCTCTGCGTTTATTCTCTTTTATTTTTAGTCCCCAAAAAGGATGGTTCTTGGAGGGTGGACATAAAACAGGCATCTCAACCACTTCATCAAGAAAAGAAAGTTTTGAATGGAGTCTCTCCATACTATCAAGGAGGCAATAGCTCAAGGGGACTTCCTGGTGTCAGTAGACCTGCCCAAAGCATACTTACACATTCCCATCCTTCCCCTTCACCGCATGTATCTTCGTTTTTGTTACAATGGATCCCACTACCAGTATCGGGCCCTTCCCTTCGGCCTCTTCTCCGTACCGAGGGTGTTCACAAAAAGCATGATTGCACCTGAGAACACTGGGAGTCCAGATACACCCATATTTCGACTATCTTTTGGTTCAAGCTTCTTCCCTCCAGCAGGCCCATCAGGCCCTTCAGCTTACTTTGAGGACTCTCAGGGATCACGGGATCCTGATAAACTATCAGAAAAGTCATATCTTGCTTTCTCAACAGTTACAACATCTTGAGGCATGCTTCGATACAGGGCGTGGGCTGGTTTCCCTACCACAAGATCAGAAGGAGAAGATCTCACTGTTAATTTGCCCTCTTATCCAGAGCAAGTCTGGAAACCTGATGTTGTTGGCTTAACTACTAGGCTCCATGATCACCTGTCTGGAGTGCACACCATGGGTTCACTGGCACTCTTGCCCCCTTCAGTGGTAACTGCTTCCCTTCCAAGAGGACATCATGGCTTGTGCACACAAGAAGATTCCTCTCACCCCAACTGTGCAATTTTCCTTCCATTGGTGGCTATCTAGGGCTCCCTCTGACTCCTCTGGAATGGATCATTGTCACTACCGATGCGAGCCGGTCGGGTTGGGGAGCACACTGCCTGAGCCAATATGCTCAGGCCATTTGGTCAACCAGGGAGGTGATACACACCATAAACTGACTCAAGCTTCGTGCAGTTCGACTGGCCCTAATTCAATTCCTCCCTCTAGTTCGGAAGGCTCACATTCTGGTGTGCACCAACAATGTGACAGCCAAATCACACATCGATTGGCAGGGCAGCACCAGATCACATCCTCTGATGGATGGAGTTGGACAAGCTCCTTCATTGGGCGGAACTTCACCTTGCGAAACATCTTCAGGGCACACCCAATTCGCAAGCCAATTGGCTAAGTCGCCAAAGCATAGATCCAGCCGAATAGTCACTACACCCATCAGTGTTTCAACAGATTGAGAGGCGCTTCAGCCCCCGCAATGTGAACCTGTTTGCATCTCCCCAGAATCACTTCCTTCCCAGATTCTTCACCAGGTTTTTATTCCCCCCAGGCGGAGGCGACAGATAACCTGACAGCCCCGTGGTGCCTGGGCCTCCTGTATGCTTTTGCCCCAGCGATTACTGCCAAGGTACTTCAAAAGCTTCGCAGAGAATGGGAAGAGGTCATTCTGATCACACCCCATTGACCTCAAAGGCCTTGGTTTCTGCATCTTCAGAACCTCTCGGCCGATCAGCCATGGCAGCTCCCTCTGAAGACAGATCTACTGTCACAAGTTAGGATGTGCATGGAACTGGTTCGGAGGCCCTTTATTGGTCTCTGAACCGGTTCAAAAGACTGGTGGTTTGGCTGGTTCGAAGGTGGGGATTTCTTTAAGGATGGGGGGGGGTGCTCTTATCCCTCCTGCCGAATTCCCCCCACCGGCGCTGCCTTTTAAAACGGTCCAGTGGGGCAACCGCCCTGAGCCATTTTTGGAAGGGCAGAATAGAAATCAATCAATCAATCAATCAATAAAAATCCTTGGACCAGAAGTTGCTGCTGTGTGTGTGCATGTTGTGATGTATACACATGCAGTGGCAACTTCTGCGTCGGACCACTTCTGGTCCAAGGTGGCGCCGGGTTGGCAAGCAGGTATGTATGTTGCTGCCCTGCCAGACTGTTTTAAAAGGCAGCACGGGTGGGGGAAATGCGGCGGGAGGGGTAAGAGCACTCTCCCCTTATCCTTAAAGAGATTCCCCCCCCCAACCTTTGAACCAGCAGGCACTGGTTCCATGCACATCATTATCACAAAGGCCACTCCTCCATCCAGATCCTCAGTGACTCTGGCTCTGCACCTGGAAATTGAACGCTCTTTCTTAGCAAATAAGGGGTACTCAAAAGTTATACAGAATACTATTCTTGCATCCAGTTAACCGTATTTATGAGGCAACCTGGTGGCTTTTTCTCACTGGGCTTGCAGGAAGGCAGTTTATCCACTATCTGTAGGTGTTTCTAAGGTTGTAGCCTTCTTACAGTTGGGATTAGTTATGGGGTTACATCCCATCATGCTTAAACGCCAGACATCTGCTCTTTCTTCCATTCTCAAGCTTTCAGCTAAGGTTTCCTCCTATTTACACCCCATTTACGACAGTTCCTCAAGGGTGCCTCCAATTTAGCTCCTCCTCTGATCCATAGATTCCCATCATGGAGCTTGAACAAGCTGCCTAATGCACTCACTCAACCTCCCTCCGAGCCCCTGGCAAACAGCTCCTTGAAGGTCCTCTCTTATAAAGTTCTCTTTCTCACAGCAATCACATCTAAGCACAGAGTCAATGAACTGGGGGCTCTCTCACTGCAGAATGAGCTTTGCAGCTTCCAGGCAGATGCTGTGGTGCTGAAGACAGATCCTACCTTTCTGCCAAAAATCAACTCCGACTTCCACTGTTCTCAGGATATAGTCATCTCTTTCTTTTGCCTGTCACCGGCCCATCCTAAGGAAAAAATCTGGCATTGTTTGGATGTACACCGTGTTAACACCGTGTTAACGGCCTCCAACTAGGTCGAAAGAAACATTGGTGTTGCCATGAAGAATTCTTTTTCATAGTTGAGGCAGCCACCTGACCCACCCTAGGAATCGGCTGTTATGTTCTTGTACCGTCTGGGTGGGGTTGCTTGTTTTTGGGAGGTGGCAACTTCCAGGGATTTCAGCTTTGAGGTATCTTATACCCTTCTCTTTTCTTTTGACTCTTTGTTTTCTAGCATTACCTGTTTCGTTTGGGGTTTTCTGTTGAGTATATATGTAACATTTGTTGTTGGTTTTTTGGTTCTCTTGTTTGGTGCAACAGTCCTGGAACTGGGGATTTGCCACCTTCCAAGAAGGAAGTTGGCCATGCCTACGGTTCAAAAGGTCAGGTCCTGTCTGTTGGAGCATGCTCAGTACACAACCCAGTGTTAAGGATGACCTCCTCAACTATGAAAAAGAACCCTTCATGGTAAGACCAATGTTTCTTTCTCTTAAAGCTGCACCCATGGCAGCTGCACCTGACACTTTGACCAACACTGCTTGACCACATCTCCTGGGTAGTGTGGCTGCAGCTCAGCATGGCTGCCTGTTGGCACCGTGGCGCTGGATCCTCCACATGCATTCACCTGCCAGCCAGCTGTGAGTCAGAACTTGATACAGCTGAGGGCTGACCAAAGGGACTGTGGAGGAATGGGGCAGAAGGGACTATATATTTCAGGGCTTGTCAAATCCCAGGTATCGGGGAGCCACAGCACCTAAAAATGCAACTGTGGTGTCTAGACTTGGCTATTCAGAGGTAGAGTTATTTAATATAATATTTTTTGTCCCAGGTAGCCCTGTTTCTGTTCTAAGTACAGAAAGAGGATAAAGAGAAGCCCATTTACCCTCTCCCCCCACCACAATGCCTTGTCGGTGTCCAGTCATTTTGTCAAGTGTCCGTTGTCTCGCTCCTAAATGATTGGCCTGTTTCCTGGATTCAAAGAAAATTTCTCAAGGGCTGCCATAGTTGCGTTCCAGAGCACATGCTTTGTATTCCAAAAGTCCCAGGTTCAGTTAAAAGGCTCTTGTGTAGGTGGCCTGGGGGGGAAAAAGACTCCTGTCTGAGACCTTGGAGAACTGCTGCTTATAGAGTAGACAATGCTAGATGGACTGAATAGTCTAATTCAGTATGATGCAGCTTAGTCTTTCACTGTTTTTGAGTATTTGCAGGGCCAACAAATTTTCCAGATTGACAACAGGCAACCTTAATGAGATGGGAGTAGGTCATAATGAAGTGAATAGGTGGGAGCTCTGTCAGGGTGTTGCTTGTCAGTCCTTTTTTGCAACCACTGTGCTGTGTTTGGGTGTTCTTTTTTAAAGGCAGGCACGGACCTCCCCATTGCAAGTCTAAAGCACAAATGCTTCAGCAGTGTCGCCTGTGTCTCTGACCTAGTTTCCATTGCATGCACCTGCTGTGCTTAAATAAGTGGCACTCGGGTGTGAAAGGCAAGGAACAGGCAGGTGGTATGGTTTGTCCCAATCCCTCAATGCCATCCAGATTTATCAATATCAAGGGAGCTGACTTGCATTTCCGTGGCTCCCAGGAGAAGGTTTGCCACTAAAGAGATCCTCAAGCACCCAGTTGTTCGTTCTCGTTCTCTCTCTCTCTCTCTCTCTCTCTCTCTCTCTCTCTCTCTCTCCCTCTCTCTCTCCCTGTAACATTTCCAGACACTTCAAACTGAAAATGCAGTATGTCTGCTGACATATATTAATTGCCACAAAAACCTGTTGTGGCTTCTTGGTGTAAGAGAGATCCCAGATAAGACTTATTTTGAAGAACTTCATTCCCTGGGTAAAAAAGATGTGTTAAGTATACACAGCACAACACAGAGATGCAAGGGAGCTTAACACGGGTATCAGTCACAGTAAAAATAAAAACAACCCAGGTATTACAGACTATTGTCTAAATTAGTAAAAATCAAATTATATTAAAAAAAATTTACACGAAGTATAGGGATGGGGTAAAAGCTGGAATGAAACAGGCCAGAATGACCTCTTAAAAATCAGACTGGATCCCCCAAACAGCAGGATCTTTGAGAGACACTTCAGAACAACATTTTAGAACTGAAATCTGTTCAGAATTATTCTTTTATCCCTTCACAGCCAGAAATGGGCTGGAATGGGCATTTCATAAATAATTTATTTGCCAAGAACAGTGGGATGTGTTAAATACATATGTAAACAATAACTTAGGAATGTAATCCATGCATTAGTAAAATATTATTGACCCGTGCCCAGCCAAAACCCATTTTTAACAGTGTAAAAAGAATATCAAAACAAATATACACCATGAAAAACCAGATGAGAATAACGCACTGAACGGTCTTCTGGACAGGAATCCAGGGGAGGGGCTACAGCTCATTGATAGAGCAGTTGCTCTGTGCACAGACATTCCTGGGCATTTCCAGTTAAAAAGATCTTGTGTAGCAGAGCTAGCAAAGACCTTTGACAGCTATTGCCTATCTGACTCGGTACAAGGTAGAGATGTGCATGAATCGGATTTTGCAATTCGGCTCAAGCTCAAATTGCTTTGCAAAATCCTGAAATCAGTTTGAAACTGTGGCCGTTGTTGGCTGTTTCGATGAATCAACTCAAATTGATTTGAGTGATTCGACCACAGGGAACAAGGGGGAACTAGAACCACTCCATTGTTCCCCATGGGTAGATCCTAGGGACACCAAGTGGGCTTGGTGGTAGGGCACAATGGGTGCTACCTACCACCCAACCGACAAAAGAAATGGGCAAGCAGGCAGTTTTTAATCCCCCTAACCCCCATAGGATCTTATGATGGTTTGGAGAAAAGGTTAACAACTTGTTTAAAATCACGCACTTGCCCATTTCTTTTCTGGGTTGGGTGGTAAGTAGTACCCATCAATTCCTTCCACACAACCCACTTTGGTGTCCAGGAGCTATCCATGGGGAACAAGGGTTTTTTTTGAGTTGTCCCATTGTTCCCTATGGCTGGAACAAGCAGATCCAGAGTGCACACATTTTGCAACTCTGCCTTGCAAAACACTGCAGAGCAGAACAGAAGTACACAATAAAAGGGAATCTGTCCCCCCCAACACAGAACACACATTTCAAACAGAGTCCAAAAATTGCCAAAAAAGAATAACTGACCCAGAATCCACTGCCAGCCACAGTGCCTGCACTGCCGTAATATGGCACAAGTTGCTCTCACACACAATTGTGATTCAAGTTACTTCAAAGCATTGCAACAGCTGCCACAGCAGCACCCTTACTTAGCAGCAAGCATAGTCATAAGTTCAACTAGAGCGACTTCAGCCATATTTTGACTGAGTACACCTTGCAATGCAGATTGCAGAGTAGTGAGTGAGGTTAGTCTCAACTCCAGGCCAGATATGAAGCTTGTCACAGCAATCACCAAGAATTCTCTCTCTCACACACACCTTTACCACTGTCCATTTCTCACCACAGCACTATCTCACAAACAAAACAAACCTCAACTCAAGGAAGGCAGCCACACTGGCTCTGCCTTTGTCAATCTGAGATCCAGAAAAACCAGATAATTATAGCAGCAGTAGCAGAGTATATTATACTCTGTGCTGAGAAAAGAAAACCACAAAATCAAACCTACCTTCCTTCCATCTTGCCTGCCTCAGAGAGAACATAGAACAGTCATGGCCTGGTACAGACAATACTTAGCTAGATAGACTAATGGTCTGACAATAAAAAAATCTTCTAGGCTTACCATGAGAAGAACTCTTCTTTCTTCTTTTCTTCTCCAGTGTATGTATATCCTGTGCTGTGGCACTGCTGCCTGCCTGTGGCCTCAGTTTGGTGCCGGGCTCCAGCTGACAGCCTGACAGGGCACCAGTCCATCATCTCATCATTGGCCATAATGATGGCATGCTTGTGTGTCTGCATGTGTCAGCAGCACTAATGGGCAGATGGTGACACATGGTTTTGGGATTGGCCAGATGGGGTGAATGGCCAGTGGTGTTGGAGTGGGTGGGGGTGACAATGAGTTACTCACCTTTCATGGCCAGCTCTGGAAAGCTCAGCAGAGGGGGCGTTTGGCCTTCAGGAAGACCAGCTGCTCCACTGAGCCACCCTCCAAGCATGAAAGATGGGGTGTCACCATGTCCCTGGCCATGGAGAACACTGTCTTGCTCTGGACCCTGCTCAGTGGGCATGAGAAGAACCGTCTGGCAACCGTCTCCAAGTCTGGTCAGATCTGGCAATGCATTGCCCAAATCGAGATTGGCTCCATCTCCCAGCCTGCCACTGGCTCCTGCAGGTGCTGAAGAACACAGTGCTCAGCATTGCTGCAGGGCTTTGAGGGCTCCACCCATACCCCTAGCAAGGCACCAAGAAAGCCCTCTGTGAATCACCAGGTGGAACATTGAGGCGGAACTCCTGGCTCTCTTGGCCCTGCCTGGGACACCACACTACTGGTCCAGGAAGCAGTGGTGATGCTGCTTCTAGGGGTGGACTGTGCACTAGCAGTAGGCGCTCCAATACACTTCTCCTGGTTGCACACCAGCCTCCTCTCTCCGACTTGCCTAACTTCTTGAACCAGGAGGTCCCTCCACCTGGGCAGCTGGACAGGTGTGACAGCTTTGCCCTTCATCCTTGGGTCATATAGACAGGACAAAACATGCACTACCGATGCACCCGAGGGAGTTGTGAGCTGATCCATCACTCGTCCTCAGCCAACCTGCCAAGGCAATTGCTGCTTCTGTGATCAGCATGGACTGGAGTTCACCAATTGTCTTCTCGAGGAGAAGAGTGGTCGGCAAAGCCTGGCTCAGTGTTGCTGTCTCGGCACACAAATTGATAGTGGCAACAAAGAATGGCTTGAGTTCCAAGACAACCTTGGAAATGAGTGCCCAGTCCTGGGTGGATGGGTCACACACTTTCAAGCCATTCCTCCTCGCCAGGCCATGGATGGCCTGCTCTTGCTCCTACAGGCTCTTGAGCGAGAGAAAGGTGGAGTTTCACCAGGTCAGAATATCCTGAGGGATCAGGTGTTCAGGTAGGCCAAGCTAAATCTGCCTTTCCTTGAGCATCTGCCTACCCCTTTTGCTCCAGTTGAAGTAAGCTGCTATCCTGCAGCACCTCTCCACAAATGCACCTTCAGTGGGGATGCCTGGCCTGGACTTAGCCCCAGAAAGGCTAAGTGCATCCTGCATGACCAGGTTCAGAGTTTGCACCACACAATGAATGGACACAAACTGAAGTTGCTCAGCTGCCTTCACTATGTTCCTAGCATTGCCGGTCACCATGAACTCTCGGTGAAGGTTTGGATGCCCGGACAGCCATCTCTCCAACTAGCGGTCTATGGCCACCAACGGTTCATCTGCTGTGTGCTCAGTGCCCACCATGTCCGCATGCAGCACAGCACACCTGTGCTTTGTTGCATGGTAGGGACTGGTCATGTCTCCATTAGCAAATGATCCCTTGCTTTCCTACCACCTCCAGTGTACCATGAGGGACAGGAAAGCAGCATGCATCCCACTCCTGCTGGTCCACAGATCAGCAGTGAAGTGTACATTGGTGTCAGGTGCTGCTGTGCACAGCAGCCCTGACATGGCCTCCCTGCATGCCTGGTACAGGGAGGGTATCACCTGCCTGCTGAAGGTGGTACATGAGGGGATTTTATAGTCAGGGGTAAGCTGCCAGTATAAGCCGGCATTCTCCACCCCTTGGAATGAATGGTGGTCCAAAGCGATCATCTCGGCAATGGCCTGGGTCCCCAAATGAGGCTCTGGGTGACCAGACCACTTGCCCACTGACTGCATCCATTGTGTAGGCAACGTCTCCTGCTTGGGAGCAGGAGCAGCTGCCTTGCTGCCGCTAGTTGAGGGCACATCAGAACTAATGCTGCCAACAGGAGCAGCGGGAGAGAGATGATGCTGTCACAGGGGCTGCAGCATCCCTGACATCAAAAGACACTTAGGGTTCTTCCCCCCTGCTGACCTGTGCCCTGCAATGGATGCAGACAGCATTGGTTGGGTTGCCATGGCAGAGCTCAAAGTGGTCCCACACTATGCTGCCTTTAGAGCCAGTCCTGCCCCATTTCGGTGGTGGGGCTGCTGATTCCTTCTGGGGGCTGCCACCACCCTCAGTCCAAGGCTGAGAAAGTCCAGGAACTGGAACTTTCAGTCTCAGAGCAGGGGGATCACACTGCCAAGGTGGATTGGGGAGGATGGTGAGTCTGATCTGGCTGGGCAAGCAGCCAACACCTCCCTTTGCACTCCCACAGGAAAAGCTTCTTCCCTGGTGGGAGGACCTCCCCCGCCCAATTCTATCTCAGCTGCCACCAGTGTCTGTGCTGTAGAATCACTCTTCTCCTGAAAGGAGAGCCTGCATACAACCACATCAGTGAGGACGACTCAGTGAGCTAGAATTAAATCCCCCATAAATAAAGAAGCAGGCTTTATTGAGGGGAGAGCTTTTTTTTGGAGGGGGATGAAAAACAGTGGGGGAAGGGGAAGGGGATTACTGTGGTGTTTCCTAACCCAATCTCCTGTTGTACAGTCCTAGTGCCTACTAGTACCTAAAATCTCTTCCCCAAACTAGGCCCTATTTAAATATTCACTCTAACCTGATACAGGGTTGTGGGTGGGAGGGGCTTACCTTCCAGTGTCTTCTGCTGGGGTCTGGCCAAGTGGTGCTCTCTGAGGAACACGGGCCGAGCAGACACCGGGACTCACCAGCTGGGGGTAGGGTAGGTGCACATCAGCAGGCAGGCAACCCGCCCCCCCAAAGAAAAAGCTTGTGGGAGCGGAAATCTTTAAAAACACCAGGTAAACAAACAGAGAGAGCCTGGTAGCCTGGGCACCAAAACACACCATCTTACGAAAGAAAGAAAGAAAGAAAGAAAGAAAGAAAGAAAGAAAGAAAAAGAAAAGTGCAGTTCAGTCACACAGTAGCAGCAAAAGTGCAGCTTGGGGCTGCAAACAAAAAGGGGGGAAAAACATTACAGTACCCCAGTTATTAAAGCCACTGGGGGCTGGCTACAAGCAAGAAGGAAGAAATCCACAGAAGAAGAAAAGATTCAAAGCAGCACCCAGTTAAAGTCACAGGGGCTGCTGGTACAATTAAAAGAAGAAGAAGAAACAAAGAAAAGCACTTCTTGGCACTGCAATGCAAAAATGAAGAAAAAAAGAGACAGATAAGCCAGCAAGGGTGCACTCTCTCTCCACTTGACCAGGCAGGCCCCAGGCCACCACTACCAGTCTGCTCTCTGTGCTGCTGCAGTCTTGGATCCTTCCCCCTCCTGATGTATCCTCTTCAAGAGAGGCACACTGTAAGGGTTCTGCCTCCAGTCCTGGTCCCCGTAAAAACATTTTGAAACTCCCTCCTTTGGCCTTCCCCCTCTCTCCCACCAGCCAATGGGGGCACAGTTGCCCATGACAACACTTGATTTATATGCTAACAAGTCAACCAAAAGCAAGGAGATTGCAAGCAAATCAGAAGTCAGTGCCAGAAAACCAATCAAGAAGGGGAAACAGACCTCCAAAATGGCGATCAAAATAGGGCCATTTTGTTCCAAGCTTGAAACAGGCCCTTTATTTAGAGGGTGTTTTATTTTGAGCTCAAAACATTTTGCACATCCTTAGCCCAGGGCCATCAAGAGAACTGTAACCACGACCAGCCCTTGAGATCTTCCTGAAAAAGATATGATGGCCTCCAAGCAGTGCTCTGAGCTGCTGTTGCTACCACTGCCAGCAGAGCAAGTCTCTCCCAAACCCTTAGCAGTGGCGGCGGCCAGGAGTAGGCTGCTAGTATCCACCATCTTGGATTACTTATAATGCAGTGTGTTCATCCCCACCATGTGTGCCACTAGCGGGGGCTACAACAGTACTTGGTCAAGGGCCTACGTGAACCCGGCACCAGCACTGCTTTTTCTGCGTAATAAACTCTGTTGTGGACAAAACATCCTAGAATGCCAGCTTCTGAGCTGTGAAACTCTATAGCGTGTCTCAGGTAAACAACAGCAAGCATCTGTTGGCTTCCATGATAGTCTCAGATATGAAGAAGCTGGTACAGTTTGGCATCAAAGGAAGGAGGCGAGGAGTGTCTGTGGCTCACTGCATCATGCTGAAGTACTCCAACACTGTGTGTGTGATTTTGGTTGGCCTGTATAGTCAGAAGTTGGCAATCCATACTGTTTTTCTACATTATGACTTATTCCTTGGAATGAACAGATTGATATATCACTCCCATCCGGCCAATGGAACATGTTCAATTCAATTTATTACAATCAAAGATCAGCACATGTGATTTTGGTTGATCTGCATAACTTGGAATTTTGGGGAATAAATTGTACTTCTTTCTCTCTCTCTCAATCTCACTCACTTGCTGAATTTATCATCTAGATAAGGTGTTGGGACATGGATTTTGTGGCCATTTTCAGTCACTCTCATCTCCTCTAATGAAATGCATAATTCTGGTCAGTGTTTTGATTCATTTGAAGTTTTTCTTCCAGGCCTTTCCCCAGGAATACCACGTGTTGCCAAGAACGAGTACCAAATTGTAGATTTTATGGACATTTTGTGACTTCCTGCATCACTTCTCTCAGCTAGTCCAGTGGGACTTGTGATTTTGGTTGGTTTGCAATGCCCTGAAGTTGGTATTCTAGGCTGTTTCTCCAGATTACCAGTTGCTGCCCAAAATGGGCACTGAAATGCAGGTTTTGTAGTTGTTGTTTTTTTGGGGGGGGGGCGTTATCCAGCTTGGTTTTAAGGGGTTCTGGCCTGTTTCATTTTTGCCTGGGAATGGGTTAATAACATTTTACTAATGCCTGGATTTTGTTCCTAAGCTATTGTTTGCATGTGTGTTTAACATATTCCACTGTGTTTGGCAAACAAATTATTTATGAAATGCCCATTCTGGGTCATTCCTTACTGTGAAGGGCTTGAAAAAAGTATATTGGAAAATATTTCAGTTCTAAAATGTTTTCAAGTGTTTTTAACACACTCTGCTGATTTTTAGGATCCAGTTTGGTTTTTAAGGGGTCTTTCCAACATGTTCTGTACATTGTCCCCAAAAGTAAACCCTCCTAGATGTGATAAATGCTCTGAGTTTTTAATTAACATATTTTAGTGATCAGGTTTGCACTATTGTTCAAGAAATCATGAGATAGTATCAGTGGGAAACCTGTTTAAATCACCTTGATTTAAATCTGTCCACCCTGTAGTCAAATGGTATTGCTAATGTACATGGAAATAGATGTGTTGGGGAAAAACAAAGCCTGCCATTTCTGAAATAGGTTTGGGGCAGGCTGTTGCACCATGAAGATGGAAATGAACTTGTGGAGTCCTGAAAGGAAAGTGGCTCTAAACCATGGTTCACATGTCAGAAAGTTCAAAGTATTATATAGTTTCTTATCTATAGTTAGCATAGACTATGGTTTTGTCTTATGTCTGAACTACTGGATGATGCAGAAGCAAGAGTAAACTTTGATTTAGTGTGATGTCTCCTAGCCTCTGGAGCATGCAATCTCCTCTTCCTTCCCTGTTTGCAAGCTGGAAGAATTCTACTTCTGTCTGTGGTTAGAAACAAACCAAGATCAGTTGTGACATCCAAACTGATTGATTTGGTTTTTTTAACACACAGTGCTTGAAATAAACAGAGATAGGAAACCCACTTCAAACCTTCAGTTTCTATATCTGTTTATTTCAAGCACTTTGATGTAGGGATGTGCACGAAACGGATTTAGCGTTCCATTCCAAATTCGGAATGGAATGCTAAATCCGCAGAATCTGCTGGAACAACTGGTTGAGCCAGTTGTTTGGATGGAAGAACCCTGTTCCATGCCAGAATGTTCCAAGCACCATTTTGGAATCCAAAATGCTGCTCTTCTGGCCCCTGCGCATGTGCAATAGCCATTTGCGTGGTGGTGCGCGAATGGCCGCTGCGCGTGTGCAGAAGTCAGAATAGCACCATTCTGGATTCCAAAATAGAGCTTGAAATGCACAGAATGTTCCGAGCTTGGAACATGTCCTTCATTTGAAGGGTGTTCTGTTCTGAGCTCTTAGCACTCGAAATGTCTCATTTTGAGGTGGAATGTTCCAGCCGCCAAATGTTCTGCACATTTCTACTTTAATGAGAATAAACTAAGATTGGTAGGTTTGGAAGTTATAGCTGATTTGGTTTGTTTCTAACCACAGTTGGATGTAGAATTCTTCTGACTTGCTCATGTGGAGGGAGAGTGTGCATTCCCGAAGCTAGGAGATCTTGTATGGAACAAAGATTTAATCTTGATTTCGCATGACAACTGAATCCAGTTACTGTGAACACAAACTGCCTTGGTGCATGTGCTTGGACAGACCCGTTTCATTGAGCGATAATGTGCACTTCAAAACATACAGAAGTTTTATGAGAACTTGGGCCTTGGGGGTGGGTCTAGACTTACAACCATTTATCTTCAGCCAACACACACTTGATTTTCAAAAGTGCTGAGCTTGCAACTGAAGCCACTCGGTGCCCGCAGGAGGGCTTCAAGCACTATGTTTTCAAAACTCCTGAATCAGGCTGTAGTAGAACAAATCAAACTTGTCCTTACAGTTGTTCTAATTTTCCTCCCAGAAATGAATGAACTTATAAGGGGGAAACACTTCTGGTTCTCTCTGTTCTATGAACTGGAGCCTAAAAGATTGCTCCAAATAGGACCATTAAAGAAACAAGTGGGTGTGTTTATCAAAGGCATCTATTGACAATGTGGGGGGGGTCATTGTTGCCCCATGTGTGCATGTTTTGTTGCCCCCCCCATTTCATGTTGTTGGCTGCACTTCTGAAAAATAAAACAGACTTAACAATAAACCCGCAATAAGAAAGACCTGTCTCCAGAATGTTGTTGCTGCTTGTCTTGTATTTCTGTTTTAGTTTGTGATGAAGCACAGATGTGTTTGAATTTGTGTTCAGAAATGGGTAGCTTAGAGATGGAGGGCTGTGCCCAGGGGCCTAACTACCATTAGGCAAGGGGAGGCAGTCGTCTTGGGGCCCCACTGCCTCGAGGGCCCCCCCAGAGGCACATCACATGACTCCCCACCCGCCCATGTTGCACCCCCTATGAATTATGTTGAGTCTCTTGGAGATCGGCAGGAGCAGAGAGTAAAAAAACTAGATTCAATGTGAACTAGATATTCACCGTATTCATAATGGGGATGTGAGTGTGAGTGCACTATATATTGTGAAGTGTGTGTATATCAGCGAGGGGCCCATTTTAAAATCTTGTCTATGGGCCCCCTCCAACCTTGCTACGCCCCTGGCTGTGCCTACTCTTATCTCCCCTCCCCCAGGGAATGTGTACTCCTGTATATACACGTGCTGGAGTACAGGGTTTTCCAAACCTCCTGCTCTCAAGGAATCCCTTGCACATGAATATGTCAGCTGAGAAATTGCACATGGCAGAGCTTAATGGGGACAAGTGAAATTTTTAGGGTGCATGCTGAGATCATGTGGACAGGATGTATTGGGTCAGCTGCACGTTGTAAAGAAAGATCAACAGTGGTGGGCAAGTTCTTTCAGAAAAGTTTTTCTGCCGTTTCTGAACTTCTTGTTGAGGAATCATAGAAGCTTCTGAGAAATCATCAGCGTTCCTTGGAATACTGTTTGCAAAGTGCTGCTCTAGGAAATGGCACTTCAGTTAATCTGTATAGATGTGCTCATCACTGTTTGCTTTTGTTCAGGTGAGAACCGTCCATAAAATTCTGTGAATGCTTAACTCGTAACTATAGCAGAGTTGAAGCTAATTTAATAGAACTTTGGCTTTCAGCACAGAGTTCCTGTGAGATGTCAGATGAATCGTAGTTAAATGTGTATATTAGTTTTATTCTATCCATGGCAGAGTGGTAGTGGGACAAAAAGCATTCTCAGGGTTGTGAGATACTCTGATTGCTGCCGTGATGATGGCCAGGTGAATACAGTGTACCCTTTGATTCATATTCTTCCACCTTGCCCCCCCCCCCAAAGTTGAATGCCAGATTTCTTTTCCAAGAAAACAAACCTCCAAATTTATGCTTAAAATGAAGTATGGGAGTCAAGATGTATGAAGATCTACTTGAAAAGGTAAGAAATTAAGAGGCCAGTTTGCAGTTCTGAACCTGATAATTTCAGATTTTTGTACAATTTAATTTGAGCATCAATCAAACTGTGGTGCCAAGCGGGGGTCACTTATGAAATGGGGGGCAGTTGGTTTGTCCGAGTCGATGGATCTGAAGAGGTAATGGAAGAGGATGGCATATTTATGGGGAAAGTCTACCTTCTGAAAACAAGGGCCTTTTGCAGACACTACTTACACGCTTTTGAATGTATGAGCACCAGAAAATTTGATTTTACTTAAGTTTTGGGGATCAAAGGTTTTATGCTAGATATTGTTGGGAAATGTTGCGTGCACCAAATAGCGGAAGAACAACAGTCCTAGTAATAAATAATCAATGCAGATTGCCACTCCCCTGCCTGTGGCGGGCGGGGAGTAGCAGTTGTTAGAGTGGCAGGTAGGGCAGTGCTTCGCAATGTCCTAAGCAGAATAATGCACACTTCTTTTGAACTGCACAGAGGTGTTCACTGGCAGCATGCCTGTTGTCTGCACAGAACTCTGGGGCTCCTTTCCGGAATGTCATCTATCAGAACATGGCCTGGAAAGCACAGTGGAACACTACAGCTGTATTATGTAAATATGGAAGTAATGGACACATTGACCAAAGTCTGCTCTGGATTGGGTCCAGAGCAGTTTAAGCCTTTAGGCCATGCCATTAACATGAAGAGTAATTTCTTCTGTGTTCTCCCATTTTCCCAAGAGCCACAAAGAGGAGGTTTGTGCAAGTACCTGCAAGCTTTTGACTTTCACAGAACCCTTCATCGAACATGTTGATATGCTGTTTATGAATTTCAAAAGTCTGCATACTCCTATACAAACTCATTGGTTTTGCAGTTATAATCTCTTCAGGATCAACACAGCAACCTGTGTTCTGAATGTATAGATATATGGAGGTTGTCAGCCTCCCTGTGGGCTGATCATTCTTTTAAACATATTATTTCCTTGCAAGGCTGAGCAGATGAGTTGACACAAAGTATTTGGTGTCTGAGAAGAACCCTTGAGATAAAGGGGAAGGGTGATATTATCAAGTGGCGTGTTGGCATGCTACTGATTGAATATGTACATCAGGTAGGTATAAACAGCTGACTCATCTGCATGTGAATTGTTATCAAGCAACATTGATAACTGCGTCTCTTTCCCGATGAGTGCAGCTGCTGTAGAGAAAGATGCTCCGGTTTGTTTTAATTGAATGATTTTGCCTTATTGCCTTGCCAAGTGGTGGAAAAGAGAACACTGTATCTTTAAATGCTTTCCCTGAGCCTTGCGGAGGCAGTTCTGCTCAAGTCTTTTGAATGAGCGAGAGAGGGGGTGTGGAAGTGGCCATTGGCAGAGCTCTCTATGCCATCCCTTCACACAGCTGGGTGCTGCTTCCTTCTGAGTGGCTTGTCAGAGCAATTAGCTTGCTGTAGCAGTGGCAAGGAGCATTCACATTTAATTTGGGGCTGGGGACCAGGAGGAGGTGGTCAGGCAGACATGGGGGTAGGGGGAAAAAGAGGATTCAAAGAACCGAGGTCTCCTGGCAGAATTCCTCTGGTAACTGCTCATGGCAATGAGGTCCCTGTTGAGAAGGGGAAATAGATGACCTACTCAGAGTGCAGCCTCCACCAGGGTGAGTTTATTTTTAGAATTAAGTCTCTGGTGATTTTGGAATGGAGGGGGAGAGAGGGAAGGAGAAAATGAGCGAAATCTACTGTTGTGGATTTATTGTTGTAATTTGTAGCTGTTTGGGAGTTAGAGTACATCAATGAGCCTGCCGTTTCATTAAGGTTTTTCAGAATGGTTTTTCTTCTGAATGATACGAGAGTCTCTGTTTCATCATTTCACCCTGCACCACCTCCTTTTCCGGTCTTGCAGGGTCTCTGTGGCTCTTGTGTCGTCAGTCTCCCCTCCCCACTCCCTGTGATGGTGCATCCACCTAGAGGGAAGAAGGGAATCCCCTATAAACATATTACTCGCTTGTTCGTGTCATTAAGGAGCTCTCCCTGCTGGACTTGTGCTGACAGGATTTTGAATTTATTTTAACTCCTGCTTGGTTTTGAAGATGGGAAGCCAAGTATCTCTCCACTATCCTCATTCACAAAGCCCTGGAGGGTATTGTCTTTTTCTTTTCTTTTCTTTTTTTGGTTAGGGCTTGTTTAGATTAAAGGAAAAGACGATGCTGCCTGTTTGATCAAGCCAACTAGTTAACTATGTGCCACTTAGCACAATCTGGTTAAATTGATGCTGGATTAGTTTCCTTTCCTCTTGTCCTAATGGTCAAGATGGTTTTTGTGTTGGGCTGGGCTGTCTAGGAGGGAATTCCCTGAACCGGATCTAGGTCTGCATATCTCTCCTCTTTCCACCTTTCATATTACAGGGCAAATATCAGAACAGTCTTTGGCGGAATTAAGTATGTTTTTATCAAAGGGATAGAAATGCTGCAGCTATTTCCCCCAGTCGCTTGCTGATTCAAAACTGGGCTAATTTATCGGTTTGGAATGGAACAAAACAGAGCTGCCTTTATTAGGTGGCTTTGTCATGAGTGTTTTTCTTGGCTCTGCTGAATGATAATTGCTTCAGCAAGTGGGTGTTCAATTTTGTCCTTGTGCTTATGAAACCAATATTTGGCAAGGTGGGGGGGCGGGCAGGAGAAGAGAGCTGAACTGCTGTTGCCTTCAAGCCCCACTCACAGTAGATGGTATCTTGAATGCAGTGGGTAGTTCAGCTTAGAGGCAGGTTTTGGTTTTGGTTTTTTTTTTGCTTCTTGCCTCCCAAATGCAAGACTTTTGTGTTTGCTTTATGGATGCATGTGGTGTTTATGTATATGACTGTGCCTAGGTCATTGAAACTACATTACCATAATATGAGTCACTTGCAGTGCCTTTACTTGACTTCTGAAACTGCTAAAACATTTTATACCAAAATATATGGCAGGGATTGAGGGGTTGGATGTTGGCAGGTAGCACTTTCAGCCACCTTTCCCAAGAGCTAGCATGCACCCACCTGCCTTTCTTTACTGTTCTGTCTGTTCCCCTCTGCCCTGCTAACATTTTTGCTTTCTGTCTATTTTCAACTTATTCCTTGGCATCCCGCCTGTTCAGCGAACAGCAAATGTCAATGAGAAGTTGGACTGGATTCATTTTTGAGGTTTAAGACAACTAGTTTGTGAAGAAGACGCTGTGTAATTTCCTCATTCACACTTTGTTCAGTGTAGCACACAGACTCCACCAGACTATGAGCAGGAAAGAGTTAAGAGCTATTTTTATGGTTGGGTATAATTTTTTTTCCGTTCCGGAAATGAGCAGCTGGCCCTGTATCTGCGAAGCAGCCGTTAGCCCCCACAACTCTTTCTCCCTCCCACCCCCATGATCTAAAGGCATAAGGGTTTTGGGCATAGAGGACTATGCCAAGGAGAAGCAGTGTCTCTGCAACAAAGGTTTAAAAGGAGGTCTGATCAATGTTGCACGCCTTGACATTGCAGACGAGGTGGGTAACTTTCATGCTAGATTTTCAGGAAATCCCCATGGTGGACGGCCCCCTTAATAGTTGCCAGGAGACTGTTCTGACGTCACTGCTGGCAGTTCCCGTCTGCATGTGGGTGCAGTTAACAGCCTTCAACAGGGAAACAAATGGTAGCTGACGTGAAACTGGTAAATATGCCTGGGGGGGGGGGACCTGCTCATTTTTCCTTAATGACTTTGCAGCTGTGAAATTTGCAGAATGCATGCTTAAAGCTATATCTCAGTCCTTGTTGCGTGACCTTTTAGTGTCTATGTGTGTCGGTTTCAAATTGCTAGATTGAAAAGGATTCTCTCCCCAGGATTTTACGTCATTGAAGGGGAAAGCCCTTGCTTTGTTTTGGTGCATCCCCCAAAATGGGAGGAGCATGGAAACTGGGGAAGGGGGGAATGAAAGAAAAAGCAATCAGCCCTTTTATGATCCTTTGCAAAACAATGCAAATAAACATCCCAGTTTTCTCTTATATAACTTGTGGTGTTGGAGTGGGTTGGGGGCACAGCTGAAGAAACACAGAATTCTAATAGCAAGGTGCAGAATAAGTCAGTCTGTCTTGTATGAATAAGGCAAGTCTTTGAGGCCCCTCTTTTTTCTTTCTTTTGCCTGTGAGAAACAAAGCAGCAACAAAAACGTTATGATTTGAAATAATTAAAGCAAGATGTGTGCCTATGTGGTCCTGTGCACACTCATTTTTCCATTGGACTCCCTGGTTTGTATTTGGTAGAAGAAATGAGAGCTTTGCTAGCTGATTTGTCTCTTACATCTGGATCTTAAGGTTTACTGCACCAATTGTTATATCAAAATGGGTACATTTTGTATCGAGGGAGAATAATTCTCCCTCCCTCATTTTTTCCTGTTAGGCACCAGCTGGATGCCACACAATTTTCCAAGCAGGGCATAGCAGAGAGAGAGCGAGAGAGAGCGAGTGAGCGCAAGAGCAGTTTCCTTATGTCTCCAGCCATTTGTAGTCATATATGTATATTGCCCCTGAATATGGTGGTTTGTTTTTTTAGCTGTAGGTAAACATCTATGAATGAAACCATATATTTTTTTAAAAAAAATGATCTCTAGCTAAAAATGTATGTAGGATGTTGCTCCTCACAACATTTTCTGCCAAATAATTCTGTGGGTTTGCTTGGAAGGGAGTCCTATGGGCATTAACCTTCCAAGTATCCAGGATTGTTCTGCATGTCTGTAGTATGAAACTGGTGCATATGTAACCCTATACAACTGATATCAGGAATTATCAGGTTCTGTGTAATGATCAATGCTGATGAAAGGTTTTTGGATGAAGCACCCACTGGCTCAAACTTTTCATAGTCCTCTGTATTGCATTGCGATACCCCACCTCTCTTCACATACATCTGCCATACATTTGGCAGATGTACGTAACTGCCAGATCCCATCCTCTTGCTTGCAAGCTCTCTGCCAGCTGAGACTCCTCCTGACACAGTGGTAACTTGTGCTATAACCACATGTATTTCCCCTAATCCAAGGAGGTTAGTCCAGGCAGGAGCATGGACCTGTTGTTCAGCTGAATCGGACTGAACGACAATTGTTCTACTTGGTTGCTTTTCTAAATATTCTGTGAGTTTTTTCCAACCTGTATTCCCTCCTCTTTGTTCAATCATCTTCATTTGATGCCAGGTTGAATCCTGTGATGGATTCAATGGCGACAGCCACTCCTGCAGTGTAATAGGAAATTATGCCTTAAACAAAGCACAGTGCAGTATGTGACCCGCAAAGCAAAACCCTGCCCATGGAGCATGTATAGTGGCCAAGCAGAGGTTCAGTACATCTCTTATTTTGCTTCCTGTCCAGGGTTGCAAAAACAGGGGAGGCAGGGGTGTTATCAAGCCCCTGGCAGGCCAGAATGAGATCATAAATGGTACACATCTGTCTTAAATGGAACTGCTTTGTGACAGCATAACTGGTTAAACTGAGTGGTGATGAACATAAGAGAATTCTTGCTGGATCCAAGCAAGGGAAGGGACCATCTAATTTGAGTACCTTGTTTCCGTGACCAGCCAGGTGCTTCTAGGAAGCTTGCAAGCAGGGCAGGAAGGCATGGACCTTCTGCTATTTATCTCTGGGATCTGTTGGTCAGAGGTATACAATAAAAGCAAATCTTAGCCCTGCCGCTGCTGCTGCCGCCACTCCCCCAAGTACCCCCAAAGCACACGCACACACAACACCCCCCCAAACCCTGGAGAGAACCTATAGAAATGTAATGCCAAGTCATTGGTACTATGGCGTGCAACATGCTATTTTGGTTCTTTTAAATTTTGTCATTAATTCCTCCTCTTCTTCATTGGTGTATTGACTGACTCTCACTGCTGTGAAAGAGACATGTTTG